>NC_137971.1:29234647-30434647 GCF_963924665.1 Micromys minutus | reverse complement strand
AAGGTGGGCTCTGTGCTTTGACTTTACAGTTACTTCCATTCCATTTGCTGCTGATCTTGTTTGATGCTATGCTGTTTGTTTATGAAGATAAAGTTTTGTTCTAGGTAGCCTAGGATAGTCTCAAACTCATGCTTCTCCTGCCTCAGCTTCCTGGGTGTTCCAGGGATGCTTTATCCTCTTGTATTTTCTGCTGACATTGTTATTATGTTATTAGACAGAAATCATTTTTTCCTCACAACCTGTATTCAACTCTGCTATTTGAGTTTTATAGCACGACATTAATAGGTTGTAGAGTGTTGATGGTGGCTGAGCTTCCTGTGGTTTGTGCTTGAACTCTGGAGGCTCATAGGATGTTCCACTTGTCTTCCAGGTTTTACTTTCCTCAGTGGTACTGCAGTGGCAGCAACAGAGCCTATAGATATGGAGTATCTCGTGGGGCTGAAGCTCCTCTTCTTGACGACTTTGTCATGTCTTACCTTTTTGCTCAGGTATAATTATATTATACTGTAATTGTATTCATCTTTTGCATGTATATTAAACCAGAAATTTCTTCCTATAGAGTATACACCTGAAGCAGGGTAAGTGAGCTTCATGTGGGAAGATTGCAATTCTAACTTAGGAACCTGGGATAAAGGGACAAAGAGATAGTCTTTTTGATAATTTTTACAGTGCCTTTATCATTTAAAAAAAATCACTTCAGGTCTTTAATTCTCTATGAAACCTTTTAATTTTGCTAGTTGTAAACAAGTTTAACGGTCTGTAGGTTCCTAAACTATCTGCTGACATTGTAATGGTCTGCTTTTGTGTTTAGCTTCCAAGGGGAAAAAAAAAACGCTAGTCTTTTTAATGGATTAAGACCACCTTCTATGTTCCTTTTTATTCCACACAAAGTCAATTACAGTGCCTTTAACATGAATGAAAATCAGCGTACATTTGATTAATTAATATTTATTTTAGTTTAGGCATTTTTTAATGTGTTTAAGATAAAGCTTTATGGCTGGGCAGTGGTGGTGCACACCTTTAAGTTTGAGGCCAATCTGGTCTACAGAAAAAGTTCTAGGACAGTCAGGGCTACACAGAGAAACCCTGTCTCAAAAAATAAACAAAACAAAACAAAAAAAAAAACAAAAAGAGAAAGTAAGATAGGCTGTGAACCCAATTTAGATCAGTTCTTGTTTGTACAGGAACCTTGGTTCATACTTTGTGGCAATATGATTTAAAAATAAAAGCAGATGTTGACTTACTACTTTTAAATGCATTGTTTTAGAAGTTAATCTATAGCATATAACATAATTAAATGAGACAATAAAACCTCACCCATCTCCTTATCATTTGTGTTTTTCAGTGGCGGCATGATTTTGTTCATGGGTGGATAAAAGTACCTGTAACTCACGAAACTCAGGAAGAATGTCTTGGGATGGCAGTGTTAGATATGATGAGAATAGCTAAGGAGAAGGACCAGACTCCGCTGGCCGTCTATAACTCTATCAGGTAATTTCCTCTTGTAAGGCGTTGGATAATTTATATAATTTACTTGTATTTCCTGTTTTTGCTCACATGCTTTGATTTTATAATAAAAATGGAGGGGTTGTGGAGATAACCCAGTGGGTGAAGTGCTTACTGCACAAATACAAAGACCTGAGTTCATCATACTCCTAGAACCCACATAAAAGCTGGGATGGCAGAGGACATCTGCAACTGTAGTTGGGTAGTTAAAGGCAGACAGATCTCAGTGTGTTGCTGACCACCATTCCAGTCAACACAGTGAGACAGAGGCACAGTAAAAGACTGTCTCATAAGATAAGGTAGAGGGGGCTAGAGAGATGGCTTCTTAGAGATGCTTGCTACACCAGCCTGCTCACCTAAGTTTGATCCCTAGAGCCCACATAAAAGTGGAAGGAGAAAACTGACCTAACAGAATTATCTCTGACCTCCAGGCAATGCTATGGCACTGGGCCCCCAAATATATCATGGACATACCCACGATAATATTAAATAAAACTTTGAAATAAGGTCTGGAGAGATGGCTCAGCTGTTGTGAGCACCGGCAGCTTTCCAAAAGCACCCACATAGTAGCTCACAGGCAACTGTAACCCCAGCCCAAGGGTATCTGATTCCCTATCCTGGTTTTTGCTGGCATATGCGTGCATTTGATGCACAGACATACATGCAAGCAAAACACTAGAGGACATAGACTAATAAAATATTTTTAAAATAAATTAGGTGGGAAGTGATAAAGACACCCATCTTGATTTCTGACCTCCTTGAGGTTGCATAGCAAGTACACCAGCACATACATGTGTACTACCCTGCAAATACCGCACACACTCAGAAATTAAATTAAAAATTATGAGGGCTAACTTTTTCTTAAGAAGAAATTGAGTTTGGGGGATATATAATATCACAGGTGTTCATTATTTGGTTTACTTGTTCTGAAAAGACTAGGTAAGTTCATGGAAGAAATGCTGGAAGGCATATTTCATGCCTAGTTCTTATATTGTGCACATGATCTAAAGTAATATTTTTCAAATCATGGTTCATAATTTACATGAATTAGATTTCTGTTGGCATATAACCCGGAAGATTTGAATTCCGAGTGTGAGGGACATACACAACAATAATGTATATACAAGTGATCTGGGCTGACCTGTATATTGAATTTTGAGAATCATAATGAACTCTTACAGACTAACTCCAAGGGCTGTAAACTGTCTACCCATATATATATATGTGTGTGTGTATATATATATATATATATATGGTGTATGTGTGTGTGTGTGTGTGTGTGTGTGTGTGTGTGTGTGTATGGGGGGAGCAGTTTCATACCACCCCCCCCCCAGTGAGTGGCTCAGTTGCTCCTTGCTGAGTGACCTCAGAGTATTTCCATATCTAGTTTGTAGGAGATAAACGTCTTTGTCTTCTTTCTTGCTCCATATTCTTGCTTTGTTTTGAGATGTCTTATTAGACATTGACACAGAAAGTAGGCTATAAAGTCTGATTTTAGGAACTCACTTAGAAATCTAAATGATGAAATCTAAAGGGAAACAACGAAATTCTGTTTCCACTCAGGACTTGGTTGCTATTAAAATGCAGACGGACAGGAAGGGGTGTGCCCAGGATACTTCAGTTACTGTGTAGACACAGAAGGCCTTACACTTGTGGTTCTTAAGGCATGTGTCACTATGACTACTTATATAAATGTTTTCTTGATTCTTTCATGGAATGAGGCTAAAAACCTGTCTACAAGCTTTTTTTAAAAATTACTTTTCTGTTTTTTATTTATGTTTATTAACTATACAAAGTAATGATTTCCTTTTATTTTTATACACGAATGTCCACCACACCACCACCTCACCATTTTATATAGTGGGAATTTTGCTTTCTTTAAAAAAAAAAAACAGAAATATAAGAATATGTTTTTGTTTTATCCTGGGTGAAGGATATGGGGTTGCTATAGATTGTCCACAGCAGCAGACTATGATTTGTCTCGTGCTCTGGCAGGGGTGTGGTTTTTGCCAGCTGCAGATAGTTTCTGCAACTGTGTGATGATTGGAATTCTGGGGACTTTTTAGGGGTGCATTAGAAGCAGTGTATTAGAGGCCCTACGAAGCGGGGTGAGTTGTTTATTGTGTATGGTTTATTAAATAGTCACATGCAAAGAAGAAAAAGGAATTAGATGTTCTGATGGTGAAGATCAAGCTTGTGCCAAGGAATTTGCCCCCAATCAGCAGGACATAGTGTAATGATAACATCGGCACCTTTCCAACCCTGACTGTCCCTGACAGGGGTCTCTTTCCTCTCTCCCCTCTAACTTTCCTTTATCTCTTCTCTGGCATTAGTTAGGGCACTGAAAGGTTGGAAGGGAGGGAGGGTATGGAGAGGGTGGAAAAAGAAGAATGTACAAAGGAGCACAGCACAGGAACAATTCTACTTGGTGGGTTTTCAGACTCTGGACTCCACATATGACACATGTGAGAGGATGGACTCCACATATGATACATGTGAGAGGATGGACTCCACATATGACACATGTGAGAGGAAACATTCTACTTATTTTTTGGTTTTTTTTTACTTTAAAAATTGATAATTATTAAACAGTAATAAGGTTTTTTTTGGATACTTTGAAATAGCTTATTTAAATGCAACCAACATATCACAATTTAAAACTATTTAAACTTTTAAAGTACATTCACAGAGTTTTATAAAGATGGTCACATAATCTTTAAGATATTTCATTCTCACTAACAGAAACCCCATGTGGATTTGAGTTTCTGCCTTGGTCTTCCTTTCCCCAGACTCTGGAAACCGTTAATCTATCTCTGTCTTTCTGGATTTGTTTATTTTGGTCTTTTTTATAAATGGATCCACATGGAACAGCATTTTCCTGAGTCTGACTTCTGTTTTCTCTAAGTTTTTAACTTTATTAATTGTTAATGTATGTGTATGAAAGTGTGGGTTTGTGCTTGTCCCGGTGCCTTGTGGAGGTCAGAGGACAACTTTCAGGAATCATTTCTCTTCCTCCATTGTGAGAGCTGGTGATGTAACTCAGGTGTGGGGCTTACAAGGCAAGTGCTTTAACCTACTGAGACCCCTTGCCAACCCTAGCATAGTTCTCAAGGTTCAAAAATATGAGAACCTATACCGGCCGTTCCATTCCTTTTTATTGACAACCGAATTTCATTTTATGGATATGCTACGCTTTGCTCATTGCTCATCATTTGATGGAAAGTTTGATTGTTCCCACTTTTTGACTCCTGCAGTTAATGCTTCTGTGATGCTTTGGGGATAGGAATTTTATTTAAATACTTATAGGTAGAATTTCTATTCATATAATTCAAGTTTCCCTTCTTGAGAAAACGTTCCAAAGCAGCTATATCATGTTATATTCCCATGAGCTATACAAGAAACTCCCAGCTTTTCTAACATTTGTTAGTGTTGGCCTTTTTGTTGGTTATGTTTTTGAGACACGGTTTTCTGCATAGCTGTGACGAACATGACTCAGTGTGTAAAGCAGGGTGGTCTAGAGTAAACAGAGTGACCCGGCCTTTGCCGCACCTGCGGTGGGATTAAAGCTGTGCATGTGTACTATGCCCTGCACATTAATTTTCTTTTCCCATCCTGGGAGCGGTAGTGGTGTCTGATTGTGGTTTTGGTTTCATTTCCCCAGACACTACTGGTGATCAGTATTCTTTGAAAAGCTCATTGACCAAATGCATATCTTCTTTGAAGAATGTTCATTTAATTCTTGGTCATTTTTAAAGTGAGTCATTTATATTCACCTTAAATTTATTTAAATAAATAAATGCATTTATATTTTATTTTTGTGTTTCAAAATTATTTTTATGTTCTAGATGCAAGATAAGTCTCCAGATAAAAGTTATTATATTAAAAAACCTTACATAAATGCTTTTTTTATAATTTGTGAATTATTATCTTTTGAATTATTTGTAGAACTAAGGTGACTAGATGTAAAATTAGAGATAAAATGAACAGAATGTGAGCTGGTGAGAAACTAGGTCGTTGTAGTGCTTACTGCAGAACATGTGACAGGTTGGGTTCCTATGAGAAGAATGAATGAGAGGAACTTCTGAGGCATATGAATTACGCGGGTAAACTGGCTCGCCTGTAAGAGTGTGGGTTTAGAGCATAGTGATGGGGCTAGAGAAAAGCAAGGGATTGGAGAGACCGTCTAGAGGAAAAGACAGTAGATACGAAGGGTCCACATGGGGTCTTGACACTTACATAGTATTTACTCACAAAGCATAACTACCCTTAATCCAAAGCAGAGATTGAAAAGGAATGGACAAGGAGCTCTAATAAAATCAAGGAAGTGAAGGGAAGAGACTTGCAAGGAGAGAAAGACAGTGGTTTGAATGCAGCTTACACAGGCAGGTAAGAAGAATGAAAGGTGTGTTTTAGTAATGAGGGAGGCTTTCCTGACTGTAGCAAGAGCCCTTCCCTTGGGTGATGATGCACCGGAGCCATGATGTGAGCTTAGAAATACAGGCAGGAGCATGGAAATAAACTCACCAAAGACAGGGTGCTCTGTAGCTGCCAGGGAATATGAATCAAGGCAAACTGAAGTTTAATGTGGGAAGGACATTAGTATTCAAACGTGGGAAGAAGAGAAATAATACAGAGTAAGGTTGAGTGTGTGTGTGTGTGTGTGTGTGTGTGTGTTATTGAAGGGAGAGGTGTAAATGGATGATACATGTTAAAGAAATAGCTTTTATCTGGTGGGTTTATACCTAATTCATTGCATTGGTGAGAAGGAAAAGAAAAGGAGTGTGAATGTGTATAGATTTGTTAGCAGAAATCTTAAAAGAATTCCCAGTTAGAGGACCTCTCACCCCAGCAGGCACACACAGTCTGCAGGAAGAGATAAAAGCATCTGTTGAGAAAGAATGTGAGGAAGAATATTGCTGAGGTTTGAAACAGAAAACAGTTTGGCTTAAAATAGCTGTGGAGCTTGGGTAAATTAATAGAACAGAGAAGTGCTGTAAAAGTGTGCTTGACAGAGCTGCTGGAAACTGGTAATTATCAACCTAGAACATAACCCAGTTATCAGCTTAGAACATTACCCAGTTGCTCTGTAAAATAGCTTTCTCTGGCAGTTGTGGCTACTTGACATCACAGCTCTGAGAGCTCCACAAGGGGCCTTGTGCAAAGTGAAAAAAGGTATAAGTTATCATACTCAGGTAATACTAGTCAGTTCAAAAACAATTCTAATTTTAAAAATCTTTGCTTATAGTTATGGTATATTAATAATATTATTTCAGCCAATTTCAGTACAGCATCCTGATGTCACAGAATGTAGATTGAGGATTCTGGCCATACTCACATTTGAAGCATGGAAGTTTCAAAATAATTAACTTTTGACTTTTAACTGTTTATTGCCTACATGTTTAATGGCATTTAATTATAAAATTGCATGACTGGAATTTTAATGACTTTTAGCAGTCAGCTAAGAATCCTTTAAATTAATGAGTACTAAAGGCTAAGACATGTCTAGAATTTCATTGGTGGAAAACAAATAGGTCCAGGATGGTGTAGGTGATATTATGAAGTGGCACCTACAATATTCTGAGAACAAAGGGTATAAACCCCTACCTCACCCCTAGAAATACCAGACAGCTGTCCTCAAGTGAGAATGAGCCAGTTAAGAGATGCATACTCAGAGTAAAGATTAGTGTGGAAATTCAGTGTAGATGTACTTTGGAAACAGTTGTCTTCTCGAGGCTATTGTATGTAGAAATGAAAATACAGAAGAATTGCAACATTCCCAAAGGGAATTGTTTTGATTAGAATGAAATTATTAGGACTTACTGAAGCTAAGCTCACACAACATTACAAACAATGAAGTGTGTTTATGTAGCAAACAACAGTGTCCATCATGGCTGTTTCCAGAATTCAGACAAAATTTGGAATATAGCATTATAGAAAATATTTGTACCACAGAGAAACAAATGCCTAAACTTAAAAATCATCTCAGGCATATAAGATAATTAGAGAAAACAGACTTTTAGAAACTTTATTATTATCTAGACTGAGATTTTTAGACACTCATTTTATGTCAGGAAGAAAATTAATGTCAAAGTGTGCTGTCACTCAGAGAATGCATATCAAATGAAAATTTAAGGCTTCCTGCATATATACCAGATGGTAGTTATGTTGAACATGCTTATTGTGGGAAAAGGCGGGAACTAATCTCCCAAATTTGTTTTGTTTTGTGTGCACTTGTTATTTCTAGCTACAAGACATTCTTACCAAAGTGCATTCGGGCAAAGATCCAAGACTATCACATTTTAACACGGAAGCGAATAAGGTATAGATTTCGCAGATTCATTCAGCAATTCAGTCAGTGTAAAGCCACTGCCAGAAACTTAAAACTTAAGTATCTTATAAACCTGGAAACCCTGCAGTCTGCCTTCTACACAGAACAATTTGAAGTAAAAGAATCTGCAAGAGGTTCTTCAGGTGAGGAGCTTTTTGCAACCATTATAATAACTGGAAACGGTGGAATTCAGTGGTCACCAGGGAAACATAAGGACAGTGAGACACTGACAGAACAGGTAATCCTAATGATACGTTCTTGCTCTTCTCCTTTACGTACAATACCTTTAAAGCAAAGTAAATGTGGCTGTTTGAGTAAATCCTTGCTTTCTCTGCTGATAGAAACTTAATTTGTGTAAAAAAGTTATAACTATAGTTTGTATCATAATGTTCTTAAATGTTTTGTTAATTTTTGAGACAAAATAATTAATTAGTAATGACTGTTTTACAGTTTCAGAGAAAGATTGAACTCTCTAAGTGATTTAAAGTTAACATTGTTTCTTTTATTCTTTAGGTTATTGAAATTAAAGTATAATCATAAGGCTAATTAAATAAAAACCTTTAACTGACTTTGATAATATAATTAGTTTTATTATATTTGCATTGTAACACTTAAACTTGTTCACATGTATCATTCATATGACTTAAGTGATTTAGTATTATTATGTTATTTTTACAATAGTTGATAATTCTTCACTTTTCTGAGATTGTTCTTTTTAATATTAATTGGGTTAATTAATTAATTAATTAATATTGGTTAATATTAATTTAATATTAATTGGGTTAAGTGCATTGTCATATTTTAATGCTCTCATTTTTTTAAAGATAGATTTATGTATGTATGTATGTATGTATGTGAGTACATTGTCACTGTCTTCAGACACACCAGAAGAGGGCATCAGATCTCATTACAGATGGTTGTGAGTCACCATGTTGTTGCTGGGAATTGAACTCAGGACCTCTGGAAGAGCAGTCAGTACTCTTAACCACTGACTGAGCCATCTCTCCAGCCCACTTTCATTTTTTTAGTTTTTATTTTTTCTTTTTTTAAAGACTTATTTATTTATTTTATGTATGTAAGTTCACTGTTACTCTCTTCAGACACACCAGAAGAGGACATCTGACCCCAATACAGATGGTTGTGAGTCATCATGTGGTTTCTGGGATTTGAACTCAGGACCTCTCTGGAGGAGCAGTCAGTGCTCTTTATGGGTTGTTTTTTTTTTTTTTTTTTTTTTGTTTTTTGTTTTTTTTTTAACAGTTTAATGTATTTTAATAGCAAACTTACAGACAGCACAGAAGACAGACAACATTAAAAACATGTACTTGCATGTAGGACAACTCAGAAAAGTATAGTGAATGGATGGTAAAAACACTACAAACACCATTTAGTTGCTGTCAATAAGAAATTTACTTATTTTAAAAAATATCCAAATGCAGCCAGTGCTCTTAACCCCTGAGCTATCTCTCTGGCCCCTAATGCTCTCATTTTTAAGTCAATACAAGATACATAAACTTAGTCTTCAGACTTAATATTTAGGAGAAGTAATCTCATTTAATGCCTATACATTACTATGAATGTCCCTTTAAAGAATTCTAAGTGACTGTCATCACCCTCTCAAGCTTTGTTTGAAATGTCACCGTAACTTCCTAAATGTTCTTGATTACAGGATTTACAGTTATATTGTGATTTTCCTGATATTATTGATGTCAGTATTAAGCAAGCAAACCAGGAATGCTCAAATGAAAGTAGAATTGTAACTGTCCATAAGCAAGATGGTAAAATTTTGGTAAGTTTGCATCATATATTAGTAGTGTTTATATTTTAGAATTTTTCAGAAGTGTAATAGAGATTTATTACCAAAGTTACTTAGGTATTTTATTGTAAGTATGCTCTGAAAAGTGCCGGCCCAGCAAACCTTTTATTGTATGCAGATTTGGGACCAGATGAGAGGCAGGCAGGTAGGAGGAAGAGTCCTCTGTTCTGCTCGAACAGTCCTTTCTCTTATCTTGAATCCACTGTGTTCAGAATCCCAATTGGTCTAGTTTTTCTGTGTGTATGAACTAGAGCATCTGTTGGCATCCTCCTGGAGAGTCACCAATTTAGAAACTAATTTGGAATTTTTGTTCTTGTTTTTGTTTTTTATGAGACAGGGTCTCACAGTGTGGCTTTGGTTGTTTTGGACCACATTATAAGAACCAGGCAGGTCTTGAACTCACAGAGATCTGCCTCCCAAGTGCTGGGATTAAAGGCATGTGTCATTGTGCCCAGTTTAGGAGATGTTTTTATATTTTTATAATTTGAATTTCCTTACCCAAGAACATACTTAATTTCCTGTGTATGTAGATAATATGCTGCATTGAACAATTAAAAAGACGACAGCATACTTTCATATTCTAACGCTTTAGTTTCTAGTACATGTATTTTAGCCTGAGCAATATATAAAAATAAGTGTTCATATTTATAATTAATCTCAACCTTTATGTAGATTAGATTGCTAGTTGAGTCTAGCAGGGTCATTGAAGTGTATGAATGTTTTGTGGCTAACTGGGAAGGTGTTTGGGAGGGTCTTACATATCAGATAGAAGGATCTGTTAGATGATGCTGGGTAATTGGAGATTATAAAAAATATTTGAACAGTTTACAGGAAATTAATCAGAATAGAGTATAGAGAATTCTCAGCATTAGAACTTAATTGATTTTTTTTTCTTAATTCCATGGTTTTCCTTTTCTTTTCTGATTAGGAAATAGAACTTAGCTCATTAAAAGAAGCCTTGTCATTTGTGTCATTAATTGACGGGTATTACAGACTAACTGCGGATGCGCATCATTACCTCTGTAAAGAGGTGGCTCCTCCAGCTGTGCTTGAAAACATACACAGCAGCTGCCATGGCCCAATTTCGTGAGTAATGCCGAATTTCAAAGTGCAGTTCTAGGGAGCTAGCCAATAGGTTACAATAAGGCCCGAGTTTGAATTCCAGGTCACAATCCCTCATGGAGGTTAGTCAGAGCAGGAGCTCAAACAAGAGCTGAAGCAGAAACCATAAAAAACCTGCTTCCTTTCTCAGTCTCCTGTTTGTGGGCAGCTCTCCAGGACTACATGCCTAAGGAAAGCGCCACACAGTCCGGCTGCACCCTCCCACTCCCACAGTCAAGAGAATTCCCCAGAAAAAACCACAGGCCATCCACTCTGAGCAGTCTTTCAGTTGAGACTCCCTGTCTCCAGGTGACTCTAGGTTCTTTCAGCTAGATAAAAAAATCTCCCCAGGACAGAGACCTCATGAGCAGCACCTCTGCAGGCACTCCTATTGTTATGTAAATTACATCTTCTCCCTTTCTTGTGCTGCATCTTTGAATCTTATGCACATACTAATTCATTTTGCACATAGCAAATTTTAGGACTAATATATTTTCCAGTCACTGCTGGTCTTCTGTTAGATTTGGTACTGTTGTAAATATAGAAAGATAAGTTTGTATTAGTACTCCTGTGATAGAAGAGACATGAGAAATTTTATGGGAGTATAACTTTAAAATTATTCAATTCGTAAAAAGAAAGCAGAACATTAAAATGAATGAGTTTTCCTTGTGGTTTTATTGTTTTATAGTGTCTTAATTTGAATTGGTTTGAACTCAGTACAAAATAACTTGATACACTTATTTCTCTTGAAAACAGACTTTATAAACATACGTAGTAAGAAGTGTTCTGAGAGCTGGTTTTTATTTGTCGTTGTGGCCTTTGGTCGTGGTTCTGTGTTCCTGCTCTCATTCATGCTCTTTCTCCTTAACTTGTAGAATGGATTTTGCCATTAGCAAACTAAAGAAGGCAGGTAACCAGACTGGACTGTATGTACTTCGATGTAGCCCTAAGGACTTTAACAAATACTTTCTGACCTTTGCTGTTGAGGTTAGTGTGTCACATTTATTAATAGCAACATGTTGTGTAATCTGTATTTCTACATCAAGAAGTATTTCATTTTTAATATTCAGAATTATAGTTCTTGAAACGATAATTGGCATGATAATACTTGGCATATCTTAATATATTATGAAATAAATGATCCATAAAGTTAATATAATATATAAATAACTCTAATGTTTTTGTTTTAATATTTATTTTATTTCTGATGTTTGAGTATTAGCCATGTGTTAAGTGGTATTTCATTAAGTATACTTGAGTCTGCTCACAAAACCCCAAAATGCTTACTAAATCATGTAGAGGAAAATAAGTGAAAAGAACACTTCCTGGTTTCTAGAGTAGTTTGCTAACTGGATATTTAGAGCACCAGGAATATGATGAATGTAAGAGTGCGCTGGACCCTCCCTGTTAAATGCATGTGAATTTGGATCTCAGCTAAGACTGTTTTTATCCATAGTTATCTTTAAAATATATGTAAGGCAACTACATGCTCTAGATCTTGAGAGGATTTGTAGCAACATCTAGATTCATTTTACAAAAATATAGAGAGTAAAGCTGTTACTCATCCATTTTCATAACAGCACCCATCTTATGCTCAGCGTAGAGAGAGGAGTTGTCTATAAATGCAGAAGGTGTATCTGTCTCATCACTTCCCAGGACAGAAACCGTTCAGTTATTTACCCAACGTGCTCAACATTTTATGTCCGTCGTTGTGCCTAATGTGTGTGATGAGAAATTAGAGACCATGGGCGGGATTGCTCGGGATTAGCAGTTACTTCATACAGGACTTACGGCGGCACAAATACAGTAACAAAGCAGGTCAAACTTAAGACGAGTGAAGTAGTTCATTGTTTATTACAGAAATGCTCTGAAGAAATTACAAATTCTCTGAAGACAACTAAAGTGTCTACTAGAGATAATTATGAAAGTAGGCGATTGTACAATGAAATGCATATTCCTTGCTTGTAGAGAGGAGTTAGTCCTGTTAAGGAGGGCCTCACCAATAAAGGATTTTAAACTTCAGTGAGTTAAGGGATGGATACAATCACATCGGGGCGTGCTGATTTGCAGAATGGAGGTGGGGGAGACAGTGAGCGTATCAAGGGCCATCAAGGTCCGTGAGCTGCCCCAGTGTTATCCAAGGGACGCTGTTACAGATGGTGGTGGTGTTGGGTATTATTTCTTCCACTGAAGTCAGTTACTGAGCTCCTCTAGAGAATGTGGCACTTGGAGTAAATATCTTCCTGAGGCACTGCTTTAGGATTTAGAGCTTAAATGTCTAAATATTCTGTTGGTTGTTATTGGCTGGATAATCTGCATAATCACCATTGTGATTTTTCTCCTTTTTATAACTAAACTCACATAGCGAGAAAATGTCATTGAATATAAACACTGTTTGATCACGAAGAATGAGAATGGAGAATACAACCTCAGTGGGACTAAGAGGAACTTCAGTAATCTTAAAGACCTGTTGAATTGCTACCAGATGGAAACTGTGCGCTCAGACAGTATCATCTTCCAGTTTACCAAATGCTGTCCCCCAAAGCCAAAAGGTACTGTAACTCCCCAGTTACTCTGCATGTGGTCATGGTCTGCATGTGGTGGGTGGTGATTTGAAAAGACTAGGCAAAGGCAGTACTGTATGAAAGCAAGTTAGCAAGTTGATGTTTCTAGTGTGCTTTGGTACCTGTAGCCTGAGAGCGACTGGAAGTTCCATTCTAAGGTGTTCTAAAGATAATTGCTTTCGACTTGTCACTCCACTTGGTAGTGAAATTTGTATGGAACTTCCAAATTTCCAAACTCCACTACCAAATTCTGTGTGTTAATTCTTTCATACGTTTTTAGGGTTTTCGTTTCTTATTTTTAAAGTGAAATAGCGCGATTGTAAATTCCTTAAAACAATTTATTTAAAATTCCTAGAAAGTAAATTAAGAAGTGACTGTAAGTTTGTATGTGTTTGTTAGCTAGTAAGAATACTTCAATCAGAGTTGGATAAGAAAATTCCTGAAATAACTAAGCAGCTACTGGGAGTTTTAGACACAGAGCACACTCGTGTCACCTGTCTGGCGGGTCATGTTTTTGCTGTGCTTCAGTTGTCCACAGACCTATCCACATATGAAACAGATGCATTGTGTTTATTTTTCAGATAAATCAAACCTTCTCGTCTTTAGAACAAATGGTATTTCCGATGTTCAGATCTCACCAACATTACAGAGGCATAATAATGTGAATCAAATGGTGTTTCACAAAATCAGAAATGAAGATTTGATATTTGTAAGTCGTTCTTGATAATTGGGTGGCTTTTTTGTCCCTTTAAAGAAATGTCTTTTTAAATTTCTTAGCTGATAATTACACTCATGTTATATTTGACATATTTTATTATAACTTATACATTTTACTTAAATTTCAAGTTACATCATTTATAAAATTTGTAAATCTTAGAAAATATTACAGCATAAATTTGCAGAATTAGTTAATAATGGAGTTATATTCTCATTTTAGAAGTTTAAAAATATTCCTTTGGAAAATTTAAAAGTTAAAGACAACTGCCTTAGTTACCATGTACTAAGCAAGTAAGGGGAACTCAGTAGATTATCTTCAAGGAACTGAAAACAAGATGGAGCTAGGAGGTGAGGCCTGACTGTTGTGTGGCGAGAGGGCAAGGAGAGTCTGTCATAGAGGCTAGAATGAGAAGCATCACAGAGAAAGGACTAGGGTCGTCAAGTCTGAGTTAAAGTGAGCCTTATCTCGAAATAGAGCTGGAACCTGCAATAGAATGCATCCAGTGTACAGAGTGTAAAATGTTTGTTTTCTAGCAAGAGGAGAAAAAAATGAGTACTGTCTGTTTTAATTGATTTAGTGAGGAGAAAGAGGAGTTCATAAGCTTTTGAGTTTAGATTTAGTCATAATCTTACCCAATCTGAGAAACATTAAGCCAGTAAGTTAAAGACAGTACCACAGATGCTTGGGAGAAACACATGATGTTTCTGAAAAACACTGGGACCCAGGAGTGTAGTTCTAGCACTTGGGGGGAGAAGCAGACATAGGAAGACCTTTAGAACATCCTTAGCTACATATGGAGTTGAGGACGATTCTGGGCTGTATGAGACCCTGCCTTAAAAGCAAAACAAACAACAACCAAAAAGGAAAGAGATGTTCTCTTAGCTCAGGCTGTCTAGGATTCCTATAGATAAACCACTCTAAGAATTAGCTTCTAATAATAAAAAATAAAACATACAGGGAAACTACCCAAGATTAAGTAGAGGTCATCAAACCAAATAAACATTAAACTTAAACTTCTAACAGTTTTATATAGTTTCCAAGTATAGACCATAAAATGTAGGTATCTTTAAAGAGGACTTGATGTATTACTTAAGGACAATTCCAGGAAAGAAGGAGCAGTTGTGTAGAATCTACTGTTGTATTTGCCACCCAATTAACAGTCTAGACAGCAGGCTCCTCTCCCACCACTGACAGGAGAGGAGGGAACTGGAATGACAGAGCTCAGCAATAGGGTGTTTGTCTAGTGTGTACAAAGTCCTGACATCACAGCACCTCAAATTAACAACACACACCAGGATTTTGAATGGAAGTATGTTGGCTTATGCTTCTCATTCGTGTAGTCAGGAGACTGAGATGGGAAGGTAGTAAGCTTGAGGCCAGCTTGGGATGTAACAGTGAATTCCCCAGCCTCAGCCCGAGAAACAGTGAGACCCCACAAGGGAGATGGAGAAGGGCAGAGGGGGAGGGACAGAGAGAGTGGGTGGAAGTAGACAGGGAAGGAACTACAGAATGGGAAGGCATTATTCTTCAGGTATGACAGAAGCAGAGAGCCGCAGGGGAGCGTGACAGTTGGAAGTGCCCTGTGGTGGAGCTTGCATCTGAACATGGCAGCGCTGCTTCAGAACGCAGGTTTTCCGCAAATATTCTGGGCAGATACACGATAAACGTCAGTACTCACAGTGGTGCTAGATGTTCATCTAGTTTGTGTCAGGCTCTGGTACTTTTGTGTATTTATTCCCTCATTAACTAAAGCAGTTCTACAGGAAAACGTATTATTGTTCATTACATGAAAAGTCTAAGGCCAGCTTAGGCCACAAAGGGAAAAGAAAAAGAGAACTGGGAGAGGAAGGGACAGGGTGAGAACACCCAGGTAACAGAAACACAGAGGGATTCTTAGCCTCCAGGGGGCAGCTCCTGAGTGATGAGAGACAGTCAGGCTTCCCGCCTGCACACAGCACACTGCTTTCCTTTGCACTGCACTCAGAGGGAAGCCTAAGAAGAGGAGCACTTGTAAATACATTCAGGCAAACGCTGACTCTTTAAGGAGCAATAAGTGTAGTCATTGCAGGAGACAGGGAAGTCTGATAGTAAAATATTCTTTATTAATCCTTGTTGCTTGTTTTTAATTATTTAAGAAAGAAGAATAGAGAATTTCAAACCTCAAGTTTAGATTCAGTTTATAACAGAAATGTTTGCCATTTTGTCATTAAGTGTACTTTCTATTTTCTAATTCCTTTACTTCATCTGTCTTTATCTACTTCCCACTTACCCTTTTTTCTTTAAAGAATGAAAGCCTTGGCCAAGGTACTTTTACAAAAATTTTTAAAGGTATAAGAAGAGAAGTTGGAGATTATGGTCAGCTGCACGAAACAGAAGTTCTTTTGAAAGTCCTAGATAAAGCACATAGGAACTATTCAGAGGTGAGTGAGTATGTTTGTTGGCTCCTTCACATATCTTTTTATACTATGTAAGTGTGGGTATTCATAAGTACATTAAATGTGTGTGACTTCAAAATTATAAAATCGTATGTCCTTACATATATTAATTATGCATGAAATAGGTTTCATTATGAAATATTTATACACACAGAATATAGTTCAAGCATTTAGTCTATTACCTGCTCATATCTACATTACAATGATCCTCTTTCTACTAACCTCTGGCCTACTGTTTGGTCTTTGAGTGACTTAATGAACTTTATTAAGGTTGCTTACATGAGTGTGGGTGAAGGTTTATTTATAAGAATATACTTACCTTACCATTAGAGAAATATGTTTCCACCCCCTATCAACCAGTAAAAGCCTTGGGCAGTAATAGGTCCCATGAGCTCCTCCTCCCTCAAAAGAGTATTGAGAGGCCTCATCTTGTGTATAATTGGCCAGGTAAACACAACTGCTTAGGGGTCAGGAGTGAGACATCCACGTAAACCCAGGAGTGAGTGTTCCAAGCCACCCCTCTTCCTGCTGGCACACAACTTCTCCTACAGTGTCCTTATAGGGCATATTATTTACTTTCTCATTGCTGTGAAAAACACTACAACCAAAAGCAAATTATAAAGGAGTTTATTTTCACCTGCAATTCCAAAAAGATAAGAGTCCATCATAGCAGAACAGGTATTACCTGGTGACAGGAGGAGGAACAGTGAGAACTGGAAGTGTGAAGCAATGGTAGCCTTCAAAGACGATCCTCAATGAACTTCTTCCTCTAGCAAGGCTCTACCTCCTAAAACTCCCATAATCCCCTAGCACACCAACTAGATACTATGTGTTTACATATATAACCATATAGGGGACATTTCTTAGTCAGTGTTAGTTCTTAGTGCTGTTCAGGGCACCTGACTCTAGTCTTTAAAAGATCGATAAAATAGAAGATCACCCTCAGAAGCCGTCACCGTCCAGAAATAGACTCACAATGAGTAAGCACAGAGCAGTAATGAGACTAGAGCATTGTCTACCACTAGCACTGACAAAGGAACACTGACAGTTCTCTGTGTGGGGAACATTAGTTATTATGGATACAAGTGTAAAGAACTAGAAAAGAAAGAAAGAAAAACACCCTATAAAAAGTGGGTGGTGCTGAGAGAGGAGGGGTTTGGGAGTGGGAATGGAAATAGAAAGGGAGGGGAGAGTATGTTTGGGGAAGGGCAGACGGCAATGAGGGTGCCAAAATGATTAAAAAAAAATAAGGTCTGTGTCCAAAGAGGCCGAGGGACACATGTGCAAAGCAAAGGAGACTGGGTTCTTTGAGAGAAAAAGGTAAAAGAAAGGAGTGAGGAAGAGTATTGGGTGCAGAACAGGGACAAGCTGGCCTGCTGATGATGACTTTGTGTATTAAACAAAGAGGGTCAGCTGGAAGAGCTGGATGGAAATGCACAGTGTGAAAACCGACTGGCCGGTATTGCTTCCTTTTGGATGCTAGAGCTCCTTCATCAGCTCCCAGAGTTCTATCAAAATCGCCTTTCTTAAGGAAGCATCTGTGACTTCATGATGAGGAGGCTACAGAATATTTGAGATTTTTTCCTGTAAATTTTATTGTCAGAGTTTATTTAGTTATTTCTTTTTAATTACTTTATTTTCACTTAATATGTATGGTTGTTTTTGCATGTATGCATGTCTGTGCACCATATATGTACCTGTGGAAGTCAGAAGAGGGTATAGGTTCCTTTGGAGCTAGAGTTACAAGCAGTGGTTAATGGCCATGTTCTTAACCACTGAGCCACCATCCCAGCCTAAAACTAATAGGATTTTAAAATAATATTAATACAGTAATTGCTTTCAGTATGGTCTTATAGGTATATTAAATCTTTACATATACAGAGGCCACTCCCTTCCTTCAAATGTAGCTACTTGGAGCTTTGCAGTTCCATGACGACTCCTCCACAGTTTCATCTGTGTAAGAATAAGCTTGAAAGGCACCATACTAAAACTATCCTTGTCCAACTGAGAGTAGGACAAACGCTATTTCTCTCAAGTCAGAGGGTATCTTACAGACATCATTGATAGAAATTCCTTCACATTTCTTGTTTCCCTTCCTCCCTTTAGTCTTTCTTTGAAGCAGCAAGCATGATGAGTCAGCTTTCTCACAAGCATTTGATTTTGAATTATGGAGTATGTGTCTGTGGAGAGGAGAGTAAGTAAAGCCACCTGCTTTTCTTTGTTAGCATCATACCTGTCTCAGAATCCTTACTATTTAGGACTACAATAGGTATCAGTAAAACCACGGAATTACAGGTGTTGTTGGATTTGAAAATGTTGTGGGACTGTTCAGTTATATCTTGTAAAATAGCAAACTGGTATTAAAGGCTAAAATGTGGACTAGAATTAATATGTCTTATTATAACGCCCACGTGATGGGTGGAGGATTCAAGTAAACAAATACAAGCTTTTGTGTGCACGTAACAATACAGATTATGGGTGACTCGTGTGACACTGGAGCAACTGGTCCTTTTAGTACAAGTGTATTTACAGTTATGAAAACAAGTCCTATAAATGATAGACTGCATTACTAATGAAACTGATTGAAGGGACTGAATATTGGCACTAGGTAGGCCCCCCAGTTACTCTGCATATATATGTTTACATTGTAAAATAAATACGATGTTATATAAAAGTATATGTTAGGTATACATTGTTTAGCATCCTACCTCTTACTGTTGTGAATAAGCTAAAAACCAAAGTACAATGATGTATATTTATTAAGTTTCATTTAAATTAGTTTAATTTGTTTAATTTATTTATCTATTATATCCACAAATAACCTAAGTACTTTGAAATTTTGAATTACACTTTTTTAATTGGATGTATACTTGAACTTTATCTTACCTATATTTTAATGCAGACATTTTGGTTCAAGAGTTTGTAAAATTTGGATCACTGGATACGTACCTGAAAAAAAACAAAAATTCCATAAATATATTATGGAAACTTGGAGTGGCTAAACAGTTGGCATGGGCCATGCATTTTCTAGTAAGTGATTCCTGTGTTCTTTTTAACAGACTAAAACTCCCCATTTTATTTTGTGAAAGTACTATAATTATTTTAACTGGGCAACCAGAAAAAAGTCTTGGAATGAGTGCTGAGTCTTTCAATGTGTTAGGCATAGAAAGGGGTTGTCATGCACATGGAGGAGTGCACCAGCTGTGAAAGGGGTTTTCAGGCACATGGAGTAGTGCGCCAGATGTGGAGGAGTGCACCAGCTGTGAAAGGGGTTGTCATGCACATGGAGTAGTGCACCAGCTGTGAAAGGGGTTGTTATGTACATGGAGTAGTGCACCAGCTGTGAAAGGGGTTGTCATGCACATGGAGTAGTGCACCAGCTGTGAAAGGGGTTGTTATGCACATGGAGGAGTGCATCAGATGTGGAGGAGTGCACCAGCTGTGAAAGGGGTTATTATGCACATGGAAGGAGTATACCAGCTGTGAAAGGGGTTGAGCTGTGAAAGGGGTTGTTATGCACATGGAAGGAGTACACCAGCTGTGAAAGGGGTTGTTATGCACATGGAAGGAGCATACCAGCTGTAAAAGGGGTTGCAGCTGCCAACTATACTTAGACAACTATAGTTTATATCAGTTGAGTTTAGAAAACTTAACCAAAACTTTATAGACATGTATTGTGCTGCTGTAATAGCAGGAAGTAGGCTGTGGTGTTTGTAGGCACTGGACTGCACGCAGTGAGAGAACAGTATTGATGGGCAGAAAGCCAGGGTGCCTGCCACTTATCAGTGTACATTTATTGATCTAGAAATTGTCTTTCCTAATGTTAGCTACTACATTGAAGTCCCCTTTGAAAAGTAGTGCCCATTTCATTGTGGGTATAGATTATTGCATCAGTTAAAGAAACTGAAGACTTCCTTTTATTGTCTAAAGTATGCTATACATTAATACTAACTATGCTGTGTTTCATCCTCTTTAAATCTGCATTGTAGCTTTGGGTATATTATATGCACACATATTTGTATATTGATATTTGAATGCATGTGCATTTGACTTTAATAGGAAGAAAAGTCCCTTATTCATGGGAATGTGTGTGCCAAAAATATCCTGCTTATCAGAGAAGAAGACAGGAAAACAGGGAATCCACCTTTCATCAAACTTAGTGATCCTGGGATTAGCATCACAGTTTTACCAAAGGACAGTAAGTTCTGGATCAGTTGTGTTCAGCATTCTTAAATGTTGTTTGAGTGGTACCATGAAAATCATGTTAATTTTTCTTTAATTCTATTTTATTACTGTTCTTGCATACTAATGACATTTAGCTACTACATTTAATAATTTAAACTGTTATGGTTAAATCGTGACTGTTCATTTCTCCTTTTGTAAAAGCATGCTACCATGCACTGAAGTTATTCCTTTGTGGATATATATGTATGGGAGGAGGCATACATGAGGCACAGCTCAGGTATGAAGTTAGATTAGTGGGAGTTGGTCCTCTCCTTCCACCGTGAGGCCTCAGAGTTGAACTTGGCTGCAAGCACCTTTATCCACTTAAGCCATATTGCTGTCTGTATTTTAAGTAATTTTCTACCTGAGTCTTTTAAAATAAGAATCTATATTAATCAGATTTTGTGTGTTGATGTTCAATATTCTGGTTTAGTCAATGCTAACTTAACTTTGATAGCTGACTCCAAAGTAAGGACACTGATAATAGGATGTAATGGAGAAAGGAAAACCTTACAGGGATTTTAGATCTGCATCTGAGGAAATTTACCTTTTGGAATGAGAAGTTAAATAGAAAAGAATATATAGGGTAAAGGGGAGAGGAACTAATAAACTTTTTAACCTCTGTATGTAGGAAAATATCCATATTGCTTTATCGAAAGGTAGAATATTATCCTCGCTTTCTTATCCTTTTCTCTTTATCAGAATCCCCGCAGGGAGATTTATATGCTTCTTCCTTAGATACTTTCTTTGTAGTGGCATTAAGGACTAATAGACTTTATTTAGGAAATTCCATGATTTGAACATCACTCTGTTTGAACATTACTTCTGCTGCTAAGTTGTTAAAACACCCATCAGCGATGTAATATTATATGTTAGAAAGTTGTGTGTGTTTGTGTGTGTGTGTGTGTGTGTGTGTGTGTGTGTGTGTGTGTGTGTGTGTGTATAAAATATCACGAGTAAAGCTTAAGACAGATTTTGTCTATTTCTCTCTGGTAGAGATAGGACTAATGGGGAGGTGCCCAGGGAGACTCTTTGGTTTAATGGAAAGTTTAGTTGATCTGAAACCATTACACAGAATACTAATTCTAACAACACTGTACATTTCTGTGGGAATTTCCTTAGTCTTTGTGGATCTGAATTGTTAAAGTTGAGTTACTGAGGTAGGATTTCAAGGTTAGCCTGCTCTTAAACTTGATAATGGTGAGCAAGTCCTATACAACCACAAAAGACTTGATTATTCAAACAAGTTTGAAACTCTTCATGTGTAAATTAATGGTGTGTGGAGCATGTCTAACGATAGTTTGTTCCTGTTGTTTAAAAGTTCTTCAGGAGAGAATACCATGGGTACCACCTGAATGCATTGAAAATCCTAAAAATTTAAATTTGGCAACAGACAAGTGGAGTTTCGGAACCACTCTGTGGGAGATTTGCAGTGGGGGAGATAAACCTCTGAGTGCTCTGGATTCTCAAAGAGTAAGTTCACACAGGCTGAGGGAGAGGTACTCTTATTCTTCAGGCTTCTTCATGGGATGTGACATTTCCTAGCCCTTCTAGTTGTGAAAAGAAACTGAGGGAAGGGCGCTGTTGCCCTTTAGTCTTATATCTTATCCTTTGGCCCTTTAATTGTAGAAGCTGCAGTTTTATGAGGATAAGCACCAGCTTCCTGCACCCAAGTGGACAGAATTGGCAAACCTCATAAACAGCTGCATGGATTATGAGCCTGATGTCAGACCTGCTTTCAGAGCTGTCATCCGAGACCTTAACAGCCTGTTCACCCCAGGTGAGTTGTGGTGGGTATCGCTGATTACTGGTTCCTGTCTCTGCTGCATTAATTGGATAGTTTCAAATTTGTAGGTCCATCTGAGACAGTCTCCGATGTCTTGGTGTATATATGTCCTAATTGACTGGGTAATCTTTATTTTTTAAAAAAGATCTTTTCTTCATTTATAACCGAATTTTATTAACTTGTTTATTTTACAAACAAGAAAACTTAACTACAAAATTTATTATCTGTATCTAAAACAAGAGTTTTAGAATCCATTGCATGTTTAATTAATGAGAAGCATGTTTATCTGATCACGTTTATTATTTGGCTACATGGAGTTTTTATTATGTATACAATGTTCTTCCTGCATGTATGCCTGTATACCAGAAGGGGGCACCAGATCTCTTTGTAGATGGTTGTGAGCCACCATGTAGTTGCTGGGAATTGAACTCAGGACCTCTGGGAGAGCAGTCAGTGTTCTTAACCACTGAGCCATCTCTCCAGCCCTTCATGGAGTTTTTAGCAAGGCCCCTTTTGGTTTTTCTAGTTCCCATCTATTTTGTAATTGACTTGTTTGTATCAACAGGAGATAGGTTTACTTTTGCCTGTCCCTACCTCTGGAGAGCTGAGGTAAATGCATGCCTGCCCCATAGCAGGACTTACCTCTCTCACTACATGAGCTGAACAGAATGTTACTTTGTAACTACTGAAACCTCCTGTTATGGAAAATAGTATTTTACCTTTTGGAAAAAAAATCTATCTTGAAAATCTGCGTAATAATTAAAGGCCCTTATGAGTTATAATCTAAATAATTTTGAGTTTCCCTATATTATTTAGTATTCTAAACCCATTCTGCTTCTTAGCTAGAATATCAGTTTTACCCAGAGAATGTATTTGCCAATTTAATATACTGCCATTCATTATTTCTGCAGATTATGAACTACTAACAGAAAACGACATGCTACCAAACATGAGAATAGGTGCCCTAGGATTTTCTGGTGCTTTTGAAGACAGGGATCCTACACAGTTTGAAGAGAGACATTTGAAATTTCTACAGCAACTTGGCAAGGTAGACTGTCATAAGTTTTCAAATAGAATATAATCAAACATTATTTTGGGGGGGGGACAAGAAGGCTTTGAGCTAGAGTTACTAAATATACTTTTCACAAAAAAAAAATTAAGGGATATTTGTGGAGGATAAAGCTTAATTGTTAAATATTAGAGAAATTGTCTGATAAATAACACTTTACTAAAGAATACCTCAGGGTTTTAACATGCAATGTACACTCAATTCAATATCTTTTAAGAGGATGGATATTAAAAACTAAGGAGTACTTGCCAAGCTAAGGTATCATTGTCTCTGGCTTAGATAAAAGGGAAAGTTTGTAGTTCAGAGTAAGTCAGAGTAAGAGAGAAGGGAACACATTGTGTTCTGTTTGCTTTCCAACTTCATCTTGGGAGAAATAATCTGACTGCTTAGAACATAGGACCTTGAATTAGCATGTTCATTAGCAGAGGTTCCATGGAAAGGCTGCATACTCATACATAGCCTGTATTATACAGTCCATGCTATATAACAAGAGGAAGAAAGCCACAGTGATTAGCAGGCCCTATTGTAGTCACAAGCTCTCTTCCTTGTTTGTTTACAGGGTTTCCTCCATAGCACATCTCAGTATGAATTGGTTTTTGGCATAGGTACAACAAGAATGCCTCACCAAGACCTGTACCTAAGCTAGAAGCTTCAGTTGAGCTTTCCTAAAACTAAACATTGAGGGTTATATTAAGTCAGCCTGTGTTAGTCCTGGACTGTTGTTCCTTTTTCTGTAAAATGTTCTTGGGAATATGAAAATAGAGCCATTTAGAGAGGAAAAGTTCTGGAGTTATTCTTTTAAAGATTTATTTATTATATATAAGTACACGCCAGAAGAGGGCATCAGATCCCATTACAGCTGGTTGTGAGCCATGTGGTTGCTGGGATTTGAACTCAGGACCTCTGGAAGAGCAGTCAGTGCTCTTAACCACTGAGCCATCTCTCCAGCCCTCTGGAGTTATTCTTGTTATAATGTGGCGCCATCCTTGTGACTGTTTGTTCTTTATCACTCTGTACAAGAAGACATTAGGGGTTGGGCCTCTGCTGTGTACATCTGTGGGCCGCATACACTCAGTCCATGACAGTCCTCACGGACAGCAATGGTGCACTGCAGTGAGATAGAAGAAAGGCTGCCGGAAGTCGGTTATAGAGACGTAGCACAGCTCTAGTCAGCCTTGATTTGTCCTTAATAACTAGTGCTCACCACACGTTTAACCATCTTTTCAAAGTATAATACTTCATCTCGAGGAAGTTGTTTATAGGCATACTACCCAGTTTTTAAAAAGAAGACTTCCATTTCTTGCTCCAAAAGCTGTCTAACAAGAGCTGAGAATTCTTTCCACTAATTCTAGCTGACAGAATTTTCTGCATATTTAGAAATTAATATTAAGTTGTCTTGAAAATGTTTGGCTTCCATCCCAATGTCCCCTGTTATGTAGGGTAATTTTGGGAGTGTGGAGATGTGCCGCTATGACCCGCTGCAGGACAACACTGGAGAGGTGGTAGCTGTTAAGAAGCTCCAACACAGCACCGAAGAGCACCTCAGAGACTTTGAAAGGGAGATTGAAATCCTGAAATCGCTGCAGCATGACAACATCGTGAAGTACAAGGGAGTGTGCTACAGTGCTGGTGTGTGTCTGAACCTCACAGCGTGTCTTTGTCATCCAAGTGGTAGTTTGTCAGTGCCCAGAGAGAGGTGCTTAGAGATAGTGCAGGGAGATCTGGGTTCATCATCCTTCTCACCACTTCCTTAGGTTCAATGTGTTAATGTTTTTTAAACAAGATTAATATCTTTATATAATCTATCAAGATATTTTGTATTAGTTGAAAATTTTTATTAGCAAATTATTTTGATTTGCACAAATAATTAAAAAAGGTTTAAGAATATTTATAAAGCTTCTTTAAAATTTTTGGATTGAAAACCTATATTCTTAACTATTACATCACCTTTAATTTGTGATTAACTTTTATCATCATGAACCCAGATTTTGTATATACTTAAATTATTTACATGTAGTTTCTTCCCTAGTATTTAATCAATAAAATATACAGCACAGTAAAACATTGTGTTCCTTTTGTATATTAAAAGGTCGGCGCAACCTAAGATTAATTATGGAATATTTGCCATATGGAAGTTTACGAGACTATCTCCAAAAACATAAAGAACGGATAGATCACAAAAAACTTCTGCAGTACACATCTCAGATATGCAAGGTACCCAGCATTCTAGATGCCTCTTGTAGATGAAATAAACATGGTGGACTAACTCAGGTCGTACAGACTTGTTCTTAACTAATAAAGAGAACGTGTAGGAAAATAGCCATAAAGAAAAATCTGGTTTTTTTTTTTGTTTGTTTGTTTTTTTGTCCATAGGGCATGGAATATCTTGGTACAAAAAGGTATATCCACAGGGATCTGGCAACAAGGAATATATTGGTGGAAAATGAGAACAGAGTTAAAATAGGAGATTTTGGATTAACCAAAGTCTTGCCACAGGACAAAGAATACTACAAAGTAAAGGAACCAGGTGAAAGTCCCATATTCTGGTGAGTATGGCTTTTTTTTTTTTTTTTTTTTTTTTTGGTATAATGAAGTGAAATTTTAGAGAACTTGCTTCAGATTTTATTTTTACTGTGATATATATATATATATATATATATATATATATATATATATATATATATATATATATAATATTTAATAATGTTTGGTTTAGCACTTTTCCAAGTAATAGCAATATTTATCATATGCTTTGTATTGAGCTGATTTGTATTGAGCTGAAAGAGTGCATCTCGTGTGTTATGTCACATAGTCCTTTTTTAGAAAACAACAGGAGGTTGTAAGCCCCCTGGCATAGGTGTTAGGGATTGAACTGGGTCCTCTGGAAGATCAGTGTGCGTTCTCAGCTACTGAGCCATCTCTCCAGCCTCTCATGAATCCTTATTACAACCCGTGGAGAATATATATTCCTACGATTGTTAGAGATACAACAGACCTAACCTGAAAACCCAGAATCAAAAGGCACTGAAGTACGAGGCATTTCAGGCACTGACGAGATTTTCAGAGCCTTGGATTTGCAGTAAGGAAGTTCACTGACAGACGTTTACGTAAGAAAATGTTCCAGGCCCTGAAAAGCTCTGAAACTAGAAGGACTTCTGATCTACAGCGTTTCTGTCAAGGCCTGTAGCTCCATTTAAGCAGAAGGGAACTTATTGTAAATATAAGCTAAATCACTTGCCCAAGGTGTATGAGTAATAAATTGGAGTACTGGGATTCAACCTCAGCTGGTTGGTTCGTTGGATGTTTGGTTGGTTGGCTTGTTGATTTGGTTTGGTTTGGAGTTTTTTATTGTTTTATTTTTGTTATTTGGTTGATCGTTTTTTGAGACAGAGTCTCATTGGGTATCCCTGGCTAGCTTAGAACTTGATGTGTAGATCACACTGGTCTCAAACTCATACACATCCACCTGTCTGCCTCTGGAATGCTGGTCTGTGTGGGGGTCCCTGATATCCTCTTTTGAAAGCAAAGTATTTCATAGAGATACTGTGATTATTTGCCTGTTAGCTTTCATTTTTATAAGAATCTAACAAAATTTCCCAAGGCTACAAAGCATTTTTTTTTTTTATCTAACCAGTCATTAAAGAAACTTGCAAATGTTTAAAGATACTTTACTCACAAAATTATGTCATCACATAATTTTTTAAAGAAATAAAATAATTTTATATTTTAATATTAAGATCTAAAATAGCACATATCATTAGATACAACCCATTGAAACAAAAGTTTTAGGGGTGCTGTGATAATTTTTTATTTTTGCACATTTTGCAGTCCTTAGACTGCACATTTACAGGAGTCTACATCACAGTTTTTAAAATTTGTATGTATATGGACCCACTATAAAATATAAATTATGATATTCTGTTTTAAAGAAATTTTATATTATTTCTTTACTTCTTATACTTTTATTTGCACTTCCTTTCTCATCCAATTTGGGCCTTAAAAATTACATTTGGTACTTGGAAAAATTCTGATCATCTAGGCCTTTTGGAATCAGAATATTTGAACTAGGTTCCCTGTGACCACATTTTTCTTCCTACTGGATTATTAAAATACAAATGCTTTAGATTTAAGTTATTCAAACACAACAGTCCAAAGTCATGTAAATAAGTCACAGGTTTGGGTAATTGTTTAAAATGTTTATTGTAGACATTTCAGTCAGTGCTTTAGGTCAGCAGTTCTCAACCTGTAAGTAGTGACTTCTTTGGGGGCAGTCAAACGACCCTGTCACAGGGATCATCTAAGACCATTAGAAAACACAGATATCATATTACTGTTCCTAACAGTAGCACAACTCCAGTTAGGAAGTGGCAGTAAAAATAGTTTATGGTGGGGTCACCATGACGTGAGGAGCTGCATTTAAGGGTTACAGCACTGGGAGGTGACCTGCTGGCTTAGATAAGCACGTCAGTAGTCAGATGTCAGCACAAACTTTGTTCATCTTAGATTTTTATAAATGTAAACACAGAGTGAACTGTATTTCAGTGGACAGAAAACTGGCTACATCATAATTCACTTTTGTAATTCCCAGATTAAGTAGCTAAAAAGTATACCATGACCCAGTAGTACTAAAATTACCTAAATTAAAAAAAGAAAGAAAATTTATTCTTTCTCATTAGCATTGAAAACAAAGAATAAGACCAACTTAACTTTCAGAAATGGATTTAGTAGCTAACCAGTAGTTATTCTTTTCATTTCTGGGAAGAAAAACCAAAACAGTTTTGTGTTAATTAAAATGTTTCTATTGAATTATTGTAGTGATATTTTATTTGAATTGATCTATTGAATTGAGCTGAAAAAAACAGATTGTCATTCATTTCAAATAAAGTACAATACAATGTTTTATAATACCTTTTATTATATATAATTTAAACAGATCCAGTTTAAAAGATTAGAGGGTTTTTTTTTGCTTTGTTTTTTTATTTGTTGTTATTGAGAATAGCCACTGTATAACCCATTTGGCAACACCATATCTTATTTACCCCACCTGACCCCCCCCACCCAAAAGACTTAATTTCTTACAGAAAAGTCTTGATTTATTTTTCTTCCTGGCCAAGAACTATCATTTGTTCAAGTGTGCAAGTGTGTGTGTGTGTGTGTGTGTGTTATGTGCAGACTCAAAGTAAGCATCAGGTTGTATTGTTCATTCATTTTTCCACTTTAGTTTTTGAGATGAGACTGAACGTAGAACTTGCCATTTTGGCCAGCAAGCCCCCAGACCTGCTCATCTCTGTCCCTCAGTGCTTGGGTTATAGATTGCTCTCCCTGGCTTTTTACGTGACCTGGGGATCTGAACTCCGTAATCACCTTACCCACAGAGTCATACCTGCAGGTGAAATATTATTTTTAAACACTAGCAGTAGTAGGCCAGTGAAGTGGCTCACCTGTAAAAGTGCTTGCTCTGCTTATTGGAGTTAATCCCCAAATCCATGTAGAAAGTGGAAGGAGAAAACCAAATCTTCAGGCTTGTCTTCTGACCTCCATAGGCACATATGGTGTGTCCCCATCATGTGCACGCACACAACAATAAAGTCAGAAACACTGGTTGTAGTTTATGTAAGGTCCTGTGCTGGATTCGTAGCATCGGTGATCCAGACTAGAGCAGCGAGCACGTGCTCCTGTGGTCATTATGAAGCCAGTGAAACATGCTGCAAAGCCCTTCCTTGTGTGATGCTCTTTCCTGATACCTACATACTCGCTTTCATGCCTTATTTTTCTTTTGGTCATAGTAAAAGTCATCAAAAAAAAAAAAAAAAAAAAAAAAAAGCTTTGGCACCTGGTCTCCTGAGCATGTGGCTCGATAAGTCACAAGGGCGGTGGAGATGGACCTGAGTCGTTGCATAGTTGTGAAAGAAGGTGGAAGGGCAGGAGTCAGGCAGCCTGTTCTGGAGCCCTGCTCCCATTGTCCAGCAAGGATCCCCATGGCCTCATTCCCTGAAGAGCCCCTTCTTACTTACACTACATGACCCATTAAGTTTTAACACCTGAAGTTTGGAGAGAACACAGTCAGATCCTAGCAAACAAAATCTAGATATGAAAGGAATCATATGCAGTTTTTATCCATAGAAGTTAGTCGTAGCTTTTTGTAAAAAAAAGCTTGATTTTATTTAAAAATAATCTTTGTCCTCCTTAATAATTTAATTATTTAAGATGCTGTTCTGCTTTAATCTCTTGGCATGTTTCAACATGTTTTAGGGGTTTGTACTAAGAGCTCAAGGAAAATACTTCTACTTTAATATTTGAAAAACTTGTCGAAGTAGATATTTGAACCTACAGGGAAAGCTTGTGATGTTCTTACTACAGATGTCATTTGGGCAGTCTCTGTGCATCTTGGGTTACTCTGCAGTACTCATATGCTCAGGCCTAGCACTGTCATGAATCTAGGAGACCATTCTGAAAAGACATGGTGGCTCATTACACACAGCAGTAGGAGAGTTAAAAATAATTCCTGGGCCAACCAGAGGCTCAGCAGCAGACCTGAGTTAGGTTCCCCACGATCTGCATGGTAGAAGGAGAAAACATAAACCCATGGGTTGTCTCTTGCCACCACACATTCACAAATAAACACATGTATGCATACATACCTGAAGTGTAAACTGTTTTAAGAATTCCTAAGAATCCTTTCTTGGGTAGGTAGGTTGTGAGTCCAGTTATTGTATAATTGTAAGAACAACAATCAGCAGGATTTGGGAAGATGGAGTTCTGTTTGCCTGTAGGTGTTTCGTGTGGAAATGGCAGCTACATTAGAGCCATGAGACTGAACTGTGTTTAGGACACTTCAGTAGAAAGGTGGGTAATACCATCTACAGGAAGCACTGTAGCAGGAGGGAAGGGTTATAATAAAACTAAAAAACTCTACATTTAGAAGAGAGAAAAGAAATGTTGGCAGAAATATAATTAAGGCCAACCCCTTTTCTCAGCTCAAAACCTCTCTATGAAAGCAGGAGACAGAAAGGTCCTGTTGTTGAATAAGGACTAAGCATGTTGTTGTGTGTTGTTGCCATAAACACTCTCTGTGTCATAAGAGGTCTTCAAGATGGACAGAATCTCTCACTTCTCTGTACTCAGGCAGAAGCAGCATTGTTTGTCACAGTTCCTCCTAGATTCCCTTGTGATGGTGTCACTACCTGTGTTGGGTGCTGGTCTCACTGAACTGCAACACAGACTAGCACTTGGGAAAGAGGCTCTGGCCAACTTAGGTTCCTCCCATCCCCAAGAAACTGGAAGAAAGGGGCATTTCTTTCATTGATGATTATTTCCAAAAGACAGTTCCTAGGTAATTGCCAAATATACTTCTGAATCATAAAACCGACAATGGCCTTTAAGCAAGAGCATTTCAGAGACATAACAATATATATGTTCCCTAAATGTTCCACAAAATGGGAAATAACCTTTCTCTTAAGACCCACAGAGAGTAGTAAGTTTTTCCTGACTTGATTTACCTTTGTATAGGTAAAGGGACATTATATAATAAATGTATCTGAGTGTTGGCAATATGTAATTAAGAAAGTAATTACAAAGAATGCTTTGTTAAAACAAAACAAACAAACAACAGCAACAATAAACCTAAAACTAAAATCCCAAACTGTAAGACCAGCATGGTGGGATGCTAGTACTCGAAAACCTGTCAGTTTTTTTAAAAGGAGGGAAAATGAACTTTAGGATATAGGAGAATAGCATTATCTTAAGGAGATTACATGTTGCTGATAGAATAAAAAACTAAGTACACAGATTACATACCTGTTGCATGTTTGTACAGTACGAACTGTAAGTCTAGATGTGCATTAAGCAGGCAGTTACTGAGATTGACTACTTATGGCAGGACTTGTGCAAGTAAAACTTGAATTGGATTTTGAAGGAAAGGTTAAAGATTAAATACATTTGTTCATATATATATATATATATATATATATATATATATATATATATATATATATATATGTATATATATATATATATATATATGTATATATATATATATATGGTTTTTTGAAGACAGGGTTTCTCTGTGTAGTTGTGGCTGTCCTAGAACTTGCTCTGTAGACCAGGATGGTCTTGAACTCAGAGAGTGACCTGTTTCTAAGGTTTGTTCATGTTTTCAGTCTAGCCAATCACATAGGTCTCTGTAGTATCTCTATAGTAAAGGCATGGAATGATAATACTCATGGCCCACCGTCACCACCCAGGGATACCATTTTCCTGTGACTTTGCATTTTCTGTGTTCTCTTGCATAATCATCCCCTCTCTGATTTGTTTTTAGATTTATGTATTTATGAACTGTAAGTGTACATTTACACACCAGAAGAGGTGTCAGGATTTGAACTCAGGACCTCTGGAAGCGCAACCAGTGCTCTTAAGCCCTTTCCCTTCTGATTTTTAAGGCTCGAAGTTACATTTCTGGCTAAAAGCTACATTTCTCCCCCTATTTTTTAACCTGGATTGATTTAAAAGAACAACTTAAGAAAGAACATCTGACATTTTAGTTCTTAGAAAAGCTTGTCATTTAAACACCCGGTGCTGCCAACAAAACGTAAATGTGCTTAGGTTTTTATGTGTCAGATGGTCTCAGGACCAGGTTTTCTGATTTGTTAGGAGTCCCCACTACTCAACATGTGTCAGATTCATAGCTGTCTCTCATCACTGGACAGAACAGCATAGCAAAAGGCGAGCGGGAAAGGTCGGTGGAGCAGATCACACACCTGTTTCCCTTGTTCCCCTAGATGCTTTGTCATTTGTTTTTTTCTTCAATGTAACTCATTACCTTAAGTAACTTGTCTAAATGATTTCCAATATTGCAGGTATGCTCCTGAATCCCTCACAGAGAGCAAGTTCTCTGTGGCCTCTGATGTGTGGAGCTTTGGTGTGGTTCTATATGAACTTTTCACATATATTGAGAAGAGTAAAAGTCCACCTGTGGTAAGTGTGCTTTTTAATTACTTAGCTCCACAAGCCCTCTCCTATGGTTTAATTTCCGTTTAAGCAAAAGAAGCATTATCCAAAGATGAATAACATGTCTAGGACCTTTTTTTTTTTTTAGAACCCCTTCTTATTTATTTGGGGGACAGTATTCAACAGTACCCAACAAAATAAGTGTAAACTTACTAAATTCATTGTATTCTCTTGCCCATTGTCTCTGAGACTAACAGAGTACATGGTGCTGAGTAATTCATAGAGAAAAGCTCACAGTTGTGGAGATTGAAGCTCTAGCACCAAGCCAAGGGTTCATTACAACGTGGCAGAGAAGCAGAAAGGGAACTAACTACAAAAACAGATCACAAGGCAAGGGTTCAGCTGAGAGCCGGGGGCCAGCGTTCCTCCCCCAGGCCTCCAGTACATCTTAGGCATTGAAATTACACTGAGTACGTATTTACTCTAGGAAGCATTAAGCAACCTAAAATGAACTTTTGGAAATAACTTCATAGTTTTCTTTCATATATGGATATATGAAAAAATAAAGTATTTTAATGAAATTACTCATAGATAGCCATTTTAATATTGTAACATTTTCTTTCAGACTTATTTTATGTATAAAAGTGAAACTTTACAAAGAAATACCTATTGTTTTTATACAGTTGAGCTTTATAAGCCTCTGTGAAGTCTGATATCCTGTTAGTGATTGCATTGTTTAATATATTTCACTTTATCTGTGTTTACTGCAAGTATGATTTTTAACTGTCCAGTAGCACTCTGATATAAAGTTGCATATTTCTGGATAATTGTTTACCATTTTTATACATAAATATGTACTTTTGTTTCTGGCTATCATGTTAGAAGGAAAGTTTACTTGTCATCGAGAGGTTCTGAGTTAGTAAATCGCTATTGATTGTTTCGAAAGAAAAGCTGTATCAGGTTATGTATCCACAGCAGGGAGAGGGCTGAATAATTCTCCATGTTCACATTATATGTCTAATGAATTTTTACCAACCTAATATAAAAATTGTTATATCTATTCTTAATTTGCATTTGTTTTGTTAGTGTAATATGTTTATTTAGCAAGTCATTTAAATGGGTTTGTATTTCAGGAATTTATGCGAATGATCGGCAATGATAAACAAGGACAAATGATTGTGTTCCATTTGATAGAGCTGCTGAAGAATAATGGAAGGTTACCGAGACCAGAAGGGTGCCCAGATGAGGTAACATGACTTAAATTCATTCATTCATTCTTTTGTGTGAATGCATGATATGTGTGTGAGCGTGTGTGATGTGAATGTGTGTCTGTCTCTATGCATGTGTAAGAAAAAGATGTGTATGTTTGTGTGTGCATGTATGGTGTGTATGAGAGTGTGTATGTGTGTGTGTGTGTGTGTCTGTATATATGTGTGGGTATGTGTGTGTCATGGGGTGGGTGTGTCTGTGATTGTGTGTCACTTGGTGTTATGTGTCGTGTGGGTGGGTTTCTTGGTATGTGTGGGGTGCTGGAGATTTGGGGGGGTTGAATACAGGCCATACATACCACAGTGCACATTGGGATCAGAGAAAAACCTACCTTGCTGAGGCAGTCTCTCTACTGTTTCTGCTGCTGCATGGAGCCCTCCATGCTGGTTGGTCCCATGATTTCCTAGGTGATTTTCTTGTCTTAGGAGTGCTTGAATTAGAGATGAGGGCGGATGCACCTGGCTCCTTACATGGTCCCAGGGATGGACTCTCATTACCAGGCTAGTCCTGTTTATCTACTGAGCCATCTCCCTGATCCAAATGTTTTTTAATCCACAGTAATTATCTATTTTCTTTTTCTGTTTTATTGAAAACAAATAGAGATGGATATTTCAATCATAACCATAGAATTATTATTGGCCTAGGCAAATTAACTGAGATTTCCAAATTCATACCATCCTCTAACATGATACTTTGGTTCATTCTAACTTTGGTTTAACTTTTTCACTTTACAGATTTACGTGATCATGACAGAGTGTTGGAACAACAATGTGAATCACCGTCCGTCTTTCAGGGACCTTTCCCTTCGGGTGGATCAAATCAGGGACAGTATGGCGGCATGAAAGAGGTGACCTTTCCTCAGAGGCCAAGCAGACTTCCAGAACCAGAACAAAGCTCGCAGCCTCATGGCTGCGGACTCGTATCCACACGCCCTTAGCATGATGCTAGCCAGAAGAAAATGTGATGCTGTCTGCTCAAAACTTTGGAAACTTCATGATTTTTTTTTTATGTACCATCTGTAAAAACCACTGCTCAAGTCTGTCAGGATGCTTGTGAACGGATGCATGGAGCTTACCACACAGTCACTGCATCTCCTGGCAAAAGAAGAAAATGAACAGTTTTCAACTCAGCTTTTTGAGAAATGAAAAAAATGTAATGTAAATTTTGCAGTGTAAGAGACACACAGAACATACATGTACAGTTTTTACCACATGGAGTGTATAATACTTTGGCATCTTGTGTGATTTACATGAGGGCTGATGTTTATTAATATTTTCTAATTTTTCCATAGTTGATCTATAATAACTTCATGATGCAAATTAAAATGCTCAGAAAATTAAATACCTTTTCTTTCTTGCTCATCTATGTTGCTCTGTCAGGGCCTGTAGTTCCATATCACTGTAAATATTTTTCAAAGCAAAAGGAACAAAAGTCTACTTTTATTTGTATAGGAAATCTTCCTGACCCTAAAGAATTTTGAAATGGGGCAATCTTACAAAGTCACAGCACAATCTATTTTCTTATTTGTTTTCCTTGTGTTTATGGTAAATATGTTTTTAAATAGAACTGTCTCCAACTTTTTCTATGACTATAATGAATATTATTCTTTTATATTTTTAAGATTAAGAATGCCAGAAATACTTCCCTCCCCTTGAACTGTTAACTGCCAGTAAGACGTTTCAGTCCCTGAGATTTGTCATTATACATTCGATTGAAGCAGAAGCCATAAATAATTTGTAAAATGTACACGCTCTGTAAGATGCTTAATGGGTTGGAACGAGGTCTAAGACTGAGGGGTTTCCAGGCTTGCGTTCCATCTGTAAGAGAAATGTCCCAGGCAGATGGGAAGTGACGGGGTGTGGAGCACACACGGTTCGTTCCAGTCACGAATACCAGAAGATGTGATGAACATCTCTAGAAGAGAGAGCGTCATATTTTCAAAGTATAAGTTATCATCATCCTTCGTATGCTGCTCCATCTTAGACGATGTCATGTCAAGAATAAAACGGGATTTTTGTGTGTTATTTATACAAATTTGGTAATTTGTTTAAAAAAAACTCTGTACTCAGTGGTGTGTTCTGTTTTTTAACTTAGACTTAAAAGTTTTGGCTGTGCTGAAGTATGGGCAAGCCTCTCACATTCTTTGAGAATTTCAGCAGATAACATATATAGAAACTATCTACAGTGGTGACACTAATGGATTTTGTTTTAAAAAATCTAATATATATTTTAATGGGAGTTAGATATATTTGTATGTAATTTCTCAGGTCTTCTCAAAGATGTGTGTGTGTCTGTGTGTGTGTGTGTGTATGTGTGTATGTGAGCGAGAGAGAGAGAGAGAGAGAGAGATAGTTGATTTCAGTGCTATAGCATCTCAGTTGTGAGGGTTACCAAGAGTTGTCTATAGCCTGTGATGCTGGGCAGTGGGTAGAGATAAATGGGATCCCATCTGCCAATAACTTACACAAATAGCAATGGACTCCTGATACTGGGTTTTTTATTTGCTGGAATGTGGTGTCTAGTTTGGGGTACTGTCTTTGTAGGGTTGGAGACATGGCTCAGCGGTTAAGAGCACTAACTGCCTTTCCAGAGGTCCTGAGTTCAATTCCCACAAACCACATGGTGGTTCACAACCAGCTGTAATGGGATCACATGCCCTCTTCTGGTGTGTCTGAAGACAAGGACAGTATACCCATATACATGAAATAAATCTTTTAAAAAGACCTTTATCTATATATTCAAGAAGCTTCTACAGTATGTTTTCATAAGGTTTTTTCAAAGGGCTTTTAGTGTTAGTTTTCTTTCTGTTTGCTTTCTGCACACTCCTTCATCCAGCTTTCTCTTTAAGAGTGTGTGTGTGTGTGTGTGTGTGTGTGTGTGTGTGTTTCCCTGCTTGTCTTGTAGTCTGCCTGTCTATATTTTATCTGGTTTTGGTGTTAGAGTAATAGTGGATTCTTAGAATGATTTGGAAGGATCTCCTCTCTTTCTGGTTTGTAAGAATCTTATTGTGTAGTCCTGTCTGACCTAGAACTCTCTGTTTAGATCAAGCTGGCCTTAAACTCACAGAGATCTGCCTGCCTTTGCCTACCAAGCACTGGGATTAAAGGTGTGTGCTGCCACACCTGGCCCCTACAAGCCATAGTTCAGGGAACAATTTGTAGGAATCCGTTCTCTCATTCCACCACACGGCTTGCAGGGATCAAACTCAGGTATTCAGGCTTTTAAACAAGTACCCTTAACCATGGAGCCAACTCACCAACCTTCCAATCCTCCCCTTTCTATTTGTGATACAGTTCAGAAGGCATTGGTATTAGTTTAGGTGAGTCTAACAGTTCCCAGTGGAGTGGGCACAGTTTCCTCTTTAATGAAACCCACATTTCCTACCTTTAGTTCTATATCCCCAGGAAATACCAAGTAAAAAGTAACAGCCAGCTTCCTGGGCTTTGAAACAGAGAAGGGAATCCTTTGTGGGTTTGATACATAAAATGCAGAGTCTGCCTTTGCATCTTAAGGTGAGGACTGGTATGTGAGAACCTTAAGCAATACCACTCACAAAGGCAGATCTACAGACCTACAGAAGGATCTGGGCTACGGTGGGCACCCAGACGTATCTTACTGACCAGCATCAGGTATAGCCATTGACAGGGTGTTCACACATGCCAAAAGAGCTAGAATGAAGGCCTGTGCCAGAGAAAAGCAGAGACTGGTCTCCAGCAAGAAGGGTATTTAAGTGGATTGATGGCGGCTTTGAGATCCTGAAACTTGGAGTGAGAAAATCTGCCCTCTCCACTTGTATCCATTATAATAATTATTGTTTTATTAGCTGGAGTAATAAAACAAGAGAAGAAAATAAAGGGCACAGATAGGTAAGGTAGAAATTGAATTGTCTCTATTTGCTTATGGCATTATACTATACTTATAAGAACTTGTATAGAAAAAGTCTAGAATCTGATAAATGCTTTCAGGCATAATTGCATTATTCAATACCATGATATGCAGATCAGTAGCTTTTCTATATACCAACAGTAAGCTGGCTGAGAAAGAAATAAAAAAAATCTATTCATAATAGCTTCACAAAAATAATACCCATGAATAAATTCAATGAAAGGAATTAAAGATCTTCTGCAATAAAACATTTAAGACACAAAAATGGGAATTGAAGAAGACACTAGATGATGAAAATATCTTCTCTGCTGCTGTCTTGACATAATCAATATTGTGAAGGTGGGTACATTAACAAAAGTAATCATGGATTCAATGCAATTACCATCAAACTCTCAAAAACATTGCTCACAGAGCTTGGAAGAAAACTCCTGACATTCATATGGAAACACAGAGCTAAAAGAACACTATTAGATAGCATGGTGCCTAATCTCAAATTACACTACAGAGCAATAGTGACAAAGGTACAGGGCCCTGGCACAGAACCAGATATGTATACCAAGGGACAGAGAAAAGAACCCAGAAATAAACCCACACAGCTATAAGCACTGTTTGTAACAAAGGAGGGAAAAACAGACTCAGAGGTGGGAGAACCACACCTCTTTCAACAAACGGTGCTAGAGAAACTGACGTGTGCGCGCAGAAGAATGAGCCTAGATCCGTATCTCTCACTCTGCACAAATACCAAGTCAAAATGCAACAAGGACCTAACTGAGAAACCTCAGTCACCGCAACTGCTGGAGAAAACACATCATGATGCGGGCGTGGGCAAGCGAGTTGTGGTAGCACAATGACCCCCCGAAGACCCAGCCCCAACTCTTCTTCAACATATACTCATTCTATTGCTTCTCTTCCTCTACAGAATCGTGGCCTTATACTCTGAATGTTAATTTTAAAAGTGAAAATTACCTTTTTGATTACTGCAGGGACTTCTGCTTCTTCCGGCTAAAGGCATTACTAAAAGATCTCTTTAAAAATGCATCCTGAGTGTGATAACACAGGACCACACGTGGTATGTACGTGGATATTAGGCAAAAAGCTCAGAATACCTACGATTCAGCTGACAGACCATATGAAGCTCAAGAAGAAGGAAGAACAAAGTGTGGAGGCTTCAGTCCTACTTAGAAGGGGGAACAAAATAACCACCAAAGGAAGTAGAGGGTGAGAGGGACTAGGGAGGAAGAAAGGAAGGAGAGGGGAAAACAGGGGCAGGATCAGGTACGGGGAGGGGGGACTGAGAAATACAGAGGGTCAGGAATTTGAACAGAGGTGTGTAGCAATGGGGGATGGGGAACTGGGGGTAGCCACCAGAAGGTTCCAGAAGCCAGGAAAATAAGATTCTCTCAGGATCCAAAGGAGATGACATTAACTGAAGTACCCAACAAAGGGGAGGGAGAACCTGTAGAGACCATATCCAGACGTTAGGCAGAGCACCCGATTGAGGGATGGGGCCACCCACTCTTAACAATTTAACCCAGAATTTCTCCTGTCTAAAGGAAACACAGGGACACAAAGTGGAGTAGAGGCTGAAGAAAAGGCCATCCAGAGACTGCCTGGGGATCCATCCCATATACAGACACCAAACCCAGACACTGTTGTGGATGCCAAGAAATTCTTGCTGACAGGAACCTGATATAGCTGTCTCCTGAGAGGCTCAGAGTCTGACAAATACAGAGGCAGATGCTCACAGCCAATCGTTGGACTGAGCATGGGGTTCCCAGTGGAGGAGTGAGAGAAAGGACTGAAGGAGCTGAAGGGGTTTGCAACTCCATAGGAAGAACAACAATATCAACCAACCAGACCCCCCAGAGCTCCTAGAGAGTAAACCACAAACCAGAGTACTCATGGGGTGGGGATGGGGTGGGGGGGTGGGGTGGGAAATCCATGGCTCCAGCTACATATGTAGCAGAGGATGGCCTTGTCGGACATCAGTGAGAGAAGAGGCCCTTGGTCCTGGGAAGGCTTGATGACCCAGTATAGGGAATGCCAGGTTCAAGAGGCAGGAGTGGGTGGGTGGGTGAGGGAGCACCTTTAGAGAAGCAGGGGGCAGAGGATGGAATATGGGGTTTCCTTAGGGGGGACTGAGAAAGGGGATATTTGAAATGTAAGTAAAGAAAATATCCAATAAAATACATAAAAATTTTAAAAATTAAAAAAAATTAAAAATAAAATAAAATATATAAAATGATTCTTCACCCAGTACCACTCAATAGGCTAGGAAGAACAGGGGCCCTTCTCCAGTATCTGCTTGCTATGTGGACCAAAGACCTTCCTTCTCTAACTTTTAGCTAGTGCCAAATTGTGTCCTTCTGCAATTTGGTGAGCCTTTCTTTACGCTTTGCTTAGAGCTTTGCTGCGGTTGGGGACTGTTCTTTGTCCCTCCTTACTGAAACACCTAGATCTGATGTTAGAATTGCATTTCTTTAACAGATATAATGTCCATATTAAAGGTACATTTTCATCTAAAGCCTTGTGGACCTATTCAACCACGACATAACATAAATTTGTTTCAAAAATGGTTCTTTTCTCTATTTACAAAGGTAAATGTGCCGGGTATATATTAAAAGCAGTATAAAAACGAAACGTTTTACAGATGCAGCAGACATGTAGATTTGTGTGGACGTTTTGTCCTGAGGCATCATGCAGCTGAAGAGGAACAGAAGTTTGTCACACTGGGCAGGGTGTTATAGGGCAGACCTGGGAAGAACCAGAGAGAGCTTTTGAATGATGCCTACCCATAATTCAGTGGGTGAGAATTCTACTTTGGAACCTTCAAGTTTTGCTCAACTTTACAGCATTACAAAAATTCCATACAGGGCTGGTGAGATGGCTCTGCAGGGAAATGGTACACGAAGAAAACTCAAGGTCCTAAGAAAATGTGTCTACTATTACAGTACAATAGCCTGTTCGAGGGGCACAGTTGGTTACTTTAAGTTGCTGAGACAAGTCAGTTGGATGACTAAGAAGAGTCCAGTAGTTATAGACATGAGTCTTTTTTTTTTAATCATCTAGACAGAATGTACAACATTCCACATTCCATTTAAACCCACCGTAAGAGTTTTCAACCATGACAAAACCTGAGCAGGTAATTTTCAAATACCTACATGGATTATGGCACTTTTACATCTTCTTTAAAAATATACAACAAAATAGGAGTCGCTAAATACTAGGACTCTCATTGCTACCAGAAAACACTGCAGACTACTTGCGAGTATTCTCTAGGGCAGTTCAGTCCTGCGTCTGAGAGCAAATGAGTAGTAAATTCGATTTAGTAAGCTTTATTAAGTGAGCATCGTTTCTATGACAGGTTGTACAGTTCACCAGTGATGTCTTTTTAATCGTTAATGTTTAAAGATTAGGGTACGGGAGACACGCAACAGCCAGTTCTTCTTTGGTGCATCCTTTAACACAGCATTTATCTGTGAAACCTCTGCGTTTCCTTTGGGGATGATTCCCCCAAAATAAACTGCTGAAGGTATTCATTTTGTTTGTGCTTTTCTTCTGAAGTTTTAAACGCTTAACATAGGGCTTGCCACTGTGGTATGGAAACACGCTTGTTCTAGGAAGCAACTCCGCCTTTTCAAAATGATAGTCGGGCAGTGACTGAGGGTCCCAAGACTGTGTTGCTTTCTCCTGGGAGACACCTGCAGGGACTGTCGAGAGATAATGGGGGGAAAAGTCCTATTTATCCAGATCGTCTATTAGATATGAATTTAGTATTACAATACTAAAATCAGATAACTATTTAAAACCATTTTAAATAAAAGGTGAAAAGTACAGCTATTCAGAGATAGTGTGCTTTTTAAGTAAAATAGTTGCAGGGCTTTTCCCTGAGAAAGCTTAGACGCTTTTGAGTATTCTGTAATAACATTTTTATGGTAATACTGCGCATGTGCGGTCGTATTCAGCATTTTTCAACACACTGAAACCAGTGGCTCCAACTGCATCTTGAAGGCTGTGCCACCAGTACCACTTTCTGATTCCAGAACCTTTCTCTCACCTCTCAGAAACAACAAACAGAACAAGCAGACACCCAAAACGCCAACAGCCACTGCTAACGAGCTCTCCCACCATCTCTCCCGCCACCTATGCTTCCACACGGATTTGTTTAGTCTGTACACCTCACACACATGCTAGCTTTTGGTGTGTGGTCATTTTCTGCCTGCCTTTCGATTAGCATAGTATTCTCCATGGTTAACCAGGAGAATTTCATACTTGTCCCTCCTTTATTCCTTTCGTGGCTAAATAACTTCCCAGGCTGTGGCCTTCCCACAATGCATTTCACTCTTCACCTTTTAGATATTATGAATGGCATTCGCCCTGGCTGTTCACACCCATATTTTATGTGATGGTGTTTTCGGTCTTTTGGGTATAGGCCTAGGAGTGAAATTGCTGGATCCTGTAGTGATTCTGAACATCCTCGCATGGGCTTCATATGGCACCTTTGTAGAAATACCTATTAAACCCCATGTTCATTTGTTTGCAGTGTTTGCCTTTGATTGTTTCCCATCAGTCTGTCTTTTTATGTGTATGTTATGACTAAGTGGTGAATAGAAGCACTCTGTTCTTTAAGGAAATATAGAGAAACATGCAATGGAGATGTGCTCCAAGTACAGATTTGTTATATCCTTCTTAACTCAATCAACAAACATTATTGGATGATAGAAGCTAAAATAACTCCTGGAAGTAATTCTTCAGAGACATTGTGAATGTCTGCTGTGGCCATGTTTAGTACTGCCTAGGAGGAGAATGTTTTCCAAGGCCTTAACCACAGATTCAGCTCTGTGAGCCGCACTCTGCATCCTGTAACCCCACTGAAGCTCAAAGAAAGAAATCTACTATGGGGATGATGAGCCATGGCGTGTGGGGAAGCTGATCGGCTCAATCATATTTCTGCAGTTTGAAATTAGAAGAGAAGGAGGAGGAGGAGGATGGGGAAGTGGAGGAGGGGAAGGCAGAGGAGGAAGAAGAGGAGGAGGAGGAAGAAGAGGAGGAGTTAGTGAGTTTCAAGACTAAAAAGATTCCATGAGGCTTGTCATAGAATAAAGAAACACAGATACAGATGGGCAAAAAGAGAAAGAGAGGATGAGGAAGAAAGGGGAGAGAGAGGGGAGAGAGGGGGGAGAGAGGGGGAAGAGAGGAGGAAGAAAGGGGAGAGAGAGGGGAGAGAGGGGGGAGGAGAGGGGAGAGAGAGGGGGGAGAGAGGAGGAAGAAAGGGGAGAGAGAGGGGAGAGACGGGGGAGAGAGGGGCTTAGAGTCTGCGTGGATTCTTGGCCATTCTGAATCCACTACTGGACCTCTCTCCCCATTTCCTCTTTCACTGTGAGGTTTTGCTAGGAACCCTCTGTTCCCTGAAGCCAGAGGATGCAGTTTACTGCCCTTGTCTGCCACTACAATTAATAAGACAGAATTATGCTTAAGCAAGGAGACAAAGATTAAAGGGAACAAGATACAGTGAGAAAAGAGGAAATAGTATAGACAACAGTCGTTTCTAAATATGTGATCATTAATTCTTTAACATTTGAAGTCAAATCTAAATGAATTCTCACGAAAACCTTAACAGACGCAGACATACAAAACTTAAGCACACCGATGACAAAGAAATCAAAAGCAAAACTAGTCACACATAGACGGTTTCACAGGTGAATTCCACCTACTTTTAAAGGAAAGTTGTTTACAAGCAGTTCCATTTCATTTCATAATTCTCATTAGTTCCCTATTTCCGAATCAAGTAAGAACACTGGATTTTTTTTTAAGTTCTTATAAGTCATTTCACTTACAAACACTGGTTTGAAAAAAACACTATGGAATTAGTTAGGTGAATCTGTAAACGTTTTACAACACAGGAGAAGGGCTTCTATCAGAAAGGTGAGAGTAGGTCAGGATCACGTCTGTCTACACAGTTCAGCGTGCTTATTCACCTTCTGTACGGCTGCCATCGACAGAGAATTGCCACCTGTCCCCACACAGTCTCCCTTTCTACCTATTTGCATAGATGAACTATCCATCAGCTCATTGGCCCTTGTCCTTCCTTGTGACCTTTACTAAGTTTTTGCTTCACATGAATTGTTCGGTTGGTTTTGCTTTCTTACCTCTATCAGCCCTTCTGGACCAACCTTACTGTCCCAGGCTGCTGCTTCTTTCCCTTCCTGATCCAGCCATCCTGACCTTCTTGCTCTTTCTCGCTCTTCCCTGCTCCTCCCCGTATAATTCAGATAGCAGTGCCTTTCCCCCTGCCCTATTCTCCAAATAAACTCCCCCACCCCAGCCACCTATCTATGTACTGTCCCTCACCACCTGTATCTGTTTTCTGACAATGCCTGACAGTGGTTAATTTCAAAGGAACAAGAATTTATTTGATTCATGATTTGGAGATGCCACAGGGTCCAAGGACTCTTTCTGTAGCGTCATCCCATAGCAGAGGTGCAGGAAAGGGAGGGTGAAGTTGATTTCCCATCAGATTCACTCAGGACAATCCACTTCTGTGATAATGGCCTGAATCCTTTTCAAGGGTGTTAAATTCCCTCACTTTACCCCCTAACGCTGCCCCGGAAATTAAGCTTGTAACACATGGAATTTAGGGGATAAATGAATGAAAAGGTCATCTTTTCAATAAGCCCCACTCTGACCAAACTATTTCTTCTAAGTCTAAAGTAGACTTTATTTTAGTTTGTATGGTTTTTAAAATTGAATCTACATGTACACTAGGCACAAATTCTATTTCCTACAAAACTCACTGGCAGAGCAAAGTGGAGGATAAGAGAAGTGGAGTTTGCGCACTGATAAGCTAAGAAGCCTTCCCTTCAGAGTTTTACCTGGGTTTGTGACTCTTCCCCAGGAGGAGGAAGAATGGTGAGGGTTGAAGGTTTTGACCTTCCGTGAGTACTGGGGAGTGGACTGTGTCCTAGGAGTTTGCTCATCCATTCCGAACCGACTCCAGTCACTTTGGCCACAGAGTTTTATAAGTTCTACCAGCAGTTGCCTGCCGCACATCTTCCTGGACCTGCTGACCTCTTGTTCCCTGGAGAAAGGAGCCAGTAGGAGTCCAAGCCACAACAGACAAGAACAGCACAGTTGCTTCATCCCTGGGCTCCACCACAGGGCCAGGCGCACAGCAACGGCCGTCGCCCCGCCCCCGCCCGCCCGCCCCGCCCAGCCTTCTCCACACGCCACGCCCCAGCCACGCCCCTCTCCGCACTACCCTCGGGCTGCTCTCCCGCCCAGGTAACCTTCCAGAACACTTAGGTGTGGGGTATTCCAGGCTTACTTGTACTTCCGGTTTGCAGAAACTTGAAATTAACAGGCTCTTTTCTGCTCAGAAATGGAAGTTTTAAAATGTCTTCTTTCCCTGACTTTTATTTCATTTTTCCTTGTCGTCCTCTCCAAGAAACCGCCTCATGAAAGACGCGAACTCAGGACTCAGATGCAGCACCCTCTACCTGGAATGTGATCTTTTTGCCGAGCGTTTTCACGAGCCATCTCTTCCCTTCGGAGAAACTTTCCATCTCCTTCCTGGCTTATATTTCTTTAACTTTAAAAAATTGATATTGGAGCCAGAGAGATGGCTTGGCCTTGCAGAGGATCTGGGGTCGTTTTCCCGCAAAGCAGCTCATACACACAACAGTCTGTAACTGCAGTTCGGCACCAGGCATGCTCGCGGTGCAAGCAAACCCTCATACACATCAAATAAAATACTGAAACCTTTTAAAAAAAGTATTCATTTTCAAGTTAGCATGCAAAGTGATGGGCTTCGTAGCGGCATCTTCTCACACGCATTAAACTTCAGTCTCTTACTCGCCCACCTTGCCTGCCCTCTCCCACCGTTTCTGCCCTCAGTAATTTCCCTTTCTGCTTTTTTATTACACGTGCTCCATTACTTGATTTCCTCCTACCTTCATTTCTCTCGGGATCTCTTTTGTAGTTAGTTTCATGACCCACAAACGCACACCTTTAAGTGAACACATATATAAACACACAAATACATACTTTGAAGTCTAGGTTCTACGTATAAGTAAAAACATCATTTACTATCCTGTTCCCGGTCAAGTTTGCCTTAGTTTTTATTTGTAAGAACAGGTTTTTGTTTGTTTGTTTGTTTGTTTGTTTTCACAATAAATCTTCTTAAAATTTATTTTATTACATTTATTTACTGGTGGTGGTGGTGGTGGTGTGTGTATGTGTGTAAGTTGGAACCAGTTCTCTCCATGCACCAGGTGGGTCCCAGGGATCAATATCACATTGTCAGGCTTGGCAGCAAGTACTTTAACCATCTAGAGCATCTCACTGCCCAGGAACACATTCTTCACTGCTATGCATTATTATCAGCAGTATAATGACTGGATGGATTTATTTAACTGAAATTTATTATTTAAATGACTAATTTTAGGTGAGTAAGTTCTAATATTATAAAAATAATTTCAGATGTATTTACTAGTATCCCATATCATTAACTTTACTCCAGAACATTGCCATAAAATATCTGTCTTTCTGAATCAAATGTACTTTATTTAGCATAATTTTCGCTTGTATCCATATTCCTACAAAGATCATTTCTTTTTTTTCTTTATGAATGTATTTAAATTTTATTGTGCATATGTACAATTTTTTAAATTTTGTTTTTATATTTAAATATACATTTGAGTATGTGCACTCAAGTGTACTGAGGTCATAAGAGGTCAGATCACCTGGAGCTAGAGGTTCCAAGTGGTTACAAGTCACCTGCCCTGGGTGCTGGGAACCGAACTCGGGTTCTCTGAAGGAGCAGTGAGTGCTCTTAACCACGGAGCCCGGCGGGCAGGCCTGTTATCACGACTTATCATCAGTTGAAGGACAGTTCGCTAGCTCCCCTTCCTAACTACTACAGTACTGCAGCAACAGCAGTGTGTGTGAGTGTCTCTGTGCGGGTTGACTCCGAGCCCGTGTGACAGATTCCCAAGCACCGCAGAGCTGTGGTCTTTCTCTTTAGTTTCTTCAGGAACTGCCGTAGAGGCTGCAGGCATTTGTGTTCTCACCAGCAGTGAATAAATGTTCCCATTTTCCACACCTGCCAGCATTCCACACTGCAGGCATGTGCTTTATTTATTGATAATAGTTATTCTGAACAGAGTGGTTGGATGGACTCTCAAATCATTTATAAACTGTATTTCTCTGGTGGGTAAGAATGTTCAAGTGTTTTTTTTTTTTTTTTTTTTTTAACCATCTGCATTTCTGCTTTTGGGAGTTCAGTTCATTAGCCCATTTATTGATCTAATGATCAGCTTTCCTGGTCTTTTAATTTTATAGTTCTTCATATAGGGTGGGTATTGTTCCCCTGTCTAATGTGTGTTGTAGTAAATATTAAAAAATAAAAAATTGTTTATTGTCGCTACTGTCTCCGACCAGCAGAAAAGGGGTGACAACACAGCATTCTTCTCAAAGTGGTTTATTCAGGAACCTTACAGCATGCCAGTGAAAATATTTCTGTCCCCTTCCTGTCTCTCTTTCTGTTTCTCTTTCTTTTTTTTTCTTTCCCCCAAGCACAGTCCCTTTTATCCTCTCTCAACTCCACCTCCTCAGTCCATGTTCCCTGGCTACAGTTCATAGGTCCTCGTCATCTGGCCTGATCTTGTGTCATGGGTGCGCCTGCGCAGCTCGCACGGTGGGAGTGGCTAATCTCGGGGGTGGGGGGCAGGAGGAAGTCAGGTGCTAGTCAGAAGACTAGGCCGGAGTCCCAAGCGCCATCTTTGGACTGCCGCCTCACCCGCTCTCCCCAGTTTATTTCTCTACCGGCCCTGAGGTCTCACTCCTCAGTCCCGGTTTTAGTTCGGAGCCGCGCACCTCTGGCACCCGGTCTGAGCCCCCATGGCCCAACTTGTCTGCGCAACACCCTTCCATGGTGGTTCTCCTCTGACTGTCCTCTGTCTCTGTCCCGGGGTGTTTCTCTACCCCCAAATCACACATAAATACAACTATACAGCCCAATAGTTTTTAATACAGGTTTATATATCCAACTCTCAATCCACAAACTCTCTACACAACAAGATTGCACCAAATAGCAAAGGATAAAAACCGCCCTTCTATATGAGATACTAGACCTATAAAATCCTTAATGTTCATAGCTTTTTAATGCCAATCAATATCACCTGGGTCTAGCTGGTCCTTGGGAAACTCCGAGTTGCCACAACATTGCCTCCACCCTCAGTCCTCTGGCCTCCTCAGACCTCTCAGCCCTCTCCACCTCCCTTGCCCCGCCTAGTCACTGGCTTTCCTTTATTTTACTAATTAAAATGGGAAGGTTCAGTTGGAGTCATGTGACTAGGCAGCCCTTCTTGGGGAAGTGGAATTAACATTAAAATACAAACAGCTTCAGGACAATCTACAAATGTGTAATTAGTAAATCATTTTCCTCTTCTGTAGGCTATCTCTTTATAGTGAACACTGGGTTTTTTTGGGTTTTTTTGTTTGTTTTACTATACAGAGCCTTTTTAATATCATATGATCTTTTTAATTACTGGGATCATTTTGTGTGCTATTGGAGTTCTTTTCAGAAAGCCTCTGCCTATGCCGCATCTTGAAGTGTTTGCCCTATATTGTCCTCTTGAAGTTTGACTGTTTCAAGTTTTAAAGTCTTTGAGTAATTTTGAATTAAAAAAAAATACAACATGGAAAATAAGAATCTAACTTCACTCTCTATGTGAAAATCCAGTTTTTTCCAGCACTTGTTAAAGAGGCGATCTTTTCCCCGACCTTTGTTAAAAACCAGCCGGCTGTAAATGTGCAGCTTTATTTGGGGTCTGCTATGCTATTCTGCCATGCTATTGCACGTATTTTTCTTTACGACAGTACCCTCGGCTCTTGCTTCTAGGACTCTGATGTGCGTTGCTCTCGGGCACCGCAGTGCTTCCAGCCTTGCTCTTTCGGATGAGCATTTCTTTAGCTGTTCAGGGTCTTTTGTACTTCCAAGTGAAGTTTAGGGTCATCTTTTCTAGTGCTGTCAAGAATGGCACTGGGGTTTTGATGAGTATTGTACCGGATCTTCAGACATCTTTTGGTGATAGCAACTTTCCATGCTGTCTGTCATGAGCATAGAAAGCCATTCTATTTTCTATTATCTTCCCAACGTATTCAGTATCTTAAAGTTTTCGCTGTAGAAGTTTTTCACCTCTAGTTTGGGGAATAGGAATGGTGGTTTTACGTTCTGCTCCACTACTGATGCCGTAAGATCGCGGCGGCCAGGGTCAAGGCACGGAGCAGTGAGGCTGGAGCGCAGTGCCACGGGACTCCAGGTCCGCCCCAGAGACCCAAGCCCAGGTGACATGCGCTGAGGACCCTGTGACAGAGCGATGCTCAGGGCCATCTGCCCGCTCCAACCCAGAGAGCGAGGTCCAGAGCTCTGCGGGCCGCGGTCTTTGGTGATGAGTGCACTAGGTGACTTATTCAAGGCCTGCCTGGTGCGTGTCTTGCCTAGTTTCACTTGATACTCTCCAGGAATTATGTAGAAAAGACAAGCTCACATGTAAATCGATTGGAATCACCAAAAGGAACCTAAACAATTATGAAGTGTGACTATAAGGTAGCAAAGGGTGTGGAATATTATCTTGGAAAATGGAAAGGATGGCCAGAGTCTACAAATGCATCATGGAAGGCCCTGAGAAACCTCAGGTGTCCACAACTCCTGCAGCTCTATGATGACAAGAGTTCTTACTTATCTCGGGAAAGGAAACCCAACGCAATCCCTTCAAAAAAACAAGAACAGATCCTTGGGACGTGCAGTTGCTGAGTGTATTGTACAGAAGGCAAAGAATAGCTCAGCAGAGATGTCAAGATTACCTCAACAGAAGAAAGAACCACAAAAGGATGATATTTGTCGAGAATACTGTGGACTTGGAGGGCCCACCTTCAGACTTCTACTACATTAATGAATGCTGCTCCCGTGATCGGCTTCAACAGTGAGGCTACCTTCGGATGCTCGGATGCTCGTGTACAGACTGCTTCTTTGAAAGTGTCCTGCTGAGGTTGAAGCTGTTTTTTGGTTTATAGTAAGAACCGACAGATTAAAATCCAGCCGGGCACTCCCATCTACAAAAGCAACTCAAGGTGCCGATGTGGACCTGATTGCCCCAATGGGGCTGTACAAAAAGGCACACAATATTCACTGTGCATCTTTAGAACTAGCAATGGCTGTGGCTGGGGTGTAAAAACTCTTGTGAAGATGAGAAGAATGAGTTTTGTCATGGAATATGTTGGAGAGGTGATCACGAGTGAAGAGGCTGAGAGCTGGGGACAGCTCTAAGATCACAGCCCTGCCAAAGGGGGGGAGGGGCATCAGAACCCAATGTAAATGTGGAGCTGAGACTTACAGAAGTTACCTCTGCTGAAATTCCAGGAAATGGAGCTCATGATACTTGCTTTTTATTTTTGTTTTTCTTCGAAGAACTGAAAAAGTACTTGGGACTGCTTTCTGTTACTTATGTATTGTATCATATGATGTTAATGTACAATTCATGGCTCAAGATACTTACCAAGTATATCACTATTGATTCTGAAAGGACTGAAGGGCCACATAAACGGTAGATATTGGTGGCTACATGGAAAGTGAATGATGTATGAACCACTTGCTTACTCAAGAAGTCAGAACAGACAATTGTCCCTTTAGAGTTTGAAAAGTGAGTGGACAACAGTTATGAAGCCTTTCACCTTGACTCAGGTAATTCAATTTAGCAAATGTATAGATTTTTTTTTACTATATTGTTTCTGTTTAATACTCACTGATCTTGTATCTGAGACAAAGGCGTGACACTGAATTTTTTTACTATATTTTCTACTTTTACGTTAAGACATTGGCATCTTAATTATACATTTCCGGTATAAAAAATGTGAAAGATTTACTTTTAGCTTGATCTTATTTTGAAGCAGTAGATGCCATTATAAAGGTGTATGTCTGAACCTGAAATTCTTAAAAGAATTTTTAGTCGTATAGAAGAAAAGTCTCTAACCACGTTCTCTAGAATTATAGTGGCTGGCCATTTCTTTAACAGAGAGAACAGTGACTGAGAGGACCCTTTGCAGTGCCAGGCAAAATAAAGGGGTGCAAAATGAGCCGCTCAGAGCATGTGAGCGAGGGCCACACTGAGTGTCTGAAGAGGAGCCTGAGATTCCCGAGGGGGACATCCTGATGGCAGTGTGATTCACACCACATACTGTCACTTCAAGGTGATTTTAATTACTATCCACTAAATTTAAATACTTTTGTATTTTGTGCATGCCCTTGAAAAGAAGGCTAAATTTAACAGATACTTGTTTTATACAAGATTTTTTTTTTTTTAGATAGGATAAAAAATTTAGCTTGGCCAAAGTTATGACTGATTGGACTTTTATTAACCTCTGGTGATTAAATGAGATTTCCCTCTGTGTAGTAAAACCCATTAAAGAAAAAACTTACTTTCATCTTTCTGGGTTTGGGAGGTCTAACCACGGTGTCCAGTGGGAAGACAAAAATAGAATGCTGCAAATAAAGCAAGCTTTTGATATCCTAAGAGTTTCCTGTCCTCACTGCTCCAGGCCTTAACAGACCATAATAAGCTTAAGGAAAGTGACTTGAATTCAAGACCTCAGCACTTCCTTTATCTTCCTAACTCTTAACCTGTTTTGAGAAAAGCTACAGTGTTACTCAGAATATTGCCTTCATGGAGCTATTTGTCCACAATACATAGTATACAGTGTTTGCATGTTTGGAGCCTCATAGTATGTCTGCTACCCAAAAATTTCAGAATGTGTCAAGAAAAAAAATATAATTTTAAATGACAAAAAAAAAAAAAAAACAAAACAAAAAAAGACTAATGGTTTAAAAGAGGCTGTGAACAACTAGATGACTTCAAATAAGATTCTCGAATGAGCATCAGTAGGTTACTTAACTGTAGCATGGGCAACTTGCCATCACAGAAAAAACCGGCACCTCTCAGGGAGGGTAAGACCTAATAACCAACGCACCCCCATCCTCTGGTCCATGATGGAATGCTGAAGGGTCCAAGTGCAGGTTTGTTTCCAGAAGACAACACTTCAGAGCACTTTTACATTCGCTAGCTTTCTAGTTCCCTACTCCATCTTCCACGACAAACACTCCGTGGGCCTTGATGGGGGTATATCCGTGTCCTCTTTAGGGCTAAGCATTGTTCTCTGTACTTTGACCCATTATGAGTCTCTTTGCATTAATAACTGCCTTCTTTATAATTTCCAATGGCATTTTATTATCAGGAAGTAATTTCATCAACCTCAGAATGCCAGCCAGAGGAAAGCATGAATTTAATCAATATTCTCAGTACTTCCTCTTAGAATTTATGCCTCTGTTTCTTTTCTGTCTCCCGACTCTATTTTTTGTTCCCTTAGCTCTGTCCTGAGTTCTAGTGGCATCCATGGGTGTTGTTAAATCAGCTATCAGTTGTTCTAAAAGCTCATGGAATATAAAGAACAATCTCATCACTTCCTTCACAGAAATCTAAATGCTCCAGCTTTGTGTGCCAAACAATGTGACTTACAGGCTACTCTGTGCTTTCTCCATCTGTGCTGGCTGGTTCTATGTCAACATGACACAAGCTAGAGCCACTGGAGGGGAAGGAGCCTCAGCTGAGAAAAGCTTCCAAAAGTCGGGGGGGGGGCAAACCTGTTGGGCATTGTCTTAATTGTTGATGAGGGAAGGCCCAGCCCACCATGAGAGGTGCCAACCATGAGTTGGTGCTCATGGGTTCTACCAAAGCAAGCTGAGCAAGCCATGAGAAGGATGTCAGTAAGCAGCACCCTCCATGGCCTCTGCATCAGCTCCTGCCTCCAGGTTCCTGCCCTGACTTCCTTTGATGAGTGGTATGGAAGCGTAAGCCGAATCTCATGGTGCTTCATCATAACGATAGTAACCTTAATAAAGACTCCGCCATTGTCCTGCCTGTGTCTTCCCGAGCCACCCATCACAAACTGACACGGCACAGGCTACACTGCTTTGTCGGTGTTCTCTCTTCCTACAGTGTGTTTGCCACGGAGGTAAGAATCGTCATTTGATTGATTTACTGTTTTCTTCCTTACTGTAAACAGAGTCAGGAATACAGTAGGTTCTTAATAACTCAGACTAATAGATACAATTAATAATGCTAGCAACAAGTAATACATTAAGTGATGGTAAGTATATAATATTCCGTAAATTACTGAGTACGTGAATAAATGAGAATTTATGAGTTCTCTGTACTGTTTCCCTGCCTCTGTCCTCATTCTAGTTCATTGTTGCACTGTTTAATGTTTAAAATCCTTTTTAAAAATCTTGTTAGGGATTTTTAATTTTTGTGATCATATTTATAACCTAGCTTCTCCTAAATTGAGTCTCAGTGAGTATCTCTTATATGAAGAAAAACATTTAAGTAGTATTTATTATTAGCACAGTTTAATTGATTCATTAAATTGCTTTTTAAATATATTTTATTTAATTATTATTTTGTAATTTTATGTGTATGGCTGTTCTGTCTGCATGTATGTAGTGTACCACTGGCATGTGGTACCTGCAGAGGCCAGAAAAGCTCATAGGACTTTTTACGAGGGCATTGTATTAGGGTGAGCTATTGTGTATGATGAAGTGGTAAGAATTTATAATCGTTTTAAATTAATATTATTCAGAAGCAATAAGACCATTAAAAAGGCAAAATGAGTTTTGCATAAAAATATTATTAACAGAACTACAATAATTCGAAGAACATTTCTTTCATATCCAAGGACAAATCCAAATGTAAACTTTGGTTTCCTCAGATCCTAATAAATAAGAAAAGGGAACAGAAATAGGCGTCAACCAGGTAGCAAGAATGCGCGTGAACACTGCGCAGGTTTTACACACTTAGCTCCCTATCAGCAGAGCTTAGCAATAGCTCTTCTGGTGCAGCCGATGTGACAACACTGCTCGCTCAGCAATCTCGCAGACTGCCTCTTTCTCCGCGAACGGGTACCTGAGCGAAAGTATTTAAGTTCTGCTGAAGGGCTGTCCTCTTCTGCTTCACCCAGTCTGTCACGGAACGTTGTCTTAAGGCCTTCCAAGCCAACAACAGAATCGCTCAGCGCAGGAGTGTGCTGGAGCTCTGGGAACGACGCAGGCGCATTAGACAGGGCTGCCGTCCGCTCCTCTGACAAGTTCGGAAGGCATTTCAACGTCACGTCGAAAGGCTCTGCATCTTTGTCGATGAAGGATGGCACAACTTCTGTTAAGTTAAAAAAGGAAAAGTGAGTGGGGGGGGGGTAGCAGGATTTATATCAAGGAGCATTCGGGAGACTACAGGCATCTGTATAGGAAAAGGCATTTTTGCCTAGATGTAATTAAACGTGGAAACAGGGCCGGCGAGCATCGGAGAGCTCACTGGTTTTGCCGGCTCAGCCGTTCAGAGTGCTGTGATCTTACCAAGGTTTGCTTTACTCCATACGGCGTCTTTGTTCACCTTTCTCTTCTTGCTTTGATCACAGTCATTTCACTCTTTGACACTGGTTGAAAACACGATTTTTCATGTTTTCTAGCCTGGTGTGGTGCCACACACCTTGATTCCTAGCATTTGGGGAGAGGAGGCAAGTGGACCTCCATGAGTTCAAAGCCAGCAGCAGGTTTACAGAGTGAATTCCAGATTAGCCAACACTATGTTAGAAAGACCCAGTGTCAAAACAACAAAAGAAAACAAAAAACAAAAAACAAAAAACAAAAAAACACTCCTTTATGTGTCTTCTAACTTGAGTAATTTTCTTCGTTGCCTTTGAGCCATGAAAAAATAATCCTTGAAAAATATTTTCGTAATTTTAGGAGTCCTAGAGTGGCAAGTTACTGCTTTAGGATAAAGTTTAAAAGATGGAATTTCCAGCAGTTCAGCTCTGACTAGAGGAGGATGGATGTCTCTGAAGCATTCCTCTCCGGAGTGTTTGCTCCACTTTAGCAGTACTGAATACTCAAGACAGGAGCAGCCTAAACCATGTGCTTCCCCACGGCACCCAGACCAATGTGCCTAGTGTGGTGTTTGCTCCTGTGTTGTGGGGAAGCCCCTAGAACCACCCGCCCCCTTCCTTCTTTGTACGCATCTCAGTTCAGCATCTACAGTTCAGCATTCATTTCCACCAGCGATGTCAGTTAGGAGATTAAGAGGAAAACATTTTTTTTTCCTGCCTACAAACTCCTTTATAGTAGCTCAAACCCTCCCCAAACGCACAAATTGAGAGTGTTAGCAGACAAAGAAACTGGCCACACTGATTACATTTAAATTCTAATGCAGTGGCTCCGTCCTTGCGGCACGTGCTGCGGAATAGTCATTCCTCTAGAAACAACAAAGCCAAGGAATCCAAAAGGCACAGCGTGGAAGGGAGATGCCTGGTTAGCCCTGGAGGCTTATTCCCTAGAGAAAGCCCAACCCTTCCCCCACCCAGGGTGTCCTTTCCTCATTCCAAGTCTAAACCAGCAATGGCAGGTGGCATTCTGTACCATTTTGTGTGTATCAGTTTTGCCCTTTTTCTTCAGTAGAACATTCTAACTTTAACTCCTCTTAGTATTCCTCCTTGATCTAAAATTTTGTCCCATTAGAGTTTTATCAGCTGTCAAGCAAAGCTGATGATCTCCTTCTATGTATTTGAAACCAGTAAGCAAAGGCCAGCCGGAGTTTGGGTTAGAGTTAACTTAAAAGCTTTTGTGCTTTGAAGTTCTTTATTTAAAGCTATTTTTAACTTATTTTGAAACACGTATTTTTGGTTTGTAGGTAATAGACGCAAATATTACATCTTAATCTAACCGAACTCATACAGGCATACACTTTTAATTTTTAAGGTCATGTGCCTTAAAAAACGGGGAGCAATAATTCACTCAGGCATGCTCCACAGCCCAGAGTTTGGCTCCTGGGAGGACCTAGCGCTTCCCTTGGTGTGAATGAAGTCCGTGGCTGCAGCATACTTACCTCCTTCTGATGGCTTCTCTCTGAAACTCAGACTCTAACCCAAGCACATTTTACTAAGGTCAAACCTGAGGCTGGGGATCGCAACCCCCCTCCCAAGGTGGGAGGGGGGCTTTCCGATGGTCAGCCAATGGGAAGCATGGGTGACCAATGGGAAGGCGGGGGTGAGATCAGAGGGCGCTCACCAGGGGCTTGCCTGTCTAGCGGAGCTGGCTCCTCTTGGCTCAAAGCCAATCTTCCCATGGTGGCCCCGCAGATTTCGATCCACGCACGGGCGTATCCACGGCCGCACACCTGAATGACTTGGCCCATCCACTCCTCCGAGACTCGCGTCCTGCAGGGCTGGCTCAGCAATAGCCAGAACCCCAGGAGCTGGAGCAGGAATCTGCTGGACATTCCGGTCTGGGATGCTTCTGGGCGGCTCAACCTTGGCGGGACTGGGCTCCGGCTGCTTTCCTATTGCTCAATCCGGCTTTTTAAATCCCTTGGGGAGCTCTCAGCACCGGTGTTGACAGTTCCAGCTCCACCTACTTCCCACCCACGCGTGCATGGTATTGTCTTGTTCCCCTTACCCACTTTTCGTTCATCACGACACCCTTCCGTCCTCTATTCTTGCCCTCAAACCGCCTTGAATGCCAAAATTACTCTGGATTTGAAGCTTTTTCTTAATTTCAGAATAAGGCATGGCCACTGTAAGTCCTGTCAGCAGTAAAGTTGAGCCCACCTACCTTCTTACAAGCAAAGGCAGCGTGAACAAGTGTCATGCTGCCTTCTAACCCCAGTAAGGTTATAGCTGCAGTTGCTGGGAGGTCAGTCCATAGAAGATGTTCCTGGAGTGAGGGCAAACTGTTGGGAGGGAAACTGACTTTTCCCCTGGAATGTAGTTGTTTGTATTTTTTGTTTTTGTTTTTTTTGCTGGTTGAACCTGGTTGCTTTTGTGATTCAATATTGTAAATTCAATACCGCTGTTTTAAAATGCTGTTGAGTTTTGTATGTTGGTTTTAGGTCCTATAGCGGGTGTTCTGTTGGTCATAATGGACTGTGGGGTTTCCCTATAGATAGAAACTAGTATTTGCATCATTTGACAACCTTTCCAAGCTGCTTGTTTTCTGTGAACTTCGTTGCCTCATTGTTCATCCTAAAGTCTTTAGGACTATACTGAACGAGAGCAGTAAGAGCCAGTGCCTTTGCCTTGTTCTAAGTATCAGAGGGAATGCTTTTACATTCTCCGAATCCAACACTGTGTAGGCTGTGGCTTGTCGTATACATTGGACGATGTTGGGTAGCAACTTTCTGCAAGCTGTTTGAAATTATGATGCAATGTTGAATTTTGTCTAATGCTTTTTCTCCTTATATGGAGATAATGTTTATGACTTTTGCAATTCATTCTGCTGATATCTTACATTTACTGATTTGCATCTGGTAAACTATCCTTGCATCTCTTGAATGAATCCACCTTGATCACCATGAATGATCTTTTCGATGGTTTGGTATTTTGTTGCCTGTTTTTGTGTCGGTGTTTATTGATGACGTTGGTCCATAGTTTTGTCTGTTGTGTCTTTGTCTCCTTCTGGTATTGGGTGATGCTGAACTGAGAGAAGCACTGTTGGTTCTTTAGAAGACTGAGAATCTGGTAAGATTCAGACACAGGCCACCTGGGGCTGAACTTTGTTGTTGTTGTTGGGAGACTCCTTGTTTACAGTTTCATTATTGGAGTTAGTCTCTTCTGGTTTTCTGTCCTCATGATTCAGTCTTGATAAGTTATCTATATCCATACATTTATCCATTTTTCTTTTCAATTTTTTAAAAAATGAAATTGATTTATTAGATTGTACATAACATATACCACTTTTTTTAACCTCTGTATTCAATGAAGCAACTATAGTATTTTGTAGCAAACATGATTTAAAAGCCAGAGACAAACAAAGTCTCCTCAGCCTTGAGTGCTAACCAGACTAAATACCCCAAATCTTACAACACAATTTTTTAACAAACAAGCCTGGAAATTAAGCAAGCATTCTTGACTCTAACTGGAGAATGTCTTAGTTAAGATCCCTAAAATACAAAAAAAAAATAACTGTCTTGTATTATTTTGCCTCGTCTTTGCAATTTTAGTCAGTTGCGTCTTCTCCTTTGTCTCAGTTTCTCTAACTAAAAGGACATCCAGAACCAGCTCCACACTTCACCCATCTTTTCAATTATAATTTAGTCTCTATTTAGTTTTTGATATTTGTTATTTTGGAATTGATCTTTCTTTGCTTTTTGATCTTTGAAATACACAATTTGGCTGTTATTTGAAATCTCATCATTTTTTATTGCTGTAAATTTCCCTTTGCTATTGGCTTTTTAAAAACACCTTAACCTTTGTTATGATGTTCCATCTGCATAGCTTTTAAGAATTTTCTTCTCTTGGGCTCAATGTTATTCTTTTTACATTATGTTGTTTAAAGAGATACAAGAAAAGAGAGATACATTATGGTTTTTTGACCAATCATCAGACCAGTATAATATAATATAATTTTTCAAAGCTATTTATTGCAGTAGGAATCTATAGACATGATTGGAAACAATTTTAATTTTCTTTGTTATTTTTTCAATTGCTTAGTATTTACTCTTTATCAGTTGTTCAGTCTCTACAGGTTAATATAATTTCTGAAGTTTTTTTTTTTTAATTCTCAATTTCGAGTTTTATTCCACATGACCAGAAAATATACATGATAAATTTTGATCTTTTACAATTGGCTATTTTGCTTTGCTATGGTTTATTTCAGAAAGCGTGGGGTGTTGCTGATGAAAGGAGTGTGGATTTGGCAGGTGTTGGGTTGAAAGGTTCCACTAGTATCGTCTGTGTGGGTTAGTTCTGGTGTGTCTTTATATCTACGTCTGTCCAGACTTGAAAGGATGCTGAAGTCCCCCACTTTTACTGTACTGGAGATTATCCCCCCACTTTGTAACTATCGTTTTATAGTGTTTTATAAATTGCATGCTATATCATGGGTCAATGTACATCTGTAATTGTTATGTCTTCTTGCTGAATTGGTCTCTTTCTTTGTCTCCATTTACAGTTTATCTCAAAGTAAATCTTATCCTGTGTAAGTAGAGGTGGGTGCACCTGTTTGCCACTGGTTTCCATTAGTGCAGAATGCTTTTTCTCAACTCAGTGTGTACATGGTGAAGGGAATTTCCTGTGGGCAGCATACTGAGTCATTTATTTCTAAGATCATTGGACTTCCATATTTCTTAGTCTATTTAGCCTGTATCATATTAGTTTGGGGAATTTCTTTTTTTTTTTTTTTTTTTTTTTTTTTTAGTTTTTTACAATCTTACATGTTACTTGGTGAGATATAGTATAAAAGTAACCAAAACAGCTAAAAATATGATGGTATATAAAGTTATTTTTAATTTCTAAGTTTTATTACATTGAGATTTGGGGAGGAAAGATGAAGCTAATTTGATTCTGGATGTGTATCCAGAGGCAATAGAATTACCACACCAAAGAGATGCCTGTGCACCCAATGTGCACAATTCACAATAGTTGAGATACAGAATCAAGAAATTCTATGTAGATACTCAGTGGAATATTATACAGCCACCAAGAAAATAAAATACTATCATTTAATAACACTGTGGGTAGAACTGTAAGGGATTATGTTAAATGAAATGGGTACAGAAAAATAACAGCCATCTTTCCATTTTCTTATACAGAAGTCAATATTTTCTACCTGGGGGATCTAATTTGTTTACATTTAAAGTTATGTCATTAGTCATTAAAGACTTACTCCTGTTATTTTGCTTCATTTTTTTGTTTGTGTCTTCTATTTTATTCTGTTGCCTTGGTTTAATGTGTTGCTAACATGGACTTCACCCCACTGTTGTGTTTCAACTGGGTTTTGCTCTTTCAGTATGCTCGTGGTGGTAGCTTGCTTTCTTTTGTTTCAGGTTTAGGACTAAGCATCTAGTGAAAGCTGCTGTAGTGAGGAATTCCTGACTTTGCTCCTCTGGGGTCTTCATTTCTTTTCTTCTGCATTTCTGAATGGCAGCTTTGACGTGAACAGCTTTCCTGGTTGTCAAGTGTTTTCTTTCAGAACATAGAATCAACCACTCCCTTCCCTCCTGGTCTGAAGACTTATTGTGAAGTTAGACTTACAGAGTCTTCTTACTCTGTAATGTGCCCTCTTACTTTCCTCTCACAGACTTTAAAGTTCTTTCTTTTTAAAAGATTTTAAAGTTTTTTCTAATTACATGAACGTGAGGTGGATGGGCATGTGTGTATGAATAGAGATGCCTGTGGAGGCCACAGTGTGTCAGGTCTCCCGGAGCTGGGCTTATCTTGTATTTTTCACAGTGGGTCTAGGTATGCCACAGGAGGGTCAATTCCAAAAGTTACAGTTGGGGTTCTATGTGCCTTTGATATCTACATGTCTATTGTTGAGACTGTGGGGTTTTTCCAACTGTTAGTTGGAAAAAGAGATTTTTGTTTGTTTTTAATACTTTTCTCTATTTCCTTGGCTTCTGGTGCCCAAAATGTGAGTCCTTATTCCTGAATCGTGCCTCAGTAGTCTCAGGGGCCCTATTTTCTCTCTGTCTCTTTTTATTCTCTGTCTGAGATGTTTTGGGCACTCATCCTTCTGAAGGATGTAGCTAGTAGTCTGTATTTTAAATGTCCAGTCTCATTTTCTTTCAGGTCAGCTCATCATGTCTATGATTTCTGTTTGGTTCTTTTCAAATGTCTCCAGAGTACACTTAACCGGCTTTCTAACTTTGGTCTCCTGTCTCCCCGAGTTGTTGCTGATGCTGTTTAGTTTCCCTGTGCTCTTCCTTTGGAGTTAGACCCTTGTCATGTGCGTTGTAGCATCTGTGCATTGAACTCTGTTGCTTGTGTGTTCCTTTAGAGGCACCATGTTTTTCATATTTCTTGTGACCCTGAACTGATATTTACACACTGGCGATGCCCACTGTGGCTTTTGTAGCACCTTTTGAGCGGTTGTCAGTTTGCTAAGTCATGCTGCCTTTTGTTCCAGTTGGGCCCTGCACTACATAGGCTCTATTGGCAGCTTTGGCTGTGATGAGTGTAGTTAGAAGGGCTGGGGAGCCTGTCTGTCTCTAGCATCACGATGAGCTAAGAGATACTCCAATGGCCCAGTGGATGTAGTATTTGTGTGTGGCTATTCTGACGGTGGGAACAATGGCACTGAAAATGTGGGGCATGGCTGTCCCGGCTCCCCAGAAAGAGCTTGGCTATGCATGGCAGCAGGTTTTGGGGTGTGAAGCATAGAATTTGTGTCTGGGCTTGGCGGTAACTCAAGCTAACTGTGTAGCATGAGCCAATTGTGGTGCTAACATCAGCAACTATATGCTGTCAGACCCAGCACCAGTGCAGGGACTATCAGAAATCCCCATTTGCTGGACTCCCCCACTCACCTGTTCTCCCATAGTGTGGTACTCCCCACCCCACCAGGGAAACTGAGATCACGCTTTCTCACACTCTATTCTAGTCTCTAACCCTTGTGTCTTCCAGAGTTCCTGTTTTTCCTTTCCTATGTCCAGCACCACCCACTTCGAAACACAGCCACGTATTTCTCTTTCTGGTTCTTCCTATTGGAGCAGGAGCCAAATGCCATCTTGCTTCTGCTCCAAATACATTTTTAAAAGTAAGTAAAGGCGTTAAGTTGAGCACACCATTTCTCACAAACATTGCAGGCACACTTGAACAGGGCTTTATTAGCTATGACAATACTCTGAAGATTAGAGCAAGCAAGTGGCATCTGGGTGCTGGGAATGGAACGTGAGCCCTCTGAAAGAACAAGTATTCTCAACTGCTGAGCCATGTCTAGCTCATTCTTAAAAAAAATAAATTAATTAAAAAAAAAAAAAAAGTTGGCCACTGAAGTGTGCCTTTATTGTGGTCTGTGGCTTTCATGTGACACCAGCTGTGTCACAGTTTGATTTCTGGCTCCATAACTCAGCCATTACCACAAACATTCTTGGAACATCACAACCACAACCCACCTCCTGCCCTGTCACAGAACCTGGAACAAATACTTAATCTTGAGAAGTTCTATTGCTAGTAACTCAATGGGCCTATTGAAGGATGGCAAGTGCCTATAATTAGAACCCCAGACAAGAAGCCATACTTCTGATGGCATAATTCTCACACACCTTTCTCAGATCTCACAAATAAAACTCTCAGGGCCTGTATATTGAGAACCACTGATGTAGTATCAAGCACTGATGATTGATAGCCAGCCATTACACATAAACCCTGCCAGCCAAAACCCTCATGAGTATTAGCCCCAGTGCTCTAAGGTGGCTGATGAGGGACAAGCCACTCAGTCTTTGGCTGCATTGATTAGCCACTGAAGTGGGGTGTTTTACTGCCAAAGAACTACTTACTTATTGTGCTTTGGCCAAGAGTCTTTGGGCAAGGACAACAGCATTTCAGTTAAATAAAAACATATTTTCATACTAAGAATCCAGAAAACCACAGATGTTTTCTTTCTCTTGGCTGTGCTAGAGCAAAGGAGCCAACAGTTCTCCACAGGTTTGTAAACCCCAGAAAGTCATCAGAACAATGTGGTCCTGTCCTTCCCTATATCAAACACCTATCTCCCTTCTTGTGAAGCAATGGGGTCAACTTGTGCCTGAGGCCTTGTGCGAATGGTCAGGAATCTCACGTGCCGCCATGATGCCAGCTAAGGCTGGAGGGGCCTCTGATGGCCCTGTCCACAACCTGTTCTTCCTCTCTATCTACTACTACAGATGACATCTCTCAAAGAAACACCCTTCCTTGTGAAGAGAGCGCAGCACTACTCTTGATTGTCCCTTGTCTTGAACTGTGGCCCTCTGCAAGACATTTATTATGACAAACTTCTCTCTTATAAATACTTTTGCAACCATCTATAAGTTTTGGAACATTGTATTTCTATTTAAATCTTTAAGATTTAAAAAAAAAATTTCTTTCCAGATATAATCGTCAGTCAGGAACATATTGTTTAATCTCTACAAGTTTGTTAATTTTCCATGACTTATCTTATTATGTTCTTGTTTCAAACTATGGTGGTCAAGAAGGATATTTGATATGACTTTAATCTCCTGAGATTTTTAAGCTGTGCCCTGAGACTTACCACATGCTCCCTCGTGCAGAACATCCCTTGAACAGTTGTTAGAAATGTACATGTGGCAGCTGACAGAGGAAGGAATGTTGGGTCCATGTGCTCTAAAATGTAATTCAACCTCGTTGTTTCTTATTTATGTTTAGTGTCATCTGACAGGTGAAGAGTTCAGTGCCGGGCGCCTTGCAGAGATGCTCAGCATCCTAGGCTGAGAATGTTCACAGTCATGGTAGGGGTTGTTGGCGTCTTCGTTAGCTATGCCCCTAACATCCTCCCAGTTGATTTACTGAGGAAGTCATGTCTGAAATCATCCCTCTCGGTAGTGTCTGGCTTGCAAAGCATTTGCTAGTGATGGTGGCATATGGACCGGACAGTCCATAGAGCTTAGTCCTCAAAACCTCATAGTTGACTGCTGCTCTGGAACTGGGTCAGTGATGGCACTGGTCCCCAGCAAACTTCTGACATCAGTCTGGTGTATGATATAGGTACAGGTGAGCCAAGGAGTCAGGAGGAAAAACCTAGGTGGACACCAAGTTAGAGTCTCCAGGGTCAGTGTAGAAATGTTGTTGCCAAGAGCACGGGCATGTCAGGAAGAACACCAGGGGTCCAAGTACAAGTTAGCAACGAACGAGTCTGGTGTCTGAGGCAATACAAAGAGCATAGACCTAGAATGTGGGCGTTTCTGGAGCAGTGGGCGGGGTCAGGGCATGAAAGGCTGGGTGACGTGGGGAACATACAGCCAGGTCTCTCTCTATGGTTTCCAGGAAGGAAAGGCTGTTGAGGACTGTGGGGCAAAAGATATGGCATCCTTTGAGGCTCAAGCTTCTTGGGAACACAGTGATTCTGTGTTGCTATATGGCGGATACTACAGAACTGGAGCCTTTCCTCTTTGTTACTGTATCCAGGCATCTCAGACAAGCATCAGCTGGTTTATCGACACAGATGCCCCATTTTACTCTGCTCCACTGTATTGCAGAATCTTAATGGGCCTTCTCAAGGATGTTCTGTTTTATACATAACTCGGTTTTTGCTTTGTTTGTTTGCTTGTTTCTGTGGGAGGATGAAGGTTTCTACCTCCTACTCCATCATCTTGGTAATGTCACCTCCTTGACCCGGATGGTGTTTCAGGAACCTTTTTACCATGTTGAATGAATACCTGTGAATATTATGTTTTTATCACTCAACGTTATACTTTTGTCATTTATGTTTTCTAATGCATGTAGTTTCAAAAGTCTAAAAAAAAAATCAAATTTGCTGAACAGACAGATTTAGGAAATACCTTAGAATTTAAAGATTATTTACTATGAAAATATGTGTCATATGAAATATTTGTTTCACATAAAGGACACCCACTTGCTGGTTTTCATGACTGTCGTTCTACCATTCTCATGTCACCTGTATCTACAAGTGTCTCTTTCTGCACACAGGCATACACACCACACACACCACACACACACACACACACACACACACTACACACACACACACCACACACACTACACACACATCACACATATACCAAACATACATACTGCACACACCACACACACATCACATACACATACCACACTGCATACATACCACACACATACCACACATACACACCACACACACACACACACACACACACCACATATACCACACATACATACTACACACCCCACACATACACTTACATATACACACCACATACATACCACATATACACCACGCACATACACACATACCACACACACACACACACACCACAGTCTCAGTCATCCAGTTATGACAATGAAAATTATGATGGTAGTTATTATAATTTTAGACAATATATGCTGAAAAGCACAGATATTAAGCATGCAATTTTGACAGATGAGGACAGCGGTGTATGCCTTATTTTTGTTATGACACAGACAGTTCTATTTCTCCTCACAATCCTTTCTAATCAATGCTCAGGTTTCCAGGAAAATGCTGTTACGGTGAACTGAAGTTAGTTGCCAAAGATTTCATAAGGTATCACAATGCATGAGCTTTTTTAATTTAAAGAAGACTTAGCCAGAATGGGTCTCTCATTAAAAATAATAACAAAAAAATGACACAGAAGAATGGAAGTTATGGAGTGAACAGTAATTGAAGCAATTCCATTAATGGGTACCAAATGTGCTCAGGGGGAGCTAGTCTAACTGAAGTTATCCCTGCCTTATGCTTCTAAACAGAAAAGGAGTGAATGTGGAGACAGCGCTGAGTCAGCAGCTAAGATGTTTAATTACAATAGCAGAATCCAGCAGAAACTTTATAACAGAAAAACTTGGACGTTCTTCTTTGACCTTAGACTAGTGGTTCCCAACCCATGGGTCGCGACCCCTTGGGGGGGGGGGTCAATAGGGGTTGCATATCAGATATCCTGCATATCAAATATTTACCTTATGATTCACAAGAGTAGAAAGTTGCAGTTATGAAATAGCAACAAAATAATTTTATGGTTGGGGGGGTCACCATGACACGAGAAACCATATTAAAGGGTTGCAGCATTAGGAAGGTTGAGAACCCCTGATTTATATAATATCTCATACTGAAGGAAGGAATAAAAACATTCAGATTTTCATTAGTACAGACAGTCCTGCTATTCGGGTGGAGTTTATGCTTAGAACAACAACGTCACAGCCGTGAAAATACACGTGTGTTTGCATCAGGAGAAATCACATTCCTTATTAGCTATATAAAAAGAAACTGGCTCGTGAGAGGATCCCACTGTGGCCACTGGCGGTCATGCATGGCCTGTCTATTAGTGAGTCCTGCCCTCACAAAGACTGCTCTGCCTCAGCCCCCTTCTTGACTTTTAGACCTTTCAGATTGTCCCTGTACACCCCTTTTGTGGGCCTCGTGTTCTGCCTGTACATAACCCAGGAACTGCTCTGGTCTTCCTAAGTCATGAGACTGACCAGAGTAGGTATTTAAAAGATTAGTGGAGATACTGAAAGTGGCAGAAACTGCATCCTGCACTTGTGTAGCATGCACTGTGTCTTCCTGAAGTCTGCGGGTACCCACAAGGCTGAAGCCAAGGGAACATTTCCAATCCTTTTGCAGAATAGACGCACCTCCAAGGGCAGGAAACACCACAATGTTTGAGAAACAGGCTGTACTTAATGGTTTCTCAGCAAGGGCCTATTCCTTTCTCAGAATGGCAGAGCAGGCAAAACAAAACAAAAAACAAAACAAACCATGTTCTGATGAGCGTCTCTAGAACGTCCATTCACATTTGGACATTCATATGTTGGAATTGTTAAAATCTATATAAGATGTCAATTAGATGTCTTACATTTGAATCATACCAGTTGCAGATGTTTTGAAGTTTGACATCTGTGAATGTATACACATTTTATATACTATATACAATATCATATGAAGTCTGTCTCTGTCTCCTTTTTCTCCCCTTTCCTCCCTCTTCTCTCTCTCTCCTCTCTCTCTCTCTCTCTCTCTCTCTCTCTCTCTCTCTCTCTCTCTCTCTCTCTGTGTGTGTGTGTGTGTGTGTATCTTTCCAGTGCTAGAAATTGAACCTTGGGCTTCATACAGGCTAGCCAAGCACTCTACCAACAAACTACATGCCCAGCCCAATTTTGACAATCTGAGTCTGTCTGTTGTCTATTCTCTTTTAACCCATGTCCTTTTGGGTTTTGGGGGGTGTTGTTTGTTTGTTTGTTTTTGAGAGAGAGTCTTAAATAGTCCAGGCTGGTCTTGAACTCACTATATAGCCAAAGGTAATGGGCTAACCTATGCACTTTTGATCCATTTCCATACACTTTATGTGGCCCTAAGACGTGGCAAATGTGACTTCTTAAAAAGCATATTATCTGTGACTCTTTGGAGTTTTCTTTTTGATTTTAAGGATAGAATCTACGGTGCATACCCACTAGACAAGAACTCCTGTCACTTATCTACAAAGTCAGTTGGTCACTGACTTTAAAACTCGATGTAGATACTACTTAGATATGGCTAACACACTGTATTGAAACGGAGCCTGCCATAGATTCTGGACACCAGCATTTAGTGGAAACTACTCATTTTAGATTTAAAGCTTCATAAAAGTTTGGAGAGGCACAATGCTCTCCCTTAAGGGTGAATTTAAAACATTCAAAATGCTTAGAAGGGGCCTGGAGAAATGGCTCCATGGTTAAGAGCACTGGCTACTCTTCCAGAGGGCAGGGTTCAATTCTCTGTTCCCACATGGCAGCTCACAACCCTCTGTAACTTCTGTTCCAGGTGCTCTGACACCCTCCTCTGGCCTCTACTGGAACAAGAGTTCCAGTAAAACAAAGCAAAACACCACATAAAATACAAATAAATCTTAATAAGGCTTAAAGATTAAAATCTCATAAACTTTAGTTTTAATTATTACAAATTTATTTACTTTCTCCTCCAGCAGACTACTGAATGCTCACTGAAGCCTTTCAACCCTGAAGGAGATTTCTCATATAGGTAGCTTTGCTTTGCTCTGACAGTGCATCCTGGGAAGTAGAAAAGCTACCTGGTAAGTGTCCCACCCCAACTTTGTCTCTGACCATTGGCAAAGCCATCAAGAGCAGTTACAGTTACTATGAACCTCTAAATGTTTGTTCGTAGAGTGACTTCGGCTTCCTCTTGCCTTTAGCATGTTTTCTCATGTTTTATTACATCATTTTTCTTGAAGCCCCACAGAAGGCTGTGATAATAAGCTAGTTAAGAGACCGTAGCTGATTCAGTATTAGGAATTTAACAAAAGTTGTAATTAAGATGTACTAAATATTTAATTAACGTAAGTGATTAAGATGATACAGGAGTTACAGATGTGCATCGATTCAGTAAAAGGGTGGTATAAAGAACGGAAGAAAAGAAGCTTTGAATAATCAATTCTTTTTTGTTATTATTTTAATTGGATATTTTATATATTTATTTCAAATGTTTTTCCCCTTCCATCCTCTTTCCCCTTCTCCTGCTTCCATGAAGATGCTCCCACTGCTACCCACCCACTCCCGCCTTATCACCCTGGTAATCCCCTACACTGGAGAAATGGACCTTCACAGAAAGGGCTTCTCCTCCTGAATAGTCAATTCTAAGGCCAGTGGAACCAGGTTTTAACATAACTGTGCTTAAAAGTAGTTGCTTAGGGCTGGAGAGATGGCTTAGTGGTTAAAAGCACTGACTGCTCTTCCAGAGGTCCTGAGTTCAATTCCCAGCAACCACATGGTGGCTCATAACCATCTGTAATGGAATCTGATGCCCAATTCTGGTGTGTCTGAAGACAGCTACAGTGTACTTATATATAATAAATAAATAATTTAAAATTAAAAAAAAAAGTAGTTGCTTAGACCAGGTTTGGTTTTTGTCTCCCTATGTATGTGGTGGAGAATCTTGTAGGAGTAGATGTTTGAATGTGAGTTATCAGTGAACGCTACTCCAAACAAGGAACCAGAAAGAAGGGTCTGATGGTCAAAGAGTGCAAAGGGCCTGGCTGGATTGCACAGCAGCTAAATCCTCTGTAAGGTCTTTTGCTAGCACAGCTTTGGGGGGGCCTCAAATGATACCTGCTGAACACTGAAGTCTACAAAGCTCACATAGCAGAATAATCCTAAATTTAAAACTCTCGATGAACTATTTTGGCACCAATAACACACCAGTATTATGAGATTGTGTGTGTGTGTGTGTGTGTGTGTGTGTGTGTGTGAGAGAGAGAGAGAGAGAGAGAGAGAGTTGTTCAACATTGCTCAGCCTGGTCTCAAACTTAAAAACCTTCTGCCCTAGCCCCTCCTGATTAGTTGATATTATGGTAGATTCCATTGTGCCTGGATTCATCAGATAAAGTCATCATCTCTTTCCTCTTTAATTTCTTTCTTTCTTTCTTTCTTTCTTTCTTTCTTTCTTTCTTTCTTTTTTGGCTGATTGATTGATTGAGATTATCATATAAGCATACAATGAAATAAGGGCTTTCCATCTGTACCTGAAGTTGACCCTGTGCCACAACTCTTTGTGGAAAAGATTTGGTCTCCCTGGAGTGCTGACACACCTGAGAGCACAGGTGAGACCAAAACTTCTGCTCCAAGGGACATGCCTAGAGCCCTCAGGGCACAGGAACTGAGGAGCAGCCTGGGACAGAATACTTTTGGTTTCCATCTGTGCCCCAGAGCTGACCCTGTCCCACAGAACCTAAATCCTGCCAGGAGAGAGCTGGTCTTCTGGGAGTGCTGACATACAGGCTTACAGGAGGGACAGGCAATAGTCTGAGACAGCAAGACCAGCTAATACCAGAGATAACCAAATGGCGAGAGGCAAGTGCAAGAACCTAAGCAACAGAACCTAAAAGTACTTGGTATCATCAGAACCCAGTTCTTCCACCACAGCAAGCCCTGGATACCCCAACACTCTGGAAAAGCATGATTCTGATTTAAAAATCACATCTCATGATGATAATAAAGGACTTTAAGAGGGATGTAAATAACTCCCTTAAAGAAATACAGGAGAACACAGGTAAGCAGGTAGAAGCCCTTAAAGTGGAAACACAAAAATCCCTTGAAGAATCACAGGAAAACATAAACAGGTGAAAGAATTGAACAAAATCACCCGGGATCTAAAAATAAAAATAGAAACAATAAAGAAATCACAAAGGGAGGCCACCCTGGAGATAAAAAAACCTAGGAAAGAGATGAGGAATCATAGACACAAGCATTACCAACAGAATACAAGAGATAGAAGAGAGAATCTCAGGTACAGAAGATATCATAGAAAACATTGACACAACAGTCAAAGAAAATGCAAAAAGCTCCTAACCCAAAACATCCAAGAAATTCAGGATACAATGAGAAGATCAAAGCTAAGGATAATAGGTATAGAAAAGAGGAAAAATTCCCAACCTTAAGGGCAAGTGAATATTTCAACAAAATTACAGAATAAAACTTCCCTAATGTAAATAAGGAGATGCCCATAAACATACAAGAAGCCTACAGAACTCCAAATAGATTGGACCAGAAAAGAAATTCTTCCAGTCACATAATAGCCAAAACACCAAATGTACAAAACAAAGAAAGAATATTAAAAGCAGTTAGGGAAAAAGGTCAAGTAACATATAAAGGCAGACCATCAGAATGACACCAGACTTCTCAACAGAGACTATGAAAGCTAGAAGATCCAGGGCAGATATCATATAGACTCTAAGAGAACACAAATGCCAGCCCAGGCTACTGTATTCAGCAAAACTCTCAATTAACATAGATGGAGAAACCAAGATATTCCATGACAAAACCAAATTTATACAATATCTTTCCACAAATCCAGCCCTACACAGGGTAATAGATGGAAAACTCTAACACACAGAGGGAAACTATACCCTAGAAAAGGCAAGAAAATAATCTTATTTCAACAAACCCAAAAGAAGACAGCCACACAAACATAATTTCAACTCTAACAAAAAAATAACAAAGAGCACCAGTCACTATTCCTTAATATCTTTTAACATCAATAGACTCGTTTCCCAATAAAAAGACATAGATTAACAGACTAGACATGTAAACAGAACTTAGCATTTTGCTTCATACAAGCAACACACCTCAGTGACAAAGACAGACTCTATCTTAAAGTAAAAGCCTTTAAAATATGTCCAAGCAAATGGTCCCAAGAAGCAAGCTAGACTAGCCATTCTAATATTGAATAAAATCAACTTTCAACCAAAAGTTATCAAAAAAGATAAGGAAGAACATTTCATACTCCTCGAAGAAAAAAATCTTCCAAGATGAACTCTCAGCTCTGAACATCTATGCTCCAAATGAAAGGGTACCCACATTCATAAAAGAAACTCTACTAAAGCTTAAAGCACACATTGAACCTCACACAATAACAGTGGGAGACTTCAACACCAACTCTCATCAATGGACAGATCATGGAAACAGAAACTAAACAGAAACACAGTGAAACTAACAGAAGTTATGAACCAGATGGATTTCACAGATATGTATAAAACATTTCATCCTAAAAAGAATACACCTTCTTCTAAGCACCTTATGGTACCTTCTCAAAATTTAACCATATAATCAGTTATAAAACAGGCCTCAACAGATATAAGAAGATTGAAATAATCCCATGCTTGCTACCAAATCACCATGGACTCAGGCTAGTCTTTAATACCAACAAAAGCAACAGAAAGCCCACATACACATGGATGCTGAACAACACCCTACTCAATGATAATTTGTTCAAGGAAGAAATAAAGAAAGAAATTAACAACTTTGTAGAATTTAATGAAAATGAAGGCAGAACGGACCCAAACTTACAGGACACAATGAAAGCAGTGCTAAGAGGAAAACTCATAGCTCTGAGTGCCTCAAAAACAAAACAAAACACCCAAACTGGAGAGAGCATTAGCAGCTTGACAGCATACCTGAAAGTTCTAGAACAAAAAGAAACAAATGCACTCAAGAGGAGTAGAGGGTAGTGTTGTGGATTGTCCTGGAGCTGTTTGTATTTTGATGCTAATTCCATTTCCTCAAGAAGTATTGTCTAGTACTCTAGTGACTTCAGAAGAGCCTTCTTCCCATTTCAATTTGTAAAATAAAGGGGAGAAGAGGTGATTGTGCAGGGAAAGGGAAGGTGGAGGTGGAGAATTGGAGAGAGAAGGGAGAGGTGGGTCTTTGGAGGAGAATGAAGTGGAAGGAAAATGGAGCTGAAGCACGTGGCCTGGAGAAACCACAAGTTATAAGGGGTTTCTTAGCTGGGGAACAGAGGCACACTGTTTGTATTTATATTAACTAAATTGTGTTTTCATTGCATGGGCTTATTTAGATTGGAGAAGTCACTAAAACAAATTGGCGCCCAACCTATCGATTAGAACCTGAGATAAAAGTTCACTGACACCGCCTTTCCCCCAAGAATAGGGCTCTGGCAGAGATCTAAGCTGGAGTACTGGTAGACTGAAAGCTGACTGAATCTGAGGGGTCTACAGAGAACTGCAGAGAGACTCCCTTCCCCAAACCCCAGGTGGAGAGCTACAGCCAGGGGCAGCACGAAGAATCCAAGGGAGCAACATTAGAAATGAAGGCATAGGATTTTATAGCTTGGCAACATGGCCAAGAGGAAACGCTAGAATTAAAAGCTCAAGATTTCATAGGTCAAAAATCAGCAACAGAAAGAAGAGACTGAAGGCTGGAGACAGAACGCAGAAGAAACTCTAGAAAAAAAGAATTCAACAATTCACAGATCAGACTGAATAGCAAGGGGATAGAGATAAAATTTGGAAGTAAAGTCTAGAGGATAATTTACTAAAGCTAGCAAATCAAAATAAGGCAGATGCTGCAATATCAGAATTACAACATAGAGAAGCTAAGATTATGGAAGAAGGGCTTGGAACAGAAAATAGAAGGAATTATAGAGCAGCATGAACAACAGAAAGAGAAATTTGAGACTTGGCAACACAGCCTAGAAGAAACACTAGAAATGAAGGCACAGGAAATTATAGATCAGAATAAGAAGCAGAAAGATGAAAATGAAGGTTGGAGACAGAAGCTAGAAAAGATGTTAGAACAAAACATGCAACAGCTCACAGATCAGACTGAGCAACAAAGAGAAAATAAAGAGGTTTGAAAACAAGACTTGGAAAATAATTTTTTTTAATTAATCAATCAAAAAATAATGGACAACAGACTATCAGAGTTGCAATATAAAGAAAATTTCAAAATGCAGAAGCAGAACCCTGAACAGTGAATACAGGAACTCAAGGAACAGGAGGAGCCACAAAAGGAGAGATATGAAGTGTGGACACAGACCTTAAGGGAGGAATTTTAAATTTCAATGAAAGAAAATACTCAGAGAAAGCCAACCAAAGGTTATTCAGTCTATCTGGTTAATGTACAACAAAAACCTCCAGACGATGATTGCCCACAGGATTATGAAGAATTTGAATGGCAACCTGTGGATGTGCTAGAACTGAGGAAATTTTAGGAAAGTGTAACTAATTTTGGAATGCATTTGCCATTTGTAAAACAAATCCTGATTTCTTGGGCTAGTAAAAATAAAATAATCCCCCAGGACTGGAGAGATATGGCAAGAGCAATACTAGAATCTGCTGCAAATTTACAATGGATCTTATGGTCGAGAGAAGAGGTGAGGGAGATAGCACAGCAAAATAGAGCCGGGGTAGAGAAATTTCCACAGATCAGCTGCTTGGAGAAGGTCGCTTTGCTGAGGTAGAAGTGCAGGCTGTATATGATGAAGAAACTCTGGCATTGTGTCAATTGTCAGCCTTAAAGACCTGGGACAAAGTCACAGAATCAGGGAAAAAACTTGAACCCTTCACTCAAGTTATACAAGGTCTTAAAGAAACCTCCCCTGACTTTTTACAAAGGCTAATCTCAGCTGTGAAAAGGAGTATATCTGACTCAGCAGCAAGAATGGCAATAGTAAAATTTTTAGCCTTTGAAAATGCAAATACTGAATGCAAGGAAGTAATCAGACCACTGAAAGCAAGGTCAGCATCAACAGATGAATGGATTAGATATATAGTTGATGTTGGATCTTTCTCACCTGATTTATCTGTAATAGAAGAAGCTGCCACTAGACAGCTAAAGATCAATCAGGAGTTCTATGTTTTAATTGGGGTGAGCAGGGTCATCTCAGTTATAACTGTAAGAAAAACCAAAATAATACCAAAAGAGGGCCTATGCCTCCTGGAATATGTCAAAGATGTTGCAAAGGCCGACATTTGACTAGGGAATGTAGAGCAATAACTGACAAATGGGGCAATGCCCTGCTAAAAAAACTCCCTGGGGGTTGGCCTCTCCCAGGCCCCAATGCCAGGCAGGAAGAGTTCTCATCTTCAAAACAATTAAATGTAAGTACTTCAAAGTTCAAGAAGTGGATTTCAAGGTGTTGACACTTTATTCCAAATAAAGCAAAGCACCAGGTGGCTTAAATATATAGGACCAGAAGATCAGGTAGGAAAATTGAGGCCATATGTGGCTGATATAGCCATTAACTTATGGGGAAGAGATCTATTACAGCAGTGGAGAACCCAAATTAATATCCCCTAAGTATCAGTGTCTGGCCATGAAACCCATCAGGCTCTTAATAAAAAATTTAAATTAGTCAGGGAATATTTATCAAAGGCAGTTACAAACTGTCCAAGCTGTCCATAAACAAGATACAGCAGAGGCTGACAATTTAGCTCTACCCCAAAAAGCTACTGCTGCTAAGACACCAACAGCCTTGCCCCTAAGATGGTTGACTGACCAACCCATTTGGATTGATCAGTGGTCTATGACAAAAGAAAAACTATAGCCATTGGCACAGCTAGTCCAGGAACAGCTGGAGGCTCAGCCTATAGAGGAGTCTGCCAGCCCTTGAAATTCTCCAGTGCTTGTCATTAAAAGAAAGAAAGAAAGAAAGAAAGAAGAAAGAAAGAAAGAAAGAAAGAAAGAAAGAAAGAAAGAAAGAAAGAAAGAAAGAAAAAAGTTTGGCAAATGGAAGATATTGACAGATCTCAGAACGATTAGTAAGATTATTCAACCCATGTGTTCCCTGCAGCCTGGGATCCCACTGCCTTCCTTGTTACCTAAGGAATGGCCTATCATAGTGATTGACCTGAAAGATTATTTTTTTTCATAATTCCTCTACATGAATGTGATAAGGAAAGGTTTGCTTTCTCAATACCTACCTTCAATATAGATCACCCAACAGAAAGATATTACTGGAAAGTCCTGCCACAAGCAATGTTAAATATTGTACAAAATTGACACTACCTTGTGTCAATATTTTACACAAAAGCCATTGGAGATGATTCACAAACAATTTATTCAATCTATTATTTGTCATTGTAATGGATGACAACTTATTAGCTGATTCAGATATAAATATCCTGGAAAGAATGTTTGATGAAGAAAAAAAAAAAAAAAAAAAAAAAAAAAAAAAAAAAAACCTTGCCTTGCTGGGGATTGCAAATTGCCCCTAAAAAATACAAAGAGAGGATTCTATTAATTAATTAGGGTATCAAATTAGTCTGCAAAGGGTTAGGCCACAAAAAGTGCAAATCAGAAGAAACCAATTAAGGACTCTTAATGATTTTCAGAAGCTACGGGGAGATACTAACTGGCTGAGGTCTGTGATTGGCTTGGCCACTCAAGAGCTAAGCAATGTATTTCAAACCTTATAAAGTGATAAATATTTAAATAGCCAAGGAAACTATCAGCTGAGGCTAAAAAAGAGTTAGATTTGACAAAAAGGAAATTGCAGGACACACATCTAGATTATATTTATTCAAAGATGGCCTGCATTTTAGTCATCTTACCTTCTACTCATTCCCCCACAGAAATTCTTGTGCTGAGGGAAGATTTTATCTTAGATTGGATATTTTTAGCACATAAACAGAGTAATAAACTAAAAACCTACATTAAAAAGATCTCTGAACTGATACTAAAAGGAGACTTCAACAATTAGTCGGAATGGATCCAGCTGAAATTATAGTACCTGTTACTAATGTAGAAATTGCCTCCTTATGGGCACAAGATGAACACTGGCAAAGAGCATGCAGTAATTTCTTGGGAGAGATTAGCAACAGAAACCCTAAAAGCAAGCAACTTCAATTCATAAAAAGAACTATTTGGATTTTCCTTCATATAATAAAGGGAACTCCAATATCTGGAGCCCCTACATTTTACATTGGTGCCAGTAAGTCAGGAAAGGCAGGATATAAATCAGATGTATGTAAGGTAGGCTGAGAGTCCCAATAAATCAGTTCAAAAATCTGAATTATATGTGATACTCATGATGTCAGATTTTCAAGTCTCAATATAGTAACTGACTCTCAATATGCAAAAAGGGTTGTTTTACACATAGTGACCGTTGAACTTATTCAGGATGATTCTGGATTGACTTCATTATTTATTCACCTACAACAAATGATCAGAAATAGGAGTAATCCGATATATATTACACACATAAGATCTCATACAGGTCTTCTAGGTCCTCTGGTGTAAGGTAATAATAACCTTGGCCAGCTATTGATAGGAAGTGTACTAGAGGCTTCAGAATTCCATAAAAAACAAAAACAAAAACAAAAGACACCATGTTAACTGCAAAGATTTAAAGTAAGAATTCTCTATCACTTGGCAACAAGCCAAGGAAACTGTGAGGCAATGTCCTAGTTGCTCAATATATAACCAAACTGCATTGCTTACAGGAACTAACCCTAGGGTACCCAAAGAAATTTGGCAGATGGATGTCTTCCATTTTATGGAGTTTGGTAAACTGACATGTGCACCATACTATAGCCACATATTCAGGATTTCAGTGGGCAACTAACTGCCTTAGCGTTAGAAAAGACTGATTCTATAATTACACATTTGTTAGACATTATGGCCATTATGGGACTACCCATACAAATTAAAACAGACAATGGTTCAGCATACATCTCTACACTTGATCTTAGCCAAAAGGCCGAGAAGCGGTCAGCATACATCTCTAATAAGATGAAGCAGTTTGTTGAATATTATAATATAAAACATGTTACAGGCATATCATACAATCCTACAGGACAAATGACCATGGAGAGATCTAATCAAACTCTAAGGAGATGTTTAACAGGCAAAAGGGAGAAAAAAAAAAAAAAAAACAAAGATATATTACATAGTGCTTTATTAACTTTAAATTTTTTAAATGCTAATGAATAAAACAGCACAGCTGCTGAAAGACATTGGATTGTGAGGGGGAAAAAATCACTGAATTAAACTATCCTGTTTATATTAAGGATGTTCTGACATCAGAATGGAAAATGGGAAATGTGCTATGCTGGGGGAGTGGTTATGCCTATGTTTCCACAGGAAAAGAAACCCTTGGTTCTGTGAAGGCTCGATGCCCCTGTGTAGAGGAATGCTAGGGCCCTGAGGCAAGAGTGGGTGGGTGGGTGGGGGAGCAACCTTATAGAAGCAGGGTAAGGGGGATGGGATAGGAAGTTTGCAGAGGGGAAACTGGAAAGGGGAATAACATTTGGAATGTAAATAAATAAAATATCCAATTAAAAAAAGAAATAAAATCAATCCATTTCTCTCCTCACACCGCCTACGAACCCCCATTTATATCGCTCAATTCATCATCTCCTCCTCCCCCGCCTCCAGTGATCGGTGTAGCTCATTGTGCGTGGGTCACTATTTTTTGTGTGGTACTGGGCACAGTAACAATGACCGTGAGAGCTGAATACCGAGTGAAAAGTCTCGCTGATAGGATCTCAAGCAGGAGGACATTGGTGTCAAATTCAGAACAACATAATTTATTAATTTTGCACTTGGATACTTGAAAAACACACATACACACAAGAAATTCTTATGTTACTTAGAATACTGCCATGATTTGGTTGAGTGTTAGAAATTTTATTTTAAAATAGTTCAACAAATTTATTTTTAATTTATTATTCTAAAATAAAAATGCATTGTATCAAAATCTTGATCAGTTAAAAAACTGTAAACACCATGATTCAAGCCAATAATTTTGTGCTTTTGAGACACAATATGTGCTTTGAGGTTAAATGCAACTTCATTTGTCTGAGAAGAATTTACTCTGCTCCCTTCGGGCTTTTTCAAGGCTCTCAAAGGTGATCAGTCCTTTGGGCAGCTCCAACTTTGTCCTTTCTGTTTCCAATATGTCTTCAGCTTCACCTTAAAATGCAGAATAAAAATCAGAAATGCATAAGCTGATGAAAGGGCTGTAAGGGTTTTCTAAGATTTGATTGCTGTTCCAGGGACACACTGTGGGTAGCTGGAACCATGACCATAAATCTCAGAGTTAAGCATCTCACCCATTTGACTCAGGAGAATGGATACACCACTTGGAACACACGATGGATTCTAGAGTAGCTAGAGCTAGCTGCTTATAGTCTATCACTCAGAAGGTAAGACCAAAGAGTCATGAGTTCAGGGTCAGCCTAGGCCACAGCGAGACTGTGTCTCAGAAATTATACACAAAAGTATTGACAAATGATCAAGGAGATGGTTGCAACTACCTTGATCTGACCTATATACAACATACATGAACAACTATGAATTAACACAAAATATCAATCAGTTGTCTTACAAAATGAAGAATACTTATAGAAATCATTAGAATTCTTTCCCAAAGGTTTAATATGTCAACATTTTCTAATCCCTGGCCTAGATAGTCAACAGAATACAAGGATAAGCCTTGACTTGGTGTTTCTCCAGTTTCCATGATGTAAATACCCCAACGACCAAGCGCAAGCCACACAGAGTGCCACCTGAGGCCAAAGCTGTGGCCTTTCTTTGTTGCATCTGAGTGTTGCTTCTACATTTGCACAATGCAGTTACAATTGATACAAGTAATCTACAATTATATAGAATAGAAAAATAATTAGAAACAGATGAGCTCTGAGTACTTAATACCTTTGTTTTAATGCAATTTAGTATTTATTATAATTTAATTATATATCTGTATACTCCCATTTTAAAAATTTTTTTAATAAACAACTGTGGCTCATATCCATCATGAAAAAATTCTATACATTGAGCAGTCATTTCTGATGAGCTAGTAGAAGCTGACTCCCATGCCTCTGTTAGAAGTAGAGTTGCTGGTCCTCTGAATCATAGGAAAATGGTCCTATCAGAATCCACATAAGATTTATAAGGAAGGGATGTGTGTGTGTGTGTACATGTGCATATATGTGTTCATGTGTGTACACTTGCACGAGAAAGCCTGGGGTTAGCTGCCAGTATCCCCTGGCTTTCTCTCTGTGTTTGGTTTTAAGCTTAACACAAGATGTCAGACCTGGAGCTTGCTGAGTGGGCTAGTTTGGCTAGCCAGGAGCACCAGAGATCTGCCTATCCCTACCTCCTTGATACTGAGATTATAAACATATACTATCATACCTGGCTTTTTCGCACGGGTACTGGGGATTGAACTCACGCCCTCCTGCCTGCAGAGTGAGCACGTTACCAACTGAGCCACCTCTCAGCCCCAATCCTGAACCACAGGTTAATTACGACACAGAAACTCCAGTTTAGTAAGGCTTACTTTTCATTCTTTGTAGAAGAGTTCCGTAGCCCAGGTCATACTGGTAGGTGAAGATAAAGCTTAGTGGAACTATAGGAATGAGAAAGGCTGGCTTCTTTCGCTTCATTGCTCTGTTTCAAAAATAGAACGATGGATGTCAACTATAACCTGCAAATACATATCTTATCCTGTAAGGAAAAAAACACCTTTGGAAGAATGTATTATATCTCATAAGCTATTTAATTCATCTGAGTCTTCTATAGAAATTGAATAACTGAATTTCCTTGTTCAGCACACCTTGCCAGAGTCTTTGGTTCTAAAGTAAAGTCTATGACTTACTCCTCTTCTGTTGACTTTAAGGCTTAGATTCCTCCTTTTAAAGCAGACAAGGACTGAGAGCTACCATTCAGGACCTCTGGGATAAGCACAGAAGTCATTCATCTTGGTGTCAAGTGAGCCCTCTTTAACTTACAGACTGGAGAAGTAGACATAAGGGACTTAAGACAAGATTAACTGTCACTACTCTTGTTACTATGCTCTACAGGCAAATAAGCTAAGGGAACTTTGCATAAATACTCAAGGTTCAAATCTCACAGGTCTACTCCAGCCAACTTAATGGTGCTATGACCATGGCATAGACTTTGCTATTTCAGAAACTTCAAGGAAATTGTAAACATACCCAGCTGCTAAAGAGATGGTTGCAATGCCAAAAAATGTTCCAAAATACTTGAGGAATTCCCGGGACCAGGCGATCTGCATAGCCATCTGCCTTTCTCTCATCTCATTTTGCATGGTCAGCTGCCTTTCCAGCTAAGCACAAAAGACAAAAGGAGTTTACTCACCTTCCTTCTTGGAACAGTATGAGGACCTGCTTTTCCTCATTCCTTTGTTCTGAGGCAGTTTATTTTGTTTAAATCACAATAGACTTTGTCTAATTTGCTCTGAACAGCTCTGTGCAACTATCCCTTTGGCAGGGACAATTCCTTGGAATGTATGTAGGACAGTGCCCTGCTCCCTGAGGTCTTGACTGTATTTTTGTGGATCCAAGTCACTGGTATGTATCCAGGCTTTTCTGTTTCATATGAAGAAAGATGTATGGGTCACTAAACACACACCTTGCTGGCCTTTGTTGTTAATACTTGCATGGAAATAATTTTGCCTTCTACCCAAGTTGCCTTCCAAATGTACCCAACTACAAATTGAAATGCCAGGTCTTCATTCAGTGATGGAGGGATGTCTCTCTTGAGATGTCAATAGAGATTTTTGTTTGTCCCATGTTTTCCTAGGTGACTATACACAGCCGCAGAGATGCTCTCCTCAGTCAGAGATGCCTCCTCTAAAGCCTGTGTCATGTGTGGTCGCCTAGGCCAAACTAAAATTCTTCCAAGGAAAAAGGAACAGAGAAGAAGAAAGGGCAAGAAGTAATAAAGCCATTTGGTCTTGCCAAATTTTGCCTTTATCAGTAGAAGCTGAGGTTCATTTTGAATTCTGTTAGAGCTACATAACATGACTTTGTATACATGAATATTGTAAAACCCATCCTTGCTAGACAGATAATACCCCAAAAAGTTAACCCATATGTTAGTTGGTCAGCATAAGTTAAGTTAGTTTAAGTTTTTGCATTGCAGGGCATCTAGGTATTTCCAGTATGCAGCTGGGATTAAGAACTACTGTCTAAATGAGCTATCACAGGATAGATTTTTTTTTTACCCCCAGTAAACATCAAGTAGATCGCAGTCTAAAACTGATGACTGGGAAGTATCAAAGGCAGTAGCAGAAAGCTTTCTAAAGATTGTGAGACTAAATGGTGTAATGTTGTGAACATAGAACATGCCGTCCTTGTCACATGAGTAAACTTTATGGTAAAGAGTGAACTCAATATATCAAAATGTATAAGTCAGCCAAGAACTCAGAGGATGCCCCAAATGAAAAGAGACTGTGACAAGATCCCAGGACTTATGACAAACACTCGTTGTGCAGACGGGAAAAGAGCCATCTAACTACGCAGAAGTAGTTGTCAAAGATCAAAAGGACTGGACTCAAACCCAGGGCTCTAGTTGTAAAGCTCTCTCACGGGATACAGGGTAAGAGTTCTGCACTGGTTTGGAAGGGTGTGCCTCTCATTCGAGAACTCAAGAGGAGACACAGAGGAAGAATCCTAAATTTGAGGCCACGTTGAACTATATTGCCACTCTGTCTCAGGGACAGCAGCAGCAGCAGCAGCAGCAATAAAGATACACCTAGGGTTGGAAATCTGGGATTAATGGCAACAAAGGAGACACAGGGCAGTGGGTGTCTTAGTAAGGAGGTATCTGGGTGACTTCATCATGGATCAGGTGGGAGGGAGGTAATAACATAATCTCTCGTTCTACTTAGTTTTAAAAACTTTGAGGTTTTCATGTTCAAAAATTTTGAGACAAATAAAACTTGAAGTTTAGGTTTTTCTTTTGGGACAGCATTACTGAAAATTATGTCTTAATAGTATTTGGCATCTAAACAATGTGTAATGATTGAAAACTAAAATATATCCCTATATAATAAATTCAGGTCTCCAATGACGTAATTATCATAACAAGTAACCTCTGAAACCAACAGCTATCTATATTCATCAAATATTCTAAACAAAACCTAACAATGAACCTAAAACTAACATCAGTTTTCCCAAGAGATCTAAAAGTATGCTTATTAAACATAATCCAAATATTTTTCCTTCTAGGAAAAGCCCTACATAACATATTTGAACCATGTCAGAACAGAGAGAGAAAAGCTCCCAACTTCACCTTTTCATGTTTCCCTCCATGACAATAAAAATTAAAGCAGGTTAAAACATTACATCTTGGGGGCTGGAGAGATGGCTCAGCGGTGAAGAGCACTAACTGCTCTTCCAAAGGTCCTGAGTTCAAATCCTAGCAATCACATGGTGGCTCACAACCATCTCTGAAGACAGCTACAGTGTACTCATATAAATAAAAAATAAATATTTAAAAACAACAACAACAAAAAAAAAAACATTACATCTCTCATGAACAAGATCTAATCTTACTTAAAACTAAGAGAATCTACATCACCTTAAGTTTTCAGCACACAGACAGTCTCTTGTTTGGTTGGCTTTCATTTCTCTCTCACATTGTTCCCTGAACACAGCAAAGGACAAACTTTTGCTGTCCACTAAAATTTGCATGACAATACTGCTCTGCCTACAGTCCCACCTCATAGCATCAGGGTTCTTCCCAGACTTTCTGTTGTTATAAAGTTGTTTATGTCTGCCATCTAGTGGCACTGTGAAAAAATGCTCATTTTAAGTGTCCATAACAGAAGTTAGAAAAAGCAGTTTCTACAGGAAAACTAAAGATTGTTGATAATATCATTGTAACTACTAATGTGGGCCCCTTCCATCTTTTTTATTGGATATTCTCTGCATTGACATTTCAGATGTTACTCCCTTCCCCCAATCTCATTTCCCCTCCCCCTTCCATTGCCTCCATGAAGGTGTCCCCTCTCCCAACCATCCTGTCCCACCTCAGTGCTTTGGCATTTCACTACACTGGGAAAACAAGCCCTCAGGACCAAACGTCTCTCCTCCCATTGATGCCAGAGACTGCTGTCCTCTGCTACATGTGCACCTGGAGAGTCCTGTCTTAAACTTCCTCTCTCTGTGTCTCTGTGTGTGTGTGTCTCTCTCTGTCTCTGTCTCTGTCTCTCTCTCTCTCTCTCTGTGTGTGTGTGTGTGTGTGTGTGTGTCTGTCTGTCTGTCTGTCTGTCTCTCTCTCTCTCTCTGTACTGGGAACTGAACTTTGGACCATGTGCATGTTCAGCAAATGCTTCACAACTGAGCCATAGCCCAAGCCCTAATACCTCATGAGATTCTCAAAACTAATTTTTAAAAAAACAAAAACAAAACTTTTCTTTTTGTGGTTCCCGAGAGGAAAACAAAGGCCTTGTCATAATAATCACTGAACATCTGCAAAATGTATAAAGTCCTGAAACTATGTAGGGCCCTTACAATACTTAGGTTAAATTCTCTGAATGGAAGATGGGCCGGATGCAGTGACATAGTCTGAACCAAGTTTACAGTGAGGGAAGGAGCTTGATGCAATTCGCTCAAGATCCTGTCGCACACACATGGAAGTGTACGTGAAATTGATGTGACATTCTATACAAAAATCTCATGGTGACCAAATTGCTCCCATTCATGACCTTTTTGATACTCCTCATGGGATGGCTTAGAGAAATAGGGAGAAAGTAGAAAATTGCTGTTGAGCTGAAGGGCGCCTCTTGCCCAGTCCACCAGCACCCCCTCTTCTGGACACAAGCTCCAAATACTCCCTGCTTTAGTTTGCTAAAGCTACATACTCCATAACTCCCCACCTCAAAAACAAACAAACAAACAAAAAACAACAAAAAACAAACAAACAAAAACAAACAAAAACCCAACAAAAAACAAACAAACAAACAAAAAACCCAACAAAAAACAAACAAACAAAAAAAACAAAACAATTTTTGTCTCACTTCTGGAATGTAGAAATCCAAAACTCAGTGTAGTCGATTCCTGAGCAGTGAGGAGACCTCTATCTCTGGCTTGTAAATGACATATTTGGGGTGCATGACTAAATTTCCTCTTAAAAGTTACCAACACGTCAGATTAAAACCTATGAATTTATTCTAACTTGATTACCTCTGTAAAGACCCTATCTCCAAATGAAGTCATACTGAAACCCAAATGAAGTTGGGCTTCCAGCCTACGAATTGTGAGGACATTCACTTCAGCGAGTAACTGAAGGGTCAGAAAGGCGAAGCCATGGTTGTTCTGTTTTGTTTAAAATAACCTTTGCTCAGTGGGAGCCCCGTGATCCTCGGGTGTGACAAGTTCATTGTGGAGTTCGGAATCCCAAGACAGGACGAGTAGAAGGTAGGAGTCCGTCTGCTGGAAAATGAAGGTAGCGTGCTCGAACCACACCTTAGTCTCTTCTTGGTTGCATGCAGTTGCGGTAGCCACAGCCCTCGGGAGAATTTCAACCTGTCTTCTTCCGACTGAGACAAAGCTGCTGGCTCAAGAGGGGCTGGGTTCCCAGGTTGGTTCGCTTTTGGTGAACCTCGATGCCACACACAGAGAACCTGCTCATTGGGATCACCAGGGAAGGACTTAAAGCTGTTCTCTTGCAGGTGACTACCAAGGACCCTGAACATCCTGCACATTCTTGATGGGTAGGTCAAAAAAAAAAAAAAAAAAAAAAAAAGTAGGGCCCGAGCTGCCGGAGCCGGCCTTTCCTTGCGCGTCAGTGAACAACCTTGAGGAGTGAAGCCAAGCAAAAGCCTCCACTTTCCTCTTATCCATGGTTCCCTATAAAAGCAGTAGATTCCAGACACTCAGTGTTGCCCACACTGGACCCAAATCCACAGAGCGCAGGAGCTTTGCGTAGCAGGAGGAAGTGACGTCAGCATCATGCTCACTGCTCCGTGCGGTGACAAACTCCTCCAGAGTGGGAGTCTCTGGTTTTCTGTAACGTCCAAGAGGAATAAAGTCCCCAGACCTTCAGAAATCCTGAGGTCACGTAGTCTGATATAAGAATGAAATCTTGTAGTTTCCACCCGCACGCCACTCTTGTTTCTGAGATACCGAGGTGATTGCTAATCTGTAACTCTCCTCTGGTCTCTGCTCGGTTACGGTAAGTAACGTGCCCGTTCTTTCAGTTTTCCCCAAAGGAATCATTATTCCGAACCAAAACTTTTGTAAGTCTTTAACAGCAGGGTATGGTGGAACATACCAATAATCCTATCACAGAAGAGACAGGAAGACTAGAAGCTCAAGGGCATCTTAGACTATATAACCAACTTGAAGCTGACCTGGACTAAATGAAACCCTAACGTTTAAAAAAAGATTTTTACTAGCAATGACAGCAACACCTAATATAAACAAGAGGCATTATATTACACATCTTATATAATATACATTCTATATAATGTGCATTAATTTTTACTTCTTGGAGCATCTGTGAAGGGTCTATTGTCTCTAAGGGTACAGACCAGGAGACTGAGGACAGGTCATGCGCACAGTCAGGACACTACCGATTCATGCAGGCCGTCTAGGTTATCTCACTCGTACTGCTTGAGACTCTTATAGTCATCACAGACCACGGTGGGGGGGGGGGGAGGCTCACGATCATTGTCTAAAACCTTAGCAAAACGATTTGGGTCGAACTTTTTAACATTCAGCTGTGTCTCGGAATATTTTAAAATACTTTGACAGCTTACGTTAGACAGTTCAGCAATCTCTGTGATCTTTTTTTCCTAAACATCTACTGTACAATCCAAGGTCAGGCATCATAATCTATAACAGTGTCCTAATACGGCTTTAACAAGTTACTGTCCAAGGTTAACGGGCTCTGGCGCAGCTCTGTCTCTCTGGAGGCAGCCGGGGAGATTCTGTTTCCTTGGCTTTTTCAACTTATTAAGGCTGCCTGCTTTTTTTTTTTTTTTTTTTTTTTTTTTGGCCCATGGCCTGGATTCTTTACATCCTCAAAGCCAGTAGAATGTTGCTCAGGTTGCAACTGTGTTTAGACTTTTATGTGCAACAGTATAACATCTTCTAATTCTCTCTCTCCTTCTCCCCCTCCCTACCCCCCCTTACACCCCCTATGGAGCCCAATGACATCTTAATTGGGGGGGTCAAAGAGAGCCAGAAAGAATATACCTCTAGGGCACCATTCTAGAAGCTTAACATAATTAGGAACACAGCATCGTAACTAACACATACCTGAAGCCGAGCGTGCATAACCATGAACTCCTGTTGGTTTTTCATGTTTTCATTCATAGATTTCGAGAATATAAACCCCATCTTGACCTACAGTGTAAAAAGGCAAGGCATCTTTAAATAACAGACTCTGCACATCCTTATACAGGTGCTGGGCTCCTCTCAACTGTGACAATGTAAAAAGAGAGAACAAACCTTGACCTAGGGAATACTGTAAGGTCTAAGTATGTGTAACCCGGGCATACTTACCCAGCCTGAGCATCATTTACTCAGCCAAGGGCAGCTGACCGAAACGATTTCCCATCTCTCCCTGCTCTGTAAGCACACAGTGCCATGTTTCCTCATTTCCCCCCTTCTATAAACCATATGTTCTGGCAGACAGGAAGACTCGCATCAGGATGTGTGTTCAGGACTTCTACCTGTTGCTCTTGACCGTGCATCTTAGGATGTAGGTGTCTTAGGGTCAGTCTGTCAGTTTTCCTGACCTTGTGTTCCTGTCCCTCTTTGACACGGGTCTCATCCTCTTGAGCTGATATCCCCTAGTTACTCTCCTCCAGCCTCGCCTTCATTCTCTCCAAGTTACCGAGGCTCTCACAAGGGCAGGATGAGGATGCTTACACATCTTTGCCAATGAGTCTCCATGTTTGGGAAGTATGTGTGTGAGTGTATATATTTGTTCGTTTGTGTGTGTGTGCAGACGGGTGTGAGCCGCAGCACATTCGTCCAGGTTGAGGGTAACCCCAGGTATTGCTCTACGCTCTCCACCTTACTTGAGGCGATCTTTCCTGAGTGTTGCTCTCAGCTGTGTAGCCCAGGCTAGCTGACCCGGAGCTTCCAGGGATCCTCCTGTCTCTGCCTCTCCGCTCACCACTGGAATTACAGATGTGTGCCACCATGCCCGGCTCTTCACTGGTTTCAACACAGGTCGTCACAATAGCACAGCAAGTGCTTTACCCACCAAGCCATCCCCTCAGCCAACAAATGGATTTTTTAAAAATGACTACATTATAGAGTTTCTCCATTATTTCCAATGGAAGTAATGGCACAATAAACTCATTGCAAGTTGGAAATACTGTTGAGGAAAAAAATGCATTTACCACACCGAATATACCGAACACTGTGGTTTAACTTAGCCTGCGCTAATGTTCTCAGAAACACGTGCATTAGCCTAAAGATGTACAGACATCTCTTTATAAATAATATATTCGATATAATTTATTGAATTTTACAGTAAAGTTAAAAATAGCATGGTTGTTCTGTTTTACGAGCCTGAAAAAATTAATTCAAATGTTGAAGTTTTCTTTTCCTTATGATCCATATCGTCTTTTTAACCACCATTTCCTTAAAAATTGTGACTTGAGCCACCCTCTACAATAGGATTCACCTTGATTTATTTATTTTTTATCTTATTATATGATCTTACCTAACAGCTACCTGAGAAGGCTATAAACTAGAGGTGGGTCAGAACTCCTAACTTTGTTCTAAAGACAACTGAGTTTGTTCAGAAAATATTTTCGTTATTGATTTTTCAGAAGACTATAAGGCCCAGGGAATGTCACCGCAGCTCTATGTTCTGCAGTGTTGTCTGAGGCTGTTGGATACCTTCCCACCACAGCAGCCTGTCTCAATGCCTCAGGGCCAGGATGTATGCACACTCTGAGGGAATCCCAGGCAACAGCCATTTCCACAGCTTTCCTCATAAGGAATCCCTGGGCTTAGAGTAACCCTGGAATGAGCACGGAGAACATCACATCCGGGTGAGTGTGAGCGGACAGCCAGGTTTCAAAGACAGTATCCCATCCCGGAATTAAGTGGGCCTTGAGCCATTCAGCTGCAAGGCTGAGCAGAGGCTGACCTACTTCCTAGGAAGAAAGAGAGAGCCCTAAGCAGGCCTGGGACGTTACGAGGATTCCTTCTGTCTGTCACTGTCCCAGTCAGCACCCTATGAGCAGAGGCAGAGGGTACTCATCAAGGAGAGGGATCTAGCTATTTTCTCTGTTATCTAAGTAGTGGCAGCTCACAGGAGTCAGTTCCAACCAAGCTCGCTGGAGAAATGTTACCATCCATCTTGATAGTCTCTGTGGCTTCTACTCTACACAAACACTTGCACAAAATAGGAATGGTTCAACAGAAGACAAACTTTGGTTGAATTTTTACACCTGTTGCAAGCATCTTCAAAGAAACCGACTCTTTTCTACACACACACACACAGACACACACACACACACACACACACACACACACACACACACACTCATATTCCCCTCAGTCCCTTGGCCTACTTCTATTTCTAAGGAGGGGTTGAACTCTCCCTCTCCTGAAGTGGTGGAGCAATCCTCTTGTCAGTCAATCATCTAGGGAAGGGAAGGGAAGGGAGGGGAGGGGAGGGGAAGGGAGGGAAGGGAATAAAAGAGGAACCCTTTGGAAAGCTAGGATTTAGCTTTACTTCCTTCTGGGCCTTGTACTCTTGGACTTGACTTTGGATGTGTTGGGGAAATCTTTGGTACACAGTTAAAGCTAGAAGACAAACAGGAGTGTCCTTTTGGAAATGAGTGTGCCACACCCTGAAACTTCACCCTTAATAACAGTGTTTCCAACCTCTTCTGCCCATACCTAACAGAGCCATTTTATGCCCTTTCCGTAGGACGCCCCAAATACCTTCAAATCTCTCTCTCCCAGGGACAAACTATTATCAGCAATAAGAAAGAATGGCCTCAAACTGACTTTATTACAGGCAATAGGGAAAGCCACAGTCCTAGAGGACAAAGAATATGCTTGAGTCCAGGGTGCTCCTGGCTTTTTGTGTGCTGGTTTGCTTTGGGTTGGAGGTGGGGAAACAGGGTTGTTAATGCCCCAGTTCCGAGAGGCCATGATTCAAATTACTCTGCAAAGATGTATTGGGTAGGGTATGTTGGTTGTGCAAATCTCAGACAGACTTTCTCTGGTAGTCCCAGGAACCAGGATTCTATTTAGAAGAAAAAGAACTCAGCGCGAATTCTGTCATCCAGATTTCTTCCCTGATTTAGTACCAGAACTTTTGGCTGGTCACACCATCACAATCATTTTCAATAAATTTTCCAAATCATGTTCCATAGCAGGAGGCACATAACCTCTGGGGATGCTTTTTGTTTTGTTTCCACCTCGCTCTGTTGAGGCAGTTTACCGTCATTAAAAGTATTCCATTTCCCTGTCCGTTGCACTCAGCAGACTTGTCCCAACTTGGTAACAATGGTACGGAGAGATCACACTCACAGAACCTGGTTGGCAATACCTGTCAGCCTCGGGACATCAGCAGAACCCAGAACCCAGGCCTTCCCTGCCCAGCCGGAGCTGCAGCCGTGCGGGGCCATACAACCGAACCGACTCTCCCTCCCAAGTGCCTGTGGCTCGATGCACTCACGCGACAAGGTGCAGGGACGGGTGACCGCAGCAGAGGCCTCCAGCCAAAGCTCCAGAGCTATCAGAGCACGGACAGTACCTTGCTCGGCAGAGCCCCAGGATTGGTTGACTATGACAGTGGATCACGAGCTTCAACCAATCAGCATAGCCTTTGGCTCCTTTAAGTGCTCGGGTGCCCGCGGACGCCTGGGGTGTCCTTCCGGTGCAGGCGCCGGGAGCCAGGAGGTGGGTGGGGCGGGCCGGAGCGGTTAAATCTAACCTGCAGGGTCCAGGATAGTCCTACGCTCTTTCCATATTATGCACCCCTACCAGCACTGTCGGTCTAAAGTACAGCTCCTAACTTCACCGAGGAAACACTCGAGGACCCATTAGCACTTGCTATGCAACCGGTTGGGAAAATAGGAAGGGCCCTGTCTTAGCCTTGGCTGACACCACACCTTAGAAAACGTATCTAGCCTTTCAGGCTCATTTAACTTCGCAGGCTTGTATAGGTGCTCTTAGCTTCAGTCCTCTATATTCTGACTTTTAGAACCCTCGTTCCAAATAATACTTGGATGGGGAAATGGCAACGGTTTCTTTAGTCCTATTTGTGGGAGCAGGTACGTGTTGCTAGGAGTAAATGCTTTTGGAGAGAGAAGAGCAGCAGATGAGGGAGTAGTGTCTGTACGTGCAGACTAAACTTGCCTCTGTTCTGTTTCCGGCTCTGTGACCTGTAGGAGGGGCAGAGGTCCTGGTACCTGCAGATATGCACTATGGAAACCGAGAATGTTAAACACAGAGGGCTGTTTCTTCAAAGACAGAGACGTTTAGAACACGTTTCCTCCCAGAAGGCTGGGATCGGGGGTGGTTATAACATTTGCGCTGTGTTTGCACACCAGATCCTTCTCTAATCATGAGCTGCTTTTGCTCAGTCGATAGAGCCTCTCTTTATGGGCAATGTCATATGCGACCAACCTATAGAACCCATCTTAATCTTTCTACCTTTTCAAAGACTTGGGTATTCTAGATAGTTCATATAAATGAAATGGACTTCTTACTGGCTTCTTTTATTTTTAACAGTGTGTGTGTGTGTGTATGTGTTCATCTAAGTGATAGTATGGGGCTGGTGAGATGGCTCATGCTTCCCACCCTGAGACCCAGTTCTGTTCCTGGGATCCACATGGTGGAAGGGAAAGAAGCCATTGTTGCAAACTGTCCTCTGACATCACTAAGTGTTCTGTGTATTCGTGTGATACTTATGCACACACGGAGAGTAAATAAAATAACTGTAAATTAGAAACAAAAAATGAACAAGTAACTTATAACATTCCATTTCTTGTTGGGACTAAATAGTAATCCAGTGTATGAATATAAGGCATTTTGTGTATCCATTCAGACGGATGGACATTTGGATGGTTCTATTTATTCTAGTGTGAATAATATCGTTAGCTTTGTGAGCATGTTGTCAGTGGTCTTGGTTGATAGGGATAGAAATGCTGGGGCATACAACAAGTCAGGGGTTATTGGAGGGGCCTGAAAATGCTCACGCTGTGATGGCAGTGGGTAAGGCTGCTCACTTCACAGTCCACCTGTGTGGCCTCTGTGTAGCAGACACTGGAGCATTGCTATGGGTTTCATTCCCACTTGTATACTTTCCTATTATGTAAGTTTTGACAAGTTACCTGGGGAGAATGTCTCCATTTCTCCAGCCCTAAAGCAGAGGCAACTTCAGGAAATACAGACTCTCCCTGACATTTGGAAATACTACCTGTTTTACTATTGCTGACACTTTAAATCCTCATTGTTATTTCATCTTATTAATTTGATAGGTTTTTTTTTTATGATGCTGTAGCTTGTCAAGTTTTGTCACTGAGACGCAGCAACTGAAGAGAACTGGGGCAGGGGAGCCAAGGAAAGCTGTTCTGAGCAGGGGCAGGTACATTTCAGAGTGTAACCTGAATCAAAGGAGGCTTCATGTGGCTCAGCTGAAGCATCTCATAGCAACCCAAGAATGATAAACTTGACTGAGGAAGAGTAACAAGGGTGTGGGCCTTAGCCTTCCTCAGCTGTATGTAAATAACCATACAGCTGATGAACAGGAAACTTGTAGCTGCTTCTCCTTTGGGTGCTTTTCAACTGTGATGTCAGTATTGACTAAGCACCTGCTAACTTCCTTCTCTGTAACTCATGCAAAGCACATGACCCTGTTCTCAACCTGTGACCCTCAGTCTGTTCTCCCCTGAATGATCTCCTCGTCCTCCTTCTCTTCCTTCAGAAAATAGTTCACAAACTCTGAGAACTAGGGATGTAGAGAGCTCATCTAGTTAAGAGCATTCCAAAGGACCAGGATTTCATTCCTAGATCCCATATGGCAGCTTACAACTGTCTGTAACCCCAGTCCCTGAAGGCCTGACACCCTCTTCTGTCACAAACACACATGCAGACAAAACACCCATACATACAGAATAAATAAAATTTAAAAAATAAAATGATCCTACACACACACACACACACACACACACACACACACACATACACACACTTAAACACAAAATCACTTTGGATTGTGACTTTATTTCCCCATAGGTAGTGTTGGAATTGAACTGAACTGTAACAGAATCTCCCTAAGGTTCCCAGCTTTCATGGGCACAGGCTCCTCCTCCCACTTCTTCAGCTAGCTAAAGTTACCATCTGTAGAACACAGGCTCCTCTGCCCTAAACCATCCAATGACCTTGCGTTACAATTAGAAACCAACCTTTCTCCTCTACCCTCAAGGCCCTTTGTGGCATGATGGGAGCCAGCCTAGACTCCAGCCACAATAATATTCTCTGTAGGAACTTGGCGAGAGTCTTTGCAGTGCGTGCCTTCTGAAGATTGTCCTGAGCATCTCCAGAATCACCTTCCGTATTGCCTCACCCTAGAGATGGTTGATCTTCATCATCAACTAAGCAGAATGTGAGCAGTAAGAAGGTTTCTCTCCCTGAAATGAATAGGCCAGGTGGGGTATGAACAGGAAACAGTGAAGTTGAGGATGACATTAGAGATATGTTCCACTCTTCAGCCTTGGCTAGCCACTGTTTTTCTCTTGTCTGACTGCTTTGATATTCATTTTTCCAAATCACAAAGCTCAGATCATTTTCAGAGATCTATGTATGTATGTATGTATGTATGTATGTATGTATGTATGTATCTATCTATCTATGTATCTATCTATCTATCTATGTATCTATCTATCTATGTATCTATCTATCTATCTATCTATCTATGTATGTATCTATGTATCTATCTATCTATCTATCTATCTATCTTGAAGTCACATCCTCCTTTTCTATCTCTGGAGGACACCAGAACTTCATTAAGGGGGTATGATCAACTTCATGGGAGTAGAAACAGGTGGAGGAGAGGTGGGGGTGGTGACTCTTCAGATTACTCATATGCAAATGAAAGAAAGCAGTGGCCCCCAATTCCCATGGAGAGCTGCAGAGAGACCAGTTTCAGTCACCAGTCATCTTTATTTATACTATAGAGTATTTATGTACTTATACCTTAAGCAATACTTTTGTAAAACAAACAACATCAGACTGCTAAGAGGGGTGTGACTTAATCCTCACCATTCAAATCCTTATCTCACCAAAAGAACTTAGCTAAGGAGTGAGTCTCTAAAGTGACTTTTTTACAGGTCTGAATAGTCACAACCATACTAACCTATTATAAAACTTATGTCCTGGGTTGTGGCTATCCTTTTAGAGAAAAGAACTATTAACTAGAAATATGTTTTGTCTGTGCATGTGTATATACACACATATGTGTTTAGACTGGATTTCCACATACAGAGTCAATTTTGTTTTCAACTAAAAGTTAGGGAACTTGCTTTATTCTATTATTGGGGTTCAAAAGATATTTGGAAGAGAGACTATCTAAGCTGAGGCTCTGGTCTTATTCCAATTTCATTGACGCTGTTGAGAGTTCCACATTCTCTAGAGATCCTTAAGGTAGTGTTATCCCCAATGACTTCCAAGCTTAAAATGGAGACGCTCTGAGTTATGAAAATCTCATCACAACCAATCCAGTGGACACCCCAATATTCGACCAGTGAGTCAGTGGGGAAGGCAGGGCAGGAAGAAGACCCTTGAAGTCCAACAGTGAAATGTTTAGGTTATGACAGTGCTCTGTCTGTGGAGTTCCCATGGTTTTGTCTTGGAAAAAGCCCACATTTCCAGTTCGCAGAAGGGCCTTCTCCACATCACCTAGAAGAGACTTCCCCCACCTGGATCCCGAGAGCACTGGTGTAGTAGCTCCACAGCGTTCACAAAAGGGCACAGCTCGAGATGGGAAGTTCTTGAATGGCAAAGCAGCTGGTTTCATTATGTCGAGGAACTTTGAGGAAGTCACCAAATCCACGATTTAAAAATATATTTCCTATTATACAGACACACCTACTTTCTAGAATTAAAACCAAGTTACTTGTCTGTTATTAACTCTATACAGGTTGTGTAACTCTAGATGAAGTTATGACAAGACTGTCACGTATCCAGGTATCCAGAAAGGGCTTGAAAGAAGAGGGGATTCAGGTGGAAATTTACCAAGGTGTCTGGATTCTGAAGATAAAATTTGAGTCGGAGATCTTATGACTTCGGATATTTTGCTTCTAAAGTGCTCACAGCTCAAGCATAAAGATTTGAAATTCAGGTCCTCATTACCCACAATAAAAGCAGAGAAGCTGATATGTGAGTACCCAGCGTTAGCGGCAGAGACAGGGGTGGTGACCCCTAGAACACTGTCCCTCCAGTCTAGCCAGCTGAGAGCTCGAGGTTAGGTAAGGAGAGACCCCCTTTCAAAAAACAAGGTAGGAGCTGTAGAGGAAGACAACTTATGTAGACAGACCCCTGGCTTCCACGCACACCTCCCCTACCCCGGACCCGGGGGACAGCAGACTCCACTTGACCCAAAAAGCACCTGAGTTGTTGATTGTTTCTTTCAGGGAACCTGATTTACAAGAAAGCTAATGTGAGTTTCACTTTCACTTTTAGTTTGGCTTTTAAATGGCTTTTGTTTGTCTGTTTGCTTTTCTTTTTAAACTATAGAATCTCAGTAGGAGGCCGGTTGTTTTGGAGCTCTCTCTATAGACCAGAGATCCAGCTGCCTTCTGTCTCCAGAGTCCTGGAATTAAGGCGTGCGCCGCCACACCTGACCCTAGTTCCGTTTTTCTGGAGACTGTGACTGCCTAGCCCTGAACCTAAAGTCTCTAGAGTCATCGGCAGGAAAGAAATCCTATGGGATAAGCGCTTGCTCAGAGCTGCTGGGAAGTTTCAGACCCTGCAGAGGTGGGCGAGGTTTCCGAGCGTGGGCGGGACTTGGCGCCTGAGATAAGACCAGGAAATCGCGGTCCTCAGCCTGGAGCCAGACTGCGCCTACCTGTCGCCGGCCCGCCACTCTCCTCGCTCCGCAGGTAGGGAGCATCTTCTCCCGGAATTGGCCTGCAGGGCACTTTAGAGAGCCAGAATCACTAGCCCTTTTGAGGATGGAGAGGGGAGAAGGCAATAGGGAAATACGATGGGTTAACAGGCAGCAACCAGAGTCCGTTTCCTGGCAAAGTTAAGAGCTCAGAGAGTCTGCACTTTGTTAGCGTTAACGCCAGTTTTGTGTGTTGCTCTGGAGGATCTTGAGGTAGGTAGCTGGGTCAGAAGAGATGATGAATTTGAAGCATCTCCTGAGGTCCCGTCCTCTGTCAAGGCCCAGGCTCAGGATTTTTACTCTTATCTGCCCAGAGAACCTAAAGGGGTTTTGGAAGAAAATGCCCCAAACAGTTTTTAGACACAGTGACCTTGGCTATGTTAAAGAGTACGGTGTTCTATCATATTTCTTAAATACGAATAAATTAATGTAGGCGAATTCCTATGAGCTACTTAGCCAGTTTTTTTTTTTTTTTTTTTTTTTTTTAATTGCTCTATTCCATTGTGCTGGGTGGGAAAAGGACATGAGGAATGAGTGCCCAGGGTAGTTACCACAGTCATCCACTGATCAGCTGTGAATGAAACTGCCTGAAATATAGTTAGGTATTTCATTTAGATAAAACTCTTATATGTGTAAGTACTTCATGTTTGAGTGTCTGAGAGGCCTTTTATAGGACAACAAAACAAAACAAAACAAAACAAAAACCTGAGGAGGCATTCCAGAAAGTGTCCGCAGCGGATGATGACAGTGACCAGCAGTGTTTAAGAAGAACTTTATACACTGAAAATATTCGCTTTTCTTGGCTGAGCAGCAAAGTTGGAAGGACATGGCAGTGGTTACTCTGAGGAGGGACGGAGAAGGGAGGAATTGGAGCACAGAGTTTTGGATCATTTGATAGAATTTGAAAATTGGGTAAATTTTCACTCTTTCTTTTGAGAAAGGAAGCTTGCGTCTTTTCCCCTCCCACCCTGGGAAGATAGAGAAGTGGCTTCCCGTGCTCTTCATCTGGACTTCCCCTGGGACAAACCTATTTCCCCATCTTGAATGAGCCATCACTAATTCACTTTAGGTTGCTTTGTGAACCGCTGCTCCCAGCTCTTGTCTGGGAATTTGAAAGGTTACAGTTTCTTTCCTGAGGAACACGATCCTGCTCTCATAGCCCATCTGAGAGGTGCAGGTTCAGAGGTCAATGACCATGCTGATTTACATGGTCCCCGAATTTCCCCTTTTTATCTTCTCCTGCTCACAGCTGCACCCCGAGAACCAGGTAGGAAAGGAAATAATACTGAATAAGGTACCAGACCTAAACTATGACCTTTCAGATTTTATACTAAGCTTTTAAAGCACTCATGATCAAAGATAACTGTTCCAACTGAGTCTGCCATCAGTGTTGGAAAAATTAGGTATAGCCTTCGATGGATGTCACGTACCTCAGTGTGACTGTTTAGTACTTGGCTCGGCTATTTCTCCTACAGCTCATTGCAATAGCCACTATGCCCTCACAGAGCAACTTAAGATCCACTTGCTCTGGGCTCTCAGATGCTGTTGCATCTACCCTTTTCTAACATCAAGGATTCATAATGGTCAGTAAGAAGTCTATGACTTTAACAGTCAAAAATAAGTGACCAGATAATTATCAAGAACTAGATACTTATTTAAACAAATCAAGTTGCATTTTTTCAAGAGTTGAGTTGAGTTGGGGCGGTAAACTTAAAAATAATGTCAAGTGCTGTGGGAACATGCAGTGGCGTCCAGTTTTCATAGCTTGTTTCCCTAGATCAGCAGCTCTTTTTAGGGAAATCTATCATACTTGAACCTGGCACACAACTGGTCCTCACCCATACATTGACCAAATAATACAAATACTTGTGATTTTGAAAAACAGTTAAGGAGCTCAGTATTCAAGGTTCATTCAATACAAGACTTATGGAAATGATGCCACAATCTTACATTTTAAAAATGGCTATTACATGTATAAAACAACTGGGGCTGGAGAGATGCCTCAGAGGTTTAAAGCACTTAAGTGCTCTTCCAGGGGACACAAAGCCAATCTGTCACGCCCACCTCAGAGGATTTGACATCCTTATTTAGCCTCTGAGGCACGAGGTAAGCATATATACAAGCAGGCAAAACGTTCTTTAAAAACAAACAAACAAAATACAGATTTATTTATTATTTATACAGGGTTCTGCCTGCACGTACGCCTGAAGGCCAGAGGAGGGCACCAGGTCTGGTTATAGATGGTTGTGAGCCACCATGTTGGTTGCTGGAAATTGAATTCAGCACTTTTTGGAAGAGTAGCCAGTGTACTTAACCTCTGAGCCATCTCTCCAGCCTCAGGCAGAACACTCTTGCACATAAAGTAAATCAGTCTTTCAAAGTGTAGAGAACTGACAGGCATGCTGACAGTGGCCACAGTTTCTCCAGCTTGGCACTGGGAGTAGGCCATCTAGGTCTCTGGCTCCTTGGGAAGGGGTGTGGCCTTGGCGGCATCTCTGGCCTCTGTTTCATCACATCAGGATCAACTCTGCTCCTTCCCAAGCATACTTTTTGAAAACAGATAAATGTTAGCCAATATTACCAAATTCCCCCTAAGGAGGTTGTGTGTGATGTGCTTACATAATAACAAAAACAACAAACCATAAAAATAAACTGAAATGGTCATTCTACCTTAGTGAAGATGTTTGAGTGCCATTTTTAGGGTCCTTCACAAGAAATTTGGCAGGTGTGATGCTTTTTTTTTTCTAATAATATAAGTAAAATGTTTATTCAATGATTTAAAATTGGGCACACACACACACACACACACACACAAAGAAAAAAATAGTATTCCAGCTTTCATTTTCTATCTCTCTTTTAAAAAAGTATAAATGTGGGCTGGAGAAATGGCTCAGTGGTTAAGAGCACTGGCAGCTCTTCCAGAGGTCCTGAGTTCGATTCCCAGTAACCACATGGTGGCTCACGACCATCTGTAATGGGATTTGAAGTCTTCTTCTGGTGTGTCTGAAGACAGCGACAGTGTACTCATACATAAAAATAAGTAAATAAACCTTTTTTTTATAAATGTGTAAGAACTTACCTGTTCTCTCTATAAAATCCACAGTTGCCTTTGCAGATAATCACTGTCAGGCAGTGTCTTCGAGAGGGGCGGGGTTGTTCTAGAATACAAGTATATTTTTGCTTTATATACCACCCTCTAAGCTCCTTCCTACTTCTTTGCAAACTCATTTCCTATGCATGTGCTAAGTTCTGTCCTTCACAGTATTTTGAGTATACACAGTTTTATTGGCTAATGCATGGGGTATTTCAAGTCTAGGATTATCATTGGCTGGGTCAACCCCTGTTACATATGAGTTTATTTTTTTCTAGGACGAATTTCCAAGACAGGAATAGAGAGATCATATGAAAGAGTTAAAGTTTTAACAGATTACCAAATTGACCTTTAAGACCATTTCACATCCTTGCCAATAAAGGTCAAGAAATCCTGTCTATCTGCATCTTCACTAACACTGCATATGAGAAATCTATAATTTTGGTAGAGCAAAAGGTCCAAATGTTATCACAGATCTTCCATGTACTTTCTTGCTGAGAGTATTCTTTCCATTTTTATTTCTTATTCTCTGAGCTATGTGAGACTCTCGTTTGGTTTCCTCTCAGCTGATGTATAGTTTCCTCACTGACTTTTAGAGATCAGATGCCAGAAGCCTGACTCATAGGCTGTCAGAGAAACTGGGAATGGACACACAAGACCGACACTCCCATGAAAGCTGTAAACGTGTGAATTACATAGAAGAGAACAAATGTTACTTATTAGAAGGAATGTAGTGCTCGCCTTTGACCACCCTCTTTACACAGCAGCTTCTAAAAAGAATGGCTTCTGTTTCCTGCTGACTGCTCCAACAGTGTCCAAAGCAGCGCCAGACTCAGAGAGGGTACTCGGTGTTTGCTGAGTGAATCAGGAAAGCATTCAGCAGAGGGGAGACTAGGATTCAGGCAGCTACATCTCAGGGAGTGGTCCTGAGACATCTAGACCTCAGAGTAGATGAGCCAGAGCCAATGCTCCTTCTTTCCCACACCTCCTACCACTGCACTCTCTTTACTGGAGAAAAGAATTATAATTTGGAACAGATGAGAGGCAGAGGTGAGATTTTTAAGGAGGAAGGAAGCATTGAAAAGTGAAAGTGAAAGTTGTATGTTCTTTACTTTGAAGCTTTGCCTAAAGCAGGCTTTAGTTTTCAAATATGTTTCAGTGTTAAAAAAAAACACATGGTACAGCTGGGGGGTGTTGGGGGGGTTCGTGGCAGATTTCGAATGTACGTTATCAATCTGGGGGCTTGTAATTCAATTTAGAGATGCTTATCATATCATACTCCTTTCCACTTGCTTCTGCATGGTTTTGAGTTACATAATGAAAGCATTTGAACTTTCATCTGTGCAGCTGTGTTTCCACACTTGCAAATCAGTTGATGGCCCTGATATTGCAAATCATCAGAATTGCTTCAGTTGCTGCTGGCTTGGCTGAGCTTTCCCGTTTGGCTTTTAGGGCAAACTTATATATTAGGAGGGACACATCTACCAGTGTCTTGTTGCTCCACCATTGAATTAAGCAGATCTCTCTCTGTTTCATTAGATACAGATAATTCTCAAAACATGAGGATATTCGCTGTCATTATACTCACAGCCTGTTGTCACTTGCTACAGGGTAAGTCACCAAATCTTCTCAGTGGCTTCTATATTTTCAATATTTTAGCCATGAGTTTAAAATGGAATTAATTTGTGGTGTGTGTGTGTGGTGTGTGTGTGTGTGTGTGATGTGTGTGTGTGTGTGTGTGTGTGTGTGTGTGTATGAGGTGTGGTGTGTGTCTGTGTGTGGTGTGTATGTGTGTATGTATATGAGGTGTGGTGTGTATGTGTGTATGTATATAAGGTGTGGTGTGTGTCTGTGTGTGGTGTGTGTGTGGTGTGTGTGTGTGGTGTGTGTGTGTATATATGAGGTGTGGTGTGTGTGTGGTGTGTGTGTGTATGTATATGAGGTGTGGTGTGTGTGTGGTGTGTATGTGTGTATGTATATGAGGTGTGGTGTGTGTCTGTGTGTGGTGTGTATGTGGTGTGTGTGTGTGGTGTGTGTGTGTGTATGTATATGAGGTGTGGTGTGTGTGTGGTGTGTATGTGTGTATGTATATGAGGTGTGGTGTGTGTGTGTGTGTGTGTGTGTGTGTCTGTGTGTGTGTGTGTGTGTGTGTGTAGGGGGTATGTGTGTAGAACAAGGACTCTTATTTGTTGTTTATTGCTGAGAACTGTGGGCCAGCTGGGTCAAAACCTTCTGGGGTTCTCCTGTCTCCACTTCCCAGTGTAGGCACATGCTACTGCACCTGGCTTTTACCTGGGCTCTGGGGATTTGAACTTGGGTCCATGTGTTGCACAGCAAGTCATTTACTTACTGAGTAAGTTACTCCATAAAATATTTCTAAAGGAATATACTTTGCTTATAAAAAGCACATTCTAGCTCCTTCTTCATTGAGGAAGATACTTGTAATGGACGAAAGAAGATACAGGAGCTGTGGGTGTAGTTTAGCAGTAGAACACTTGGCTGTTGTATACAAAGCTCAGGATGCAATCTCAGCACCAGAATCAAATGAACGATTGAACAATAACACACACCCCCCAGGGATGAATATAAAAATACAGGTAATGCAGAATAGATGATCTGTTTCCTAAGAATACTGAAAATTCCCAGGGAGATGGCTGCTGATAATATATTTTTATTTATTGGTTCCTTTTAAACAAGACTGGGAATACATTATGTAGATTGTTTACGTCCCCTTCCTCCCAATAAAGTTATTTTAAAGAAGAATTTTAGTGTTTATGTGATTCAGTAGGTAAAGTGATGGTAACCTTTTACCTGTTTTTTCAAATGTGTTTGGCGGAGTTTCTGTCTTCTGAAGGCTGGTCCTCTTTCCTTTTCAGCATTTAGCATCACAGCTCCGAAGGACCTGTACGTGGCAGAGTACGGCAGCAATGTCACGATTGAATGCAGGTTCCCAGTAAAACAGGAACTGGACCTGCTGGCGTTAGTGGTGTACTGGGAAAAGGAAGACAAGCAAGTTATTCAGTTTGTGAAGGGAGAGGAGGACCTAAAGCCTCAGCACAGCAGCTTCAGGGGGAGAGCCTCCTTGCCAAAGGACCAGCTTTTGAAGGGAAATGCTGCGCTTCAGATCACAAATGTCAAGCTGCAGGACGCAGGCATATACTGCTGCATGATCAGCTATGGTGGTGCGGACTACAAGCGAATCACACTGAAAGTCAATGGTAAGAAGTACTCTGAGTGAGGACGGCTTCGTCTCTATTTAAAGCATCTCCCTAATGTTGAGCGACGTTTGCTCTCGGAAGTTCACACTCATTTCTCACAGAACAACAGCATTCGTTCGTTTGTCCGTATACTCCGCCACTGAAAATGTCTAGCAGGGTGTGTTTGACAGTGACTTGAGATTCAGTACCAGACAATACACAGCCGTGGTCTGCAGTTTCATAGCTCGCAAAGGTGAAATGCCAGCTGTCCACTTCTTCTTACCGTAAATGCAATATATATGATATTGGTTATATATGGATATGTAACTATGTAGTATACAGCACATATAGAATATGTGTATATATGTATATAACATAATATATAACATGTAATCTATATAATGTATAATAATATACTATACTACAATATATATTTATTTATATATAATTATATATATTGCATTTATGATAAGAAGCAAACACCTGGCATTTTATCTTTGCAAGCTTTCTGAATTACTTGTAAATATGTGTACATACACACACACACACACACATACACATACATATTTACAAATAATTTGGATATCATGGAAAGAAATAGAATCATAAAAATATCTCTCCTCCCTAAACACCATCTTCCATGGTGTGTGTGTGTGTGTGTGTGTGTGTGTGTGTGTGTGTGTGTAGTAGCTACTATTTGTACATCCCTCCATAACTTTTTGATTGGATTACTGTTTATATTTATTCTATCAGGCTTAGCACAGTTTTATTCCTATGAATATCTCCATATTAAATTCAATATATATACATATATCATACAAATTTAAATATATATACATATATAAATACATTATGAATAGATAAAATATATAATGTGTATGTGGATATATAGCTCTCTATCAATCAACCAGTCAGTTTATCTATCTCTCTCTCCTACTGTAAGGGTCCCATTCAAAAAAACTTAAGGCTAATCTATAAAGGATGAGAAGTGAAGACCTTAAGTGTAGAGCAACAGGTGCAGAGATGGTACGGGCTACCCTCGGAAAGCATGCATTCGTTTTCAGGGCCTGTATCTCTGGGACTGCTGAGGAGGAACGATGAGTGTAAGTTCCTGAAGAACAAGCCTCAGAAATGCCATCAGGTCACTTGAGTTCAAGGTTTTGGGTTGGAACTAACTAAGGGAAGGAAAACACCTTAATAACCACCCCTGCTTTCACTGTTGGGTTGCATAGATCCGAGACCGTCACTCATCCTAGGCATACACAGCCAGTCCAAATGCCCACCAAAGTCTCTCTTCATGTACCTCCCACAGTGGTATCCCTTAGATCAGGTCCTTTCATGGTCTGCAGAAATAGCTTTCTAATTCACACTGCGCTGACCACCGTCTTCTTTAGGCAGATATTGCAGATGATCGGCCTGCTCCTTTTTGGTTTTCATAAAAACTTTAAAACTATTTGGCTAGAATTAGGTAGTCTCCTTTGATCTGCTTCTTACTAAAACAGTGTGAAGATCAATATTAAACACAGGAAAAATTCACATTTCTTATAAGAGATCACAATTATTAACTCAAAATTATGTAGAGAGTAGGGAAAATGTTCATTCGATGGTTTATTAATGGATCTCTGATGCTAGCTAGATCACTCAGCGCTCCCATGGTTATGAAAATGTCACTTGTCTTATTTTGTTGCTTGGCTTTAACTTCCATTACCTTTTACTTACAATTCTTTACTTGTGACATTCACGAAAGGAGATGGGATTTGGTTGTTAATATCTTGAGCTCCTGTTAGTACATCAGCAAATATGAGGCTTGTTCCAAAATATTTAAAGAAATTATGATGCCGGAAGGCCACGAACAGTCAAAGTTACTGAACCTGGGGCAGGGACACATGGTGGCAGTCAGGAAGGAAACAGAGTATGAGTCTCTGTGAAAAGAAGTCTCTTGTGGCTTGTAGGAGTAGGTGACTTTGTGGTGAGAAAGAATTTACTCTAGGTTCTCCGCTCAATGATGCCTTTGATAGCAAAGACAACCTCTGGAGCTGATGGCTTCTCCATGGAGGGATCTTTGATGAGACAAAGCTGATAACCAAGCCGACTCAATGACTTCATCCTCTCTTAGAAATTACTAGTTTGGCATTTTATTGCCAGTTCATCTTGCCATTTGTACACAGCAGCTCTGGGAGTTTAGCTGGTCTAGACCAGGAATCAGAACCTTGGCTTTGGCGGGTGCTGTGGCTCAAATCTGTAATCCCAGCTATGTGGGAGGCTGAGGCAGGAGAACCACACAATTAGGACTCGTCCATGCTACAAACATATAGCAGGTTCAAGAGCAGCCTGGGCAGTTTAGCAAGATCCTTTCTCAAATATAAATACATACTAAATTAAAATAGGAACAGGACTGAGGACATGCCCAGTAGTAGAACACTTGCCCAGAATGTACAGGACCCTGGTTTCAGTTTCTGGCACCGCGGTTTCTGGCATGCAGGAGCTTCCCGTGTCAAGGAAGTAGAGCTCCTGAATTATGCAAATGATTTCACAGCAAGTCTGCCCCTCTGAGTGTGTGGTAGTGCAGCTTCCCTACAGGGAGTTCACTCACCATGGGGTTTTAAAGGTGAAGCATTTCAAAACTGAAATCTGAAAGAGTGTACTTTTGGATTAACTCACTTTTTATTATCTCTTTGGACTCTCTTATACCATCAAAATTTTACAGAAGACCCTCAGGCCTCTGGCTTTTAATTGAAACTTTTCAGCTTTAATCACTGAATATCAGAAAGTTAATATCAGAAATATATTACTATCAGAAAGTCTGGGTGTTGTTGGAATAGGTGCGGAACCAGCGCCCAAGGCCTGCTCAGGGCACAGGTTCTGATGGGAAGGAGCGGTGTCACTGGCTGGGCAGGGGGTTCCTGTGTCCCTGGATCCTGGGGGACCCAGTAATTCTGGGTGCTGGGGCAGATGTTGTGCCCTCCTCACCTGTGATCCTGGGTGTGTTAGAACACCTGGGAGTTGAGCTTCCTCTCGGTGTTGTGGGATGGGTTCGGAGCCGGCACCTAAGGTCTGCTCAGGGCACAGGTTCAGACCAGAAGCTAACTCAGTTTTTGCTCTCTCTTTGGATTCTGTTGTACCTTAAAAGGTTTACAGAAGACCCTCAGGCATCTGGCTTTTAACTGAAAATACTCAGTTTTAATCACTGAACTTATTATCAGAAAGAAAATGAAATGTCCATTTAATATTTCTCGGAATGTAGATGGTATTAAGCATCTGTAAGAAACACTTTAATCACATGGCTCAGGATTGTTGTGGCTCACAAGATCCTCCAGCCCTGTTTAAATGTTTTCTATACCATCTATCCCTATCTAAGATGTCTCAGCACATCATGTTTATTGTCTCTTTCCTTCTCTTGAACACAAGCTCTAGGGATGGTAGGGGATTTGCTCAGTTTTATTGTTATACTCCCTGGCCTTGACGTATAATGAAGTTCCAGTGTATTAAGAAAAGAAAACGATACTTTTGAAGAAATGGCTTAAAAACCGATTAGCTTAAAATATTTGCTATACAAACAGACTTGAATATGGGGAACTTTAAACTGTTCCTCATGAGCCGTGGGAACTTTCTTAAGACCCACTGAAGTCTTGATGAAAAATGGGAAGAGATGGATGTGCTTACAGCCCTCCACAGCTGTGCTCACAGCTGTCCTCACAGTCCTAGCCTGATAAGTAACAGCAGGGGTAGCTGTTATAATTAACACTCACAGAACACTTAATATGTGTGAGGTCATGCCCTGGGCTTCTTGCTCATAAAAATTTATTTAATCTTTAATATGACTCTTTGGGGGAGGCACTTGCTCATGACCATGGCTGGTTATTTTGTTGTTGTTGTTTTATTTACTTTCAAATCTGAATATTTCTCTTCATAGGTGGCGTCTTAGATTCAGTGGCACATAGCATTGTTGTTCTCATTTTCAGGTATTAAAAGTTTGATGGCCAAAGAAATAATGTGATTTACCTAAATTCTACCCCGATAAAAATCATGAAGCAGGTCCTAAACCTAACTAGCCCATCTGTAAAATCTATGCCCTTCCCAAATGTTTCGTTGCCTGTCTTTGTACCTCTGGGGTGTGGATCAGGGAACAGATGGCTTTAAAAGTGACTTGAACTTTTCCTGGTTTAATCAGTGTTGTAGAGCTAAACCAGAGCTTTGAAAACAAAACTTGTCTACTCTCTCTTTGAGGTGTTACAAGTGTGTATGTGATTATAAAGGACATATTTGGTATACACACACATACACACACACACACACACACACACACACAGAGAGAGAGAGAGAGAGAGAGAGAGAGAGAGAGAGAGAGAACACGCGAGAGTGCATGCTTATATTATAAGAAATTGTCATTGTGAAGATCAAAAGGAAATGACTCACTGATATCATGTAGTTGATTCAATCTAACACATGATACACTCTGAAAATGTACAAGAAAGATACTCAAAAGAAGAAACAAATGGAACAGAGATTGTCTGTGATGCCTTGCTAAGTGTGACGACTCAGGACCAGTACACCTTACGTAATTCATCGTTAACAAATGAAGATGGTCTCAATCCTCTTGATGTTGTTTTTAGCCAGTGCTTTATTATATCCAACTCAATGTTTGTTTTTAATGTCCCAAAGTGGCTGGTAAAGTCACTTCTGACATTTTGTTTTGCTTTGTGTTGAAGTGTTAGCTTTATCTTTGGTCCTCAATGTCTTTAAGGAGACTTTGTAATATGCTTGTTTTTAAAGATGGTGAGTTGAGTTAGAAGTAGATAAGAGGGACTGTCTGTAGCTCCATTGGTATAGTGCCTGCCATTCATGAAGTTCTGCTTTGGTCCCCAGCACAGCATAAAACCACATGCAACGGCACACAGTTGCCTGTGACCCCAGCACTCAGGAGGACGAGGCGGGTTACCTTTGAGTACACAGCAAGTTCAAGGCTAGCCTGGTCTCCATGAAACTCTTCCTTAAAAGCAAAACCAAACAAAAATAGACAGGAGAATTGGGGAAAAAAAATCCGTAGTAAGTTAGGTATGAATCAACACCCTCCCCACTTCCTGTGGCAGACGTTCAGACCCAGTGACAGCCATCAGTGTTCGTGAGGCATAATGAACCTACAGCAAACGTGCAAGCGGAGATTCTGATGCTTCCCGCCTGTGTCCTCATGCAGACCTTAGAGACGGAGGCTGTGGAGGTTTAGTCAGCCGTGGATGCATCCACTCATCAACCGCTCACCGTGGTCTTCTAGAGGAAGCACGGCTCTCCTGCCGTGAGCAGAAAGCAAATATTTCACTCCGAATGTTTTATCATTTACAGTGATTTTAAATTTAAACCTTTAATTTCCCAGAAACATTAAGTCGTGGGCCATGTGGCGTAGACCCTATTGTGGTGACATTATTTCCTGATGTACCTATTTTGTGATGTATAGTGGCCTCATCTTCAGTTGTTCTTAATGTGGTAAATACAAGATTGGACAAGTGCTCATCAAAGCTGCTTCTTGAAATTGTGATTATACCCATTTTATTGGTGGTGGTTTTCTTGGTGCGTGGGCAGCCAAGCATATTATAGCTTTGCTTTATCTTAGCTACTGTGTGTCAAGTTTCTGTGAAAATATATCACAAAGCTCTCCTTATGTCTTTGGTAATGGAGTAGGGCTCTAAGGCTCTATCCTGGGCTCTGTATGGCTCACTAAAGACTCATAAGTAGGACAATGATTGCTCAGGAAATAGATGTTTTGTTTATATTTAGGTAGAAAGACTTGTGGTTTCAAGATGACAGTTTACTTAGTTTAGTTGGTACATTTAGTTTGAGCTCAATGAACACTCTGGTGTGGTTTTTACAACAACGAGGTTGTTCCTGGAGTCCAAATGTGGCCCAGATTTGAACAGAAGACCTGAGGCAGACTAACACCTACTTCCTGCTGCACAAATAGCAGAGCTGGAGACTCTTGGTATTTCTCCAATAACCAGCCCAAGTTGATACTCTTTGTAAGCAGACACCACAAAGCCACACGTCTAACCCTAAGATGGGAGAGCCCTGACCTCTTTTTGCTTCTGACCTAGCCCCGTACCGAAAAATCAACCAAAGAATTTCCGTGGATCCAGCCACTTCTGAGCATGAACTGGTATGTCAGGCTGAAGGTTACCCGGAAGCTGAAGTAATCTGGACAAACAGTGACCACCAGTCCCTGCGTGGAAAGAGAACTGTCACCACTTCCCAGACAGAGGAGAAGCTTCTCAATGTGACCAGCCACCTGAGGGTCAATGCAACAGCTAATGATGTTTTCTACTGTACATTTTGGAAATTACAGTCAGGGGAAAACCACACAGCTGAACTGATCATCCCAGGTGAGTTGCCTAACGAGGTCCCCGGACTCCTAGCATGATGGCCATTTGCCATAGTCATTTAGCCATAGTTGACTGGGTGTATAAAGAAATTAACGCTTATGTTTGCTGGACGTATTATTCTATTTCCTCTTTTTCTTGCATGCAAGCGGTGATGCTACTTGATAAACATTCAGCAAGAATAGATAAAGAAGTATCTGCTCCTGACAGACTGTATGTCACTGAGGATTTGTAGATGAATAGGACATAAGTGTTCCAGGAAACAGGTGACAGTTGTATGTCCGAAATGCTCTTGTAACTGGGGCTCCATGGGCAGGAGAGCACGGCTCTGCTTTTGCTTCAGAAGTGTAAACCCTGTCGCATCAGAGCTGCCCTCCTTCTCCAGGATTGCTGTAGTAGGAGGCAAATGCATTGGGTTTTTTACATCTTAATACTCAACAGGAAGGATCCTTTCCTCCCATACTCCTCTACAGGGTCTCTCTGATAGTTCAACTCCAGGAAGTTGCCTTGTGTACAAAACACGGGGCTCATGCTTATTGGCAACCTGCTAGCTGGGTTGTAACTCACCAGGCAGGAGTATTTCAGGGATAGAATGAGCTGTATGAAAATTGTTTGCAAATTGAGTTTTTTTTTAATTCATTACCATACAGGAATGGGAGACAGTCTGGCGAAAAGCTCAGAGCATCCTAAGAATATTAGTCCAGAGCTACTCTGAGAATTGCTTCTGTCTCCATTTTAACCCCTGTGTACATTGACAGTACGCTCACGTTTAGAGACAGCCCTTTGAAGTTTAGAGAACATAAATGAAACTACATTGAAAAGTCAACCAATATGAAAAATACAGCCCAGGATGGGTTGGAGCCAAAAGGAGCACATAAGTTTGGAAAAACTTTAAAAGAAAAAGAAAAGAAAAGACACTCTAACTGGAATTGGACTTTTCCCTAAAAGCTATATTGCTGGTTTCCTGCCATTAAATGTTTCATGTGGCTGGAAATGTAGTTCAGTTGGGAGAATACTTGCCTAGCATCCACAAAGATCTGACCCCAGCACCATGTAAACTTGGTTTTATAGGGCTCACCTATAATCCAAACACTTGGGTGGTGGAAGCAGGAGGATCAGAAGGTCAAGGTCATCTTCAGGTGCATAGCAAGTTCAAGGCCAGTATGGATTACCAGAGACCCTGCCTCAAAGACAAAACAAACAAACATCATCACGATAAAGCAGCACAAAGATGCTTTCTGGCGATTTATTTGTGGGACATCCCGAGTAACTTAACCACTCTGAGTGTCTCTTCTCATCTGTAACTTGGGTTCATAGTGGGACCAAATAGGAGCTGAGTTAGACATGAGATGGGAGTTAGCAATCCCAGAGCATCCTTGTGTCATGGGACCCATTTTTCTCTTTCACAAAACTCCACAGACAGAGAAACAGGAGGGAGAAGCCAATAACCAGAATGCCCAAGAGTTTCAAACAAGGAAGAAAAAGAACATGCATTGGCCCCTGATCTTGACCAGGTGCATAACGGCACCCCTGCTTTCCCATGTTCTGGAGCTGGCTTTCCACACCAAATCAGCTCTCAGTGTCTGTATTAAAGAACGCACAAGGAACTTCCTGCCTTTAATATGACAGTCACTTTCTGGGGCACTGTGCTAAACATGTCACAGGCCTGGAGTTCGACTTCTCTGTGCTGCTCCCATTTTCTTAGGAGACCTGTCTTCTCCTTCCAATGCTTACCTGGAATTACGTTTAACTTCCAGTAATTAGGATCACCCTAAGACGAAACTAGATTTCAGGAGTGATCATTCTCCTGACGCTTTCAGAAAAACTTCACCTTTTTCATCAGCTTCTCTGTATTCCTTTCCAGAATTGCCTGCAGCACGTCTCCCACAGAACAGGACTCGCTGGGTACTTCTGGGATCTGTCCTGCTGTTCCTCCTTGTAGGGTCCACAGTCCTCTTCTGCTTGAGAAAACAAGGTATTTCCTCCATTGCTGGACCGCCTGCAGGGACGTGCCTGAGGGTCCTTTCCCCATGGGCTTGAGCAGGCAGCGCCAGAGATGGTGCTCCTCTGACTAGACGCGAACAGCCCCACATCACAGGGTGCTGTCCGACCCTGCACACAAGCAGAGCCTCGCTAGGAAACACTGACTTGAAAGGTGTTGGCTTCCCCTCTCTGGGCTAGCTTTCAGGTACACAGAGTAAGTTTTAGCAGTGACTCTGGTGTAGTGTCTTCTGCTCACACTCTTGTTCTTCAATATCTCCTACGTTGGAGTGTGGTGTTGGACCCTGTTGTCATTTGGAGAAGTTTGAGTTGGACAAGGGTTTAAAGGAAGCTAAAAGACTCAGCTTTCAAGGGAGCACTGTGAGGTTCACTGTTCAGGGGGAGTTTAGACAATAAGAAAGACACTCTGACTGGAATTGGAGGGGTGGGGGATGGGTAACAATGGAGGCTGAGGAAGAAAGCCGTAAGGTTTATTTTTACAGACTTTGAAGACAGAGCACTGTGGTGCTTGTTGGTCTCAGCTGAACTCAAGTCTTGTATTTCTTACAACATCTTATTGATCTGGGTTCTAGCTACCCTAAGTGGGAAAACATGTCTGTCTAAAAAGAGCTGTGGTACCTTTATCACAAAGCATTTTTTTTTTTTGCAAGATTTCTGAAGACAGACTGACATAGTTTTTAAAATAATTTTCATACATTTATTTCAGTACTTCCCCATAAGAATGACTAAAATCTAGGGAAATGAATATGTTCGAATAATGCCTTCCCATTGTAAGATGACTTAGAGTAAAACTTTTTCACCAGTACTTTGAAATGTATACCAAGTGAGCCAATGACGTATGGATTTGCCAAATAGGGAAATAGAATATGGGAGGGAACACTGGTCCTCAGAGAGGAATTCCCCAGCACCCCTTCAGAAGGCGAGTGTATGGGGGAAGTGTTGTAATTGGGGAGGTGGCAACCAGCTGCTTCCAAAGAATAAGCCCTGAGCAGAAGCAAGAGGGTTGCCAGGATGTAAGGATTAAGTTTCAGTGACACATCTGGATTAGGACTAGCCTGGGACTTGCACAAGGAAGCAGTCAAGGAAGTTACCAAATCGCATCTGGAAGGATTGGTTGAGGATGAGAATAGGAGAGGACCAGCAGATGATACAATAACTCAGGATGTGTACCATCTCTAGGGGAGGGTGGAAAACAAAATACAGTTCTAAAAACCATCTGAGAATGAAAAGATGTGCCCTAAGTTGTAGAATAATGAACATTGCCTTTTGGGCACTAGAACAAAGATGTTCACGGGCTAAAAGCCTGGTGATCAGGGATTAATTGGTGTCACCTAAAAACCTTACATTGAACGTCCCTGTGGGATGTAGTCGCATCATGCTATAAGGAATTATGATCAATTTCTTCTTTATTTAGTGAGAATGCTAGATGTGGAGAAATGTGGCATCGAAGGTATGAACTCAAAAAACCGAGATGGTAAGTGTGGATCACAGAAGGGAGAGGCAAGCTGAAAGACCATGAGAGACAGCAGCCAGGCATGGTCCTGCAGGGCTGCAGTTCCGGCACTCTGTAGGCTGAGGCAGGAGAATAGGGAGCTGCAGGCCAACCTGAGCCACATAGCAAAACCCCAAAACAAAACAAAAGGAAGGATTAAAAAAAGCTGCTGTAACAAGGAGAAATCTGCTAGTCACATCTCCCTCCTTTCAAAGGAAAAGCTGTGTGTGGGGGCTGCTGGCTCCTCCGCCACATTTGAAGAAATGCTGGGTTTGCAGCTGCTGCTGTGCCTATATGGTCCCTGTAACTAGGGACAGTGCTGACTTGTTTGAATGGGCAGTTAGGCAGATGATTCTGCCATGTGGTTAGCTGTTAACTGTTTCATCACCCTGCCCCCAAACAATCAGATAAACATGAGAATCATCTCTACTTTGTAGTAGAGAAAAGAGGGCTGAGAAGATAATGTGGGGCGCTTGAGAGCACGCAGACTTAACCACAGATGTTTGTTCTTGTGCTACGTACTTCAATTTATTCTGCTACTGATGTCTATTTATAAGAGCAAAAATGTCATGCAGCAGAGGACAGCACTGTCTAGCATCAATATCAATGTGAGAAGAGACCTTTGATCCAGTGAGGGCACAGTTTCCCGATGTAGGGGAATGCCAAGGCACTGAGGTGGAGAGGGTAACGGGGAGAGACACCTTTGCAGAGACAACTTGAGGGGGAGGGGGGATAGGAACAGGGGGAGATAACATTTGAAATGTAAATACAGAGAGTATCCAATAAAATAATTTTTTAAAAAAGAGCAGAAAAATCTAAACCAGCCAACTGAACTATTTTTAAATAAGTTATCTAATTCATTTAAATGTTGTTAGAAACCAAACAGAAAGCCCAGGATTAAAGTGGTTTAACTAACTTGGGCAGACCCAAGCAGGTTCCCTCATGCACATCACCTCAGTACATACCGCTGAATTACCCTGAGGAACCAGCCTTGCTTGCTCAGGACTGAGGATTTCTCAGCCCAGCACACTTTCCATTTTAAAAGCAGGGCAGTCCCGGACATGCAAGGATGGTTAGTCATCCTTCATCATGTAAGGGTAGTCAGATATAGGCAGAATGTGCCTCTGTCTTCCTGCAACATTATTATATGCTCTGGCAAACATCAAATTTGTTTATCTTACATGTCATAATCCTCCCCCACCTCGTATACCCCCTGCCCTTATGAAATTATTATACTGTGATCACTCTCCAGATACACAGCTCGAGGAGACGTAAGCAGTGCTGAGCCCTCTGATCATCGAGGGGGGATTGGCAGCTTGTAGTCTGTGAAAGAGAGGGGCCCATGGGACATGGGTCCAAGGACTCAAAATGGAACCCGAGAAGAGAACAAAGAGAGGAGGTGTTGGAAGAGGAGCCCGGGACAAAGGAAATTTCTGCAGGAGACACTGCTAAGCAAGTTGCCCATCAATCATCTTGGGAAACGGGTTGAGGGTTCCTCATTTAACCCCTGGTCCTTGCACAAGGCACCTTTTCCTCTTCCCAGTGCCCGGACGAGAGACAGAGTCACCAGTGTGAATGCGTTCTATTTATTTTGAGTCTGTGTGTTCTTGCTGTGAGCGCCTGGTTCTGACTGGTGAATTCTGAAGACGTAATAGATGTTAAAATGTAGTCACCAGAACTCAGCCGCTGCTTGGCGTCCTCTGTAACAACTGGTAGAAGCAGGAAGCATGGAGGTCACGTGGCTGGTTTGACCGGCTCTTGCTTGTCTGACTCGAATAGTCTTTATTCCCAGTCCTCAGGCCTCTGCAGTAATAGTTGTTCTGTTTAAGTATCAGCTTCACAGGTGTTGGTTGCTGTACTCAAACATCTTATTTCATCACCATAGCAACCCTCATGCTAACCTCTGTTACATTCACTTCATAGCCAAGAAGCTGAGTGACTAAATGACTTGCCCATGCAATAACCGCTATCAGATCTCTATTCTTCAGCCACTGTCCTTTCAGGATAGAATTTGTAGCCAAGAATCTAATTTAAAAACTTTGTATTATGTAGCATTGTATATCACGCCATGCCTTGTGCACTGTGCTGGCCTCTGACAAAGAGATAGATGTAAGCCAGGGTACCAGTCAGATTTGCTTATGTGTGTTCAGTACTCAGATCGGTGTTCATTAACAAGGATCTTGCATTTAAAGACACCGGAGAATAACTCTCCAGTTCTTTGTCTAGCATTATATTTACCTCTGATTTGTTATCCTTGCCAAACAATTTCGTGTTCTCCATAGAGTGTCTAATCTTGTTGAATAGTTCTCTCTTTTTCCTAGTTAAACAATATTGACGTCGGAGGAGATAGCTCAGTTGGTAAAATTCTTTCTTCACAAGTGTGAAACCCTGAGGTTTATCCCCAGAACCCACATAAAAATCAGTTGAGTATGTCTGTGTGTACTTTTGATCCCAGCTCTAGGGAGGCAGACAGGCAGATCCCTATCTCTCATTGGCCAGCCAGCCTAGCATGCTTGGTAAGCTCCAGGCCTGTATCTATCTATCTATGTATCTATCTATGTATCTATCTATCTATCTATCTATCTATCTATCTATCTATCTATCTATGTATCTATCTATCTATCTATGTATCTATGTATCTATGTATCTATCTATCTATCTATCTATGTATCTATCTATCTATCTATGTATCTATGTATCTATGTATCTATGTATCTATCTATGTATCTATCTATCTACCTATCTATCTATCTGTCTATCATCTATCATCTATCTATCTATCTATCTATCTACCTATCTATCTATCTATGTATCTATCTATCTATGCATCTATGTATGTATGTATCTATCTATCTATGTATCTATCTATCTATTCATCTACTGTACATTTTCTGTGCACTTTGCCCTTTTTATTTATTTAATATGTTGATACTTATGCTGCTTCCAGAACTGATCTAAAGATCCAAAAAGGGAGCTGCCTCATTTCTAGGTTTTCTTTCCCATCCCTCTAGGCACCTCTCACACTGTCTAGGCCAGACTCCATGTCTGCTGCCTATATCTATAGGCACCATTTATAAAGCATGTATTTACGGAGTTTGGGTTTGGCTTGTTCTGTGTCTGCTCAGTGGGAGAACGTAGGTCCCCCAGGGTATACTGAGTCAAGCCAGTACCAAGGGGGAGCGTTGTTTGTGTCTCCACGGGAGAAGCAGATCTGGGGCTATTTTTGTTTCTTTCTTGACTTCTTTTCTCAAACACAGATGCTCCACTTGCTTATTACAGGTTCTCCCCAGAAATGTCAGCATTGACACTTGACTGCTGGCTGCCCTGGGAAAGCCCAATAGCTCTGTGTGAACCCTTGAAGGCCACTGCCTCTCCTTACCACAGGGGCCTCTAAGATACTGTTTCCTAGAGGTTTTGAGAATCAGTGTTCTCTTGTGCAAGGAGGGGAGGAGGAGCCCAGAACTTTGTTACAGTTTTCTTTGTTTTGTCACAGGTCAAGACTGAATAAACAGGCTGGGTATGTTGGAGCATGCCTCCAGTTGCAGGCAGAGGCAGGTGGATCTCTGTGAGTTTGAGGCTAGCCTGGTCTCCATAGTGAATTCTAAGCTAGCCAAGGCTAGGTAGTGAGATCCTGTCCCACAGAAAAGACTGGCATATTAGAACCCCCAACAAAACCCCTGAGACTCCTTCTGCTACTTGTTCACACAAGCTTATTGATGATTCTCGTGTTAATGTCTTGTTTGTATGAAGTCTTAAGAAAAGATATGGTTGGGCATTTTATTTATTCATTTTATTCAAAATCTTAATACCATCTTACGGTGTTAGATTATTAAGGCACTTTATTCTTTGTGTTGTGTGTAACCATAAATGGAAAGTTTATTTTGTGTCTGATAGTCATTGTATTGCATTAATTTAATAAAATATTATTTATTAAGCCTTTGGGTTTTTTTTCTTTTTTTAAGCCCCTCCCCATTACCCCTTCACCATCTCCTCAGAGAAGGGAACCCCCCTTGGGGACCACCCAACCCTGGGATATCCAGTCACAGTAAGCCTAAGCACATCCTCTCCCACTGAGGCCCAACCAGGCCATCCAGTTAGGAGAAAGGGGCCCAATGGCAGGCAACAGTTACAGAAGGCCTCTCTGCTCGAGCTGTTAAGGGGACCCACATGAAGACCAAGCTTCACATCTTCTATGAAAATGTAGGAGGTCCAGGTCCATCTTCTGCATGCTCTTTGTTTGGTAGTTCAATCTCAGTCCCATGGACCTGGGTTAATTGATTCTGTAGGTCTTCTTTGACCCCTTTGTCTCACTCAGTTCCATCCCCGACTCTTCCATGAGACTCCCCGAGTACCACCTGATGTTTCCATCTGCTGCTGGGTGAAGCCTCTCAGGAGAGTTGTGCTAGGCTTCTGCTGGATGGTCCTTGTGGGACAAGCCTGGTGGCCGGACCGTGGACAGTGGAGCTTGGGGACAGCTCAGGGCAGCTGGGATATTTTTTTTTTTTTTAAGTCAACCCATTTCCCAGTTTAACCTACAGTGAAAGAAAAGTCTCTTAGAATACCGGCATTCCTGTCTTTTTTTCCACACCGCATTCATGTTTATAGAGCATGCTTTTGAATCCTGAATGATGAATACTATCGAAACAACTTATTTAAAGAAATTTTTAGGAGCTGGAGAGCTCAGAGGTTAAGAGAGCACTTGCAGGTCTTGCAGCGGACGGACGCAGGTTCGGTTCACAGCATTCAAATAGTTACAACCACCTTCCAGGCAACCGAGCCAATCCAGTGTCCCCTTCTGGTCTCCGTGGGTACTGCTGCGTGCACAAGGTGCCTAAACATACGTGCAGGCAAAACATGCAAACCCGTAAAACAAATAAATCCTGAAAATATATTACGACATTTTGGTCTCTTTTGCTTTAAAGATTTAATAAAATATGAAGAAAACTGTCAAAAGTATTCCATCCAGAACGGAGCCCTGGGGCGGGGGAGTGGGGGGAGAGTGGGTCCCACAGAGCGGAAGCAGTGAGGGGCTTGTTCTGAGCATGCTCAGATCAGTGACCATGGAGCCGCCCCAGCAGCAGCGCCAAGCTGTGTGTGCTTCAGTCTTCAGGCCCGGAGGAGAAATGAGAAACCCGAGGCTAGGTAAAGTCCAGGGCTCAGACCCAAGTCTTCCCCGGAACCATAAGGAAATCTGTTGTTTTCAAACAACACCACAGTCGCCATTAAAGAATGTGTGTGTCGTTGAGTGTGTTGTCTCTCGTGACCACTTCTTCAGCAATTGAACTTAAACTTGGGATCTTTGGATAATTTCTTAAAACCAGATACGTTCAAAGCATGGTGTTTCTAATAACACATGACAGACTCTGGATGTTTGCAAAGATCTGCATCTTTGTAGTAATAATGACACATGGCGTCAGCCCCTGGAAACAGCCCCCGGACAGTCACCGTTTACCAGCAGAAGGCTTCCTGGCACAATTATATCACGCGCCAACATGTTGATTAATGTGTTGTCTCTGAAGGACTCCTTCTCCCTCCACTCTTCAACTTTGGAGTCTAAGGGTTAGCCTCCCTCTCCTGTCCTCCACCCAAGCTGAGAAATACAAAAGCGCCATTTAACTCCAGAAATTAATCTGCCGTTTCTACCACAAACATCTCAGTGATTCATCATTACATTTTACTGGGCACTCTGAGGGAGTCAAAGATATACCCCATGCCTTGCAGTCTTGCCTAAGACAGTACAAAAATTCATTTAAAACGTTCATTTAATTAAAATTCCTTTAAAAAAACCATTTGAAACCATTCATCTGTGAGTTAGAATACGAGTGCTTAGGACAATGCCTGGGGACAGCAAGAAGATGGTGAATTCTGAACAGATGGGGTTTGATTAGGATATGGTTTGTCCCTCAAATAGCCCTGTACTGGATATGTCATCTGCAAAGTGTTGGTGTGGACGGACTGGAGCCTTTGACAGATGGTAGCTGGTCCTGAGGAGGAGTTGGTGGGTTTCTGTGGGAAGTGAATCAGGTCATATGGTTACTGTGGAAAGACGGTCTTATTCTCCTTGGGATTAATCATTAATAATCATTAATATCATGGATGTCCATAAGATCTCAGTTTCCTTCACCAGCTCTCCCTCTATGACCGCTTCTGCACATGGCTCTCTGTATGTTCCTGGGCTCCCGCCCCATGAGGCTGCTCAGCTTAGATGCCATCAGGGCCCGTCACCAGGTATGGAAGTGCCAACTTGGACTCTGAAGCCTCCAAAAGCGAAAGCTAAAGAAACTCCTTTTCCTTGTAAAATAACCATCCTAAAATTTAAACTGAAAGTGAATCCTAAGGGCGAGGGGTCCATCACAGAGGACAGCCATCTCTGCAGTGTGGAGAAGATGTCGACCCCTGCTAGCACAGAAAGTGACTTCTTGCAGACAGTGTAAATTAACGAAGAACATTTGTTATGGTCAGGGGGGAATCAAGTGGCAGGGCCCCTGTGCTGGATAATCTGGCAATTTCTATGAGATTACAAATGACCTAGCATTTCTACTTATAAAGTTTCTCATGTGTGCAAATTGCCACACATATAAGCGTATCCATTGCACCTTTATTCAGAATGACTAAACATTAAAAACTTCACTTGTAAGTGAATTTTAGCATGACAGAGGTGGGGCTTTTTTGGTCAGTAATTTGAGGCCTTTGTTGAGTCTTAAAATCCCCTAACGCTGGGCTTTCCCTCTCATTTTAATATCTTGCTTTCTTCCTGGGCAATCTGTCTGTCTGCTTTGAGATTAGCTATCCAGCCTTCAAAAACACAACATAGAAGGCTTAGCAAGCTTGAACTAAGTTACCAATGCAAAGGTCTATGAAACCAAATAAAATTATCTCTTTCTAGGACACTGGAGGTGTTGAAAACTTCAAAAATAATTCTAATAATAATCGAAGGCATTTAGGAAAAACTGGGGGGGAAAGTACAAATAGACAAACATAAAAACCTACTTGTGTAAGCCAGGACTCTGACTACTGATTGTGAAAGAAAAACCTGTCTGTACTGAGAAACTCACTTGTGCTTGGGAAAGACAGGAAGTTGCCTTAACAGACATAACCTCAATCATGACTTCAGAGGCTCATCTGACTTCCCTGAACCTGTTTTCATAACAGGTAAATGGAGTCAGGACTGCCCACTTGATATCTAAGTGCCCAGCCGACTGCTTGGCATTAGTAGGCTCCGGGAAAACCATATATTGGTATTGCTGATTTTAGGAAATGATCTATTAAGTTATTTTAAGATCCAGGAGCTCTGTATCCATGCAGATCATTACTGCCAGGGAGGACTCAAACACTAGCTTTAAAAGTATTAGGTTTTAAAACTAGTTTTAGTTTAATTTTTAAAAGTTTTGAAGATTTGTTTATTTTATACTGTGGGTATGAATGTTTTGCTTATATGCACATAAATTCCCTACATGTCTTGCTGGTGTCCAGAGAGGTCAGGAGATGATCTTGTGGAACTGAAGCCATGAATAACTATGAGCCACGATGTGGATGATAGCGGCAGAAACTGGGCCCTCTGTAAGATCAGCATCTGCTTTTAGCCCCCCTGAGCCACCTCTCCATCCACCCCCAAAGTGTTTAGCTTTTACATCTGTCTTTAATTAGTACATACACTAATTAACGTTGTGGCAGGCTGAAGAGCTAAATTTATGCACAATGATTTCGAAGTTTTCATAATGTCAAAATTAACTGGAATTTCTTTTCAATTTGTGCATTTAAATTTCTGGCATCAATTTCTTTAGAGACATTTAGGCCTTTCATGACGGTAAGTGTTGAATTTCTGCCAAGCTGAACTCAGACTGGGTGGACCATTTAGGGTAATTCATTAAATGCTGAGTTTAGTGTAAACCATGTTTTATTTCAGTTTTAGGAAAGACTCCATTCTTTATTTCATGACAAAGAGCTTTCTACCAGAAGCTCTCCTTCTTTTCACACCTGGAGTTAAATATCAGTCTATTATTGAGTCAGACTGAAAACCAACAGTACAGCCATGACCAGCTGGTATCAAATTGGATGGGCTCTATATACAATAAACGATAAATTAGCTTCTTGTTCTCAATTCATCAGATGCCACTGTGCTCACCTGGCACTTTGGGGTTACATAATGACATTCACCTTCAAGAACATGAACTACACTCTTGGGGTTATGGGAATAGCTCTTCTTCGTACCAAAGCTGAACAACACAAAAGCCTGAAAACTGTCAAAAATAAATCAGTGAAGTCTACGGTCACTTACTTGTTCCTCTATGTCATAACTGAGCTGTGAACTTTCTGAGGAGACCCTTTCTGCATAGTTAGCTACCCACTGGTCACTTAGAAGTAGCCTCTTTTGTCAGATCAACTGTCACAAGATGGAAGTACTTGTGTCCAGTTGTATTCAAGTGGATCTTTATTTCACTTAATAATGACCCTAAAGCCATTCTTAATCATGGTGGTGGATGCTACCTCTTAAGCGAAAGTGTAAAATTTTTGACTCAACGAGGAAAAAAAAATCATATCCTGAGGCTGCTAAGATCTGCCTTGCAATAACAGATTTTAAGAAAGAAACTATTCCTATAATTTTACTATGGCATATAACTATAGCTATTCTGTTTTTACACTTTAATCTTTCTGTGTAGAATCTATAAATTAACACTTGTTATATTTGTCACATATATGTGTGCATGTGTGTGGTGAAAACAAAGGATATGGAAGGCTCAGTACTACCTGCTATCAAGCTTCCACAGGAATCTTGGGATGCAGCCCATAAATAAAAGGAATAAGGGTCTGGGGAGATGGCTCATAGTTAAGAGCATGTGCTGCCCTTGTGAAGGATCTGTGCTTGGTTTCTGGTACCCATGTGTACTAGTTTACAACTGCCTATAGCTCCAGCTTCAGAGAAATCGGCTGCTTCTGTGCATGTACCCTGACACAGATACACATACATACACATAATTAAAATAAAATCTAGAAAGTGAAAGAAAGACATCAAAGATAGATGGTCTATGTTCATGACTTTGTAGTAATCCTTAAAAGGTCCTGGATACCAGTCCTCTGTCAGACACATGAGCTGAGCATGTCTTCCTCTGCAGCTGCTAACGGGTTGTCTGTTACCTCGCCTGATGAAGGTGCTCTGTGGACAGAAGTTCATTGTCTATATTACAGCTTGGCACTATTTTTGCATCCAGTTGCAAACATATTTTGCTTACTTAAAATCCATAAAGAATTATTTCCCCTTTTCTTCTAAACTCACTGTTGTTTTCTATTTTATATTTAGATGAAATCCTTCCAGAGTCAGAATCAGGTTTTTTTTTTTTTTTTTTTTTTTTTTTTTTTTGGTACATATGTGTAGATTTATGTTAAGCCAATACATGATTGGACAGGGAGAGGAGTTGGGAGAAAGGAGAGGAAATGAGGAGTCAGGAAGTAAAAGGGAAGAGGAGGAGTCAGAGGAGGAACAAGAACAAGAGGATGGCCAATGGCCAACGGCAAGTGATAAGGGATCTCTGAGGAGGGGAACAGAGAGTGTAGTAGTAAATCTGCCCAAAATAGACACACAGCTAGTGTTCCTAATTACTGAGTTGTATTTTCATTGAATGGGTTTATTTGGATTGAAGAGGATATCGCAACACATATACTATGAGCCAGGGATCAAATCACATGTTTGTATGTAGATCTGGTTGCCCTTGTACTGAAAGAGTTAAAATTTTAAGCTAGCCCCACTAACCCTGCCTTGAGGACAAGTATGTCTCAAGGCTGAGAACAAAAACCGCAGACCTGGTCTCGATAAGGTCTGGGTCTGCAGTCCTGAGAAAAACTAGTATGAAGGTCAGTGTGCCCCAAAACAGGGTGATCTGGAGTTGAACCATATCCAAAATAGACAGAGTATGCCAATTTTAATGAACCAATGAAATTGCTATGTGCCTGTTGTTAACTGCTTGTGTAATTTTCCCTATAAGTATGTCTCCCTAATTGAGTTCAGGGTCGACTCCTTTATCTCCTGCGTGAGATATGTGTTGTCCCCAGAGCTCTGATCTTCTCCCCACCCCCAATAAACCTCTTGCTTGGTTGCAGCAAGATCGGATCTCTGTGAGTTCTTGGGTTCGCATTCTCCCGGTACTAGAGCGAGGGGCTTCCCCAATTCGGGGGTCTTTCAGTACCACTTACTATGTTGAAAATATCACTTCCCTATTTTACTGCAGGGTCAAAAGACAAATAAATGACATTTATTTGTCCACTGGTTGTTTTGTCTATTTCGGTGACCAACGCATTTGTTTTTGTGTCTAGAAAATTCTCTGAGAGCAGTTCTAGAGAGTTTGCCTCTCTGGGACGAGGATAACATTTAAGGCTATGATATTTTCAACTGTCATAAACGGGCCATGACACACAGTTAGGCTTGAGCCTGTAGGTCGTTCCGTGATGCAAAGGCTGACCTGTCTGTCCCTGTCTCTCTGTTTTGCTGACTTCATGCCCACATCCTCTCCAAGTCTTTATTCGGCCTCCATTCTTCTGTATGTGTCTGCCTCTCCACAAGATCAAATCACTCTCCATTAATCAGTCACCTGTGGATAGCTTTCCTCTTTGTGCATTTTAAAGGCAACAGAGAGTAGATTGCGTTGTGTTTTGTTTCATTTTTTTTTAAAGCTATCACACTTACCTATGTAACTTTCAATCATTTTTTTTTCTACTATAAATGTGGTAGTGCTGGGTTTTAACAACTCATTATCTACTCTCTCCATAAAACTGCTAGGTATTTGAGGTCTGGAAGAGGTCATTTTCACTCCAATGTGGCAATCTCCATAAGGCCGTATGTTGTTTCAATTGTAATTTAAACACTGATAGGTGTGTTTTTAACTGTACTTTCCTAAAATGTCTTTACACACACCCTCGGTGCTGCGGGGACCATGCTGTTTCAAGGTAGAGTCATGTGGAAACACCCAAGGTGGATTTCTTGTTCTCTTGGCCTCACACTAGCTTTCCAACTGGGCTGTGATTTGCTGAGAGCATACTGTGTGTGGTGCCTAACATCCCTTCCTTTCTATCCATGGCTGAAGCCATGGGGGTGAGCTTCATCCCAGAGAACCAAACTGCTGATTTGACTTTCCTAAGGTATGTATAGATTGCCAGATGAATGGAAAAAAAGAAACAAAGGGAGAAAGAGACTGCTCCTAAGGGACTCGGGCTGTTATTAGAGATATAAGAGAGAACTCAGGCAGAAGCAGAGAGACCTGGGCGAGTCCAGAGTAAACATGAGCAGCAAACTGGCCATGTAAGGAGATGGGGGAGGTGTGAGGAAACACCAGAAGCCAAGAGGGCAGGAGCTGGGGAACCAAGAGACTAAAAGGGCAAGAGACCAAAAAAGACATGTGTAGCCCAAATAGGGAAGAGCAGCTGGGAGAAGGGCAGCTCAGCCCAGTTCCTGAGAGGGAGAAGTTTAGGGTAGGGGGTGGGGTGTGCTAGTCATGAGGACCCTGTAACAGGCAAGGACTGAGGAATGCTGGGAGAACCTGGGGGCCAGCATCAGCTTTGATATAATTAACTCAGCCATTTGTCCTGGGTTTGAGACCTAACAGCTATAAGTAAGGACTTACCCTGTAACCAGGATGAGCCCATCTTCCACTGACCTACGTGGAAAAGGACATCTGAACAAAGTCACACTTTTGTCCCCACAGACAATGGTGTCATCTCCAAATCCTAATAGCCTGGTTAGAGACTAATTGTAGCCAGCTCTTAACAAGTTCCTGCTTCCTGTTTAAGGAATAATGTGTCAGGGGTCGGAAACCTTCCATGCCGAATGTCAAAGTATTTCCCAAGGAGACACAAACCTGTTAGAAAGACTAAAGGTTGATTATTTATTTAGCTCATTTAAAAAACCTGTATCATCAAACAATGTAATAAAACTGTAATACAGATACGAGGAAAGAGCAGGAACTGGAGTTACATCTGATTTGCTCACATGCACTGCTGCTTCTCCCTCTAAACTTGGCTATGTTACCTAACTTGTCTGTTGATTTCCTCATACATGTACTGGAGCCAAAGACAGTATCTGGCTAGAAGAGTTACTAGGGTATTTATGAGTTAATACATGCAAAAACATTGATTAGAGAATATATAAGTTGGCAAAATAATGTTTATGCTCTGTGAGACATGAAATAAAATTCACAGAAGCAAACAGAGTGAACACACCCACCGAGGTAAGCAGGGTCAAGGACACGGGTCAAGAATGACTCTAGTCCCTTTAACACAGAGATGTTAGTTTTCTTAGGACTGTTCCATATAACTGCTTGGACTAAAAGCATAGAAAATCTCAGCAGAAGGTTTTTAAACAAGGTCTGGGAACACAGAATTTCTTCAGGTTGCATTGGTTGACCGTCACAACACAGGATGTGTACAGGATGAACCTCTGAGCCAAATTGCCATCGTCTTTGAGAGGCCAGCTGTGCTTGCTTGCACAAGATCGCCACAGCTGGGTTTGTTGACTATTGACATTCTCCCACAGGAGGAGGTGTCACTCTCACCTGAGTCCTTAGCCTCACCTCCCAACCAGTTGTATGCAGTTCTGTCCTAAGTGGTCATGGATTCAGGGAAGAACAGAAGCTAGGCAGGGAGGGGACTCCATCTTCCGGTCATGGGGGAGTCATCCACACTGGATTTGGACATTCCAGCATAGCTGCTTTAAAGTACCTTCAGTTCCTAACTCCTTCCTCACTCATTGCTCTGTAAGTACGCCTAATACACCTGTGGTTCCTCCAGTGATATTGTATCTTTTTTTATTGATGGGAGCTTAGAAAGGGGGTAGATGTTTGCGTCTCCTCCCAAAGGCATTTTAGCAACACCTGGCAGAGCCTCATTTCAAGGGAAGCTGAGAAACAGTCTAGTTGTCCCAGAGAAAGTGGCAGATGGGGCAGTAAAGTGAAGGCCAGCTGGGGCATCAGAACTGACTATTTATTGCTTTGTATCTATGTACAGTCTACAGTAAGGTGTGATATTCATAGAATTTAGGATCTAGTGAGTCTTTTTTAGTTGTTTAGTAAGTTTTAAAACATTTTAAAATGTGTGCTTATTGTTTTATGTGTATGAGTGCTTCCAGAATGTATTTTTGTGCAGTTTTTGTATGCAGTCCTATTGGAGCCCCTGAGACTAGATATACAGAAGGTTCGGAGGGAGGTTGTAGTTACTGGAAGTCGAACCCGAGTCCTCTGAAAGAGCAGCCAGTGCTTTTAACTGCCAAGTCATCTCTCCAGCCTCAAACAAAAACTTAAAATGATTTTATTCCCTATAACCTAAGACTACTAATGAAATATCCTTCATTTTATTACTTCGTTATTTTAAATTTTCTAGGAATTTTCTTTTGTCTTAAAACCAAAGATACTGGTGTTTGTCTCCTCAAGCGATAGATTGCTTAACTCTGGCCCCAATTCTTGGAGATATTGTCAGAATTGGCTTAGAAAGACGAAGTCACTTTATTCTTTCATTCGGGTAACATTTATGGGACATTTACTAGATGTCAAGCTTCCAACGAAATGCTGAGAACAAAGAAGGCGTCTCCCGAGGGATCAAACAATAAGGCTTCTGGTCTCCTGGAACACACATTCCAGGTGAGAGATGACTGTGCAGATACACGACAGAAAGACATGAACAACTATGTCAGGGAAGAACACTAGCCAAGAAGGGGCCACACTGATGAATTTAGATCATGGAGCCTAGGAAAAATTAAAAAAACTCTTACTTTATACTGGCCTAGATTGTGTGAAAGGAAGACATCGGGAAAGTCTGAGGAGAGGTTTGGGAAAGCTCAGGTTTGGTAATTATGAAACCATCAGCTGAGGGTGAGTATGGGACAGTGAGGTAAGGCCGGAGGCTACTTCCTCAAAGTCAAGAGAATTCTGAGAATGCTCTGGTTTGAACTTCAGGTTACTGGAAATGACATGCACATGTGTGTGCGGATCATGCACACCATGATATGTACATGTGTGTGTGTGGATCATGCACACCATGATATGCACATGTGTGTGTGTGGATCATGCACACCATGATATGTACATGTGTGTGTGCAGATCATGCACACCTGTCGGGAAGAAGAGGGGCAATCATTCTTCTCTCTTGAGTTAAAATACCATGTCTAGCCAATAAAAATCTCTTGATTGGAGAAAGGGTCTGTTGGCTACCGATGTGGGCATAGCCATTGGACCTGTAAGAGGAGGGTGTTGTGGCCCCTCTCTGGAACAGCCATGCCCCCAGCTATGACAGTTTTCTCCCGGTTCGTTGCATGATAGCTTTTTGCCTTTATCCTTTGTTACCTTCCCATTTCTTCATTTTGTTTAAAAATATTACTTTTATGTATACAAAACTCCATACGTGTATACATTGTGTTGAATCATATCCAAACACTGCCTCATCTCTCTGACTCCCCTATGCACCCCACACTGTTTGCACCCCAACTTTGCTGTTGTTGTCATTAGTCCTGAGTCCAACTGCTGCTGCCCGTATAGACGTGATGTGACATCATCATTCATTCTGGTGCGAGCACTCTACCATCAGCATGTGGCTAGAGATTGACCCTCTCCCAGCAGCCATCAGTTGCCAGTAGCTTGCTTACTCACCAAGGTGGCATTTTGACAGGCTTGCTCTTGTATAGGTTTTGTACAGGCCACCACAACTGATGATATGTTGCTTTGTTTTTAAAGATAGGATCATACACTATTGCCAAAACTGGCCAAAAACATGTATATGTATGTGTATGTGTATGTGTATATGTTGTATATGATGTATATGATGTATGTGTATGTGTATATGTATATGATGTATATGATGTATGTGTATGTGTATATGTATATGATGTATATGTATATGATGTGTATGTGTATATGTATATGTAGATAGATATATAGATAGATAGATAGATAGATAGATAGATATAGATAGATAGATGTAGATATAGATAGATATAGGTGTAGATGTAGATGTAGATATAGATATACTATTAACAATTGGGTCTTACACTATAGATGAGTCTGGCCTAGAACTTACTACATATTGCAGGCTGAGCTTAAACTATCACCCATCCTCTAGTCTCAGCCTCTCAAGTGCTGACATTACAAACATGAGCCGTCATAACTGGCCTCCCTTTGTTCTTAGCACAACATATCAGGGAGCATCTTAAAGCACCCCTGACTCTTACATACCTCATCTGATCTGATTGTTTTCCTGGGTGATGAGGTCCTAAGTTGAACTTGGACATGCGTTCTAAACTGCTCACTAAACCAGATCACTTTCCAACACTCTTAGACAATGAAATCTGTGCAGACAAATTTTGTGTTCGTGATACTGAGAATGTGCACCTGCCAGAAGACATCAGCAGTGTGTGTCTATTGGTTGTGAAGTAGTTCACCCATGGAGAGGGGGCAGCAGAGACAGGAAGCAGCAAGGAAAGGAACTAGAGTTGACTCTGAATAAAAGCACAGATGCCCTTTCCACAGTCCTCCTTCAAGTGCAAAGCACCTGAATGTCAAGTAGCACTTCAGATTCACCTGCTCATCACACTCCCCTCTATTCCTATCCTAGGCTTGTTTGAGCAGCTTTTGAGAAGGGTTGTTTTTGTTGTTTCTTCTTTTTGTTTTTGTTTTGTTTTGTTTTCGAGGACCCTTGCCTGCTGAGGGCTGGGATAACCATACACTACTAAACCAGGAAGTTTTTAGCTTTTTTGTTTGTTTGTTTTGTTTTCTTCTGTCACCTTTGAGGTTTCTCTTTAAGGAGCCTACTGAAGATTATCTCTTCTAGAGTCCCCTGAACAGCATCATAGATACCCTTACAACCAGCCCTGTCCTAACAATGAAGGGGAGCAATGGTGGGTGAGAGACCCCCAGAGCTGGACCATGTTCTGTCATCACGCAGCCTTCAACAGGCCGATCGATCCCTGGGTTCCAGTCCCCCTACTTGGAAAATGAGAGCGATGAGGGAGGGTTCTGTCTGTCCGGGTTCTGACACTGGAATGGTGGATATGTTCAAAGTAGGTGGAACTGTCTGGCAGTGTTTTCGCCTCTGCAGAGCTTCGACTGTGTTTCTGATTTTTCTCCTTAGGAACCGCAGCAAGTGGCAACTGGTGACACCACTGCTCTGTGATGGCCCCTGCGAGATCTCTGTGGTGGTGGTAGTGCTTAGGGAGGGAAGGAGGAGGCAGGAGGAAGCTGGGGAGACAAGCTGACCTTTGGTTTAAATGTCCAAACTTTTTATTCCCTTCCCTACCTAGGCCACGCTGACCAGGCCTTGATAGTCATTCTGCAGCCAGCCACGCCCTCCCAGTCAGCCACGCCCTCCCCAGACAGCCACGCCCTCCCAGACAGCCACGCCCTCCCCCAGACAGCCACGCCCTCTCTGGTCCATCTTTTTTCACTCTCCAACGCATAGAATGCAATGCAGCTTCCAGCCACCACTCCTGCTTGTGACCTTACACCCTTGTGGCTTCATTTACTAAAGATACAGAGTCACCATCAGGAAATAAGGAGAGTTTGGGGGGGTCTGTGGAAATTCATCCCAAGCTTGGTTGGGGTAAAATACCCTGGGGATTGAGCCCTTTAAAAGTTCCTCAAAAAATGACATGACATTTTTCTGCCAATTAAACTTCCCTAACCTCTTCTTAGAAAAGGCAGAAATCTGAGAAGTTGTAAGGCACCAGAGGCTGACAAGATCGCTAGGTTGTCCCCTCTCAGCCTTGAAGATCATCTACCTTATTAAGGGCATGTTTAAAACCCCTGGGCAGGAACAGTGTCCAGACATTTGCCCACCCACACATTGGCCATCAGCCCGCAGGCTTTCCCTGAGCTGATACAACAGCCACAGCCTTAACTGTCCCATCCCACCAGCTGCCAAGTCAGTCTGTAGACACCCGGCCTGACCGGATGGAGTGGTCAAAGGTTCAGATCTTTGAACTTCTGCAGTGTTTTGAACTGCCATTGCTCTGTTAGGCAGTATGTCAGAAGCAAGTCCAATGGTCATGACTTGTAGTAGATTAAATAAATTATGGTGTTCCCAAATAAGAAAACCCCTGTCAGTCTCTACAAACACTTGCAGGGTCTGTATTAACTCACAGGGATGTATGTCCACAATGTATTTGTTATTGCTTCAGCAAAGTGCCTTTTAACATAATAGCACTTACTTCGAAGTGCATCTCTATGGATGTGTTCCAATAGGCACAGAGTGCCTGCCAACTATGCGTGCCAAAAGCCAGAGAGCAAGGATCTGGAAGTTTACCCTTTACTGTCTTCTTTATAATAAACTTTCTTTCGTATTTCATTTTTTAAAATGATACATTGTGTCATTTTGTGCGCAAGTTGGGGAGGGGGGAAACTAAACTTTAAAATTTGAGTTAAGTAAATAAACTAAAATCACTCATATTTGAGAGATGTGATCTGGGTTGGTTGTCCTATAAGGCTAAAGCCACATAGAGTACTTGTCCTGTGCCAACCCTGTCTGAGGACCTTCTGGGATCAATTCACATTATCTATACAGTAGCTCCAGGAAGCAAGTATTTTATGACCCTCATTTAAAAGATGATAAAATGGGCACTTAGAGAAGTCAAGTGTCTAACATCTCTGGCTGATGAGGGGTGAAACAGAGCTCATCTGGTCAAAGGCCTGCTTCCTAAGCCACGGCCACAATGCTATGTCTTTGGCTCGTAGCATCCGCTGAATTGTTCTATGGCATGGGGCATGGAAGAGCGGGACAGCTGAGCAGGAGCAGGGGCCACAGGGTGAGGAGACGGCAGAAGTGAAGACTGTGGATTCTGTCCTGGGAGTTCTTGGGGTCCTATGGGGCTCCTGTTCCCTCAGCTCCCCCCAGCTGTGCTTCCTCCTTTGTTAACAGGGCATCTTCTCAGGCACTTCTCCATTTAGAATTAGTTAGTAGCTATAGGAACCTCCCTAGCTGCGAGTCGTGTGGTGCCACATCACTCCCCTGCTGCCCCTACTAATACCTTGCTCCGGGCCAAGACGTGTGGAGAAGAGGGAGCCCTGTGTGAGGGAAGTCCTGAGATGATGTGTATTTCAATGTGGGCATAGCCCGTCAAGGACTATATGAGTAGTTGGTCCATAGGAGCCTGGCGAGGCTTTCCTCAGGAGTCCAGGTGTGTATTTATGGAACATAGATCAGTGTGTGCAATGATGCTTCCTCCTCCTAGATAACACTCTGAGGCTGCTCATCTACAGAGATGGACCAGACCAGCTAGCCCCTCCCCCGGGCTGTTCCATATAAAGGTACCTCACGTTCCAGGTAGTGGCCGTGTGGTGGATTCCCAGCTTCACTGTGCATGTGTGTATACTTCCTTCATTCCCTGGCTGCCTTTAGCCAGGGTTCTGAAACCCAAGCTGAGCCCGTCAACACACCGAGAGACACGGACCCCAGGGTCTCTGGGTAGGCGAGTTGTCCCCGAAGGCTGGAAGATAAGCATTCCTGTCCCTCACCATTCTGTGGCAACTCTGTTCATTTGTCATTGTCATAGGGCATAAGGTTGACACGGTGCCCTGTGAACGCCTGTATCCCCAGTCCATAGAAAAGAACATTCAGTAAGTGAGCATCCTCTGTTGAGTAAATAAAGAAGAAATGCTCTGTTGGAAGTTACTCACAAGAAGCCTCACAATTGTGGAAAAGCAGTTAAAGTGGCATTTGTTAATCCAATTAGCTCACAGGATTTTACATTTTTTTCTGTTTTCTACTTACCTGGCTCAGAATTCTGACACCAAGAAGTTGCCGATTTTTAACATGTCCCTTAAACTAGAGGGGCCAGTGGGCCCTATTTTATACTAGATACTCGAGTGAAGAACTTCTAGGTATTCCGTGTACATTACAGGCTATAATTCACAAAGCACTGTGTTGTGGGCAGGGTTCTGAGCAGTCAGGCCACACAGCTAGAGAGGGACTGAGGGGTGAAGTCTGGCTTATGTCTGGAGCTGTCCACTCTAATTCCCACCCTGCTCTTGAGTTGTTATAGCTCTGAAGAACAGGCTTGTTATTAACTCTGCTACCTACTCCTCGAGAGAGCTGGGGGGGGGGGGGCTTCACCCGATTCTCCCATTCCCGAGGCCTTTCCTTCCTGTTGATCCGTACAATCAAAGTCCAACCTGACTCAGCGTGGAGCTGGAGGGAGGGAGCTTTTCCACCCCTGTCTGATCTAACCCAGACCTACTGAAGAAAAACTCATGAATATACATTAGCATTCATACGAAGCTGAGGCTGTGGAAGGGATAGGGCCAGGACCAGGCTGTAGCCAGACCAACCGGTCTTTCTCATCTGTTACTTCAGTCTTTCAACCAGAGATGGGTGAAGGAGGGAGGGAAAGAGGGAGAGAGAGATTCATTATGAGAGTCGCTAAGGAAAACACTGGTGTAGGGGCTGCTTCCCAGCCCTCTCACACAGTCAGCAATTTGAGATGACTCAATTCATTGAAAAATTTTCTTTAAGGTGCCACTAGTCTAACACACTCTCTTTATATATGTGAATACACAGTTGCTGTCTTCAGACACACCAGAGAGAGCACTGGATCCCATTACAGATGCTGTGAGTCACTGTGTGTGGTGGCTGGGATTTGAATTCAGGACCTCTGGAAGAGCAGTCAGTGCTCTTAACCTCTGAGCCATGTCTGCAGCCCCTGACACACTTTCTTAACCCGTTGGGTAGAAACTGACCCCGAACCCCAGTCTGAGCCTTTCAATTCCAGGCCATTTGTTATATTTTGACCTCGTCTTACGTGTTCAGCTCTTGGAATATAATTTGCACAAGACCCCATCACCCACGAAAGTGCTTTCACTGTTCCACACAGAGAAGTGTGACCTGGACTACAATCAAACTGTCTCCCCAAGGCTTTCCTATATGAGCTGTTGTTCGTTCCCCTCTGTCTCTGTGTGAGCTTGTCTACTCCGGATACTTCGCAGATATGGGATTACATCAGGCATAGTCTAGCGCCTGGCTTCTTGGCCATAGAATGTTCATTGGCATCTCTCTGTGTCATATCATCACGTCATCTGCCAGTGTGCCATTTACTCCGAGGATTCCGTTACATTCCATGGTACGGAGCACTGTGTTTTGGCAGCGTTTCTGGTACTGTTTCTGGGTATTTAGGTTGTTTCCACTTTTGGACCATGGTGAATAATGCCGCACGGACACTGACGTAGACTGTGTGTGGCTCTATGCTTTCACTTCTCCTGTCATGTATACATTGTACGTATAGAATCCTAGGTCATGCTGCAACCCTGACAGAGCCAGTTCCACTCAAAATTCCAGTCCTGCACCTTCTCAACTCACACCTTCTCCCAAAGCCAGCTAAGCTTCTAGCCTTCCCTCCTCAGAGCAGAAAGAGACATGGCCACCTTAGCCTGGCCCCAACTGCAATCCATGGCCTTAGAGCCCTGTCTTCCTGTGCCACAGACATCCAGCCTTTCTGCATCACTGTGGTAGGTGTCGGGGGTTTTGTGGGTCCTGAGATCCAGGCCTGGAAGCAAAGGTGTTCCCATTATTTCACCCCCGTGAATAACCCTGTCTCCATTTACAAGTATGGGCAGGGTGGCAAACCTCCCACCTTTAGAAACATCAGGCACCAAACCTTTGTAATGCACCATTAACGCATCCAGAGCCCAGCACCCACCATCCAGCACCTAGTACCCAGCACTCAGCATCCAGCACCCAGCATCCAGTACCCAGCACCCAGAGTCCAGCACTCCTTTCTTCTGTCTAGGAAGGGAGGGAGAGGATGACACATGTCTTCTCTAGGCTCTTAGAAACTTCTGTCACATGAGTCCCCTCCTCTGCTTTTTATTGTTGAAGTCCAGGAGACAAATATTATTTCTCCCTGATTTCCTGCTTGACCCTCCCTGACTTCCTCTGACCCCCTGCTTCAAAGAGGCCCTTCTGGGGGAAGCAGGTCTGACTTAAATTTGACCATTTTGAGTTCAGTAACTTGTCTTTTAGCCAGGAGCCAACGCTGTTCTGTTTGCTGTGCAGGGGGTGAGTTAGAGCAAGAAGCACTTCACACGCGCCTTATTAAGCACCACCCGTTACTTTTAGAGCACTTGTCTGTGAATGAGCCAAACCTACATTTCGGTCCTGAAACAAACACCTCAGCTGCTTTGGACAGAGCTCCAGTCTACCCCTCCCTCCTCTCCACTTAAAACCATGCCTCCTTCAGTGGGGACCTGATGGAAATCCAAGCCAATGTGTATCCAGAAACAGAATGGCCTCCAGGGCTTGGGCTGTAATACAAGAGGCCAGATTTCAGGCAGATTTCCAGATGTGAACCTCTGTCTTTTTCCTGTCCCCAGCTGTGTATGTCCATCTTTCTACCCATAAGTCCCCATGTTCCAGAGGAGGCTAGCCATTTCTCCCTTTCATCAGGTTCCAGGTGAAGCCACACCTGAATCCTGGTTATGGAGCTTGGGAAAGAAGACCTGCTCTAGAGCAGCTGCTGGATTCTAGAAGGTCTCATGGTTTCCCCAGCTCCTGCCTTTGGTTTTTGTCTCTAAAGCCAGGCCAATCAGGGTAGGCAGATTGTTTCAGATCTACATGATCAGGGACAGTGCCAACTGACGTAACACCTACTATGTGACAAATTCCATTCTAGGTGGTTGACACACATTTCACATTGTGTCCGGTTTGTTAGGTGACACCAGGTTCCATACAGGGTACAGCATTTTCATAAGAGTGCATTTAGCATAAAATGTCTTAGGGAAGGACAGAAATGGGTATGACGTAGCCTCTCCTCTGCATTAACCTGACAAATGATAGAATTGCTCTTCAGCTTTTCTCTCTACATAATGGAAGCCCATGGTAGCTTTGTACACTAATGAGATCATTATTATGCATATTATAATGGTGTGTTTTCTAACCTAATTTGTTGTTTTCCATTAAAAATATATATACAATGTTGGAAGGGTCTACTCTCCTCTCTCTCTCTCTCTCTCTCTCTCTTTCTCTCTCTCTGTCTGTCTCTCTCTGTCTGTTTCTGTCTCTCTCTCCTTGTCAGAGACCTTTGGGAACAAAGAAAAGTTTATGAGTGTTTCTAATTTTCTAATTTAAGAGTTTTCACAGTTATGTGTACTTTAATAAATAATTAAAGACATAGGGGCCCTTTGCTAAATTCTCAAAATGTTTTCTTGGTTTTGTTTGGTGTCTAACCAAACCATAATCTCCATTACTCTTTAAAAAAAATTCTATATATTTAAAAGAGTAGTATGGGTACATAGCAGGCAGAAAAATACAATAGAAGGTGGAAAAAAAGAGTAACCGCATTACCAACCACAAAGCCACCTTCATGTCCCCCACACCCAGAAATGCTCTGTGAGGCTTCTGTAGCTGCCCCTCGGACATTTTTTTTTCACTTTATTTTATTTATTTGTTTATTTATTTATTTTGGACACATAGATCTCCAAGCAGGTCAACATAGCAGCTTGAGTTGCTTTGGGTGTGTTGTGAAGACACAGGCTTTCCTTGTTCCAGACTTGTCCTTAAAGCCTGGGGGATGGTGGGGGATGGGGGATGGTGGGGGAGGGTGGGGGTGGGGAATGGTGGGGGGGTGGGGGATGGTGGGGGGGTGGGAGATGGTGGGGGATGAGTGGCAGCTGGAGCAAGTTTAGACATACAGAGTGGTTTTCATGCTTCACTCCCGTGGGTGAGGTAGGCTGGGGATTTCACAGATGCTAACCTCATAGATGCTAAACTCTCAGAGCTGCAGAGCCATGAGTGGAAGGTGATCTTCAGAGGAAGGACAGAAGACTGCTTCCCAGGTAGGGTCACCCTTATGAGTCCCCCCTTTTCTGTAGTTGAGGCAAATGCTCCTTTTTGTAATGATTACTTCCCACTCAAGGGAGAGAGTAAAATAATATATTTTAAAACATTTTTAAAAACAGGCAAACAAAGTATGAAAGAAGGGCCCTGCAAAGCAGGAGTCAAAGAGTCAGGGAAGCAAAACCAGAGGCAAGAAAAGCCAAGAGCTCTCTGAGTGTGCTGACCTAAATCTCTGACTCCCCCTACTTCCCCCCACCTCCCCCTCCTACCTTCCCTCCCCCCTACCTTCTCTCCCCCCCCCCAGGGTGCAAGAAAAAGTCTTATCCTCCACATCTGCATTGACTTTAGCCTTTATTTTTATCACCTTGTTTGAATCTTGCCCTGTTCAGCTTCATGGAATGGTGGGGCCATGTGGGCCTGAGTTCAAATTTATCCACGCAGCTAAGAAACCACTGCTGCATCTTGTGCTGTGTCTTAGCCAGTCCCTCTTGTGTGGAAGGGGCTCTCAGATCTCTACGTTAGAAGTGAAAAGGAGATCAGAGACTGTAGGGAGTTGGTGCCCCATCCCAGGTCATAGCCTCCTAGATCCTGTAGAGAATTAATGCCCACCCTCACCCTCTCATCCCCAGCCCAGGCCGTATTCTAGACCTAGAACTTCTGAGTTTACTTGCAAATTAGGAATTTATAGATAGAATTTTAATGGGTCAGGTAGACACTAACCCAATGGCTGACGCCATTATAAAAATAAGAAAGGGACATTATAAAAATAAGAGATACAAGGGACAAGGGCTATGTGTAGTGCTGTACAGAGCAAGGGATGATGCTCGGGTTACCAAGTGGGAAGCCATGGAGAAGTTGGTAAGTGTTCTTGTTTTATTCATTTTCTTTTTTCTGAGTGTGTATGTGGGGGGGGGGGTTGCACGCACATTCGGGAGCATACACGTGGGCACACCTTTGTGTGGATGCATTTGTTGTGCTTGTGAATATGGAGACCTGAGGGTAATGTTGAGAATCATCCTCAGTGGCTCTTTCGTCTTATTCCATGAGGCAAGTCTCTCAGTCCGACTGAAGATTGTGATGTGGATAGCCAGCTTGCTGTGGGGATCCCTGTCACACGTGGACCAGGGGTACAGGGCCAATGACTCCAGGGCGCCTGGCAGTCCTGTGGCTTGAGACAGCCTACAGATAAAGCAGAACGGTTGAAAGCAAAACCAAAACTTGCTTCCCGGCAGCATCCTCCAGTTCCTCGGAAACCGTTCTGGTTTGACTTACACCGTGCACCCCCCTCTTTTTCTTTTTAACAGGAGAACAGCCTCAAGGATCTCGACCACAGGTTTTGTTCCCCCTTGTTGGACAAATCCTAATGTCAAATGTGGGCACACCTTTGTTGCACCCTCCTGGCTTCCAACTAGAGGGAATGATACACTTGCTGTTCCTTCTGTGGACAGGTGTACTTGTTGCTGTATCCGCTTCCAGGGAACCCGATACAAAGAGCAACTGTATGTTGCTTTTTTTCCTCTGTGCCTTTGCTTGAGGAGCTGTGCTGAGTCCCGATGTGAGTACCAAGTACACTGAGAACTTCTCTTCCTTTCTGGGTTTGTGTTGTAGAATCTGCCATGGTGGCGGAACAGTGGGCACACTTTTTAAAATCATACTCTGTCTGAGAAATTGTGTGTGCAATGCAATTCTTTCTTCCTTCCAAATACCAGGGCTTTCCAGTGATTTTTTTTTTTTTTAAATTCTTGATGAGTCTCTTCATGAGGTAAAGAACTTTCTGCATTAAAAAAAATAAAATAAAAAGGGTTTCACTGTAGAGAAAACTATTCTTGTTTGGGGCTTAAATTTTTTTTAATTGATATTGTACAGTGGTGGCAGTGTGTGCCATGGTGTGTGTGTTGACATCAAAGAACAACTTTGTAGAACTGATTCTATCTTTCTGCCTGTACATTGTAGGAATGGAACTCAAGCTTAGAAGGCCTTGACCTTTACCACCAAGCCATCTTGACAGCCTGAAAAAACATTCTTGATATTGCCTCCCTCAGAGTTTTAAAGTTAATGGCTTAAAAACTTTGAAAATTTATTTTTCTACATCTGACATCTGTGTATGGTTATCCTTTTGGACAGCAGCCAGTATTCCCATCTGGCTTGTGTTTACAAAGCAAGGTTCTAAGAGTACAGTATTAGAGAAAGAAAAAAATGTTTAGATAATAATATTCCATGGATCTAAACATTTTTTTTCATTTTTTATTTTAAAATTATAATATAATTACATCATTCCCCCTCAGTTCTTTTCCCAAAATCCTTTCCATCTTCTTCCTTGTTCTCTTTCAAATTCAAGGCCCTTTTTTTTCATTTACTATTGTTATATATATTTCTGAATACAACGTGCTACGTTTGTGTAGTTTTACTCATACATATGTTTCCAGAGTGGGCCACTGGTATTGGACAACCACGAGGTGTGCTCTTCCCTGGAGAAGACTTTTTCTCGAAGTCTCAGCATTCCTTAGATGTTTGTAGTTCATCTTGTAGGGTTGAACCTTTGAAGGTTTCTCCTTTCTCCTTTGGCCTGTCTTTTGTTATTACCCTCCTTCAGCTCATGTTTTGGCAGTTACATTGCTAAGACTTTATGGGTGTAAAGTCTAACCTTACAGCAAACTCTCTGATCCTCCAGCTTTTATGATCTCTCTGCCCCATCTTCTCCCTTTCCAAGCATGAGGTCCCGTGAGTGACAAACATTGCTCTTGCAATGGAGAACCTGCTCTATTTACCTTTATTGCCGACTCTGGCCATCAGCAGGCTCTCTTCCTTGTCTGATGCTTCTGGGCATCTTCTCTGTCTCCATCTGCGAGCCTTTCTATTGACTTGGAAGGCCTGGAGATTCACTGTGTCCCGAGTGTATTGCTCAGTGCCTGGCTGTGATAGTTATTGTTTGTCAACTTGACTCCATCTGGAATTAAATAAAACCCGAAAATGGGAGAATTTCCACTTACTTTAAAGTGGGAAGATCGACTTGATCTTTGAGGTAGGGAGACACACCTTTGATCCAGATCTTTAATTCAGATCAAACCTGGGCCATGCCTTCTGTTAGACGCCTGTACAAGAACGTGAGGAAGGAAGCTTTTACTCCTTGCCTGCTGCCTCTCACCTCTGCTGGAAACCTATATAAGATCATGGAAGAAGGAGGTTTTGCTTGGTGACTGTTTGTTCTCACCTTGCTAGCAATTTTAATTCTTCACTGGCATTAGAGCCTACTTCTTCAGGATTCCAAGGTGTGCTGAAAACCAGCCAAGTCAACCAGCCTTGTAACAAGATTCACAAGGACATTCCACTCCTAGCCAGACATTGTTGGATTAGCTGGACCACAGTGAACCTTGACTGATACATTGGCTGGGAGCCTAAGGGCTCACTGAGTGCTGTTGTATTATTGTTTTAATTTTTTTCAGTAAAATGGTAGGCAGATCACCAGAAATAAACTGGAATATTCAAGGAGGATTTTGATGTTAATTTTAAAAGAAGACAGTGGAAATGTCCCCAGATACTACTGAGGTACCACAACCTGAGGTACCATGCTTCAGAGTACCTTACAAGACAGTTTCAATGTGCTCTTTTACTAAGACAGTTTCTTCAGTCCCCAAGATTAGTTAACATTCCCATGTTGGAAATGACTTCTTTGTCTAGCCCTAAAATCTTCTGACCTTAAGACCTCAGTCATCCTTCCTGCTTCTCTTTTTCTCACCTGTATGCTTGACCAGTTGCCAATTGTTTCTTCAACTGTCTTGTGAATGGTCTTACAGTTTCTCCTTTCTCTCTCTTGCTTCCCTTTTCTGACTCTAAACTAAGATTTATGATCAAACATCTCGAAGAAGACATTAATATCCCTGAGTGGCCAACCTCTGTTATACCCCTTCTCCAGTTATACACACACACACACACACACACACACACACACACACACACACACTTTCCATACACTTGACTCTTGGTATTTTAACTGTTTCAGGGTGAAGGGCACTACAACCTCATTATCCCCCTGCCTGACACTAAACTCACTGTTGTTTGAATTTGAATTCCAGAACCAGTTTGTCTGTTGTGCCCCCTCAGTTTTCCCAGGCCTTTGCATTTCTGAAGCTTTTTATCTGAGCTCCCAGGTGCCTACCCAAAGAACTTTCAGACCAAATTTTTCAGAACTATAAAGGCCACTTCAGGTCCCCCATCCCTATAAAGTCTCCATGTCCGTAGTCAGTCCACATGGAACTGTGTCTCTTCCCGCTCATTTTACACCAGCTTCTACCTGAGTGGGTGTTTTGACCTTTAAACTGTATTATAATGTCTCTAAATTGCAAGGGTCTTTTTCTAAGTGAATCCTCCTACAAGTTCTTCAGAGTCTGACATAAAGACTGAGGAAAGCCAGTGTATATATTGAGGGAGCTCTATGTTTATTAGATGGAAAGTTGAGATGCAATTTGAACTTAGTATCCTATCTCATTAATAAGGATAAATAGAAATGTAATAATATAGGTTGTGTGCTATAATAATATAATATTCGTTGCAACAAATGATTAAAATATGGCATAATTACTCATATACCTTTAAGAGCAGGGCACTGGCTCTAAGATCTCCCATTGTAACTGGCTATTAACAAAAATGCTGGAGTCCATGTAGATGCGATACAATGAGAAGTGAGAATCCCGGGGCCAAGTCTGGAATCCTTTGCTGAAAGGCACTGATTTCAAACTACCATCAGACATTGCTATCTGCAATTTCAGCCTTAGATACTTGATTTCAGAATAAGTAGCTAATTCTGACACCTTAATTGTAGTTTAAGTTCTATTAAATCAAGGTTTCAAGAGCACTGAAGGCCGTGCCAGACGCTTGGAGGATGGGAGGAACCAGCCGGATAAGACTGGCAATGTTTAGTAAAAATGAGGCGAGACATAAACCTGACCCGTTTTGCTGGTCATTATTGCACAAAGGAATGATCTAGGATTCTTGAGATACTTCCAGAGGGCCTGTGTCCGGGCTGTTCAAGGACTGAGAAGAACTTCTTGAACTTGTTAGCCATATCTCATATTGTGCAGTAAGAGCTTGGCATTTAGTATTTTGAATAAACTAAAGAATGAAAGCTTTTCTGCATTGCTATAATAACAGACATAATTTCTCTCATTAATAATTTGGTCAGATAATAGAAATGGCAAGAAACTAAACCTACAACAACCTAGAAGTGATGTTGCACTATGATTTTTTGAGCCTCTTACAAGTTTTTCTCAACTTACAGAAATGTTCTTGATTTTCCTGAAAAGATACAACCCCCTAATGCAATTGAATGAACTGATCTAAGTACTTCCTGTGTACAAATAATGAGAAAAAGAGCTCAAATTCTACTTGGGATCCAGTTGTGTCGGCTCATGCCTATAATCCCAGAGTTCTGCTAATTAAGAAGAAAGATCAGAACGTCAAGGCCAGCCTGTGCTGCATAAAATCCCATCTTAAGAAACCCGAGTGGTGATGATAGTATTAATAACTGTACTAAAGAGAAAGCGGAATGAAGACTATTGAAAATAAGACAGACAAGGCTTACACTAGAAGTGAAAATATGTGTGCAAATATGTGGTTCAAAAGCCCAGGGCAGGTTCTTCAAAGGAGGTGGCTCTGTAAGCGATATAAACTAGAGACACTTCACTCGATGAACTCGTAAGTGGGTTGATGAAATTAATGGGCAGATATAAAGTCATGCAGTTTCTAAATCTAAGTCTGCCTGTCACCTCAGAAGTGATAAGGACAGTAAATGTAAAGAATGATTTATCATTTGCAGTGTATCATCCAAGTACCCACAAGCACTTCTGTTCACTTCTTGAGGTTTGACCAAGACATGTAGGCGTTAGTGTGTTAGTGAACTATCCACCTAATCACCATATACTTAGGATAAAACGGACACATGACAAGAATAGATGCTAGGTCACTGACTTACATGACACCCGTGAATTTCAGAAAGAAGACTAAAAAGATGGACTGGTCATCTGAACTTTCCTCTTGTCGGTGTATCACAGTGTTCATGCAGCTGAAGGACCGGGTGCTCTGAGATGACGAGTTATTAATTTTGTCTGTGCATTCATTCCATACACCCTCCAAACTGCCCATCATTCCATACATCCCCCATCTTGCTATAGATCCCCCAGGTGCTCTAGACCCTGCTTGCCTGGCTATAAAGTAGTCTATTTTTCCTTCACTTCACGTTTGCTTCCTTAACTATAAAGGTTCTGAGAACATAGTCATTTGGGGGGACAATGGTTTTCACAAAGAATGCCAAAAAAAAGGTCATATTTGCATTGAATAGAGTTTTGAGTCAAGTTTACAATGGAGGGTCTTAAGATACCTGTGCTGACAACCTTGCAAGCCTTGAATGGGGATCACTTTCCACCAGTGAAAACTCTTGCTTCAAAGTGGGCCTTTGTCTTAAGTAAGCCCTAGAATCAGACACAGGGTGGGAGAAGAAAAGAGTGAAGAATGATCCCAGGATTGATGCTCTCTGTCTCAACATGCTGGTGTAGAGGAAGCCACAAAGGGGGAGCCATTGGCAAGGAAGATGTGCTAGGGTAGAGGGAGAAGCAATGAGAGTCAGAATTAAGGTGATGCCAATGGGCAACAGAAGAACAGGGACCATCTAAGATGCATGGTGGATGTAGAAGCAAGAAGGTGAGAGGAAAGTATGAGATGATTCCTAATATTCTGTCATAAGGTGATTATTATTATTATTACTAATTATTGGGATTATAGAAATTAAAGCACAAAGCTTTTCTAAGTTGTCTGACATGTTAGAGGCTAATAATTTGTAACCTCAGATTTTGATTGATTATGTGTCTGGTTTCGGAGCGTGCTTTCTTACCTGTTGCATACATTGCACTTTCCCTAGATGGAAGACTAATAGGACAGGCATTTGCAAGCTGGAAAGTACCTTTAGAACAGAGTCTGCCCCTTAGTGTTCCAAGAAGGCAATGCTCCAGGAAAGTCCCCTTGGGCAGCTAAAGAAGAAAGAGAAGCTGAGCCAGTGGTGAGTGGCCCAGAAGTGCTCCTTCACTAGAACTCCTGTCATCCTGTCATGGTCCCAAAATGAGAGCATGGGCAAGTGCCAAGCCTGCTACTGCGCACAGAGATGGTCACTTTTCAAGTTACTCATTTTGATAAGGAAGACTACTGTTAAGTTCAGCTAAGGTACTCCTGTGAGTAGTACAACCTGAATATTATCTGTGGTGTGGCCCTTCCTGAAATAAAGGCAAGGATTCAATGCATTGCAGACTCACACATCCCTGGAGATACTGCCCCATTTCTCTTTTTCTTTGTGACACATTCTATTTTTTTTAAAGATTTTTTATTGGACATTATTTTATTTACATTTCAAATGTTATCCTCTTTCCCTGTTTCCCCTCCATAAATACCCTATCCCATCCCCCACCCCCTACTTCTATGGGGGTATTTCCCCATCCACCCATCTTTCTGCCTCCCCACCCTGATATTCCCCTACACTGGGGTATTGAGCCTTGGCAGGACCAAAGGCTTTTCAACCTACTGATGCCCAACAAGGCGACTCTCAGGAACATCCACAGTCACTCTTTCCTACAGCTCTGTGTCTTTAAAATATTAGCTTTATTCAGTAACAGTGAGGTCAAGAGATCAGAGATGGCTACCACTGATGCAAAGCAAGTGCTTGTTACCCAACCCACAAAGAAACCACTACTTAGTAAGGGATCGGCACAGTAATAAACTCGAACCTGCCTTCTCAATGAATTGGTAGAAAATTTATGTAAAAGGGACAGGAAACATTAGTTACTAATGGTGAGGGATTTTAGATTCTATTGCAGACAGATGTGCACTCTGACTCTTTAGGTAACTTCTTTCTTATCCAGGAGAGTTAGGTTCTGCAATGGACATGTTTGACCTTTTGTTGACAAAATATCTTGATTTTCTACAAAGATATCAGGTACCAAAGTTAAATCAGGATCAAATAAACCATCTAAATAGTCCCATAATGCCTAAGGAAATAGGAGTAGTCATTAAAAGTCTCCCAACCAAAAAAAGCACAGGACCAGGTGGTTTTAGTGCAGAGATTTTAATCAGACATTTAAAGAAGACCTAATACCTCTCAAACTATTTCATAAAATAGAAACAGAAGAAACACTATCAATACATCCTATGAAGCCACAGTTACACTGATACCTAAACCATACAAAGACCCAACAAAGAAAGAGAACTTCAGACCAATTTGCCTGATGAATATTGATGCAAAAATACTCAATAAATATTTTTTTTTGCAAACAGAATCCAAGAATACATCAAAACAGTCATTCACCATGATCAAGTAGGCTTCATCCCAGGGATGCAGGGATGGTTCAATATACAGAAATCTGTTAATGTAATCCACTATATAATAAACTCAAAGGAAAAAAAAACACATAGTCATCTCTGTCCAATGTATTGATAAGGCTTTGGCAGGGCCTCTAAAGGAAAAGCTAAACCAGGCTCCTGTGAGCAAGTACTTCTTGGCATCAGCAATAGTGTCTGGGTTTGGTGTCAGCAGATAGGATAGATCCTTAGGTGGGGCAGTCTCTAGATGGCCTTTCCTTCAGTCTCTGCTCCACTCTTTGTCTCTGGATGTGCTTTTGACAGGAGGAATACTGGATTAATATTTTTGAGGTGGACGGGGTCCTCAAATGGGACCCATGCCTATCCACAGAGTATGGTTTCTACAGGTTCTACCTCACATTTGTTGGGCATTTCATCTAAAGTCCTCCCTGTTGTATCCTGAGAACCTCTTAGGTCTCTGGTATCTGGGACATTTTAGTAGATACCCCTAGTACCCCCTCCCCCACTGCTATTCTCCTCCTTTTAAATTCCTGACCCTTAGTACTTCTCCCCCATTTCCCATATCTGAACCTGCCCTTTTACTCTCCCTCTCCTCTTTCCCTTCAAGATCCCTCTCTCCCTCTACTTCCCAATATTATTTTCTTTTCCCTACTGAGTAGGACTGTGGCATACGCACTTTGCTGTGGTCCTCTTTCTTCTTGGGTTTCATATGGTATGTGAGTTGTATCATGGGTATTCTAAGCTTTGAGCCTAATATCCACTTATCAGTGAGTGCAAACTATGTGTGTATTTTTGGGACTGTGTTACCTCACTCAGGATGATAGCTTCTAGTTCTATCCACTTACCTAAGAATTTCATGAAGTCATTGTTTTTAATAGCTGAATAGTATGTACTCCATTGTATAAATGTACCACATTTTCCGTATACATTCCTCTATTGAAGGACATCTGGGTTATTCCTAGCTTCTGGCTATTATAAATAAGGCTGTTATAAACATAGTGGAGCATGTGTCCTTGTTATACTTTGGAGCATCTTTTGAGTATATGCCCAGGAGTGATATAGCTGGGTTCTGGTAGTACTAATTCCAGTTTTCTGATGAATCACCAGACTGATTTCCAGAGAGGTTGTATCAGCTTGCAATCCCACCAACAATGAAGGAGTGTTCCTCTTTCTCCACATCCTCGATGGCCTCTGCTGTCACCTGAGTTTTTTATCTTAACCATTCTGACTGTATAAGGTGAAATCTCAGGATCATTTTGATTTGCATTTCTCTGATGACTAAGGATGTTTTAACAGTTCTTTATGTACTTCTTGGCCATCTAAGATTCCTCAGTTGAGAATTCTTTGTTTAGCTCTGTACCTCATTTTTAATAGGGTTATTTAGTTCTCTGGAGTCTAACTTCTTGAGTTTTTTGTATATATTAGATATTCGTCCTCTATCAGATGTAGAGTTGGTAAAGATATTTTCCCAATCTGTAGGTTGCCATTTTATTCTATTTATAGTACCCTTTGCTTATAGAAGCTTTTTAATTTTATGAGATCCCATTTGTCTATAGTTGATCTTAGAGTCTGAGTCTTTCTTCAGAGACTTGAAGTCTGTACCATACATATCTTTCATTTGCTTGATTAGCAGTACACCAAGATATTCATATTATTTGTGACTATCATAAAGTTTGACATTTCCCTAATTTCTTCTTCAGCCCCTTTATCCTTTGAGTACTGGTTTGTTTGAGTTAATTTTGTATCCAGCCACTTTCCCCAAGTTGTTTATCAGCTATTGAATTTCTCTTGTGAATTTTTTTTTGGTCACTTATGTATACTATCATATTAGCCACAAATAGTGATGTCTTGACTTTCTCCTTTCCAATTTGTATCCCTTTGATCTTCTTTTGTCGTCTAATTGCTCTGGCTAGGACTTCAAGTACTACATTGAGTAGAACGGGAGACAGTGAACAGTCCTGTCTTGTCCCTAATTTTAATGGGATTGCTTCAAGTTGGATTTCTGTACATTGAACCATCCCTGCATCCCTGCAATAAAGCTTACTTGATCATGGTGAATGACTGTTTTGATGTATTCTTGGATTCTGTTTGCAAGAATTTTACTGAGTATTTTTGTATCGATATTCATAAGGAAAATTGGTCTGAAGTTCTCTTTCTTTGTTGGGTCTTTGTGTGGTTTAGGTATCATTGTAACTGTGGCTTTTATAGAATGTATTGGGTAGTGTTCCTTCTGTTTCTATTTTATGAAATAGTTTGAGAAGTATTGGTACTAGGTCTTCTTTGAAGGTCTGGTAGAATTCTACACTAAAACCACCTGGTCCTGTGTTTTTTGGTTTTGGTTTTGGTTTTTTGTTTTGTTTTTTTGGTTTTTGCTTTGGTTGGGAGACTTTTAATGATTAGTTCTATTTCTTTAGGAATTATGGAACTGTTTAGATGGTTTATCTGATTGTGACTTAACTTTGGTACCTGGTATCTGTCTAGAAAATTATCCATTTCTTCCAGATTTTCCAGTTTTGTTGTGTATAGGCTTTTGTAGTAGGATCTAATAATTTTTAAATTTTTTTCACTTTTTGTTATATCTTCATTTTGTCTCTGATTTTGTTAATTTGGATACTTTCTCTACACCCTCTGATTAATCTGGCTACGGGTTTATCTTGTTGATTTTCTCAAAGAACCAGTTACTGGTTTTGTTGATTCTTTGTTTAATTCTCTTTGTTTTTACTTGGTTGACTTCAGCCCTGAGTTTGATTTTTTCCTGCTGTCTACTCCTCTTGGGTATATTTGCTTCCTTTTGTTCTAGAGCTTTCAGATGTGCTGTTAAGCTGCTAGTGTGTACTTTCTCCAAATTCTTTATAGAAACACTGAGAGCTATGAGTTTTCCTCTTAGCACTGCTTTCATTGTGTCCCCTAAGTTTGGGTATATTGTGCCTTCATTTTCATTAAATTCTAAAAAGTCTTTAGTTCCTTTCTTTACTTCTTCCCTCACCAAGTTATCATTGAGTAGAGTTTTTCAGCTTCCATGTATATATGGGCTTTCCTGGGTTTTGTTGTTATTGAAGACCAGCCTTATTCGTGGTGATCTGACAGGATGCATGGGATTCTTTCCATCTTCTTGTATTGGTTGATGCTTGTTTTGTGTCCCATTATACGTTCAGTTTTGGAGAAGGTACCATGAGGTTCTAAGAAGAAGGTATATTCTTTTGTTTTATAGTGAAATGTTCTGTAGGTATCTGTTTCCATTTTGGTTCATAACTTTTGTTAGTTTTACTTTGTCTCTGTTTATTTTCTGTTTTCATGATCTGTCCACTGGTGACAGATTTAGTTCTTATGAGAAAACGTTAATAAGTGATAAACAAATTTGGCTTATTATATAATGGAATAACTTCCCACTGTGAAAGGAATAAAGTACATGCTGCACAACGGATAAATCTTGGCATCATGCTGAGTGCAAGAAGCAAGCCACAAAAGGTCTTGGGCTGCTCAATGTCATTTTATGAAATGTCAACACAAGTAGTTGACCAAAATAGAAAACAGATCGACAATGACTAGGATTCTGGGAAAAGGAAGGGCTTATGGTAACCTCTCTAATGGGGATGGTTCCTCCTTTTAGTGGTAATTAAAATTTGCCAAATTAAATACTGGTGTTGGTTACCCAACTCTATGTATATACTAAAACGTCCACTGAATTAATGCTGTGCTAAGAGTTTGTATTAAGTTTATATGACCTTCTTTTGTATGTTAAACATATTTTAATAAAGCTACTGACCATTTAAGAAATAAATTTAATGAACACATTAAAAAAATCTTAACAGATCACTTCTTCCACTAGCCCCAGCACCCTAATGCAAGAATTTACAGTGTTCTCCTGTCTGCATTGACATCCACCCTTCCAAAAGCAATCTATTCTCTAACCAAAGTAGCATCCTCTTCTAAAAGTACAAGTCCCTGGGGCTCCAGAGAGAAGCCCTCTACAAGCTTACTGGCTCTGCTTTCCCCGACTGAGGGGTGCAGCTTACCCTGGCTAATAAAGCCTCAAGTGCTTTAGACAGAAGAGCTGCAGACAGGGGTGCCTTTCCATTTGTCTTCAAACATGAGTACACTATGGGAGCAGAAAGCCTGAGGTCAGAAGTGAAATAGGAGATGGAACCACACTGAGCTAGAGCAGGCCTGTCACACTGCCCATTCCTGGCAGATCTGAGAGCTCTCAGGAAACACAGAGACTGTCCCCCACCCATCCACTCAGAATGGCTATCATCAAGGAATCATCAGACCAGTTGATACTTGCAAAGATGAAGGCAAAATTAACCCTTGTACACTGCTAATGGGAATGTAAATTAGTATACCCACTATGGAAATCAGCATGGATATTCCTTAAAAAACTAAAACTGATACCACCATGTGACCCAGCTGTTCCCCTCCTCAGAATATGGAATCTAAGTCAGCTTTCAACAGACTTACGTACCCATGCTTGCTTTGTACCATTCATGGTAACCAAGTTATGATGTTGACTCAGGTGCCCACTGATGGATAAATGGATAGAAAATATGTTCATATAAATGAGGAGATGGGGGGCAGATATAGTAAATGGGAGTAAACACAGTCAAAGTACATTATAAACATGTATGAAGAGTTACAATGAAATCCATTGTTTTATACAATTAATAGTTAGCTAATAAAGTTTTCATAACATGGAGGTCAACATTTTCAGCATACATATTAAATAGACTTTAATAAGCTTCTTTGAGGTATATTTTAGAATAAGTAATAAAAATGACCTCTACTTAATGTATTCAAAAGAATAAGAAGTGGACCAGTCACAGTGGCACTGGCCTGTAATCCTAGTATTTGAAAAGTGGAAGCAGGATCAGGAGTTCAAAGTCAGCCTATGCTATATAGAGAGACAATATGAGGCCTTGCTTCCATCCCCATTCCAAAAAAAAAAAAAAAAAAAAAAAAAAGTAATTAAAAAAGCTAATAATTAGAAAACTCATTAAGAGACAAACCACACAATAGGCACATTGGGTTGCAACACCCAAAAGCTTGATGTTTTCCTGCTCAATCAACTAGTAACATATTATATTACATAATATGTTATATGGTTATATGGTTATATATGGTTTTATATATATGGTTATAACATATACCAGCTCGGATCTCCTCAGCCCTGTTCTCCAGGACCACCCTCCACAAGTTTCGGTCCAGCTAGAGAAGATGGCTTAGTAGTAGGTAAACAAGGCTAATGTTCAAGCTCTTGATACTGACTGAACTTTAGAAAGTGACATGGGAGGCCCACAAGGATAAGGATGATCGCCATCCTGGGTGGCCGATGATCATCCTGCTCTTCAGAGATCGCCCTGCGAGAAGCAAGAAGAGAAGCTCATTTGAATTCAGAAAGAGTGCCTTCTTCCTCTTTGCTGTGCATAAGCTCTTCTCCAGAAAAGGAACCCACAGCCTCTCTTCTCGTCTTTGCTCCTCCATTGTCACCTGCATCTCCCACAAGATTTGATTCTGAGTCATTACCACGCTCTTGGGATGAATTAAAGTAGCGGAGACTGAGAAAGTGCACGGAGCTCTAAGCTCTCAATTGTCTGTTGCAGACTGACACAGACCGTGTTGCTCCTGCTGCTGATATTGAACCTGAGCTTGCAACTTCATCATATAGCAGGTGAGAAAGGACAGTGGGAGGGGCCTGGGAATGATGAGCAGTGGGTGGTCCCTAGCTAAAGCGGAAATGAATGTGTGTGGGCGTTCTTTGTGAGGGAGTGTGGTTACTAGATATTTCAAGTATCAGGAAAAAATGCTTTACAGGGTTGGCGGTCCCCATCTTACAGAAGCAGAAACTGGGAATATTGATCTATCTCTCCCCACTACCCAGTGCTTGCAATAAAACACATATGTGTCTGAACGGACATAAGAGAGCAGTTCCCTTTAACTGAAGGTGCCAAGCAGCTACCTGTTTCCCCTCTATCAGGGACAGTGACTGATGCGACCTTGGAGCACTTCGTTACTCATGTGAGTTCTTTTAACAAGCAATGGCAGCAGCCACTGGTCATTTAATGCCATCATGTGGATTGGATTAAAAACTCAGAGACAATAAAGTCCTGATGAAAACTGAATCTGGCGGCTATGCCTTTGACCTTGAAGATGGGGCATCTAGTGGAGGATGTGGTTTAGAAGGGAGAAAGCAGTTTCAGAATTGATCGTTTCCCCGGGGAAAGTGTTTCAGATCACTGGTGTGTGTCAGGGCTACAGTACCAAGAGAACACTGGGAGATGCTTAAAAAGCAGCAGTTGGGAGGTTAAGGGCCCTGGATGCCATTTGATACGTGGCTGTCTCCTCCCACGTTAGTCCACACTTCTCACCGCCCCCTCCCCGGGGCGGGAGCTGCTTAAGGAAAGGAAGAGCCTAGGAAAGCAGGGATGGCAAGTTTTTGTTTTGTTAGTTTTTTTTTTTTTTTTTTTTTTTTTTTGGTGCCCTTCCCCCACACCCACTGGATCTTTCTGTAGAGGAAGGACTCTTTTAAGAAAAACAGCATGAGGCAATTACAGTCTTTTTCTGAGGTATGTGTTAAGAGAGCAGGAAAGATGGAGGGAAGCAAGGTTACATTCACAAGAGGGCTTATATGTGGCAAACATGGTGCAAGGTAGTTTATGTGTCTCATTCGATCTTCACGACACGCATTTGGCAAGTAGGGAGGCTGAGACATGGGGAGGTTTTTTTTTTTTTTTTTTTTTTTTAAACGTGGCCAAGATGACATAATTAGTTACTAGGTGGCATGTGAAAGATTTGCACACGCCAATGTCCTTTCTACCCTCACTCCTTATAGTGCTAACTATATAATGGTAGACAATCTGTAAATTGTCTAACTGGGGGTGGGATCTTTATATAAATTTTAAAATGGAAATACATTTAATGCATATTCTGAGTATTTCACAAACCAAAAAAAATTTATATGTTTAAGGAATTATGTTGGTGAATTAATAAAAAGAAAACCCAAAGAGCACATTTTGCTCATTCCATAAACCTGGAATTCCTTTCTGCCCTTTCTTGCAGAAAATTTTAAAATAAAATGAGTGTTACATTAGAACGCTGCCTTCTTGTGTGTTTTAACTTCATCGTTATGTGTCGTGTCTTTCTAATTAAGGTATTTTGATTTCTTAGGAAGCTATTGGTGAGGGGCACTTAGAAAACAGCTGAGGACCGGTGATTGTTTCAGTGGTGATTGAAAAGGAAAAGGCCTGGGGTTGGATAAAAAGAATAACTACTGTATCCTGGCTTATTTATTTGTCTAGGCTTTTAAATAAGACTTCAGCATTCAGGTATCATTTACAAAATACAAATACAATTTTAAGAGTATAGAGGAGCTTTAAGATGAACCTGACAGTAGTTGGACTAGAATACGCATTGTCTGAGAGAATACCCTGGTTATCACAGTGCTCAGAATGAGGACCCCAGTTCCTTAATTGCTTAGCGTGTAGCTGTTGACCTGCATTCTTCCCTGGACAAAAGAGTTCCTATGCGAGAGTTATAGGAATATGATTCCTCATGACCCTCTGTGCATAATTTTTTATTTTTAAATGTAAAAACGAATGCTTAGTGGATCATTTAGTCATTACAGGTGAATGGTGACATTCCTAATGCTCTGAAAGCAGAGATCATGGTCTATGGCAAGAATAAACTGTTGTAAGCACGGGAGTAAATCCATCACAAACAAGCTGCTGCGTCTTAAAAAGCCCGAGAGATGACATACAGCATAGTGTCTTCCATAGTCTGTTGCTCGGGCACGCTTCAATGATACGGTTAAAGCCGAAACAAGCGAGAAACTGAGGAGCACAGGATTCGGTATCAGTTACTTCTGGAGGCAGTAAAGGTGTCATTAGTCATGGTCAAGTTCTTGGATGAGGGGTGGGCTCCTGGATGCTCATTTTACTTACTGGAATTGTTTAACAACTCTCCTATAAATCATCCCGCTGTAAAATACACCAAGGACACTGGAAAACACACGGAACGGAGGCACGCTTGACATGACTGGGCACTGTGGGAAATACCGCCAGAGTATTTGCTGGGCCCCAGAACTCACCCACTACAGCCCAAGCAGACTCCTCCTCAAAACCCTGCTCACGGCCTTACTGTTCCTCCCTGACCTTCATAAGAACAACTGCTACAGACTGTTAAAAGAAATCTTCTAGAGCATTCAGACACTGTGCGTTCTTTGTAGATTTCAAGCCAGCAAATGGAAGAAACCCCAAATTTTAAGCAGCCGCATATTTCCCTGAGCATACTATAGTTCACTTACCTAATTGATAGACATTGCGGTTATTTCGGTGTCTGGGTTAAGTGAAGCCCTGCAAGACTCTAGAGAAAACTGACTTGTTCTGATTTCATGACCCCATTCATTATCAACTCTTTCCCTACATATATTCTGTAGATATATGTAGGGAAAGAGTTGTGTTTTATTTTTAAAAAAATGATAAAGAAGCCAGGGATATGTTGGTGGAGACATAGTATGGTGTGGGGGAAGGGAGCACCTCTATGGGCCCATGCATGAGCCTCAGAGCATCTCTTTCCCCTGAGGTATCAGCCATAGGAAGGTATATAGTACAGAATAAAGTTTGTTTAGGGCATGGGAAGGGGTGTTGAGGGGGCAGTAGAGGCAGAGAAAGGGAGAGAGGGAAAGAAAGAGGGGGGAGAGAGAAGGAGGAAGAGGAGGAAGAGAAGGAGAAGCTAGTTATAAACATGTGGAGAGAGGGGAGGGAAGGGAATGGGGAGAGAAGAGAGAGAGAGAAGAAAGAAGGGAGTAGAAGAGCAAAAGCAAGAGTGTGGGAAGGGAAAAAGTAGCCCCTTTTATAGTGAGTCAGGCACCCCTGGCTGTAGCCAGGTAACCGTAGGTGGAGCCTAGAAGGAATGCCAATAAATACTATCTATAAAGCTTTAACAGAATTAGTGATGACTTTTTGTATTAAAAGTACTTAAGTTTACATTAAGTAAAATTCACCTTTTTCACTAAAACATTTGACTAATACATGGTCATACAATGGCCACCACAATCAGAACAGGATTAGTCTTCATGTAATTGCTTATTTTTATTATTAATATATATTAATTATATTGTTTAGTGGAATTTACTGATATGTTCACGCATGTATACAGCATACACTGTAGATATTCTGCAATCTGGCATCTTTCTCTTCGTGCAATGCATTTGAGCTTCATCCACGTTGCTGCCTTTATCAATAGCTTATTTCTTTTTGTTATTGAGTGGAATGTGCTGGGTGATCCATTTCCCAGTTGGAGGACATTTGGGCTATTTCCCATTTCTGGTGATTTTTAATAAAGTTGCCATCAATTTTTGCAAATAGGTTTCTGCGTGGACATACATATTAATTCTACTTGTAAGCTACACTGAATTTCTAGACCCTGTGACCATTATAAATAAGGAATGCCAATAGGTACTATCTATAAAGATACAGCTTGTTTTCCATTCTTTTTAAACAAGTCTTCACCAAGATACTCACAGTGGTCTACCTTAAGGGTGTCATGTTTCACGTCCCACACTTTTGATCTCTCAGCAGTTCGAAAGAAAAGGGTTCTTTTCTGTCTATCTCATGGCTGTTCACGTTATATTTAGGTTTGGAGTCAATCTTGAGTTAGTGTCTATGCAGAGTGTGGGGGTGCGAGTTGATGGCATAACTGTGCTCATTCACTCCAGCTCCATTCTGTTAGGTCTTCTCTTCAGAGGGAAGCACCTTTGACTCTATCACAAACCAAGAGCTCATATTTGTGTGGGGGTCCATTGATTAAGCTCCTTAAGCTACTTTTGAAGTGCTTCCCATTGACCAGCAGAAGTTTCTTTTTCTTTCTTTCTTTCTTTTTCTTTCTTTCTTCCTTTCTTTCTTTCTTCCTTCCTTCCTTCCTTCCTTCCTTCCTTTCTTTCTTCCTTTCTTTCTTTCTTTTTCTTTCTTTCTTTCTTTCTTTCTTTCTTTCTTTCTTTCTTTCTTCCTTTCTTTCTGGCCCATGCATGTGCCCAGCCTTTTGTGAGTATCCTCTTCTTTTGATTATTATAACTTTACATTTGATTTACTTTTTTTTTGTTTTTAACTGCAAAATCTAAAACTATCTTGTAATCCAGAATCACTTAACAGATACTATTTATTTTTCTTGTGTCTTATATTATTTTACATATGTCTTAGACAGAAACAAACCAATACTTTGTTTCATTGAGGTTTTCCTCTACCTTCCAGATGTGGATGGAAACAGGAAAGGGTAGAGAGGGAGAGTTAGACCACCGTGTTGCTTGAGGTGCTCTGGTGCAGAACACACTGTCATTCTGATTTCCAATGATTGTTGCTCTATATAAATATGATGGCTAATATTGACAACCAACTTGGGATTCAGAACCACCAAGAAAACATACCTGTGTGTCTTTGAAGATGTTTCCAGATATATTTAACTGGGCAAGAGAGACTCATTCTGAGTTCGGGTGGCATAGTGTCACGGGCTGTCACCTTGGACTGAATTAAAGGGAGAGAGTTAGTTGAAATGAGCACCCTGACTGCAGGTGCAGTGGGACCACTCTTGCTACCATGCCCCTCCCGCTGTGAGGGACTGTGGGCCCTCAGACTGTGAGCCAAGGGCAAGCCCGTTCTTCCCTGCATTGCTTCTTGGCAGCTATTTTGGCCCAGCAATGGAAAAGGAGATCAGACAACAAAGGAATGAGCCCTAGGCAGGGTAGGGTTTCTACAGTACCCTATGCAATGCTCACACCTAATGCTCACACATAGAGCAACAGAGCATGAGCCTCATGCACAGCACAGTACAGAACAGTTTTATGAAGAGTGGGAGCTTTGTGAAAAGCCTTCTAGCCCCATCTCACATTTTAAGTACACTGTATAGAAAGAAAGAAAAAAAACAGGTAAATTTCTGTTGTTCAACAGAAAAACAGTTCAAAATTAGCCTAAGACGGAAACTATCTTGGGAGATGATGCAAATGATTTGTTTTGTGTTTCCTGGAGATGTGACAGGTGGCAGCTGTCATCAAGCCCTGCTTGCAAACAAAATGCTAAATTGACCTCAGGATCATCAGAAAAGAAAACAAAGACAAAAGCGACCCCCAAATTATTGAACTTGGGTGAGTGAACTTTGTCTGATCACTTTGGAACTTCAGTTCTAGATTGAAGCTTAATTTAGTTACTGCACTACAAATTAAATGGAAGACAAAACACAGCAACCTTACCACAAAGCCTAAAGTTTGCCTGCCGCAGTCTTGGGCACCGTCTACGTGTGCTAGCAGCAGCTGGCAGAGCCCTCGGAGCAGAGAGATGTGTGTGCATTCGAGTTAGCGGTGAATCTGTATTCCATTGCCATGGCCACTACTCACTGGCCTTAAGCAAACTGTTCTTAAAACCTGTTAAATATGGACAGTATCCCCTACTATGAGGGTTGACAGAGGACCAAATAGAAGGGGATGGAAGAGTCCCTTTAGTGTTGGGATCCTTGTGTTTAACAAAGGTTCACTATCGCTCTTTCCCCAGGTACACACCAGTGTCCTAAGTCTGTCTCACAGATCCTGAGTCTGTATGTGTGGGGTACGCCTGAGAGTCTGCAGCTCTAATTAGCGCTCAGGTGAAGCTGAAAGCAGATGTCAAGATGGTGAACGGTGTTTGCAGATGCAGATGTTTGATCTGCCTAGTTAGACTTGTTTACTACTGTCTGCAAGTTAGAAGCCCCCAGGAAAATTGCAAAATGAACATCTGCTCTACCCCAATAAATAACTTCATCTAAAGAACCCAAATTACGGTTTGGGCATCAGCATCTTTTTAAAGTCTTACCCATGGTCTGGATATGTGTTCCTCAAAGGTTCCTGTGCCGGGGATTGGCCTCCAGGGCAGTGGTGCCTTTAAGAGGTAGGGTCTAACAGAGGGTAATTAAATCCCAAATGTCCCACACTAATAAAAAACAAGAGTGACATTTGTCTCTGAAGAGTGGGTAGTTATAATGGGAAACTACCCCAGGAGTGTGGCCATCCCTTTCTGCTTCTTCACTAGGTTAGGGCACAGGCAGAGTTGTGCGTTGGCACCAAGCTTCTCGGACCTTCCACCACCAGAATCTTGAACCTCAGAGTACACAGGTATTTTGTTAAAACAACACTGAGTGGCCATAGGCAGTGATCCAGAAGGTTCAGGCCAGCTGAGGCCGTCTGCTTAGTTACTCTAACATGTAGACATCCAGCCTTGACCAAGAATTCTGCACAGAATCCATTACAAGTGGTTTCATTTCCTCTGTGATTCACAAAAAGCCGAAAGTTTATAGAATTTCAAAAGAATGTTGCATCTCCTAAACTACCCATTTTATGAGAAATCAAGCCCAAAGCTTTGCATGTTTTTGGAAGCTACAACGGAGGTGAAATTAGTCTAAATAACAACCCAACCCACCGTCCTTGTGAATTATTCCGATGCATGGTTTGTGTTGGTTAAGTGTTCTTTCCTGAATGTTAACCCCACCCCCCAAAAATGTCACCTGTCTGAAAGGTAAAGTGTATTTCTAAAGCTTGAGGCATCTATTCTGCAAGGTGTGTGTGAGGTGGGGGGAAGAAAAGAGAAGACATGTGTTTATAAAAGGTTGGTAGAGGGATAGGGGAAGTTCTGCTGTAATGACAGGGAATGGGGGAAGTTCTGCTGTAATAACAGGGGAGTTCCAGAGGAAGTCACAGGCTCTCTCTCATGAGAAGAAGCTATAGAGCGGTAAACAGCTTAGCCGTCAACAAATCTCCAAATCTATCCAGTTCCTCAGACACACAAGTAAACCTTTCTTGTACACCCCTCTCTCCTTTCCCCCACCTCTCTCCTTGTTTTCCATTTGGACATCTGTAATTTAAAGGGGGGAAGGTACTTTAATAGTTGTAAACTCCTAAACTAAATGCTCAGAAAATAGCTACTATATTTTGGTGAATAATTAGTAATTATGATTTTTTCCCCCAGGGGCAGAATAGATTTTGTACAAAGTATCTTTTAGTTATAAGTGAGTGAAGGATTCAGAGATGATTTCTGGCTTGGCCACTTTTCTGTCTGGCTGTACCAAAGTAACAGCTTGGCAGATGCAACTTAAGGGAAAAAAGGTTTATTTTGTTTTACCATTTGAGAGGATACAGTCCACAGTGGTGGGGAAGGCACCATAGCAGATGTGAGGCGGCTGTCACACTGCATCTGCATGCAGTCAGAAAGCAGGAGATGGATACTGATGCTCAGCTCACTTCCTCGTTTTTGTCTAGCCCAGGATCCAGTCTATGGGATGGTGTCACTCATGTCCCCGGTGGATCGTCCCTACGCAGTTAACCCTCACTATGAACCTCCTAGGTGTTTCAAAAATCCCATCAAATTAAAATTAATCATCACAGTTCCCATAATAATAGATCTAAGCACTAAGTACATAAGAACCTGCCATTTCAGCATGCAAAGGAGTCTACAAAATAGAATCAAACAGGAATTCCTGAGCTACAGCATCCTTTTTGACTGGCATGATCAGAGGGTCTTCTCAGTCTGATCCAGCAAGGACATGCATGATTTGCACTGTTTTGCATAGTAGCATGCACCTTAGAGCTCTTCTCCTGGCTCCAGGTTATACAAGCAAATTCTGGGCAAGTGTGTATCTTCTCCGTTCTACATATCGGTGTAAAGTGTGCATCAGTGTTCTAGTTGTAGTCAAGGCAGAGAACAGAGGTGATGAACTGTGCCGCTATTTTTGGTAAAACTCATATAAGCAAATCACTGTCTGGTATGCTAGGTGGTAACCCACTGTTGCTGATTCGTGTGCTCGCTTGTAAAATACACCTCAGGGAGAAGTGAACAGACAGGCTGAGTCCTTCTCACTACTCCCCCCTTTCCCTTCCTGATTCTCCATAGCTGAGATTAGAATGCTAGATACTAGGAAACCGCCAAAGCACACAATCTTATTCACTTCTAAGGTTTGAAGGATAATGGGAGGTTCAGGAAAAAATGTGAATTAAAAGAGACTTGCAAGCTGAGTGTGGCCACCCCAGGATACCCCAGCTACCCCAGCCACCCCAGCACACCCCAGCCACCTCAGCACACCCCAGCTACCCCAGCACACCCCAGCTACCCCAGCATACCCCAGCCATCTCAACACACCCTAGCACACCCCAGCCACCCCAGTACACCCCAGCTACCCCAACACACCTCAGCCACCCCAACACACCTCAGCCACCCCAACACACCCCAGCTACCTCAGCATACTCCAGCACACCCCAGCTACCCCAGCACACCCCAGCATACCCCCAGACACCTCAGCATGCCCCAGCCACCCCAGCACACCCCAGCTACCCCAGCACACCCCAGCTACCCCAGCATACCCCAGCACACCTTAGCCACCCCAGCACACCCCAGCACACCTTAGCCACCCCAGCCACCCCAGCATACCCCAGCCACCCCAGCCACCCCAGCTACCCCAGCCACCCCAGCACATCCCAGCCACTTCACCATGCCCCAGCACACCCCAGATACCCTAGCACACCTCAGCTACCCCAGAATACCCCAGCACACCCCAGCCACCTCAGTATACCCCAGGCACCCCAGAATACTCCAGCCACCCCAGCACACCCTAGCCTCCTCAGTATACCCCAGCCACCCCAGAATATCCCAGCCACCCAGCACACCGCAGCACACCCCAGCTACCCCAGCACACCCCAGCACACCCTAGCCACCTCAGTATACCCCAGCCACTCCAGCATATCCCAGGCACCCCAGAATATCCCAGACACCCCAGCACACCCCAGCACTAAGGAGGCTAAAGTAGGAAAGGTTTGAGTCCAAGACCATACAGGACTATGTAACAAGGCCCTGTCTTAGAACCAAAGACAGTCTAAAAGAGAATTGCAATGTGAATCATAAACCAGCGGAAAACCAAAACCAAAAGTTACTCCTCCCATGGAGTCAGACCAGGGAAGAGACAATCATCCTGGTTAATTAAAACTTCCTAGTTTGCCAGAGTTGTGGTGGGCACCTAGAATCTGAGGACTCAGAAGGCTGAGGCAGGAGGAGGGTGAGTTAACAGCCGGCCTGAGATACATAGTAAGTCAGAGAAAGAAAAAATAACAAGGGAAGGGAGGAAGGAAGAGATGGAAGGGAGGAACAGCTTATCATGGCCAATGAAGGGTGGCCACACACCCCATATGTGCATTACTACTTCCCAATAATTAAGCATCACCTGGAGGGACATTTTCTGAGTGCCTGCAGACATGGGTGATGCGTGTGTTCTGTCTTGCTCAGATTTCCCCACAGAACCAAGAGATAGATATTTACCTCATACAGAGATTCATAGACGCTAAACGGCAGCCTCCCCCAACCCCTGCTCCAAAGGTCCCCAACTAATCCTGGTATTGTTGGAATTTGAACCCAAGCTCACCTGTCATGAAATGAAATCATTTTTTAAAAGCCCACAGATATTTGATGATCAGACTATTTTCTTGTATGAATGATCAAAGAGATCTATTGAGTATAATTCAATCCAGTCTTCTGTGAGGATTTAGAGATGATTTCCATGTCTTCCTATACTTCTATCATTGGGATACCCATTTATTACTAAGGGACACAACATACAGTTTCCCACAATCTCCACATGCAAACACTGCCTATACTGTTTCTGCTCTGCTGGAGTTACTTAAGTCAACTCATTGTTTAAAATGCAAGCAGACTGGTAACTTCGTATGGGCAGAAATGCAGTAACACACCCATAAAACGGAGGCTAGGAACAAAAGCAAACGCTGAAAACAGAGTCCTACTAAGTTCTCGCCAATGCTAGTCATCTTCTGAGGAGCTTCCTACCCTAGCAAAAGAGGAAACTTTCATTCAAGTCAGACACCAATGGACCCTAAACTGTAGTCATATTAACTGTATTCTTGAGCCAATGTCTTTGAACAAAATGATGAAATCCTAATGACCACACATGTTTCAGGTCATAGTATTAGGTAATATAGTTACAAAGTACCTTGCATGGAACTTGGCCTGTAGTGGCTAAAATAGTTCCTTTCTTCCCCCTTTGACCTTCTTGATCCAAAAGAGTGAACATCTTCATTGGGTTCCTATGACCTGGTGGTTGACAGCATGTGAAACTTTGAGAAACCCTGGACCACTCTTAGCTGTGCACTCTTAGGCAGGTAATTTAGCCATTCTGTGCCTTGTTTCATCTTAACGGGGGGTGGGGTAGCAATGCTGCCCCTCTCCCTGGCTCCTAGGGGGACTAAATGAGCTACTAATATATCTAAGAGCTCTGTAACAGATAAGAGGTGTCCTACAGTCACCGGTTAGAGGTGGTGTGATATTTGGCAAAGAGAGGTAAAGATTGCTTTCCTTCAAACTAAAGAAAATCAGCCCAGGTGATTAGGAATGGTGGTAAATAAGGCAGATCTCAGTGGTAGGGCAGCCTAAGGAAAGGCTTTGGTCTCTAAGGAGGGAATGCTCTGGATTGGCTGCAGGGTTCTGCGGAGGTAGAGGGAGATGTAGTTGGAGGCAAGCACGCCTTCCCATCGGAAACTCCTGCTGGAATGTTCAGGAGAAACAGGAGCGGGGATCAGCTGTGTGGGTGAGAATGTTCAGAGGAGAAAACCAGCTCCCGGTCCTGAGGCAAGAACTCTATTGTTTCTATATGGAATGATGGAAGGGAAGAGAGGAGGGAAGGGAAGAGAGGAACTCAGAGAATGACAAGGGTCTCTCAAAAGATGCGCAAGGGATGGGGCACGACTCTCATTCCTGAAGAACTGAAACGTGATGTAAGAGTAGGCAACAGCAAGCTGTGTCTCCCTTGCAGCGCTATTCACGGTGACAGCCCCTAAAGAATTGTACACCGCAGACTTTGGCAGCAGTGTGAGCCTGGAGTGTGATTTTGACCCCAGAGAATGCACTGAACTGGAAGGGCTAAGAGCCAGTTTACAGAAGGTAGGAAACGATACTTCTTCACAAAGAGCCACTCTGCTGGAGGAGCAGCTGCCCCTGGGAAAGGCTTTGTTACACATCCCCAGTGTCCAAGTGAGAGACTCGGGACAGTACCATTGCCTGGTCATCTGCGGGGCCGCTTGGGACTACAAGTACCTGACGGTGAAAGTCAAAGGTGAGTGTTCACAAGTCATCTCTGAAGGAGGGCTGTGATCGTTTACAAGACAGCATACTACTCTCGGGGTAGCTCAGGCAAAAGCCAAAGACCTGGTCTAAAGAGGCAGCTCCTTCAGAGGTACCTGAATGGAAACATTTTTTGTCACCTAGTATAAGGTATAAGGAAAGGTAAAAGGGCATTAAAGCCAACAGTGAAACTATAGGGAGCCAGGAAAATGAGCAGACATCAGGCCCCTTCCTCTGCCGGACAAAGGAAAGCATTGGCTTGAATAACTTACTGATGGAGCCACATCTCTGCTTTCAGTTCTGTTCCCCTTGGAAACCAGGGAATATGGCTACCTGGAGCCAAGAACATACTGTCTTGACTTTCCAAGAGAGGCAAGCTTTTGGAATTACAGTCCGGACCTATATTATTCCACAAGCTGTTTAATGACAGATTGAAAGCAATACTCAAAGATTTCTTTCAGTGGTTGTCTTAGTCAGGGCTTCTATCGCTGTGGGAAAGCACCATGACCAAAAAGCAAGTTGGAGAGGAAGGGGTTTATTTGGCTCACACTTCCAGATCATAGTTCATCTTTGGAGGCAATCAGGACAGGAACTCAAGCAGGGCAGGAACCTGGAGGCAGGAGCCATAGAGGCTGCTACTTACTGGTCTGCTCTCCATGGTTTGCTCAGCCTGCCTTCTTATAGAACCCAGGACTACCAGCTCAGGCATGGCACCACCCACCATGGGCTGGGTCCTCCCCCATTGAATAATAATTGAGAAAATGCCTTACAGCTGGACCTCATGCAAGCATTTCCCCAACTGAGGCCCCTTTCTCTCTAATGACTCTGTTCCTATCAAGTTAACACATAAACCCAGCCAGCACAGTGACTATTTGAAATTTGCCTGGATCCTGTTAAGACAAAAGCATGTAAAAACCATGTTTTCACTTTATTTTGCGCCACTAGGATGATTAAGACAATAATTACTGTGTGCAAAGTTTGTCCTTATCTTAGAAATGATGTGGGGGCTGGAGAGTTCGACACGAGCTTCAGCTGTGCAGGAGGAAGGATCCGACTTCAAAGTCACAGCACCTGCATAAAAACAATGCTCCCTTGTATCCTCAGTGTCCCAGAGCAGTAGCAGGCAGAACCTGAGAGCTCCCTGGCCAGTCAGCCTAGCCAAAGCAGTGAACTTCAAGCCTGTCTCAAGGGAATACTGTGGAACACAGTAAGGAAAACCAGGAATTTCTTCTGATCTTTACATGGGTATGTCCACCAAGACACATACATGCTCACAGAAACATTCACCACATACTCCTTACATGGACATGCCGACCTGCACACACAAGCACACAGAAACATACATCACACACACACACACACACACACACACACCAGGGAAATAGAAACCATGAAGGATATAGAAATCTAAAGTGGAAAGTAATAGTTCTTTTAATGTTAGAGACTTAAATCTCAGCAAGGAAACAAGAGAGTAAGTCACATTAGCACTAATACTAAGGAAGAGGTAAGGGAGGGCACGGGAAACCCTGGGAATGTCACTTGGCAGACTGTTCAGTGAGAGCTCATTCCAGGAACAAAATGATTATTCTTCTAGAGACACCATCGGAGCAGAGACAGAGAGAGAAATCCTTTAATAATAACAAGAAAGCTGAGAGCTTGAAAGGTCATGTCAGCAGCCCTTGGCTAACACCTTTCAGATTCTTAGCCACTGTACTTATTACATTATTTTATTAAGCCTCGTATCTGGAGGAAGAAGCTGATGGTATAAGAATGAACTTCCCAATGGAAGTATAGTAAAATAGTACTATCATTTAATCCAGCTATAGTACTCCTAAGTATAAATTCAAAGCCAATCTACCGTAAAAACACACACCACATTTATTGTAGAACTATTCCTATTAAGCAAGTCACAGTCTGGTTGCCCACAAGAGACGAGTGCATAAAGAAAATGTAGTATGTGTGTTTAATGGAGCATTCAGCCATAATGAAGAAAATAACCATGTCCTTTATAGGAAAATACATAGAACTAGAAATCACTGTGTAGAGAGACAGTACGAAGACCTGGGAAGAAATGCATGTTTGGTCTGTGTGGACTGTAAAGGGAAAGGGTGCCATTGAAGTTAAAGGACAGCAGCAGGAGACAGGAAGGGATGACCGGGGAGGGGGACTGAGGGTAATGGAGGGTACATTTGAAAATGACACTATGATCTATGTTTTGTACAACTATCATATGCCATAGAAAACTGGCAGGATTGTTAAGAAGCCACGTGTTATACCAATATGAATCCACACTACAGGGAGAAATGACAATTCTAAATATATGCACATCTGAAAATATAGTTTCAATATATTAAACATAAACTGGAAAGTTGTATTTTCCTTCCCTGAACGCCCACATTCTCAGAAGGGTTTTTTTTTTTTTTTTTTTACTTTTTTTAAAATTATTTTTTACATTTTAAAATTATAATTATACCATTTTAATATTTCTTTTTAGCACTCCAAACCCTCCCATATCCATTCTTTTGCAAAGTCATTGTTCTTTTTCATTAATTATTTCCATAGACATGTGTACATACATAAACACACATAAATACATACATACATACATACATACATACATACATACATACATACATATATAAGCCAGTGATTTTTTTTCTTACAACTTTATTTAAAGAAGAGAGATAAATGTATAGATTTTTAAAAGCATTTTGGGAATTATTTTTGAAAATTGATAGCATGCATTGAAATCCCACTAGTTACCATAAGCATAAAGTACATTTAGAACAGAATGTAACATGGAAACAGAGTTTTCTTGGTGTGTATAGATTAAACATAATGGTCTTTGAATACCAAAAAATGCCACAAGGCTATATTCCTAGCTCTTGAATTATTGATGATTTAAGGTCTAGGAATATATATTTTTTACATACATAAATATAACCTACTATGTCTGTACAATGTCATATTTTTTCCCCAGGGATGACCACTCAGTATTGAATAACCAACTGGTGTGCTCTTCCCTGGAGAAAACTATTTCTCCCATTCTCAATATTCCTTAGTTGCCTAGAGTTACCTTTAGTTTTTTATTTAGAGTTGAGGCCTCTTGGAATTTTTCACTTTTTCCTAATAAATCCCAGTACTATTTGTTCGAAACCAATCGAAAGAAGAGGAGAAAAAAAAAAAAAAAAAGAAGGAGGAGGAAGAGAAGAGAAGAAGAGAGAGGAGGAGGAGGAGAACTTGTGTATATGTGAGTTTTTGGTTCATCTCTGTGAGGACAAGACATATAGCAGAAGACCTGAATGACACACTTACCATCCTCACCTAGTTAATATGTCTAGAGCACCAATTGCAGAATACCTGATGCTTTTAGGTTCATGTCTAGCCCTCACCAATGTAGCTTTCTAGCAAAGTTGTAAGAGAAGACACTTCTCATTGAACATGAAGTTGAAAATCTTATTTTTTTTTTCTTTTTTTATTCTTTAATCTTATTTTAAATTTCAGACTTTATCCCCTTCCCAGTTCACCCTCCAACTGTTCCACATCCAATCTCCAAGAGGATATCTCTACCCCGACCCCACCCCACCAGGCCTTCCCACTCCCTGGGGTCCCAAGTCTCTCCAAGGTTAGGTGCATCTTCTCTGACTGAGTCCAGACCTGGCAGTCCTTTGCTGTATATGTGCTGAGGGCTTTAGGTTAGCTGGTGTGTGCTGCCTGGTTGGTGGCTAAGTGTCTGAGAGATTCTAGGAGTCCAAGTCAGCTGAGACTGCTGGTCCTCCTACAGGGTCGCCCTCCTCCTCGGTTTCTTCCAGCTTTTCCCTAATTCAACCACAGGGGTCAGCAGCTGTTGTCCATTGGTTGGGTGTAAATACCTGCATCTGACTCTTTCAGCTGCTTGTTGGGGCTCTCAGAGAACAGTCATGATAGGCCCCTGTCTGTAAGTACACCATAGCATCAGTAATAGTGTCAGACCTTGGGGCCACCCCTGAGCTTGATCTCAATTTGGGCCTGTCCCTGGACCTTCTTTTCCTCGGGTTCTTCTCCATTTTTGTTCCTGAAGTTATTTCAGACAGGAACAATTCTGGGTCAGAGTTTTTGACTATGGGATGGCAACCCTGTCTTTCTATTGGAGGTGAACTCTACAGGTTTCCTCTCCCACTGCAGGGCACTTCATCTGATGTTCTCAGAACCCTTTGAGTTCTGAGAGTCTCACCTCCCAGGTGTCTGGTACATTCTAGAGGGTCTCCTAGCCTCCTACTTCCTGGGGTTGCCTGTTTTGATTCTTTCTGCTGGCCCTCAGGGTTTCAGTCTTGTTCTACCCTGCCCCCAATACCTGATCATGTTCCCCTCTTCTCCCTGTCATCTTTCCTGCCCAGTATACCCAAACTATGGGACACAATGAAAGCAGTACTAAGAGGAAAATTCATAGCACTAAGTGCCCTGGTAAAGAAATTGGAAAGATCCTACACTAACAACTTAACAACAAGAGCTCCTGAGAGCTCTAGAACAAAAAGAACCAAACTCATCCAAGAGGAGCAGACCACAGGAAATAGTCAAACTCATGGCTCAGATCAACCACAACAAAACCAAAAGCTTGTTCTTTGTATCAACAAGACCAATAAACCCCTCGACAAACTAACTAAAGAGCCCAGACAGTAGGCAAATTAACAAAATCAGAAATGAAAAGGAAGACATAACAACAGAAACTGAGGAAATAAAAAAAAATCACTAGATCCTATTACAAAAGCCTGTAGTCAACAAAACAAAAAAATCTAGATGAAATGTATGATTTTCTAGCCAGATACCACATACCAAAGTTAAATCAAGAGCAAGTAAACTATCTAAACAGTCCCACATTCTCTAAAGAAACAGAATAAGTCATTAAAAACCTCCCCCCCCCCCAAAAAAAGCCCAGGGCCATATGGCTTTAGTGCAGAATCCTACCAGACCTTCAAATAAATCTTGAACTTTTAAAACTACTTCCACCTCTGAAACTCTAAAATTTGCTCATCTTTTCTCAAGAATATTACCCCAGTCCAACTTCCTCATTATTCATTGTTTGGAATAATGCCTCCCCAACTACTTCCCAAATGAAAAAAGGCTGTGAAGGCATTTCTGATATTGTAACTGTGTAGGGTGGGGGTTTCCATCTCTTTCTGAAACCATGATGGTTTGTTTAGCTAAATATCTATCTATCCCTCTCTGATGTGTCCCTTCATTAATACCTCACAAGGCAAAGTCTCAGCCAAGCAACTGACTCCTGGTCCTCCCTTCTGAAACACCTCTTTGCTCAGCCAAGATCAGTTTTTTATTTGGAGCCTTCCCATAAAAGTTGACCTCCCCTACAGCACACTACTCCAAAAATCTATGTTTATTTTCCACATTTACCCCCAGAGTCACAAAAGTAGACATAAGATACAGTATGATATAATGAAATATTTCTAAGAAGATGCTGAAAAGAAGTGTGGCTAATCTAGAGGTAAAGTGGGTATTGGAAAACTTTGCTTCAGATACTGTCTGATGGCCAGATCCCAAGTCTCTATGAATTCTGGGCATTACTAGATTCATCAAGGCAACACAATCTTTCTGTTGGTGTTGTTTCTTGGCCTATTATGGTGCTATGATAAAATACAGAAGTTCACATCTCTCCACCATCTCAAGGATTCTCCTGTTTCTATGTTTACAAGCTATGAATCCAAAATTTACTAACCTCATACAGTTCTTAAATACTTTAAATAAAATAACAGTCAGGGTACCAGACTAGGGCCAAATTTTATGGCCTCTTCTTCTCAAAGCTTTTGAAAGCGAAAGTAACATACAAAAATGCACAGCCATATGGGAAGTGAACATCATATGTCAGGTGAAAAGTGGTATGACCACATGATTTTCCCCTCCTCTCCCTGTTTGAAGCACCTCTGGATTAGAGAGCATGAATAAGAGCACAGGGCCTCTTCCCTGCTCTCTCCTCTTAATCTAGAAACACAGCTTTTCAGTTCAGACTCCGTTCTAGTTTTATTTAGATAAAATACCTTAAGGAAATACAACTTATTGTTGGAGGGATTATTTGGCTTACAGTTCCACCTTGTATTCTTTTTGAGGGGAAATCAAGACAAGAGCTTAAGGTAGCAACTCAAGTCATATCCAGAATCAAGAGCTGAGAGAAATGAATGCATGCACATTTGCTTGCTTCATTTACTATACTTTTATGAAGTCCAGGATCACCTGCCTAGGAAACTGCACCACCCACAGTGGGCTGAGTCCTCCCATATCAACTTAATTAAGTTGTCTTAATTAAGACAATACCCCATAAACATGTTATACTGGCTAGTTCGGTGTCAACTTAACACAAGCTGGAGTTATCACAGAGAAAGGAGCCTCCGTTGAGGAAATGCTTCCATGAGATCCAGCTGTAAGGCATTTACTCAACTAGTGATCAAGGTGGGAGGCCCAGCCCATTGTGGGTGGTGCCATCCCTGGGCTGGTAGACCTGGGTTCTATAAGAAAGCAGGCTGAGCAAGCCAGGGGAAGCAATCCAGTAAGCAACATCCCTCCATGGCCTCTGCATTAGCTCCTGCTTCCTGACCTGCTTGAGTTTCAGTCCTAACTTCCTTTGGTGATGAAAAGCAATGTGGAAGTGTAAGCTGAATAAACCCTTTCCTCCCCAACTCTTGCTTCTTGGTCATGATATTTGTGCAGGAATAGAAACCCTGACTAGGACAGATGCCTATCAGTCAACTCAACGTGGACAATCTGTCATTAAGGTGCTTCCCCCAGATGATTCTAGGTTGCATCAAGTTTACAATTAAAGTTAACCATTACAGACCCTAAATCCATTCATAAAGGGTAAGAACATCTTTTTTATGGCTGTGGATACAGCACTGCAGAGGAGTTCTTTTCTAACACATACATCACCCTGGGATTAATCCCTGGTAATGGAATTAATCTCTGGGGAAGACCTGATTCTCTGTTCTCTGGGTATAACTAGTCAAATTAATAATAAGTTATTACATGGAGGCAGAACAGAGGGAGACAGAGAGGCAAAACACACGAGAAAGGGTCTGAGAATTTCTTCTTCCTTCCTGTTCTACATTAGGTAAAAGGGACATGCCACAAAGCTTACAGTTAAGATTCAGTAAATCCTACGTATTTAAGGTTTTTTATATAGCTATTATTCACATGGGTATAGTGATGCAGGCCTATAATCCCAGCACTTAGGATGCAGAGACCAGAGGGCAACAAATTTAAATTCATCCTGGAATACATAATAAGGTCAAAGCTAGCCTGGGCTACACTGAGAGAGCCTGCTCAAAAACAAAAATCTAAAAAAATGTAGTTGATATTACTTTAATATGAAATTGTTTTAGAAAAGAGTTACATTCTCATATATCTTAGCAGCTTAAGAAACTGACTTATCACACCTGTTACAATTGCCTTCTACCACTGCGCATGAACCTGACACAAACAACTCAAGGGAGGGAGGATTTATTATAGCTCACAGTTTCAGAGGTTCAAGGGTACAGCAACACAGAACTCACACAACGGCTTGTTTTCTCTTTAATTTGTTTGGGTTCCCAGCCTGTGTGGTGGTGCTTCCTATGTTCAAGGCAGACTTCCCACCCACCAGATAATTCTCTCTGGAAAAGCTCTCACAGACACACCCATAAGTACATTTGCTAATATTATAAGAGCTTCTCATCCAATCAAATTGACAAGAGTAACTATATCAACAACTGGGTTTTTTTACTTCAAAGTTGCCTTTACTCCCATGACTGTACTATTTAAGGAGATATTTCCCACTTAGTGAAAGCCAGAACTTGCTCCCCCTTCCATCAACAAAACCCCATAGTTTCCTGCCAATACTGCCAGCTATATACATGTGGTGTTGATATTTGTTAATTTTTAGGTGAGCCCTAAGACTGTTGGACAGACTTTGTGCCTCCCTGACTCTCCTTTCACTTTTAGATTTCCATGTTCTAGAAAGTAGGAAACCACACATGAGTAGTTCCTCCAGTGTGCACTGCACAGAACATGTCTGTACTGAGAAGAAACACACCTAGCTTATTTACAGTTCTTACATAGGTCCTTATTGTCCTCCTAATCGCAAAGATAATGGAAGGAAAGGGGGAACTCTTGAGTAAACTCTCTACTGATGATGTCTGAGGCTTGATCTATCCATGCAACTATTCCCTCAGCTCTCCCCACCCTCCAATTATGAGATGGCTTAGAATACAAGAGGCCACAGAGGATGGAATCCTAGCACAGTGCTAGGATGTATGTTTGCTTCCTCCCTATTTTCAAACATTGGGTCTATCAGTCTTTATTCTTCTGACTTTGAGCACCATTGTCCACCTATCTGTCTTCAGTCAACCCCAACAAAAATTAGGGATATCAACAAAGAATCTTTGTTGTATTGTATGAATAAAAACTGTTCTATCTATACAAACTAATGAACCTTGGACATAGAGAATATTTTTAAGTTTAGGAAAGTGTATCACCTAAGATCCATAATGATCATTGTGTTTCTTCTTGCACTGAGTATAACTGTACAGCAATCCAAACACTTCCTTTTCTTCTGTTGACCAGTTTCTTACAAGAGGATAGACACTAGGATCCTAAAGGTTCCAGGGACAGGGGAGGTACAGCTTACCTGCCAGGCTAGAGGTTACCCCCTGGCAGAAGTGTTCTGGCAAAATGTCAGTGTTCCTGCCAATACCAGCCACATCAGGACCCCTGAAGGCCTCTACCAGGTCACCAGTGTTCTGTGCCTAAAGCCCCAGCCTAACAGAAACTTCAGCTGCATGTTCTGGAATGATCACATGAAGGACCTTACTTCAGCCATCATTGACCCTCTGAGTAAGTATGACCCCCATTTTCTAGCTCTAAAATTAGATTTCAGGCTGGAAACCCCTAAATGTAATTTCTATTCACAAGAGGTAATTGTCATTCGAAAGCTTACAATAAGCTCACCCTTTCTAGTTCTTTCTGAACTCTGGCTGACTGGTTCAACTCAGCTCTTTTGGATCAAAATTTCTCTCCAAGTTGACTGATTCAATTAGAGTTCTCTCAGCTTATGACTGGATTGCTCTCTTGGCCTCAAACTAACTGGCAATATGTTTTAATCTTCTGGTTCCTTCTTATACTCTAGCTCATTCTGTCTTCACCTGAAACCTATCTCTGTAAAACTGTCTCATTAAAACTCCCCGCCCCCCACTGTTCTCTCTTAAGCCACCTCTCTTTTCTGTTTGTTCTCATGAGAGTTGGGCATATCCTATCTTGGACTAATTCTGTCAAGTCTTTCTCTGATTTGTTACTTTGTCTGCCCCTCAACTATTTTCAAACATGGCTGCTTCCTTCTACAAACTAACTGAATTTTCATGGTTTGGGATTAAAGGTGTTTACTAAGGGTGTGTCTATAGTCTAGCTGTAGAGATTAAAGGAGTGTAATTCCAGACATCACATAGACCTAGAAGGTTTTTGGATGTAATCTCTTGTCAAAGCAACCATGTTGCAGGATTAAAATTCCTCTACAAGAAACACATGGTGTGCATGTGTGTGACCCTTCCTCACCATGTGTTCCCTGAACATGAGCCAAATGTTGTGGGGAATCCACGAAGAAGATTGATCAGCCAAAAGGAAGTCTTTATTAACCAGATGTCCACTATACTGGGTGTCCAAGATCACAGTGTAGCCCCAAGCCTTTCTCACAATGTGTTTTTAAGCACAAAAGTCATATTCTGGGTTGACATACTTCAGTTAACAAGCACAGTCACCAGAAGCCAAAAAAAAAGCAAGGTTAGTACATTTAGAGACTTTCACAGAACTATGAACTTTGGTGGATCAGGTCTTTGTTTTTATTTTGGTAGGTAGGGGCTGTCTGTGTGCTGAGTTTTATGGCCTGAATGAAACTCCCTTTATGGAGGTTATGTGCTAAGGTCCTGTGGCTACAGGGTCCAGTCGTTTAGACAGGTATTGCCATAGGGTGTTTCCATGACTCCAAAGTCTGCATTAAAAACCCCTTTGTCTTCTGTTTCACAACAAACAGATGAGAAGGTTTTGAGACATTGGGAAAGTCTAGGGCTTGAGAAGAAGTCAGAGCTGTTTTTAAAGCCTCATATGCCTTTCGTTTAATCTGAGTCCAGATCAGAGGATCAGAGCCTACTCTGTGCTGGTGTACAGAGGCATTATTATTTCCACAAACATTGGTATCCAGAAGCAGCAATATCCTGCTATACCCGTCTCTCAGACCTCAAACCCCCAAACCTGTCTGTTAGTCTTTGGAACTGGCATCTGAAAGATGACTGCACTCCTACTCAGACAGGCTCTTTTGCCGCCTTTCAGCTGGCGGCCAAGACAAGTAGCCTCTGGTGTGTTTTCATAGTTCTCATGGGTCCTCTTTGTATCCAGAGCATAGTGAAAGCCAAGTGTTTGGGTCATGGCAAGTGATGGATGCCATGAGGGGTTAGAGACATAATCTTAAAGAACCCCAGCTCCCTCATCTCAGCTCCTAGTCTGGGTAGTCCGATCAAATGTGACACCCTGATTTGTGACCCAAAACAATAGCAGCAGGATAAACACAGTCACATCCTTCCAAGGGGTCCTTGTGTCTACTTCTTAAAAGCATTGTCTAGCTGACTTATAACTGTCCTGTCTCTACTCATTCTTATCAACTGGACCACTTACCCACTGCTGACTGCTGTGAACAACCTCAGGTTTCTCCATAAGTCAGTGAATAAAACAAATGCAGAAATGAGAGTCCAGAGGTGCGGGGATGCCTGCCACTTTAGAACAGAAGGGAGGCAGAGAAGAAGAAGCATCCCAAAGATGCTGAGGCAGGGGCCTGGTTCAAAGCACTACCTGCCACATGCATTTAGTAGACAAGAAGCAGTGTGATCAGTAATGCAGCATGCTGCATGTAATAGTTGAATGTAATTTTTAAAATACACTATCTCCTTGCCCAGGCCAAGGCCCACACTCCTAGCTTAGCTCTGAGATCGTCTGCCACCAGCCCAGCTCCATGGAAAGCCCATCCCTCCCAGCTCAGCTCCACCAAGGCCAGCTAGCTGGTGCCTTTCCTGAGAGCTGTGATTGTACTCCCAGGCCCTCCCAGCTAGCTGCCAGCTACCAACCCTGCCTTTCTCTATCTCTGCCCACCTTTGCTCTAAGGAAGAAAAGCATTTAGAACTTTATTAATTTAGAACTTGTCAGACAGCACAATTGCTGGGCGCAGAATCTCCTACCATATCCTTATCAGCTAGTCTCTATCAGCCAATATCCGCCAGCTCCCCTGAGATCTTACATGACTACTGCTTTCTTCTCATTCCCAAGCCTTGCTGCACACCCCTTTCTCTTTTCTCGAATCTCCTCCTCCTGAGACTCAAAAGTCCCACATTTAACCTTTTCCCAGCAGTTGGCTTCTGCCAATAAAGTGACACAATCAAGAACCAATTAGGGAATCAGCATCTCTCCCAACATTTACCAAATAGGCTCTTATCTTTTTGGTTTTGGTGTTCACATGCTAGTTCTTGCTGGTTTTGAATAAAGATGATACTTAGGGACTTGAGCTTTGGGTCAGGAAGATCTGGGTCCAAAACTCTGGCTATGTTACTTCCTTGGAAGCAATGACCTTAGACAGATTAGCATCCCCGAGGCTTCCTTGGCTCTAAAGTGATTCAGGACTATGCGGCATCTAATCCTTTCTTAGGCAGACTGGTCCATGGTTCCCTACTTTGTAGAGGGAAGGTCAGGAGCAAAGCAGTCAGCAGATCAAACCCTCTTTACTGAATAGTTTGATATAATCTTTTTGATATAAAGTTAGGTTTTGTCTGTATCCATTACTCCACAAGGCAAAGTTCCAGTCTCAGAAATAGGCACAGGGTAACTTGTGTGCCTATTCTTTGCCATGTTTCGAAGACCCCTTCTAGCCTTCTCTTCTCTCCGTCTGGCCAATCTGAAGGTGCCAGTGGTGTGCTAATGTGTTCCCCAGCCTCTAAATTATTCTTCTCATCACCTCTTCACTACATGGATGTGTCACTGGCAGCACCTTGGTTAGTTCAGATAAGAAAAGGAGTCCCTTGTAGTCGTTCATAAAGACCTGAATGGCTAGATTTAATATGCCACCCCTGCCTGGGATGCTCTGCTTTTTCCAAACGGTCTTGCTGGTCCTTAAAATTGAATAACTAACCATGCAGAGTCTAGGCTCTTGCATTCTTATCAGTGAGGAAGAAAATACAGGATCAAGCTGAGGGACCTTTCTACTTGAATGAGAAAAGCCAGATGGTGAAGAAAAAGGAGATGGAGGTAGAGATAGAGACAGAGAGGGGTGGGGGGGAGGAAAAAGAAGAAAGAAAAATGACTAATGGGTGTGTGGATGGAATGACAAATAGCAAAAGGTACAGATAGTCTGGGCCACATCTCAGCTGAATCACCTGCTGTCTAACTTCGGGGACATTTCTCAGCCTTTCTTCTCTCATGGGTGAAAATGGCAATCAAAGGAGAGGTTGCTTCACTGGGTGGAAGCGAGAGGAAAAGAGCCTCTGCTTGGGAGAGATGTGGACTGAAGGCTTAACCTCATTGTGTGGTAGAAACTGCTCAGGAAGCCACCTCAGTCTTGGAACCGCCCTGTGATGAGATTCTGGTTTTCTCATTCACCCAGGTTGGATGGAACCCAAAGTCCCCAGAACATGGCCACTTCATGTTTTCATCCCAGCCTGTACCGTCACTTTAATCTTCCTAGCCACAGTGATAGTCCAGAGAAAGAGGCTCTGGGGAAAGCTGTATTCTAGGAAAAGGTGAGTGATCTACAAGCTTTGTGAACCTGTGGCCTGCCAGTCTTTGGTAAATGCTTCAAGCCTAGGCCTTTGAGACTACCCTCAGGACTTTCTACCCCAAGAACAACATGGTTCAGTCTTCAGTGAGCTGAACCCATACTGAAGTGTTGGTTGTCTCTCTCTCTTTCTCTCACACACATACACACACACACACACACACACACACACCAACACACCTTATCTCTCACATACACATATACACACTTGAAATTGCATAAAAATTTCTTGGATAAAAAGGAAATTAAAAATGGAAAAAGGTTGAAACAAGTCCTCAAATTTTAAGAACCAACTTTCCCATACTCTGAACAAGAACCAGTGTGTGTGTGTGTGTGTGTGTGTGTGTGTGTGTGTGTGCGTGTGTGTGTGCTACATGTGTGTGTTTAAAGTGAGTGATGTGTGCTCGTACCAGGTTCAGGAGGTTGAGGCAGGAAACTTTCTAGTTTGAGATTAGTTGGGGATACCTAGTAACTGAGAGGTCTGTGTGTAATGGAAAAACATAAGAACCTAGTAGTCTTAAACTTATTCATATTTTATTTTATTCTGTGTGTATGTGTAGGGGGGTGTGTAGGGGGGTGTGCCTGTGTGTGTACACACATGTGCCTGTACATGTGTGTACATGTACATGTATGTGTATATGTATGTTCATGGGTGACCAAAGTACATGGGTATGCCTGTATGTAGAATACAGATATCAACCTCAGGTGCCATTCCTCAGGAGCTGTATGGCTTGTTTCCTCCATAAAGTCCATTGTGATCTGAGGCTGTCCACTGAGCCCCAGGGATACATTCATCTCCCAAGCATGTGCTACTGCACCCAGCTTTTTACACAGATGCTGAGGATCATACTCAGGTTCTCATCCTTGTACAGCAGCTGTTTTATTGAGTTATCTTCCCAATCTACTCCCACATTTTTTATTGGATACAACAAATATAGGACGTTTCAGTAACCGGGAAAACAAAACCAAAATGCCAAAATAATTTTTACAAAGGTTCTTAAAGCTTTTTGGACTCAGATATTAATCCTCATCTGATTATGAGCCGGTAACAGCAGTTTTTCACCAACTCTATCTAGCCCAGAGACCAGCACCACGCTGGTGCTGCCTTAGAAGACTGAGTCAGAACTTTATAAGAATCCAAACCAAAAGCCAAAGAGTTGTGTTCTGGATGTCTATGGTTGGTGTAGAATAGTAACCCAGACCTCTGGCAATAGGGAGGCTTACATGAAAGCAGAGACATTCCAGAACAGTTCCTCTGAGTTGAGCACTGGATTCCTTTGAAATGCAAATCTTGTTGAAGGAATCCAAGATGGCTATGACACTGGATTGACCCTTGATTCTTGAAGCCCAAGCTATGTCAGGTTGGTCATGATGGAGTTGGTAAAAACCTGATAGGCAGGAGCAGTGGGCACAGCTAAGTGCCAGGTCCTGGAAGAGAATCAGGAAATAACAAGTGCTAGTAGAGGTTAAGGAAGAAAAAAACTAGAAAAACCTGACAGCAACTCATCGTGCAAATGATGCTTTTGTTCTTTAAGCAACCCTGACACCAGCCTTTAAACCTTAGTGTAAATTAAGCAGTCAAGCCTTTTGTCCTATTCCAGGACAGGCAGATACAAAAAGACTGTTCAGAAAAAGCCATATGGGAACCTACTATTTTATAAGTACATATTTTTCATCTAATCTATGTATTCATAGAATCTATAGATTCATATTTAAAAGTTTAGAGTTACTCTACATAGGGGATAATGATAATGCTCCACCCAGAAGCCATGGGGGGGGGGACAAAAATCCAAGTAAAAGTGTGGTTGACTCCCCTCCAGTTGTTGGTCAGGGGTGTCCTGGAGACTCCCCAAACAATGCAAAGTATTGCCATCGCTCTTGGTTGCCCCCCAGAACTTGATGGTAAGTTCTTATTGTGGTAGATGCCAGGCACAGAAATACTAAGTTGACACTAACCAAGTTTATTTCCCTGCTGGCTGACTTTCATAAAGCACAGGTGCAATGCGATCTGCTAGAGGTGGGGTGAGCCATCAACACCTTACCCAGCTGAGAACTCTGTGTGCTACAATAATGCCTGACATGGCCATAGATACCTGTGGGTACAGTAGTGGCAATAATATCATGGGTGTAATTGAAGGACCCCCTTTCGGGGACCCCTACTCGAGTCTCGGGACACGGGGTTACCCAATGAAACTCGAGAGACCTTCTCGCTGCAAAAGCACGAGGTAGTTTAATGGCGGAGTTCCGGGCCGATACGTATCTCATGCAGGAGACAGAGGTAAGGACCCTGAGACTCGAAAGCTAGGGGTTTTTATAGAGAGAGGGTCGGGAAGAATTAGCGCTAGTACAAAGTTCCTGCAACACCCACAGCTTATGTGCAGTCAAGAAGTCAGGAGACAGATGGAGCAGATGCTTATCTAAGTCAGGATACAAGTGGTTAACATATAACTTTTAAATAGACTCAGGAGGGGCTCATTTGACCCTTAGTTGTAGTGACTTAGTTGTAAAAGACAGCTTGGATAAGCTTCTGCATTCCTATTGTTAACCTAGCCTCAGGAATGTTTTAACAATGGCTTAGCTGGGCATGCCTGGACTTGTTTTACAGCGGTCTCAGTCCTAGGCCTTTAAGCTTACAAACTACCCTTTCTGCCCCAATTTACATGAGTTTTTAGACCTAGAATTAAATTTCCTTTCATAATCAATCAAATTTCTGATTGAGTTTAAGGCCCACTCCATTGAAGGAGATGCCTAATTGGGATTGCATCTGTGGCTAAGGATCTGCGATTAGAGAGTACATAGGTCCCAGTGGTGAGCCTACTACAGTGATTTTTGCTAAAGGAACAATAGCATCAATCTGTGCTCAGAATTTCTGTCTCTAAATAGTCATAGATTAGCGCAGCTCCCAGACAGTCCCCACCCCACAGTTACCTGGCAATAGTCGAGTATGATTGACTAGGTTCAAAAGGGGCTACTTGCCCCTTCTTCATCCTTGCTCTCTCTTCTCTCCCCATTCCTCTCTCCATGTGCTCATGGCTGGCCTCTATGCCTCCCCTCTCCCTCTCTCTCCCTCCCTCCCTCCCCCCCACTCTCTCTCTACCTTTCTCTGTCTCTACTACCCCCATCAACTCCCCTCCCCATATATAGAAATAGACTGTATATAGAAATAAACTGTATTTCTATAATATATCCATTATATGGCTGGTACTTCAGGGGGAAGGAATACCTCAGCATGGGCCCACAGAGGCACCCCCTTCCCCCACACCATACCTTGCCCTATCAAACATATCCCTGGGTTCCTTTTCTTTTTTATAAAGCACAACGCAGTAGACCACAGTTAGCAGTTATCAAAGAAACATGATTGCTCAAAGCTCAGAGAATAATTGAATAATTGTGGACCGCTCAGCCACAAATAGGACATCAATATCACACCCCTACCTCTTGAGGTTTTCAGACTGTTTTAGTTAGGGTTTCAATTGCTACAATAAAACACCAAGTTGGGAAGGAAAGAGTTTATTTGGCTTATACTTCTACATTGCTATTCTTCACCAAATGAAAGCCAGGACAGGAACTCAGGCAGGGCAGGAACTTGGAGTGAGAGGCTGATGCAGAGGCCATTAAGAAGTGTTGCTTATTGGCTTGCTCTACATGACTTGCTCATCTTGCTTTCTTATAGGACCCAGGACCACCAGTGTAGGAGTGGCACCACCTATAATGGGCTGGGCTCTTCTTCATGACCACTAATTAAGAAAACGTCCTACAGCTGGATCTTATAGTATTGTAGAAAGTATTTAAGCTCAATCCACTGTTTCTACCCCACCTTTGACCATTTAGTTCCTGGTTAAAAGATACTTATAACCTTTACATTTATAATAAGCCTTAATCAGCAAAACAGCTGGGCAGATAATCTATCCTCTGTGCTACTGTCTATAATAATCCCAGCCAATAATCCCTGTCCGAGACCAGCTCGAACTCTCAAGAGGTCCACCCGGAACCAGAGCGAGGATTGAAAGAGAAAGACATGTTAGTTAAAGGTTACCACATGACTTCGGCCAGCTCTGAGGTTGAAACCTAGAGGATGACTCCCAGTCTTGGTTTATTTTTCCTGTTTTAAACCACTTTAATTGCATGCAGAAGGATTACATCAGTTCTAAGACAGGGATTGAGCAAGTTAACAATCAAAGATCCAGTAAATGTCCTTCTGGAGGCCAGGTGTGAGGATCAGGGACAAAAGCAGGTCTCAAAAGACAAAGAGACTGCTGAGCCCACACCCACTGTGTCTGCTCTGGATGAATCTGCCCTGCCTGGAGCTGCATTCTAGGAGCTTCAAATGCATATGTACTTCCCTACATTACAGTCCTAAGCGTTTTTTGCTCTGAACTTCAGATGCAAATGTGCTTAATTCTGTCCCTTAAGGGGAGCAGAACCAAAGCCAGTTTCCTGCTTACCTCAGCTTCAAGGTGTCCTGAAAAATTAACATTTCTCTGCCACCAGCTGACCAGAGGTGCCAAAATGGCTCTCCACAAATCCCATTTGTCATTTTTTCATCTGAGCTGCTCTTGACTCCAATTAGACAACCCACACACCATGGCAGCTTCTCTCTCCAACTTCTTCTTTTCCCACCTCATGGTTCTCTCCTCTAACCCAAGCCTGGAACCCTACACATTACCTTTGTCTCTGCTGCCCAGCTATTGAATGTCAGCATCTTTATTCACCAGTTAGGAATAACTTGGGGGTCAAGGTCACATAGCATCACCTGGGTCTACACGTGGACTCTGGGAGTAACCAGTATTTAGCATTGCAAAAGGCCAAACCTTAATATTATGGAGGCATTTTCTCAATTGAGGCTCCTTCCTCTGCCATGACTGACTAGCTTGTGTCAAATTGACAGAAAGAATGACCATCAAGGAAGAAGAAATAGATTACAAGGGGTGGAGGTTGGGAAGGACAAGACTAAAATAGTGTCTTCTGGGCATTAATGGGACCACTGCTCTCATGAGCTCACAGCAGCTATAGAGACCCATGCAAGACCTGAACTAGACAGTGCCATCACGACATTCCAGCGTGAATCAGGGGCTTGTGAGCCCCATACTCATCTGAGAAGCTATTGACAGTTGATGTCTTCTGAGGGAGGGAGATTCAGTTTTCTTTAAAGGTATGGCCCCTGGTATGTTGGCCATGCTCCAGTGGATGACTCCATATCACCGAGTAAATGGGCGGACCCAAAGACACAGAAGTGGGAGGATTTGGAAGTAAAGGGGGGGGTCCTTGGATGGGGGGAGGTATGGGAAGATGAATACAATTTAAAGTTATCCTATGCATGCATGACACTCTCAAGTAACAAAGATATTTTTAAAGTGAAAGGGGGGGAAGTAATTCTGAAGCTAGACACATGGGATTTTTTTTTTATAGACAACAGATTCTGCCACCACAACAGAGAAGTGAACAGAAGCTCGAGTGAGCACAGCCTGCGTTTCTTTCTCACCTCCTTCGCTATCTTAGCTTGAGTTGATAAATTCAGTTCTCTCCCAATATCCACAAGAGTTGGCTCTAGTCTCACTTAGACTAAGGAGTCCTCCTGTTCCTTAGGTAAAATGGCCCAGTGTTTGCAGAATCCCTATATAGATCTGCACATGGGCTTGAACTCATTCTGATTACTGAAAACACCTATTACAGTGCAGTTGCTTTCTTTGTGAACAGTAGCCACCTTGCATTATTTATTGAGCAGTGGCAGAAAAGAAGAGCGTATTGGTTGCTTTTCTCTACTTAGTCCCCAAACACCAGACAAGAAACAGCTTAGATCCTGGTTGGAGAAGGGAGCTTTGGCGGTATGAGCCTGTGTGATGACTTCCTTGATCACATCTCCATAAAGCCAGAAGTGTCTGAGAAACAGGAAGTAGGAATAAGCTATTTAACCTCAAGGCCAAACCCCAGTGACCTACTTCCTTCAGCTAACTCCTACCTCATAAACGTTTTGCAACCTCCCAAACAGCAGCAGCTGGGAACCAACTGTTCAAACACGAAAGCCTATAAGGGACATTTCTCTTTGAAATAGCAACAAAAAGTCTGTGAGGATGTCTTTTAAATGTCTGCTCTGGGTTGTTTATTGCCAGTTAAGCTTACCTCAAGCCAATTTTTCTACTTATGGAGAAAGTAATAGTAAGGCAGGTGACTCTAGACCAGTGTTTCCCAGCCTTCCTAATAATACTGAGACCCTGGAGTACAGTTCCTCACATTGTGGTGACCCCCAACATTATTTTCATTGCTACTTCATAACTGTAATCTTGTTCCTGTTATGAATTATAATGTAAACATCTGATATGCATGATAGGTAGAAAGTAGGGCAGGTTCTAGGCTCCAGGAACGTCTTCAGAACCCCTCACCCTAGTCTGGATATATACAGTTGTTTTCTGACCTGTACTTCTGAGGGGAGCTGAAGGCATCTAATTCTCAGCCTTCAAACATGGGAGGCTCTGGGAAACCCAGTCTTACTTTTCTGTCAGATCTTTTTATTTCCTATATTATAAGATATATATTTTGTTATTTCATATGTTAAGGCCCTTCGTTTAAGTAGTTTGTCCCACATCATTTTAGCAATGTCCTATCACCAAGATCTGCTGAAGAGTAAAAGGTTGTCAAAGGACACTGATTCCTTGCCCTAGGGCCCTCTTCTCTGCAGGAAATTTCCTGGATCTTTCTTGAGATTTGAGTTCCCAAAATAACCACAGAAGGTCCGGATGACCTCTGTGGAATGTTTCAATGCCCTAGGTGTGTCCCAGGTGTATGATTCTTCCCCCTTTGAATTTCCTCATTGTCCCCTTTTGAATTTCCTCATTCTCCCCCTGTCCTCCCCCTCTTTTGTGGTTTTTGCCTTTATAAGCCTGTTACAAGTTCAGGCCGGGGTTGAACTCCTCTACCCCTGCGTGGTGTATGAGTCTTGACCCCAGCATGCTGGCCTGAGATCTCACTCTGTTTCACTTTCAATAAACTTCCTCGTGCAATTGCAGCAAGTCTGGTCTCGGTGCCTCGCTGGGTGCGCGCCTCTCCTGAGATTTGAGTGAGGGTCTCCCTTCGGGGGTCTTTCACTGCCAACCCAGAGAAGGTCCCAGCACCATCCTCTATGTGGATGTTTTCCCTGAAGAGCGCTTTGGAAGCACACAACATGGCTGTGCCTGGGTAGGTACACACATGCTTTCCCTTTGCACAGCCCAGAGACTCTATCTCTGGTTCTGTTTGAGAATCTGGATAGATAGTGTGAAACTAGCTGCCAGGGGACTCTGTAGTACTTGATGCCAGATGAAAGGATATTCCATTCTCTGTCACCTCTGTGGGCTAGTGAGTTGGAACAGTGTGGTTGGTGTTGGTGGTTTGAAGTGTGACTTTAACAGTGCACTGTTGACTTTTCTATCTTGTCATAGTGAAGATTACTACTGCTGCAGTAAAACCCTATGACCAAAAAGCAAGCTGGGAAGAAAGGGTTTATTCAACTTACACTTCCATAGCACTGTTCATCATCAGAGGAAGCCAAGGCAGGAACTGAAACAGGGCAGAACCTGGAGGCAGGAGCTGATACAGAGACCATGGAGGGGTGCTGCTCACTGGCCCACTACCCATGGCTTGCTCAGCTTACCAAGGGCCACCAGCCTGGGGATAACATTACCCACAATGGGTTGGGCCCTTCCCCATCAACCACTAAGGAAATGACTTATTGGGATGAAGAGATGTCTCAGTGGTTAAGAGCACTGACTGCTTTTTGAGGTCCTGAGTTCAAATCCCAGCAACCACATGGTGGCTCACTGCCATCTGTAATGGAATCTGATGCCTTCTTCTGGTGTGTGTGAAGACAGCTCCAGTGTACTCATCTAAATAAAATAAGTAAATAAAACAAACAGTGCTGCCCACTGTGGCTATGGTGGTATCCAGGCCTATGATGATGGTGTTGGAAGTCATGTCTGGGTCTGTGTTCATGTCTGGGGCCAATGTTACAATGAAAGGTCATGCAAATGTCCCTGTCTGGGCTGCCTGAGGCTATGTTGATGTTCAGCACTATGTTCAGCTGGCCCCACCACTTGCCCACAACCATACGCCATCCCTTACCCAGGTGACATGAGAGAGCTGGCCCTGGTGGCATGGAATCAGGAGAGCTGGCCATGGTGTCATAAGGGCAGGGATAATCTTGTCCTCATCAACTGCAGCCCTGGGACAGGAGAATAGGCCTATACCTCACCTGGACAACAGAATAGAGATTACCCTGGTGATGGGGGAGTAGGTATAACATGGGGTGACGTGGGTGAAAGAGAAATGCCCCCTTGTTCCTTGCCACCTAGCCCGGGTGGTAGGGATGGCCCCCAAATCATGAGCAGGGGAGCTGGCCAGACTTCTCACTATCTACAGAGCCTGGAGACATGTTCTCCCCTTGCCTGGGGAGCAGTGTAGAGCTGGCCCTGGTGGTGAAAGCCGAGGGAGACCAGGCCCTGGGAACAAAGGATCTGGCCCTGCATCTTTCCAGCTGTAGCACTGGGTGAGTTAGCCAGGAAGTGCTAGAGAGCTTGTCCTGGGCGGTGTGGGAACAGGAGAGCAGACAAGCTGACAACTCAGCTACCACCCAGGCCCGGATTTAGGGTTGTGAGTTGGCTGACTCCAACTATCAACTGCTAGTGCTCCTACGTCCAAACTACAGGATCTCCATGACACAGGGCAACAACCGTATATCCAACCGAAGTCCTGTGAGGAGCCAGTATTAAGCAGCAGGAGCCAGAAGTCTTGAAGCAGACCAATATCTCATTGCAATGTTCATTTGCAGGTAAATTGTGGGGACAAAAGGGTACACTGTGGGACACACAATGACATACTACAGGTTCCACAACAGGATTTTTTTTTTTATCCTGAGGTGAAGGTTGCAAGGGCAGAGAATAGAGACTAAGAGACAGGGAGATGAATGAGATTGGGCACATCCCTCTCTCTCTCTCTCTCTCTCTCTCTCTCTCTCTCTCTCTCTCTCACACACACACACACACACACACACAAATCAATAAACTTTAAAATAAAAACTATTCATTACAAAAACCAAAAAAAAATTTTTTTACTGATCTTAAAAAATATATATATTCTTTCTAAATGTCCCATTTGTTAAGTCGGAGGTTTTAAAATATTCCATACTAATCATCATCTGAGGGGCTTCATGCAGCAAGTGATAGAAATGGATGCAAAGAAGCATCGCTAGACATCAAGGGGCACTTCAGGAATCCCCCAGAAAGCAGGAAGCATTGCAGGAGCCACAGGGGTCAGGACACCACAAGAAAACCACAGAATCAACTAATCAGAAATTCACAGAGACTGAACTGACAACCAGGAAGCCTGCATGTGCCTGACTTGGGCCTCTGCATATATATTGTGTCCTTTGATCTTCATATTGGACTCCTAACAATGGAAGTGGGGGCTGTCTCTTACTCTTTTGCCTGCTTTCAGGACCCTTTTCCTCCTCCTGGGTTGCCTAGTCCAGCCTTAATAAGAGGGAGGTGCCTAGCCTTATTGAAAACTGATATGCCATGTTTGGTTAATATCCCTAGGAGGCCTGCCCTTTTCTGATGGGAAATGGAAGAGGAGTGGATTGGGGTAAAGGGATGGAGGAAGGGACTGAGGGGAAGAAGGAGGGTAAAGTGTGGTTGGGATGTAACATATAAGAAAAGAATACATTTCAAAAATTATGTAAAACAAGGAAATCCGTTATGGGGCTATGAGCTGGCAGCAAGGAAGCTGGGGTAATGTAGTCTTTTGATGGGGGTGGCAGACTCACAGCTAGAACCAGGAGAGACAGGACATGCTGCAGATGTGAGGAGAGAGGGTACTACACTCCTGCAGGAGTTGAGTGGAAGGCACAGAGCTTCGGATCAGTGCTTCTGGGATCACATAGGTTTGCATGTAGAGTGAAGAAAGGCCCTGTGCACACAGAGAAGCACCGGAGACTCCAGGAAAGTTAAACACACAGCTCACCTCTTCGATGGGATGAGGTTCGCAGATGCCCTTCCTGAAATGCCAGGAATGCTGGAGGTTTACAACCTTTGCCTTCTGATAAGACAGGTTCTGCCCATATCTCCAGACTACTTATCCCAAACAATATCCTTTCCCCTTCAAACCCTGAGCATTACTTTTAAACCACAAAACCCATCCTCATGAATGATGTCACTTGTATTTCATGACAATCTAAGTGACTTCTGTGTTATCTTAGGACCAAGCCAATGCTGATACCCACAGGCCTTATGTTTACCTCAGCCATTCTTCCTAGAACCTAAATCTTGGGCACTATCTCTGAGTGAACAGAATCCATTCCTATGAAAGAAACCAAATGTGCTTTGTAAAGAATCTCAGGGTAAGCATGTCTTAAATTATTATACACTTGGGACTGAGTTAATTGTTATCTTAATACTTTTTAAAATTGTGCTGTACTTAAATGTGGCTAAAGTAAAATCATCTGGGACAGACTCTAGAAATCTGGGTCCATCACCCGTTACAATAAAATCAGGCTGAGCCAGGTTTTGCTCTTACCTCACCTGATCATTTTTCCTTGCCTAGTGTAAAGGTTGCAGGGGATGGTCACCCTTGGGTTGTGTGGGGATGAACAAAGATGTTTAGCTTTCAGGGTAAAAGCCACTTCTTTCATGGTTTAGCAATCATGTGGTGTGGCACTCAAGTTGACTGAAATGATACAGGACAATGGACAATCAGAAGACTGAAATACCTTTGTGTCAGAGACTTGGCATCTTCAAACTGTTCATCTGAGAATCTGCTGCGTATAGCACCACAATTCCAAAACCACCAGCTGTGAAAACAACACCAGGAAGCCTTTGCCTCATCCGTAAGAGATGGGAATCACCAGTACACAATTTGATGGGAAAGAATTAACACAGGCTCTCAGCCTTTCCCCATGCCTGCCAACAACCTGTCTGAAAGCAGTTACTATAGGCCCACAGCCTGGGTACAGAGCCACAGAACAAACTCGGGAAATCTCATACTGAGGTCTGGTTACAACTGAGCTCTGAGTCGGCAATTAGATTTTCTTGACTCAACAAAGTTCCTCATTCATCTTGGTGAGCCTGATTAAAATGCCCATTTCTTCAGAAATAAAAATCTCAGTTCTATGAGCCTATAAAATGACGTCCTTGACCCAGAGGCACCTACTTATGTAGGTGCTATAGGCTCAGTGTCTGCTTTCATTGAGATTCCTTCAAGAACTCAGGACAGTGAAGACATGGGAGAGGCCTGAGAGCAAAGGTGACAAACTTAGATCTTCAGCCAGTGAAAGGAAATTAAATTCAAGGTCTAAAAACTCATGTAAGTTGGGACAGAAAGGGTAGTTTGTAAGCTTAAAGGCCTAGGACTGAGAATGCTGTAAAACAAGTCCAGGCATGCCCAGCTAAGCCCATTGTTAAAACATTCCTAAGGCTAGGTTAACTGACCTTAAAGATATGATAGGAATGTAGGAGCTGGTCCAGACTGTCTTTTACAGCTGAGTCCTCAGTCAAAGGAGCCCCTCCGGAGTCTACTCAAAAGTTATATGTTAACCACATGTATCCTGACTTAGATAAGCATCCGCTCCACCAGTCTCCTGACTTCCTGACTGCACGTAAGCTGTGGGTGTTGGATCAACTTTGTACTCCCCCCCCCACCCTCTCTCTATAAAAACCCCTAGCTTTCTAGTCTCAGGGTCGTTACCTCTGTCTCCTGTGTGAGATACGTATCGGCCCGGAGCTCCACCATTAAACTACCTCATGCTTTTGCAGCAAGAAGGTCTCTCAAGTTTCATTGGGTAACCCCGTGTCCTGAGACGAGTGTGGGTCCCCGAAAGGGGGTCCTACACAAGCACATAATGAAAGGACTGGAGGAAGTCTGAGGTAGCCAGATGGGGAGTGGGCAACCAGCTCAGCTCTAATCCATCACTGCCAAGAAAACAGAAATGGAGATGTTTGTGGAATGTCTGCTAGTTATTAAATGCTAGATAGAAAGATTACCAGATTAGCCAAATCACACACCGGGGATCTATTTATAGTTTCTTGGCTGGAAGTAAACAAACTACCAACAGCCAGACTCAAGGCATGGCTCTCTTAGAGTAGAGACATCTTTGAAAATTAAAAGAATACATACATTTTGAAGAACACATGATGACTCATTCAACCTCCAGAATGCCTTATCCTCTTTCATGCTCATATGACCTGCAGCATTAGAACATCTTTGTTGAGTCAACAGGGTCATGAGTATTTTGTAACAGACATTTATCCACATATGTCTCAGTCCTTCTTATCTGACATTCTGACATCTTAGTAATCTGGCAGAGAAATGAGGTTGCTGGGAAACATGGTGCTTGATGTCATGGGGCCAGGGTCTCTCCAGAGAAAAAGAGCCTGGAGTGGGGGAGGGGAAATGACAGAGAGAAAGAGACAGGTAGATTCATTTTAAAAGATTGGTTCCCGTGATGGCTGGGAGAGTGGGGTTGAGCTTTGTGTGGTAGGGCAGCAGGCTGGAAACCGAGGCAGAGTTTCCACATTACAATCTCCAGGCTGAGTTTCTTCATCTCTAGGAAGTGAGTTTGTTTTCAAGGTCTCACCTGATTAGAAGAAAGCTATACTTTTTTTTTTTTTTTGGAATAAAATCTATGAAGAATTTACCTGATATTACATCTGTAAAGCTCATGGTAACATGTAGACTATGGGCCCTGTAGCCTATCCAAGTAGATATGACAGATAAATCAAGAAATGAGGGAACAGCCATCTTGGCCATGCATTTGGCTGAGAGCATAGAGTAAGTAAGCTTGTTGGAACCGTCCGAGCCTTCAAAACCAGAAGTACAGGGTATGGAGACAGCTATGTGGTCAAGAGGGTTTGCAGTTCTTGCATTGGGCCTAAGTTCAGTTTCAGTTGTCTGTCTCACTCCAGCCTATAACTCCAGCTCCAGGGCATCTGACACCCTATGAAGTGTTTTGTCATTGTGTAGCTGTCTGTGGTCCATAGAGGGGGTAGGGGAGGGGGTGGAAGTGGGTCCTTAAATAGTGCTGGAGAGAAACTCAGCCTGGGGAAATGGTAGAGAGTATGTCATGAAAGGCTTTGAACCAAGCTGATACCGATACACAGATTACATTTTTCTTTTTTTAAAATTGGATATTCTCTGTATTTATATTTCAAATGTTATCCTCTTTCCCCCACTTCCATCCCCCCTCCCCCTCCACTTGCTTCCATGAAGGTGCTTCCTCTCCCAACCACCCTCTCCACCTCAGTGCCTTGGCATTCCCCTACACTGGGGAAACAAGCCTTCGCTGGACCAAAGGCCTCTTCTCCCATTGATGTCAGACAATGCTATCTTCTGCTACATATGCAACTGCAGCCATTGGTCTCTCCATGTGTGCTCATTGGTTGGTGTTTTAGTCCCTGGGAGTTCTGAAAGGTTTGGTTAGTTGATAATGTTGTTCTTCCCATGAGGTTGCAGATCCTTTCAGCTCCTTCAGTCCCTTCTCTAACTCCTTCACTGGGGTCCCTGTGTTGGTTTCCCTCTCCAGTCTACTTTGAGAGGTTATATGTGTTCTAATAGAAGGTTACTTATGTTCTAATCAGTGAATTTATTTTTTCCTATTTGTGGTTTCTTCTTCTCAGATCTGAACCTATGGTCTTGGGAGTTGGGATGATCTGATAGGAAATCCTTGAGAAGCTTCTGGACTCAAAGAGAGGATCTGGCAGAATCTTCCATTTGCACTTTTTGAATACTTTGGATGATGACCCAGAGCTCCAGTCGGGAGCTTGCAGGACTGGCAGCCTTCCCTTTCATCTCAAGACTCTCTCTAAACAAGCACAACCACACTGGCACTTTAGCGTCACCCTAGGCTCCCTGGACCCCAGTGAGGGCCTGAGGTCCCCTCCTCACTTGGCTTCCAGGGTGAGAGCAAAAAGTATTATCCCCACCCGTCCCCTGATTTCAGAAGGGGACATGGAAATTCCCAGTTACTAAAATAGGTTGTCAATGGGGTTATTTATAGCCACCATTTCCTCCAGGGACTTGGAAGTTTTAGACAGGGTTTTTCATAAACAAAATCATAACTGATATGTTTTACAGCATCTAAGAATTCCAGCAGTCTCTGAAATTCTAATTAGCAGGAAGCATTTAAGCACACATTTAAGTATACAACTGTGGTATTTGTTTCTAGTTTTCTTTTTTTCTTTTTTTAATCTGAGTCACAAGGCATTTGTTTTAACCTGTGATGTTACTGTTTATTGGTGTCTTCTCTTTCAGCTACATCTTTTAAAATGAAACTCTGGGGTTTTATTGGTGGTGGTAGAGTTTCTCAGTGGTATCATCTTTAAAAAAAAAAAAAAAAAAACCTATCATGCCCGAGCATTGTTTTTCCATGTGAGAAGCTATAATAACCAGTCTCCCCCACCCCCACCCAAGCTAAGCCTTCTTCCCCAGCCTTCTGTGTGATTTTACATTGAACATTTGTGTTGCTTTGTTTCTATAACGTGTCGATGTCATTGTTAGGACATTTAATGATGAGCATTCTGGAAGTCTATTTAAGTTACAGTTTGGGAGGAGGGCGCTCAGAGTACATAAAGTGCTGACTTTAAGCTAGAGCCATGGATATCAGTGAATTAGCTAACCTTTCAGCTATCCAAATGTTCACATTTAGCTACCATGACACCTGAAGGTTAGTGAGCCTGAAGCCAGCTCTTTACCTGATATTTAGACTGAGCAGAATTTGAAGTCAGTGGGACCAAATAGGTGTAAAGTTAAGATCTGAATTATGCATCTTGTTTTATCACCATCTGCCCACACAAAACAGAGAAAGCCTTTGAAGCACAGAAATCTAATCGTTTATTTGAAGTCTCTGAGGTGCATTCGGATGCCCTTTGCAGCAAGATGGCTCTCACTGATTCCACGCCTTAGCCTCAGACTCCCGTTGGGGAAGCAGACCTCAGTACCAGACAGCAGGACAGAGAGAAAAGTCTTTTCTGGACCTCACCTCTCAGGTGTGTGATTGGCAGACCAAATCCCGATTGCCAACCAGTATTGAATGCTTTGTCTGCTTTGCTAGGAATCCATATTGCATAATGGATTCTGATAAATACTGCCATCTTGGCCCTTGTTGGTCTGTTTTCTAGGTTATCAATAGAGAAAGAACTATCTAGATTCAGTTAAGCATTTCATATACACCATTGGATTGAATTATCTAAAAATCCTCTGAAAAAGGGCATTATTAAAACCTCCATAGGCAAGGAGCCCAGAGCCCAGACAGGGTGGGCATCAGGTTAAGGGTGCCTGTTTTTTTTTTTTTTTTTTTTTTTTAAGAAGTGAACAAGAACATCAGGCCCATATTTATTACAGCCCTGGTTATTAATGTGCCTGTGGGATAGGACATCAAGGGGGACTCTTGGCAACAACATATGCCCAGTCATATTTTGGCTAGTCACGAATTAATTTCACACTCACTGTTTCAGAGACATATGTGGGGGAAGTCCAGGTTCAGGGGGCCTAAGATTCAAACTCTAGCTTAGCTACCTAAGCCTTTAAATCCACCCGCTGACCTTCCTAAGCATACATTCACCGATCTGAAGAGCGAGCAGTAAACAGAGCGGTGCTTACCCCCTTTCTTTATCAGGCACTATTGTGTGTAGTGTGCAACGAATACTTGATAAGTATGTGTCCGTGTGAATCCCCGCATGCCAGCTGCTGTCCCCACTGCAAAAGCAGCGCAGCATCCAGACATCAGAGGCTGATTTATCAGCAGCAGATTTCTCCCAGCCCATCCCTAGAGAAACTTGCAGCCCAGAGATGTTGTATAGGCACCGTGTCCCAGGAGCTCCTACACACGTCTCAACATCACCGCTAGGGTTGAAACTGCACCCTCGAAGACCACTTTTACTAAGAATTTGGCAAACGTCATTGAGCTCATGCTGTTGCTGTTGATATTGTCACCACGGGCGTGGAGACTGCAAGGTCATCACGGTGCAATGAGATTTGAAGTTCTTTGAAATGTGCCTCCTGTTTGAAGGTATCTGGTGAGAACAGGCTGTTTTAAGACCTTTTCTTAAAACAGAGAGATCCAGGTGGCGAGGTGCAAGCAGACAGCAGCTTGTTTGTATTCATCCTGTAAACGCACACGACTACCTCGCTGCTACCTGTCGAAGGCACCCATCCTCTTAACACATCTGAGAGTGTTTAAAGAATGAGCCTTGTGCTCGTCACACAAGCCTGATGACCTGGGTTCAAACCTCAGAACCCACTGTGGAAGGAGAAGAGTGAACCCACTCGCTGAAAGTTGTTCTCTGACTTCCACATCTGTGCCATGGTGTGTACACACAGACACACAGACACACAGACACACACACACACACACACACACACACACACACACACTACATATAAAAGTCGCTGTCCTGCTACATCCCTTTTATTACTCTTTGAGTAAATGTTAACCACTTGGAAATTCTAGAGCCTTCCCTAAGGTCAATTCTTATGCATCGATTTCTGATTGATTGGTTTAGTTAGCTTTGTTCTGTTATGTGGTGTGGCTTTCTGTGTTGCCTTCCTTGGGGTGGTTACAGGAACACGGATTCTTAGGGAAGGTGAACTTCTCAGGTGGACTACTTACCTTCTGAGATACTTTATATTTACATTGCTACTGGGTGCTTAAAGCTTGGCTTTGCCAACATATCAGGTTAAAGCAAAGATACGTTCAAGTTTCCCAGTGTTGATCACCCCTGGCTTTGATCCTAAGCCATTTCTCTTCCGGTGACCTTGGGATCTGTGTCTAATCAGTGCTTCCTTTCCCTGCTCTGCCTCCAGCCCAGGGTCTTATTTACCCAATAATTTAATCATTTTTATACATTATTTAGTTTCGAAGCTACAATGTCTTTACCTACAAATGGGCATCCTAAGAATAATATCCCTCTCACTAGACTATGAAAATTATGTATACCTGATTTTCAAAATGCCCAACATGAATGTCTTTCTTTAGTGAATATGAATTAAGGATGAATAAATTATGTAAATTTTGAGCAAATGATTGTGTCCGTTTTCTTTGAAGCTTGTGTTAAGATTTGTAGTTTGATGAGCTAGACAGATCAGTACTATCTGATTTGTGGCTTTAGATTCTTCACTCTCTTAGACTAAAATCTTTGAACAATTATACTTTAAAATTATTTTTATTAGTCGAGATATATCTCAGTAAAATAGACTCTGACTCACGACATGGTTGGAATAGAGGGAGAAGCTAGATTCTTACTTGTAGAGAGTCAAGTCTAGTTTCTAGTCTGTAATTCAGGGTAGGCTTTTCAAATGATACAGACATTATTTCTTAGACCCATTCCCCACCAGAGATTCCCAAGGGTTAAAAGATTCTGAATGCTAAGTGATGTCTCCTCATTTCTGTTGAAATATCGGTAAGTCCAACTCGGTGGCGATGACTCCCAACACACCATGCTTAGAGCCGTTCACTTTGCTCCGACTCAGCTCAGTGATACAGTTCCCAGTGCTTCAGAGAAGACAATGCTCCCAGTTGTCATATTCAGTTATCCCTGCAGCCAGAAAGAACAGGAGATTTTTTAACACCAACTTAGAACCCCCCCTGGTGCCCTGCCTATGGTTTTAGAGAAAAATCTCTGAACTTGTTCTTTCTCCCTGTACACACCCTAATACAGAAGCAGCCACATGAACTTGCTTCCCTTATTACCTTACATTTTCTAGAATAATGCTCAAATATAACTGATACTCAGTTTCCAAAATCCTACCTGTCCATCAAGCCCCTTCCTCAGGTCTCAGGGAGCTATGAGGAAGAGGACTTTAGGTGGGGATGGAGGACACTAAGGACATAAGACCCAGATAAGACAACAGAGCTGATGCACACATGAACCCACAGACACAGGGGAAGCACGCATAGGGCTGCACAGTCCCAAGCCACATGAGGTCCCAGTGCTGAGAGGGGAACTGGACACGAGGCTCATTCCTCAACACAGAAATTTTCTCCAGCTGACAGTCATTCACAGAAGGAAAATCAGTTTTCTCCAGTGGAGAAAACTCACTGGGTAGACACAGAACACTTGAGGGAGGTTCCATGCCCAGCAATAGAACAGACAACACAAAGCAGACTACATGGTGTTTTTGGAGATGTTGCCTCATAATACTTTGGGCTGTTTCCTTTTCTTTTTAAACATCATTTGACTTTTGCTTTTCTATTTTGTTCTCGGATTTTGAGTTTTTATGGGTTTTTGTGCTGTGTGTGTATTGCGTGTGTGTGTGTGTGTGTGTGTGTGTGTGTGTGTCTACATGTGTGTATGTGTACATGTGTGTACACGTGTGTTCATTGTGTGTACATGTATATGCTCATGCACACACACACAGGCATGTGTATGTGTTTCTCATGCTTTTCCTCTTTTTTCCTGATTCCTTGCTTTTATTCTGGATTGTTGGTAGCCGTTTGTGCCGCACCCAAAGATGGCACCGGCTTCCTGCCGATGATTCAGCAAACAGAGCTGTTGTCCAGCCCAAGGGACGTAGTGCGCATGTACTACGCACATCACAGCCCGCTCTCGGGGCATGCTAATGAGATACTGGAGGGCGCACCAATCAGGTATCGACACGAGTCTCCTGGGCATATATAAGCAGTGCACTTTTCTTCCTCAGGGTCCCCTGCTCAAGAGTACTATACAATAAAGGTTGTTCTCAGAAGAATCCTGTTTCCGAACGTTGTTCTTGCTGGCGAGACGTTAGGCACGCAACACTGGATTGTTTATTGGTTTATTTGGTTTATAAAGAGAAGGAAAAAGGTATGGAGTCAGATGGGTAGGTGGTGAGAAGAACCTGAGAGGAGATGAGGGAGGGAAAACACAGCTTAATGGAGCCAGCAGCCACCGGCCTCCCATCCACCCCACTCCTGCCTCTCACCCTCTCCTGATACATGGTTACTGAGAAGAAAAAAATGAGTGTTATTTGGCTCTTCATATAGACTTTTCCACAGCAATAGCATGTTCTGAAGCAACGTTGAACCAAGTTCTCAGTGGTGTCTCTTATTACAAAAAAGTCTTGGAGGAGTTTTACTTTTACTGTCATAATCCAGATTATTAACCTGATTTAAAGTTTGCTGACTGACTAAACTTTTGTGTTTTCTTTGGGGTATGTGTGTGTGTGTGTGTGTGTGTGTGTGTGTTGCATGTGTATTTGTGTAGGTATGTGGGTATGTGTATACATATCGGTGGAGGTCTGAGGTTGATGTTGGGTGTCTTACATGACTGTTCACTTATGTATTGAGGCAGCGTCTCCTGCTTACCCCTGAGCTTCGTGTGTTGGCTAGTCTAGCTAGCGAGCGTTCTCCAGTGCCTCCCTCTCTTTCCTCCAGATTGCCAGGGTGGCAGGCTGGCTATCATACCCACCAGTCTTTGACATTGGTTCTGAGGATCTCAGTTCTGGTACTTGTGAGCACTTTACCCACTGAGCCATCGTCACAGCCCCTGATGATTAAATTGGTCAACTTGATTATACCGGAAAGGTCACAACTAGGAGACTAGTAAAGGTTAGTCATGGATATATCTGTGAGGTCACATCCAAAGAGAATCCCACAAGTGAGGAAGACCTGTGCTGTGTGTGGATGGAACTGCACCATCCTGCGGACTGGGTGGTCCAGGGAAGATAAAGCCAATTAGCATGTTAACAGAGTATCTTCTATTGGCCTCTGGAACAAGGCCCTAAGATGCTAGCGAGAATCTGCATCATGCAATGATGTGGCAGCAGCTCTCAGCTGCCCCAGTGATAGAACTCACTGCAGGTTCTAACAGCCAGGGTCCTCCCAAGAGAAGACAGTGCGTGCTTCCTGCTCAGTTCTGTTTGTCCTGTGAAAACTGACTTCCATGTTACAACAGCTGCAGGGAACAGAGGAAGCAAGCATGCCCAGGGCGTTCCTCTGTAGAGACAGAAAGGGAAAACAATCATATTGCTTGTCAAATCAGGCCACTTCCCAGCATTCAGTTCCCTTTGTCCCAGAATTCCAAAACTGAAATGATTGACTTACCGAGCAATTTAAAATGGAAATAGAAAAAAATACAATTTTTTAAATCAATACCAAGTTTGAACAAGTTTTTCCCATTGTTTCATTGGCCGAGACCTTTCTTAATTGTAGCACCACATACATAATCTATATTAATACACTAAACAACACACTGGACTTTATTAGTTTCATAAATTGTTTGTGGCAGAGTAAATTGTCAGAATGAGACATTTATAGTATTTATAGTGTGGAGGTCAGGCCATTTGTCCTTCAGTTTACTCAAGTAATTCTACTGTTCCAACATCTCTCCAAGGAAATACCAAATATAGGAGAAGCTATAGGCACAAAAACGTGGTTCTCTCTTTCTCTCTCTCTGTCTGTCTCTCAGTGTGTGTGTGTGTCTTTGTCACATGACTGAGTGAAACTGGCAAAGTCTAAAGCCTTTTCTTAGATTGCTCAAGGCTAATGCCCCTGTTTAGAAATGCTATTCCAAGAATTTTTCAAAAGAAAAGAAGCAGAACAGAAGGGAAAGAACTTGCTTTAGTTACAACATCTGTGGCCCCAAACTGGAAATAACCTGTCAAGCAGAGTGGAAATGGATTAGTCATAGTGAGTCGTGCTGGTATCACAGGTTACCATCAAACCATGCAAATGTCAGGTACTAAGTGACACAGAAACATAAGACAATTGTCGGTTGGCATCTTGAGTCTCTGCCTGTTGAGAACTTATTATGAAGTCAGCACACAATTTGCATATGTAACCTGCCCATCTTTATGGGAGCCTATGGGAGGAGCAGGTTCAATCCTGGACGAAAAAAATAGAGGCATAGCTGAGTAACTTTTCCAGATGCACATATGTGTCGGAGCCAGGACTGAAATGTAAGCTCACAAATACCAAAGCACAGCCGAGACACAAATGTGCTGTGTGTGGAGGTGGGGTGTGTATGGGAGAAGGGGCAGGGGGTGGTGGGGAATGGTGCAGGTCTTACACCTGTACCTGAGCACCCTTTGAGGTGCAATGCCAAGCCCAGATACACAACCAAGGTGAGAAAATGGCTGGAAAGGAGCCTTAGACTGCCAAGAGGGCTTTGTTCAAAACAAGGGTCAAAATCTGACCTCCTAGAGAGGCACACGCATACAAAATTGCTGATGGGACAGCTGTTGGGCTTCGTGACAGCTGTCACTTTCTCTAGAGTATGCTCTCTGAAGCAGATGTCCACTGAAGTGCTGTGCTGCTCAGACAACAAAATTACTTCCACAATGTTTCTTTACAACGTTTCAGGGAAATTCCTCCTTAAAATCCTTTTGTAAAGATTGGCAATGGGGGTGGGGGGCACACAACTTAAATCTCATCATATTCCTTTTGTTTTTGTTTGTTTTGTTTTGTTTTGTTTTCCCTTCTTTCCCTTTGCTTTCTGGGCTGTGTAAGAAAAATGACAGTGACGGTGGCTAGCTGTGCCCATGCCATGAGACTTCGAGCAATATTTATTCCCCCTGTATTTGAGAGGTTAACAGAATTTGGATGGCATAAGAGCATTTAAACATTATTTTTTAAAACTACGTTAAACTTTTAGAATTTAAGTGTCCACCTATTAAAACCCCAAAGATCACAGATACACTGGAGTTTTGGCAGAATTTTATCAAAGAACTTGTGTTTTCCTTACATTGGGTGCGGATTTTCACCTCTGTTTTGAAGAGAATCTGAAGAGAAACTAAAAGATAAGCTGGTCAAGTGAAAGTCTGAGCAGGCACTGGGCTTGCCAGCATCCTGTTTGCCTTAGAAGATGTCACAAGGGCCAGAGCACACACGCATGACTGACCTGTGGCTGAGCACGTGAGCCATATGTGACAAGAGGAGTTGTGTGCACCCCTTCTGACGACTGCTGGGGGAAGTCGTCTGCAAGAATCACTCAATGGCAGAAAAGTCGTGGGTAAGGAGTGCAAGGGGCCTTTCCAAGAACACAAAAACTTTTATTCAATGTTCTCAGAATGAAGAAAAGAAGAGTGACCTCCGCAGGTGACTGTGCATAGTGGTCCTGACATTCGAGGGCTTCTGGGAAGGCATGAAGGCCCCAAGGGACAGTTCAAAGCCAGGTCACCCAGAGCTTTCATTTTCTGACTGACCATCAGTGTAACGGGGTAAGGCACTGGACCATCTCAGCAACGTTCTTCTGTTTCAAGAGTGTATGGGGTCCGCCTACTCCCCAGGGTGTGTTACATTTCTATCTTGTGATTTGAATCCTGTGACAGCTATGTGTCACAAAGAGTACAAAACACTGTATCAGATATGTTTCACACTGGGGATTTCAAAGAAAACTAGAGAAATACATCGCACACCAGAAAAGTTGCATACAGTTGTGTGTCCGGAGAATGAAAACAGGCTCCAAGGAATTTAAAACTGATGGGAGCTCGTGGGAGGCCGTAACATAAGGAGCAGGAAGGAAGGGAGAAGTGCGCTGAGCCTGGATGTTTTCTGGTGGAGAGCAAGAATTGAGCAGGACTGGATTCCAGAAATCTACCCAGCTGTCCAACCACACCCACGCAGGATGGCCACTGGCAGAAATTCCAGAGAAGTGCCTCAGCTATGCCTTGTGGGGCAAGAGTTCCTCCTGTGGCTGTAGATTGTGATGGTTTCTGAGGGACCCAGAAGACAAGTCCCAGGGGGCAGTCAGGGCAGCTAGGGCCACTCAGGGTCCTTGGGAAAGTGGACATTTCCCCATGGATTCTGTCTGTTATGGTGAAGCAACCACAACCTGTGGAATTTTCTGGAACTCAGAACTCGGGCCTGAACGAGGAAGAAGAGCTTTGTAAACTTGCTTCCATACGTGTTTTATTTGACCTGCCTCTCTATTCATCTGTCAGTATAAATGCCCATTCATTTGAGATCTCTCTCTCTCTCTCTCTCTCTCTCTCTCTCCTTCTAGGTCCTCAGCCCCTTAGGAAAATAGGTGCCGCCCACCTTTTATCTGATCATGGCATGGTTAGTGAAGGAAGGACCAAGGCGAAATTATGAGCTTGGCTTTTGAGGCACTAGCCAGAGGTTAGGCTGGGGAGGGTAAATGCTACGAGTGAGCATCTCCAGGAAGACTGGGGCAGCACAGAAGAAAAGTGACTGCATGTGAACATGACAGGAAGTGTAGCCATTTGTTCCCGCCTTCCCCTCTGCACACCCTTCCCTGGTCCCTGGTCTTTCTGCCTCATCATTCCCTGTGGAGATGTGAGTTTAAAGAAGCTCTGTAGCTCTACTCCTTAACTCCACTAGGGTAGTAGTATTTGAGACTCAGGTCGGGGCTATTGTAGGGAATTGTGAGCATGGAGAAATCAGCCTGATTTTCGTTTTTCTTTTATCAAATCCTTCATCCGGTGCTAAGGAAAGTCCTAAGCATCATGAATCCAGAGAGAGAACCCTGCGCCTCTGTCATGAGGAGCTGATGCTTGTGACGAGTGTTTTCACAAGAGTGAAACTCAGAATTGAGTTTCAGGATGAAGACTGCACAGAAAGAGGAAAGAGGGGTTCATTTCAACACACAGGGTCCAGCTGGATCAGCAGGAAAAAGATGACAGTATTCTGCAGGCCTTTGTTCCTGTGCACTCTGTGCACGCTCTTTAGTCACCGGGAAGAATGGCTAGAAACAGCTATTCCGGGGATTTCTGGACTTCTATCATTTCGGGAGATCGCTTACAGAATTAGGCAAGAGTCCTTGGTACAGTGCTGGCTACATTTTCTCAGGGCTCTTTTTCTTAAGGCTGGACAGAGGAAGGCTGATGAGAGAAGAGGTATGTGAGAATAGTCCTATTTATCATCGAGGAGCTCTGGAGGACAGGGTTCCTCTGTCAGAAACAACAGCTGACAAGTTCACACCAGAAGGTCGTGGAGCTGAGGTGTAAGGATAAACTTCCTGGACCTTGCTAATCAGATCTATTCAACCCATTTCCACCTGGCTGGAGACTGGAGTTAGTGCATAGCAACTCTTAATGTAGCATCTAGAAACTAGTCTAATTTTTTTTTTAATTACAAAATCAACTATGGGATAACAGACCTTGTTCAGCCAGCCTTGATACAAAAGTAAAAACTTGGAATTTTCAGATACATGCTCTTATTAGTAAAAAGCCCCGAACAACGAAGCACACCCGTTTAGCCTGAGGTCAAACAGCTCATGAAATTTTAAATTCTAAAATTCAGAAAGCTAAGTATGAAGGTGGAAGAAAAGCTGATATTTCCAAGTTGGCAGATTATTGAAATTATCATAAATGGAGACAACTTTTAATTCTCAATAGAAGGGAAGTTTTTAAAATTTACATTGGAGATTGACTAAAAGGGTGGGGGGGATTTTTAAAATAAGCATTTGAATTACATAAATGTAAAACTAAAGTCCTACTCTGGAACAGGAAGGTTACCACATCATTCACTCATTCGACAAACAATTTTTGAGCACCTGCTGTTTTCATAAAAGGCAGTGATTATGTGAGGAGGGCTCTGCTGTGAGTACAGTTTAAGCCCTCGAAACTCTGTCCTCTGGCATTTGAGATAGGGGGGCACAGTCCATAAACTGGATGTTTGTAAGAAGATCCACCATACAGTAGAGGGATGGGGATGGAGGGCAATCTAAAGGTTGGCTCAACTGGATTTTTTTTCTCCACTATTTTTTTTTCATTATGCCCACATCTTCTTCAATACAGCTTTGTTAAATATCAGTCTGTTCTGCATTTGAGGAATTATAGCATGTGATTCCAGTGGTTAGCGGTGGCTGACAATAAGCAAGCATCCCTTGGGAGTTCTCTGAAATCCTTGGGGGGAAAGTCAGAATGACCTTACCCAGGGCTGCACTAGAGGGGGCTCAAGGCTATTTAGACATTGATTACAATGTGGCAACTTGAAAACCGGTCAACTCTGACAGGTGTTGCAGGTCTTTGTGGGCAACTTGGGCAATCATCACAGAGCAGCAGGGCACAGTCCCACGACCTCAGGTCACTGGGCATTAAAAATCCAGATGACTTTACTTTCAGGGATACAACTTCCTGAGCATGCAGATTTGAAAGTCCAAGGTGACAGATGTCCTTTGGTTCCTCATTGCTGGGTTTTTTTTTTTTTTTTCTTTAATAAATTGATTACATTAGCATGTCTATATTCTATATGTTAGCATATGTATGTGAGTGCAGGTACTTGCAGAGTCCAGAAGAGCATGTCAGATCTCGGGGTGCCAGAGTTACCGGCAGTTGTGAGCTGCCTGAGGTAGGTGCTAGGAACCAATCTGCCATCTGCAAGTGTAGGCCACGCCCTAAGCCGCTGAACCATCTCTCCAGCAACTCTGCTTCCTCCCATCCTCCAATCCTCTTACAGGCCTTTGTGCCCCGCCCCCCAAACAGTGCGGACGTTTACCCGTATGAACATTTGCTCTGCTGAACACTGATTAGAGGTCCCGAATGAATGATTTCATTTTATCTCTGCACCAAGGAGGCAAAACAGGTGGAAATATCCTTATCTTCCTAATGAGAAAGGGGTACTAAGGGCACTATGTAACCCAAGCAATTGGTAGCTAATAGTCCTGAGTCCAAACATAGGCTAAGCAAAGTCCAGAGCTCTCCACACAATCACATAAAGGCTTTTAGGGCTTACCTAAGCCAAACATAATTAAAAGGAAAGTATATTTGGAGAAATGCTTACTGTTTCTAAGTCAAGGTAGATCGCTGCCTTCCATGGACACTGACCTTCATCTGTAATGAAGAGAGCCAGGCCTGGATCCTCGTTCTCCACTTAGGAAACGGCAGAAAGGCTCAAGAATCAAGGACATGCAGTTTCAGCCAGATCATACATGACAAAGCCAAATGAATCTTCTTGGATGATAGGCATAGAGAAATGGCATCTATTTGGGGAGAGGCAGCTAGTTCTTAGAAAGTTGATAAAAAAATGTGAGGCTTCAAACATGAATTGTTTTATATATATCTGGGGTCCAAGAGTTTGTGCTTACAAATATCCCTTGCCCACTCAAACCCTAGCTACAGATAATGGTCCATTTGTGGCCCATAGATAGTACATAATGGGTACACTATGGGGTCAGTCAGGGCCACTGGATACAAGGCTTTGGTAAATCCTGAAGGCAACCTCTAATGCCTCTAACAGACTATAATAGAGAATGTGTGTTCTGTTTTTAGGCTGGGTCTCTCTATCTGGTTCAGGATCTATGGAATTCATGGTCCTCCTTCTTCATCTCTTGGATAACAAAAGACAAGGCCTGGACAAGAAGGCCTAGCTACACACCAAGAGCTTTATAAACCATGATAAAAATTAGAAAAGAAATGGAAAAAAAAAAAAGTGAAGAAGTCTCAAATGGCACTCTGAAGAATTTTCTTTTTTACCGGTAGAGTCAAAAGACCTAAACTTACTCTATCATATCTCTCTCAAAGTCTCTGAGCACTCTCTGTCTGACCTCAGACCTCTGTAGATCAGTAAGCGGTACCTGAGTGAAGCCACTAAGGTCACATTTGCTCACGGGTCATGCCTCTTTCAGTTTCTTCCTTTGTGCCACTTCCCCTAAAAGACACTAACCACTTGGTCCTGTGTGGTCTCCACCTACTGATTAATTACATATGATTTCTTGTCTTTCTTTTGTTTTTAGTTTTTGCCTTTTAAATATAAAACTTGAGTAGCATAGAGCCCCATACAAGTCAGTCTTTACTCCCTAGAGATTTTCTAAAGTAAATAAGAGAGACTGGGAAGTCTACTTTATATTTCTGAGGATTGATATATAACTAAAACTGTTCATTTTATCATCACAAAGATAATTAAATGTGAGGACAAGGCAGGGCTGAAATAGATACTTTCATACCTCTTCTCTAACTCCCCCTCTCCTGGGACCTGCAACCCCATTTTTAGATGAACAGGATAGCTAAGGGGAAAAGAGAGAACGTCCATGTGGCGCTATAACTTGTGGTGAGCACCCAAACTGGACTTTGTGTATTTTCTTTGTAGAATTTGATTTTAAAACCTAATCAGACTCCTGTTCCTTTGCATCCCTCTTCTGTGTTGTCATCAGTTGATGATACATTTGTAGCCTTGTGGGTTTTCTTTGCTGAGTTCCCAGAAACTGAGTAGCTGTGTTATTTTTCTTTTGAGCCTCCTTCCCTAGAGGCACAGCGCACCTCAAACTTACCCTTCAGCATGAGCCTCTTTATGTTTCAGCCTGAAACTTGCTATGGAGCTGAGGATGATCTTGAATTTCTGACCCTCCTGTCCTCGACCCACTAGTACTGGGAGTAATTGCATGTGACACCATGACCCTGTTTATAAACTTCTGAGATACAGTGTTGCTTTGCAGGGATACCAAGCTTTGACAAGGGAGCCATCAAATCAGACCCAACCTCGCCAGAGACTACAACCATGTATTACCCAGGTATTAAAAACCCTCACTTGGTCCGGGATATTTTGTCCTTAAGTGTTTTAAGTGTCTGCCATGGAGAGAAATAACAAGGGATTATCTACATGCAGAAGGCAAAGCCTTCTAAGTTCAATCAGTTTTAGTATTCTGAGTGACCTGGGCCCAGGAAGGAAGGTCAAGCAAGCCTCAGTAGTGAGAAGGCCAGGGCTTTGAAGAAGGGCTGGGGTCTCTGGAAAAGTTTAGAAGGTCCTGGAGGAGAACAATAACAACAACAACAAAAGGACAAATAGAATGCAGAATGAACATGCACCAACACACACACACACACACACACACACACACACACACACACACACACGATGGAGGGCAGGGAAAAACATCACATTTCTTCCTAGCATCTACTTTAGAGTTGTTACTGATTTTTCTTTCTAGTTTTTAAGATCACCACACCCCCACCTCAGCCTGCTGCACCGGGGTGATGCTCAGACTCCACGTTCAGGCTGAGTGGTTGTCAATCATTCCTCTTTTCAGCCTTAGCAGTTGCTAGAATAAGAGCATAATGCCCCCCAGGTGGAGAGAGAGAGAGGAGAGAGAAAGAGAGAGAGAGAGAGAGAGAGAGAGAGAGAGAGAGAGAGAGAGAGAGAGAGAGAGATTGTAATTAGACCAAGTGTCTGTCTTCCCCAACTGGGGACTTTGGCTAATGCCACTGAGGCATGCTGAGGATAAATCCACTTACGGGAGGCCTGTGGAAGCCTAAGGAAAATCCAGATCTGCCAGTACCAAAAGAACAGAATGAGCTAGGAAGAAAACTTTGAGTTCTCATTGGCTCTCTACAAAGCCAGTGCTACTGAGTTTTTAATGAGCGTCTTACAGTGCATACGGCGATGCAGTGTGTCTAGGGTTGAGCTCAGGATTCTGCCATACTGTTTCTTGGTAAAAATGAAGTTCCATATCTTGGCAAGGACCTACAGTCTGGGTCCTCGGTCACGGCCATAGTGTCTTCCAGCTTCGCTTCCTGCCTTGTCTCTCTTTCATTTTTCCACTCTACACATCAATGACTTGAAAAGCCCCAAGCACACCATACTGTTTTACAGCTGTGTAACTTTGTATATCTTCCCTCTGCTCTTCTCACTCATCTCTCTATAGTTCCCAGGCTCCTTCATGTCTCAGCTCATGAGAGACCTCTGCCATTAAACCTCCTCGGGCTCTCTGTCCTCCCAGGAAGTCTCTTTCCTTTGTATTCCCCACACTGTGATTCTATGTTGTTTGTGTATGGGGAGCCATAGCGAAGAGTTGCTCACTTTGTGCCCTACATAGTCTCCTAGCCAAAGAGGCGAGAAGGGGCTGGATTCCACGCTACCCTTCTTTTACCAAACCTAAGTCTTAATGCAGATCTGTCCAACGGGATGGCAGTACACACAGACATGCATGTGTGCTGGTTGTTTGCGTTTTTCTACCAGAGGTGAAGTCTTTGAAGAAAGATCAAGACTCGTTGTTCTATATCCTACAACGGTGTCTAGAACAATGAATTTTCATGGAAACAAAATGTTCACTGAATAAATGAACAACAAGAGAAAGAGCTGGAAAGGCGCACAGAGAACCAATTCCATCTCGTCTTAAAGGTAAAACAACGGAGCTGTGAGACTTGGTGATGCATTAACATGGCACTGAGAAGGCAAGGTTGCACTTTTATTATGTTGAAAGACTACAACAGGGTTTTGTTTAAAAAAAAATACAGTGCAAGACAAAAGAGAAAAGTATTTCGGTTTTCATAGGATGCATTTAGAGTGTGTAATTTTTTTTTTTTTTTTGCTTATATTCTTGTTCATAACTATTCAAAAATAAAAAAAACCCAGGGACATGGAAACCCAGAATGATCTGGCCACAAATGGCTGTGATGCAAATTTAGAAGAGAAGAGTCTTTTGGGGTAGTTGAGGTTGAGATTTGAGATAAGATTCAAACTCCTCACCTGCCATTAGAGAAATGAACAGACTATGTTCACCAGCACAGGTCAATGTCCTATCTAAACATGAGGGGCTCAATTCAAAGGGAACTATGGAAAGATTTTTTTTTAGGTGCTACTTCTGTTCACTGAGACCAGGGGTCAGGGAGATTGACAGTTACTGTCCCTCTTATCCTCATGAGTGGAGTGGTTAATTCTGGCATACTCAGGGGTACCAGAGAGATGGTCTTAGTCAGGTATGTGCTCTCCCTGCCTTAGAGCAGCACTCCATGTTCCCACTGTGGACCAGTAGCATGGTTGTATGCTGCCCTCTGTGAGTTCTGGATCACCTTATCTTTTTTTTTTTTTTTTTTTTTTTTACATTTTTTTTCTCTTTTTTTTATTAGATACTCTGTGTTTACATTTGAGATGTTATCCCTTTAGCCTGCCCTGCTCCCATCCCCCCTTCTTCTTCAGTTGCCTTCACAAAGGTGCATTCCCTTCTGATCCCCCTCTCCATCCCATTGTCTTGGCATTCCCTGTAGTAAAATGTGTCCTCTCTAGAACAAAAGCCTCTTCTCACATTGATTCCAGACACTGCTATCTTCAGCTACAACTGGATCAATAGGTCTCTTGAAATGCACACAAAGGTTGGTGTTTTACTCCATGGGAGTTTTGGAGGGTTTGGTTGGTTGATAACATTATCTTCCCTTGAGGTTGCAACCCCTTTCAACTCCTTAGGTCCTTTCTTTAGCAACCTCATTGGGATCCCTGGTTCAGACTGATGGTTAGCTGCAAGCATGCTCAGCTGTATCTATATGACTCTAGCATAGTCCCTGAGGAGGCATCTCTGTCTGGTTCCTGCCAGTAAGTACTTCTTGGGATCAGCTATAGTGCTTGGATTTGGTGGCTGCATACGTGGTGAATCCCAAGGTGAGGCAGCTTCTGAATGATCTTTTCTTCAATCCCTGCTCCTCTATTTGACCTTGCATTTCCTCCCATGAGAGTTTTGTTCTCTTTTCTAAGAAGGACTGAGGCTTTCCTTCTTTTTGAGCCTCATAACGTCTGTGAATTGTTTCTTGGGTATTAGGTATTCAGAGCTTTCTGGGGCTAGTATCCACTATCAGTGAATGAATACCATATGTGTTCTTTTGTTACTGGTTGCCTCACTCAGGATGATAGTCTCTAGTTCCAACCATTTGCTTACAAATTTCATGAAGTCATTGCTTCTAATAGCTGAGTAGTACTCCATTGTGTAAATGTACCACACTTTCTGTATCCATTCTCTGTTGAAGGACATCTGGGTTCTTTCTAGCTTCTGGCTATTATAAATAAGGCTGCTATGAACATGGTGGAGCATGTGTCCTTGTTATGTGTTGGAGCACTCTTTGGGGTATATGCCCAGGAGTGGAATAAGCTGGGTTTTCAGGTAGTACTATGTTCAATTTTCTAAGAAACCACCAAATTGATTTCCAGAGTGGTTTGTACCAGCTAGGAGCTGCATTTCAAAACACCCAGTTGGTATCTGCAGAGCTGGCCAGGGTGATAGCCGGTGAAAGATATCACATCTGGTGTGGAACATGTTGTCAATACTGTTTTTATTTTAAGGTTAATTTTGGAAGCCACACAAAGTATGTGTTGAATTATAATTGAATTAATATTATAATTGCTGAGGTCCTTGACTTCGTCAAGAGGCACACAAACCAGATGAATATGTACTTTAATATAATCTCATTTTTTAAAAGAGAGGATCTTTCAGTGTTGCCCAGACTGGCTTATAGAATCATAATTCCACTACCTCAAACTTCTAGGATTACAGGTGTACCCCACCATGCCTGGCTTCTAAAGTTTTGTGAGATCTGCCTTTGATGATCTCTGCCTTATCCAGGCAGGTCTCTTGTGATGGGTTGTATATACTTGGCCCAGGGAGTGGCACTATTAGGAGTCATAGCCGTGTTGGAGTAGGTGTGTCACTGTGGGTGTGGGTCTAAGACCCTCACCCCAGCTGCCTGGAAGTCAGTATCTGCTAGTAGCCTTCAGATGAAGATGTAGAACTCTCAGCTCCTCCTGCACCATGCCTGCCTGCCATGTTCTCACCTTGATGATAATGGACTGAACCTCTACCTGTAAGCCAGCCCCAGTTAAATGTTGTCCTTTATAAGACTTGCCTTGGTCATGGTGTCTGTTCACAGCAGCAAAACCCTAACTAAGACATCTCTCTAACAAGGCTACAAGCTCTTCCAAGTTTGGACTGAGATCTCAGCACTGTGTGTTTACCTGGGACTTGTGTGGCTGAGGTTATTAGATTTGCAGGAGATTATAGCTGCCAATGCCAGGATGAAATTAGGGAAGTATAATGCCCCCTCTGGCAAACATATCCAGCACTTTACTCCGGGCTGTGAGAAAGATGCCTCTGATAAGTAAACTGACATCTTGCAAACCCCAACCCAGGCTTTGCTTTCTGACAGCACCTTGTCCTCCTTCAGGCCTGCAGCTGAACAGATGACTGTGTTTTTGCAGCAAGAGGAAGTGAGAGGGTTGGATACTGTACTCTATCATGTGGACTTCAGGATGAAATGTATTCAAATCAGAACCAAAAATAAACTCACTTACAGCGAAAAGAAAGTGGGGTGAAATATAAAAATTACCCGTTTTCCCCCTTCAAAGTTTAATCCCAGGTCTCCATCCTCTGACCAGTGGAGCGACCAGGCAGGAAGCTGCAGCCCTTTGCACCCGTGTTCTCACTCAGAGCCCTGCAGGTCTTACCGTTTGCACTTCACGGACTTCCTGGTCTATTTTTCTACTTGATGTGTGATGGGAGAGATGCAAAGTTATTGAGAAGAAAAAATCTCAAAGAGCCCATTTATGCCAAGGTCAAAACCCGGGGAGTTGCAGTTTCCTCTTTTAAGGGTAATAAACTATGCTGAGTTTTTGTGTTTTATTCTCTGGGCAATTTATAGAAGGTGATGAACTTTTTGCTTTGTGAAAATAAGGGAAGGGACTGGAGAATGCCTCGGCCATTAAGAACACTTGCTGCTCTTGCAGAAAACTAGAATTCAGTTCCTAGCACCCATTCAGGAAGTATACCTGCCTGTAAGTCCAGCCCCAAGTGTTTCAATACCGCTCCTGACCTCTGTGGTCACCAACACACACGTACACGCACGCACACATGCACCAAACTCTGGGAAAGTTAAATTCTAGGATGCTGATTGTTATTAGCTGTTTAATTTAACATATAGAACAGTGCAATTTCGTCCATACATTTTTGGTTCTACCAACCCCCACTACCCACCCTGCCCCTTGCCCTTCCCACTGCCCTGCATTGGTCCCTTTCTTTATCCCAGTTTCCCTGCAGCTCTGCTTTCATGCTACACATATTCCATTACCTTCTTTAATCCCCCCCCCATTAGCTCTTCTTTACAATGTCTCCTCCTTTTCTTCCTCCTCCTTCTCCTCCTCCTCCTTTTTCCTCCTCCTCCTCTTCTTTTTTCTCCTCTTCTTAAGGTTCCTCTCTACTTTCAGGGCCTTTCTCCAAACACATCTACAAATACACAAAAATTAAAATCTAGGGGCTGAAGTGATGCTCTGTGGTTAGGAACAATGGCTGCTCTTTGAGAGGACCTGGGCTCAATTTCCAGCTTCCACATGGTAGCTGACAATCATCTGTAGTTCTAGTTGTATGAGATCTGACCCTCTCTTCTGGCCTCTTCTGACACCAGTCTCACACATGGTACATGCATAAACATACATACAGACAAGACACTCGTGCACATAAAATAAACCTGAATTTTTTTAAATTAAAATCTAGGGTCCACATTTGAGAGAAAATACTGCTATTTTCAGTGTTTCACTTAACATAGTAATTTATAGTTGCATCCATTTTTCCTGAAAATGTTATGATTTTATAGGTAAATAAAATTCTGTTGTATACATCTGTCACAGCAGGATAATTTTCCCTATTCATTCATCTGACTGGTCCTGTTTCTCAGCTACTGTAAACAGAGCAGCAAGAAGCAAGGATTCGCAAGTCTCGATGAAGTGTTGGCTTGGAGTCCTTTGGGTGCACACAGAGGAACAGTGTACCCAGTCATTGTGGGTCCATAGAAATGTCCCCTCCACCGTGAATAAGGCTCCTCTCTCCCTACACCCTCACTGTGTTGTCATCTGCTTCCTTGGTATTAGCCGTTACGGAATGCCATTTAACAAGAAACTCCGATTTGTCTTTTATAAAGAGTTGTCCTTTACAAAGGTCCTCCTGGAGGACCTCAGAAGACACCAGAGAGTCTCTTTTGTATGACCACCCAACAGCAGATAGCCGATTTTCTTACTGTGTGTCATGAAGTTGCTTGGGAGCTCAGTTTTAAAGCTCTAATCAAACACCAAAAGTCATAATCTGGCTCTTGAGTGTAACAGCAGCAGTCACAAAGCATCCTTAAGTTCTCACTGTGAGTCAGGCACAGGTCTGTATATGGATTCTTTCTCCATGACAATCCTCCTCCGGTTGTGCTCATTTTAAAATGTGTTTTTATTATTTTTTTCCCTTAGTCAGGTGTATTTGGAGGCATGTGTGCACACATACACATGTGAGCAAGGTGCCCCTGAAGGCAGGAGGAGGTCGTTGTTCCTGAGCTAGAGCCAGAGGCAGCTGTGGGCTGAGCAGCAGAGATGCTGGAGTCAGTCTGGACCACAGCAAGAACAGTGTGTGCTCCTAACTTCCGAGTCATCAATCCAGCCCCTTCGTTTCAATTTAATGCACGAGACACGGAGAATAAGGTGCTCAAAGTCACAGCTCACCGTAGGCCTGGCACTCCATCTCCAGAGTCCACACATATTTGATTTCTTGTCAGATAATTGATTTCCCCAGTTGAAAAATCATATCTCTAGATATCCTTCTTCAATATCTACTTGCGTAATCAAATGTTAAGTTGAATAGTGTTTTCTCAGACAGCTCCCTTTCCCCGAATCCATGCAGAAGCTGGCTATCAGCCCATGAAGCCTGGGATCAGCTCTTGTGCGTTAGCAGGGAGAAGGGGATCTTTCCATTTGCTTGGCGTGAAGCATCTTGAGGTTGTGGTCTTCCCTGCCCCCTCCCCCACCCTCCACTGCAACCAACAAGGTCTGGATATCAAGTTCACATGATTAGCCTCAAAGACATGTCATATGTTCCTGTGGCAGGAACATCTGGCCTCAGCCTTGCTGATAATCATGTTCCATTGATAGGCATTTAAGGAAACAACTGACCATAAATCATAAGAACTACCATACTTGCTGATGCAGATAAACCGTACCCATTTTTGTTTCTTTTGCTGCGAGTGTGAGCAATATAAAAATGAAAAAAGAAGGATTCAAGTCACTGTCTTGACAATTCTATTCTGTAGATGAAAAAAATACCAACCCTTGGGGGTTGTATAGCTGGGGCAGAAATTTAAACCCACCCCTCCTGTAAGGTAAGAAAACCACTTTGCCATACCATGTTCCTGAAGCACAACTAATCTATGATTTGGAAAAATTATAACATTTTTTGGCTCATTTTCTTGGAAGAACAAGGAAGAGGGAAATGAAGAAAGAGAGAAGGAGGAGTAGAAGAAGAGGAAGAAGAAGAGGAGAGAGAGGAGAGAGAGGGAGATGGTAAAGGAAGGGGGAAAAGGAGAGAGAGAGAAATAGACAGAGAGAGAGAGAGAGAGAGAGAGAGAGAGAGAGAGAGAGAGAGAGAGAGAGAGAGAGACCTGTGTGGTAGAAATGGCTCCTAGGATAAGACTCATGGCTCAGAGTGAACATTTTCATTAACTTAGAGAAAATTTTAATTACTTACCCACTCCTTAATTCTAGGGCATTAGGCTCACACAGCACCTTAAAGATAGAGGTGTGTCTGGTCTTTGGTCTCTGCTCTGTTGCTACCTGCTTGTTGTTTGGTTACGGATGGGACCTTTTATCTTAGCAGACATCTGAGACACTCATGAAAGTTCTTGTATTTGCTCACAGGTCTACCACAAGGAATCTTGCCTCTGTGTTTGGGGCCACAGCTCAGGCCTTACACCCCCCAACCTCCCAAGCCCCCCACCCCTGGCTTGGTCTGTTCTCTTCTGCATGAGCCTGTGTATGGAACTGTGAAACGTAAGACCGGTTCCCTGACTCTTAAAGAATCCATTTCAAATCTGCTGCCCTGCTCTGACCCGCTAGTCACAGAACTCTTGTCCATTCTCCCTCTTCTCGGGGACAGGCTATTTTTTTTTTCTCTGTTGCTGTGATAAATCAATCTAACAATTTGGGGAAGAAAGGGTTTTGTTCTTTGTTTAGTTTTGTTTTGACTTCTACTCCAAGTTAACAGTCCGTCACTGAGGGAAGTTAGGGCAGAAACTCAAGGAACACTGTTTACTGGCTCACTCCTCTTGATTGCTTATACAGCTCAAGCCCATCTGCCTAGGGATGGTGCCACCTATAGTAGGCTAGGACCCCCTTCATCAATCACCAATCAGGGCGATCACCACAGGCCCTTCTGATGGAGGTATTTGATCCCTTTTCCCCAGGTTGACTCTAAAGTGATCCCTGGAAACCAAGAATTGGATGCATTGAAGAAGAAACAATTCATAGGATTTAAGAACAAGTATGAGATAAAGTCTGGGAAGTAGACCAGGAAAGGACGAGGCTGTGGAAGCTTAAGCATCTCCGCTGGGCGTGATGTGGGCTTCGAAAGCAAGCTGCTGCCTGGCCTATTGGTGGTACGGATGGTGGAGGCTTATGTTCTGCAGGTCTACTTGAGAAAGAGAAGAAAGATACTCTCTAGAAAGGATACCTGGCTAGCCAAGCAGGCAGGGGAATGCATGGGTCTCACTGTTTGAAGTACTCACGAACAGGAAAATCAAAACAAAATTGTGATGTAGGAAAGATTATCTCCAGACCCTCTCAGCCCCTCTAGGACACATTTCAAGAATCTAGTTTCCTAATTTTGGGCCATACTTTGCTCTCAAGGATTGATCTGATAATGTCATGTATATGGGAGGCAAGCTACTAATTGGGCAGCCGTGCATACCTGTGGTCTATGCTGCCAGACAGGTGACAGTGTTTATGTGGCTCTTACTGGTGACAGACACCATTCCAAGCACTGAGCATTCTCATCAATCCACGAGAAAGGAACCAGCTCCTACACGGAGAAACTGAGGCACCAAGAAGTCATGACTTGCCCAGGGTCACACAGGCAATAACAGCAGAAACTATAATCGTACACCATGGTTCAGTGCTCATAACCGATACTCTGGGAATAAATGTGGAGGGGTGGACATTTTATAAGAATGGAATTTGGAGCCAGATACAGTGGCACACACCTGGAGTTCCATCTTTGAAAAAAGCTGAGGCAGAAAGATCACTTGGGTTCATAGGTTTAAGACTAAACAGGACTGTACAGCCAGAGCCTGTTTTAAGAGGAAAAGAGAGCTGAGGGAGGGGGAGTGGGGGGATGGTGGAAACAGACAGTATATGTTGTGGGGTAACATCCTGGAAAATATAGGTCACGGGTGTCAGCCTCCTACTTCTAATTGTGACTCGGGCTTTGCTGAGAAGTAACCTGAGTCAACTTACTCAATCTCATACATTAACACGAACAAATGTCAGAGGACGAATGGCCTTTGTACAGTGTTACTCCTTATGACAACATTTATAATAGAAGCCGTCTGAAAATAACCTGCATTTCTACTGATAAGTAGCTGTTTAAAAGGTAATTGCATTCTTCTTAAGTCGAATATAATTCAGCCATAAATTGGCATAAGGGAGATAGATATCTGTGGGCCGCTGTAGAGAGATCGTTAGGGTAGCTTATGTGAAAATAAAACCCTAGTGCAGGACTCAAGCATGCTATCGTTTGAGTATTGAAAGGAGCATGTGTTTATATGGTTGTATGTTTGTAAGTATGGGAAACCAAAAGAACTGGTTGCTTAGAGAGAAGAACGGGGTTGATGTGGAACAGGGAAGTGAGGAAGGAGACAGAACCCGGGAGAGCATCCCTGCAGAAGGCACATTCAAGATAGTAACCACGGATTTTTTACAAGGTGTGCACAGGGCTAAGAGCAAAAGACAGGGACAGTAGACTAGCTCCGGAAGAGAATCACTGTGGTCCGAGGCCCTGGGGAACAAGGAGGCGGGGGTGGGGTGGAGGGGGGAGGAATTAACGAGCTGGAATCAAAATAAAAAGCTTTTGTTGGTGAAAAAGAACAAAAACCCAGCCACTGTAGGCTCAGTACATCTGAGAAAATGCCGGGCAAGGGGTCCCACTCAACCCTCTCCTGATTAGGGCCTCCTCATGGACAAACTGTTGATGTCACCGGGGCAGAAAGGGTTGTCTCAGGCTCCTTCCTGCTAAGGCCCTGGAGCTGGCCCTGGAGCTGCAGCACCGGGAGTTGGTCTGGAGGGCATGCTGGGAACAACCTCCATCGCTTTCTCTGTAGCTCTCGGAGGAGTTCCTCTCTGAGTTTAACCACAAAAATATGAAACATATGAAAAAGCGACAACTTTCATCCACACACAATAATAACAATTACTATTAACAATTAATAATAATTAATATAATAACAAAGTTTAAAACCCTCCGAATGAAGGGTTGGAGAAAAACACTTTCTCCCAGGGTAACTTGTCTTTGAAGCAAGTTTCACCAAATCTCAGTCCACGGCGCCACCTAGCGTCCAGGAGAAGCTTCACGTGCTCAGCCCTACTGCCTGCAAGCCCCCGGGTTTCACTGCCAATTGGTCCCAGTTGGGAATGATCTTCCATAAAGGGGGAATATATTTTGAAACTTAAAATATTTGGAGTTTTTTTTTCTTTTAGAAAAATAGTTGAAAATTATCTACAATTCAATTTTGGATTGACTCATTACGATTTCTCTGGGACAACTTGCTTCACTCTGCTTCTACGGTAAACGCCACCTGTGACCTATCACTAAACACTCTACGAGCTGCCTCTGAGTTTTCCCCTCTCCGTTTACGTGTTCTTAATATAGAGATTCTCAATCCTGACTGCAAAATACTCACGTGGACAAGCTTTAGTTCTCACAGATTTGCTGTTTAAAGCGCTGCTGTAGCTTTAGCGGGCCACCGGGACCAGGAGCCCTTGCCTGTGCTACTGAGTGGCCTGCAGTGATGTGTGCACCTGCAGCTAGGAGGTTGCTTCCATACTGGGAGGCCCATGGAAAATGACGTCGCTGACTGCACACTTGGCACCCTGCCTCCTCATCTGTCACAGCTCTACCCATCTTCCAGGGCCTGCCTCAGGGTTACCTCTCCTAAGACTCGCTCCGTTCTCATTCGCAACCTTAGAGGCTCTGGTGACTTTAAAAATAACTTTCGTAATTCGTTTTTCATAATAGAAAAATGAAATGATAATTTTTTGTTTTGTTTTGGCATAGGGGCTGACTATGTAGCCCGGGCTAGCCTGAAACTCCCTTCTTGCCTCAGATTCCTTGAGTTCTGGGATTACAGAACCATTATGATAATGATAATAATTATCATATAATATTATATAACATTAATAATTATCATATAATATATTATCTGGAATATATTATTCCCAGTGTAAACTATTTGTTTTAACCTACCAATTTTTAGCAGTCAAAAGTATGATAGTTATGTAAGGTGTAAATTAAACTCCTCAAAATAAGAGAGGGTGACCAATGAAAGAAGACAGCTTGAAAAATTGGGAAATCTTTGCCAGATATATATGTATATGTATATATACATATATATGTGTATATATACACACACACATATATACATACATATCTATATGTATATACATATACATTATCTACATATGTGTATATATAAATATGTATCTATAATACACAACCAGCAAAAATTAAACACTTCAGAAGACTAAGTGCCAATCAATAAATGGGCCAATAAACTGAACAAGCAGTTCATGAAAAAAGGAAAAATAGCCAATAAACATGCTATTAATATATCAAGCTATATTACAGAGATATAGAAATAAAAACAATATGGTACCAGCACAAAAACAGACATGTTGACCAATGGAAAAAATAAAAGACTCTAACACAATACAAGGCACATAATAACAGGCAATACTCAACCAAGATGCCAAAAATACACACTGGAGAAAAACAGCACCTTCAACAAATAGTGCAGGGAGAACTGGATGTCCACATAGAAGAATGAAATTAGATTTGTATTTATAAGTCTGCACAAAAAGCAGGCAGCAACTCTAAATAAACTGAAGACCTTAATATAGAACTTAAAATGCTAGAACTATCCAAAGAAAACACAGGTAATGCCCCTGAAGGTACAAAATGTAACTTTAGTTTGTTTTGTTTTTCAAGACAAGGTTTCTCTGTGTAGCCTTGGCTGTCCCAAAACTTCCTCTGTAGATCAGGTGGACCTCAAACTCAAAGAGATCCACCTGCCTCTGCCTCCCAATGGCTGTGTTTAAAGATGGGTGCCACTACCACCACCTGGCTAAAAAAAAAATGACTTTCTAAATTCAACCCTGTATGTACAGAATTTAAGGTCAATAATTGACAAACAGACCCTCATAAGCTAAAACACTTCAGTACATCAAAGGAAATAATCAACCAAGTAAAAAGAAAGCTCATACCCCCAGAAAGGACTGGTGTTAGTGTCTAGAATATATAAACAACAAAACAAACAAAAACCCTTGAACATCAAAAACCAAAGAACTCAAGTTTTAAAATGGGCTTCAGAGCTGAACAGAATGTTCTCAAAACACAAGTGGCTACCAAACATTTGAAAACGTGTCCAACATCCTTAGCTATTAGGGAAATGCAGAATTAAGCCACGTTAAGATTCCACGTTAGCCCCGTCCATGACTATGACCAGGAAAACAAATGACAACAGATGCTGGTGTTAATGTGGAGGACCGGGAAGCCTTCTGTGCTGTTGGTGGGCATGTGAACTGTACAGTCGCTTTGGAAACCAGGCTGGGAGTTCCTCTAAAGACTATAAGTAGAACAACCACAAGACCCTGCATGTCCCTTCTGGGCACATATCCAAAGAATCTCAGAGACACTCCTGCATCCAAGTTCATTAGTGCTCTGTTCATAGTCGTAAAGAGGTAGGATGTCCACCAGCTGATGGACAGATAAGGAACGTGTGGCATATTTACACAGTGAGGTCACCCAGGCCCAGAAAGAGAAATGCTGCATTTTTTTCCTCACAAGAAGACCCTACCTTCAAATGTTTTGTCTTGTGCGTTTAACCTGAAGAACAAACAGATCTAGAGAGCTACAAATGGGCCACTGAGGACAGGCATTAAGGAAGAGAAGATAATAAAATATAGTTAAAATATAAGTAGGGAGGGGGACTGGAGGAGCTGGAAGGTTAAGTATGAAGGGGTGTGGCTAGGGGGAAATGTGTAAGCCAGGGAAAGGTTAACTAAAATGAAGGGTGTCTGGAAAAGACATATGGAAACCTATGATCTTCAAGTCCCAGTAAAAAATATAATTAGAGGGGACAGTAGAACACATGTGACATAAAAAACAGGGAGGGAATACTGGGGGTTAAAGGGTTCAGTGTGGATGGAGGCGGAGGGATGGGAAGAAGGGGGTGGGTAGGATGTGAGCTAACCAAAACTTAGGACATGTGAAAAAGATTTATGGAAAAACCACAAGTATGCATGCTAATTTAACTTTTTGTTTGTTTGTTTTTTTAATAAACAGTCTAAAATGAGGTACTCTGCATCAGTGGACGAAGCTGCTCCCAAAAGACGTGGGTTATTAAATAAAAATCTCAGTGCCAGGCATGAAAAAGTGAACAGTCAGGAAGCCCCAAAATAATGCCAGCTCTTGCCATCGTTCTTGGTGGCTCAGCAGAACTAGGTAGTCAAGCCCTATTGGTGAAGACTCCACACACGTTGTTTGCAGGATGTTGAGAAATTAATCGCGCATTGACTAGGAAACTGCACCCACTGGCTAGCTTTTCTGATGGGAGGAGCTATGTAAGCTGCTGGGGTCTTCCCTGCCAATGGGTCCTCTGTATACTGCAATACCAACCCGTCAGATCAGACATGCAATATCGATCAGACTTTTATGGGAGGGTAGTGTTTGAATAAGAAATAGCCTACATAAACTCTGGCATATACACTTCATGGCCACTCAAGGGTGCTCTCTGGGAAGGCTTAGAGGTGTGGCCTTGCCAGAGGAAGTATGTCACTAGGGGCGGGCTTTGAGAGTTTTTAACTTGATCCCACTTCCAGTTCTCCACCCACCCCCCACCCTGCCCCCTCCTCTTAGATTCCTGCTTAGGCTGCCTTGCCTGCCCGATACCACACCTCCCTACTTTGGTGGGCCTTTTCCTCTGGAACTGTGAGCCCAAATAAACTCTTCCTTCTGATAGCAACAGAAAAGTAACTGATGCAGTGAGTAACCAGTGACCTTCTAAATTAATTTGAGGCCTGCTTCACAGGAGGTACTTCAGGCCCGGTTCTGTGAACCTGATGAAACGCCCATGGAAGGGCATGGGCCTTAGAAATAAACCGAATTGTTGTTTTCTAAATGGTCATGGTCCCTAGGTAGGGTGGTCTCTGGATGGCCTTTCCTTCAGTCTCTGCTCTATTTTTTGTCTCTGTTCTTCTTTTAGACAGGAACAATTCTGGGTTAAAATTTTTGAAGTGGGTGGGTGACTCCATCCCTCAGCTGGGGGCCATGCCTGTCCACTAGATATGGTCGCTACAGGTTCTCTCTCCCCTCTGCTGGGTATTTCAGCTAATATCATTCCTTTTGGGTCCTGGACTTTCTAATGGCTACCCCCAGATCCCTAATATTTCTATTCAATTTCCTGGCACTCTGTACTTCTGTCCCTTTTCATACCTGATCCTGCCCCCCCCTTCTCTCTTCCTCTCTCCCTCCCTCTACCTCCTGTGGTTATTTTGTTCCCTTTTCTATATAGGATTGACATCCACACTTTGGTCTTCTTTATTCTCAAGCTAAATGGTCGTGTTGTAAATATTTATGTATATACCATAGGATTAGTGCTGCTCCCACCTCGGTGAGAGAAACTTTCTTTTGCAGCGGGCAGAGACCCATGCAGACAGTCCAGCCTGGTCTCCGAGCTATTAACTGACCCTTCATGGTCAGCCATGAGTGGAACACAGACTTCAGAGTCTCCCATACAAGGCTTGGCGAACACCAAGGAAGACGAAACAGAAAGAACAAGAGAGCTGGGGGCTGGGCGTGGGAGGTGGGGAGAGAGTGTTAGGGCTGTGAAAGATTTTCTTGGGATATAACTTGGCTTCGTCACTCATGAACTTACAGCAGTTGTGGAGTCCACATAAGATTGAGCCAGTCAAAATGCTTGCACAGTAGGGCTTGTGAGCCCCCAACCCAATTGGAAGCATCACTGGGAGCCAATGGATAATGGAGAGAAAACCACTTTTCTCTGGGAAGTGGTCACTGGTAGGTTGGCTATGCCTCAGGTGAGGGCATGGGCATCAGGAACTGCTCTCAGTGGGTTCTTAAACTAAAAAGAAAAGAGGGACATGAAGTTAGGAGGAAAATGCACTGGGGGTTCATGAAAAGAATTGAAGACGGCAGTAGGGGTGGGCATAATCAAATTACCTTGTGCATGCCCATGAAAATGTCAAAGAATAAATAAAAATAGCATTTTAATCAATATCACAATATGGAGTTTGAGGTGACTTCACTATCCGAAAGAATGAGAATCGAACGAAAGTTCTTTTCTGTGGTGTTCACTTTCCGTAAACATGCAGAGTATAGTAAAGCATGTCAGTGAGAAAGATTTAGTTTCATAAAAAAATTAAAAAGCTATTGTTTAAATTTGCAATTTTCTTCACAGCAAACATTATTTGCTACACCCCCCCCCCCCAAAAAAAAAGGAAAAAAAGAAAAAGAAAAAAAATCTTTAAATGGTTGGTTCCGCTACTGCACTTGAGTTGAAGAATTCTCAGAAGACTTGCTCACTGAAAGGGTGGTTGTGTTCCGTGTTGGCCTGTTATAGAGAATGACATTCAACTTCTCTCTTCCCTTTTGTTTGTCTCATAAATATAAAACATTAAAAATGGTTTGAATGGAGAGGTAAGTCGGCTACTCCATTCCTGGGAGACCTGGGCATCTTTAGTGCACCACGGGCCACTGTCTTGTGATAATTCAGGGACTTCTAGCCACATATTTCAGAATACTTACATGGATCAAGATGCACAGATGCTATCAGTTTTGGTCACTGATGCCGAGCAAATACTGCAGCAGCAGGATTCGATCCCCTGCTGGCCAGTGTGTCCCATGTCTCTGCGATGGGTCCTGTTAAAATAATAGGAAGACAGCAGTTGGGGGAACTTGTACGCGCCGTTCACAATTCCATGTACTTCTACATGAATTACATTGCTTAATTCCCACAAAAATTATTTATGGAACTTTGAACCTTAGATTAAGAACTGGGTCTTTGTTGCTGTCCTTGCTTTCTGTTTCTTTGTTGTTGTTTTGTTTGTTTATTGGGTTGGGGAATCAAACGCAGGACCTACTACAGGCTAGGCAATTGCTCTACCTCTGAGCAGTAGGTCTAAGAACCCAGGCTGTAGAACAATTCGGCATGTCCATAGAGCCTTAGATATTTCAGATTTCATGGTCCCTGGCTTTTGATAATGGATCTCAGTGTACTTGTGCGGTATTTGGTCCTGCTGGTGCCTTTCCCATGCCTCCTTGGGGTTTCCCACTGCCAGCAGTCACTCTGCCTTCCCTGGGGGTTTGTATGCTAAATAGAGCTCCAGCTGTGAGCATGGGTGTGTGGAGATGTAAATTCTCCCCAGGTACCCCAGAACCAAGACTGGTATCAGTTCCCAGAGTGACTGAGCATCTGTTAGCCATAACAGGAACATGCTTTTTAATATTTTCCTGACTGCATACATTAACCACAAGAGGGAACCGTGTGAGCAATAACAGGCTGCTTTGAGAAAGTCCTCAGAGTCTCCACCGCTCAGCCCCCATTTCTGGGGTCTGGAAGATTCCCCATATGCTTTACACACTTTATGTAGTGTTTTCCCCGGAGAGGAAACTGGGTAACCTCTTAGTGATTCTAAGCGATCATGAAAGGGTGGACTCTGCTTGATCACTAAGGGACACGGACTTAATGAGAAAGTGTCATCAGCAGTGGCCACTCTGAACTCATGTGTTTTCCCCTCCTTAGTAAAGGTAAGACCATGGAAGGAGTCCTGCCATCCTCGCTGGGTTGATTGTTTGCTTTTGTCTCCTTGGAAACAGAAGAATCCTGAGGAAACTTTAAACACTGCATTTGCAGGGAGTTGAGAATGGGTCAGATGTAGAAGCTGGAACACTGTCCTTCCTGCCCCTGGGTCCTGCCAATGGTGACCTCAGGATTTCGAAGTAAAAGTCAGTGGTGGCACAAGACCAGACCAAGGGAGAGCTTGTCACGGACTGCAATGGCACCTTCAGGCTGTGTCTACCCCAGGGGACACTCCTGCGATGGATCTTACGTTAAATGACCTTCATGAGCTAAAGTTAAAAAGTTTAAGTGATTCTACTGCTGACTGGTTTAATTCCTTGATTTCATCGTGTAGCTTTCAATATCGTGTCTGGGTGATGCAGTTGCTCTTCCCCCTCTCTTTCCATGTCCATGGATGCTCACCACAGAAAGTTCTAGAGAAATTGCTTATTTTCAATAATCCACAAGATCTTTTGCTTTGTTCAAGATACAAAAAAATAATAGTTTCCAAGTGAATGTAAAAAAATATGATTTTATTTGTTTCCTTATCAGAAGAATAAAGAGAAAAACATTTTTTTAGGAATTGAATAAAACTAGTAAGTGAAATTGATATAAATCATTATGCATACTTAGCAAAAAAATAAAAAAGCCAGTTTGTTAAATTATCAAAAATTTGGACCCTTGTATTCAGGTTTTAATCTTCCTCTGCATGTAAACCCTGACCTGTTTTAGGCCTCAGTTTCCTTGTCTGTAAAAAAATTAGCATTTACCTCCTATCATAAAGAGGATAAAATTAGAGAGCATATACTGGAACTTAATACAGGCAGAATAAATGCTAGACATTATTATCTGTGTCTCTAGACCAAACATAAGATACAAGGTTGTTTTTGTGAGTGACCAAAAGACAGCTGTGATTTTGTACCTCAAGAGTGTACTGCTGTCTCCAAACGTACTGTTAAAGGCACAGATTAATCTAGCTCTGTGCATTGGAGGCAGCCTGGTTTACATACCAAGCTCCAGGCTAGCCAGCGTGCTACATAGTGAGACCCTGGCTCAGAAAATAAAGTGAAAAGCAAGAGAGAATAGCAACTATAAATTATTTATCAAATAACTTATATTATTTTCAAACTTGATACGCCTCTAAAATTGTATCTTCCAGAACTCAGAGGTTAACTCTTGAACTGTGACATTTTGTTCAGGTCTCTTGATGTCACAGCTTATGAAAGGTAATAGCCCTGATTCACATTGTTGTGGGAGCACTGTAGAGCGTGCTTACATAAACCTAGATGGTACAGGTCGCTCTGTTCACGTGGCCTTTTGATAAGATTAAAAGACATGGTAAACAGAAGACATGAGAGGCTGGTGCTGGGAGGACACAGCATACTGTTTGAAAGGCTCTTTTTAACAGGCAGGAGGGATATGCTCTAATGAAATAAGAAAGCATAGCAAATAATAAACAAGGAACATTGTTGCTATAATTACCAAGATCATAATATATGTCCTATACTTATGTGAGCAACTGAGAGCATGTTTATTTGCAGCAACCTCACAGACACACAAGTAAACACTATATATGTGCACACTATAATATATTACCATGTCACTCTGTGACAGGAACACCCCAGGTCTACCACAGTCCTACAGGATCACTGTGGTGACTTTTTTTTTTAAAATAAAGCATTGTTTATCTTGTACCTCTCATAGCATCTCTTTGAAATGGTCAACAAGCACATGAAAAGATGTCCAACATCAGTCACCATCAGAGATACGCAAATAAACCCCACAAGGATAGTATTTTATACCTAGTAGGAAGGCCATGATTAAACCCAAAGCTGGGAACTAGGAAGATAGCTGAGGAGTAAAGTGCCTGCTGAGCTGTCTGAGGACCTGCCCTCTGATCCCCATCCGCCATGTGAAGGCTGGGTGTGGTGGTAATGGTGAGTTCCAGGTTCAGTGTGAGACGTGCCAGAAAATAAGAACAATAAAACATACCCCGACTCTGGCCTCTACTGACACATGCACACATACACATAGAGGGTAGACATACCCCTACATGAAAACATACACACACACACACACACACACACCACACACACACACACACACAGAGAGAGAGAGAGAGAGAGAGAGAGAGAGAGAGAGAGAGAGAGACAGAGAGAGACAGAGAGAGACAGAGAGAGAACTAAAAGCAAAACATGCTGGTGAAAACAGAAAATTGCAACCCCCTCCTCCAGCACTGCTGATGGGCTAGTAAAACAGTGTGACATTATGAAAAACAGAATGGTAGTTCCTTTAAAAAAATAAAAAGGTAGAACTATCACATGATCTGGGTCTATGTGCAAAGGATATAAATCAGAATCTCAAAGATACTTGTGCATCCATTCCTCATAGTAACCAGAGGTGGAAGGAATGCAAACATCCAGGGATGGATGGATATGTTAATAACGTGGCATACACACAGAATGCAATGGTATTAGGTCTTTAGAACAACAACAAAAGTAACTTGTCACAGGCCGCATGGCTGGGGCACTGTGTTAAGTGAAATAAGCTATTGTGGGATTCTATTTGTATGAAGTAGCTTAGATACAAATTCATGGAACCAGGAAACAGGAAATAGAATGATGTTTGCCAAAGTCTTGGGGAGGAGGAAAACGAGATTTTTATTCAGTGAGTATGAGTTTTTGTTTCTGTAAGATGAAAAGGTCCTGAAGATGTTTCACAGTGTAAGCACACTTGCACTACCAGGTTGTACACTTAAAATATAAGGTTGTAAATAAATTTATTACTATCATCATTATTTTGGAGACAGAATGTTGCTACACAGCACAGACTGTCCTGGAATTTCTGATCCTCTTGCTGAGTAACAGGTGTGTACCACTATGTACGCCGTCTTAAGTAATTTTAGATTATTGATAATAAAACTGTAAGTAACTAAAAGTGGTAATAATAAAAGAACGCAACGGTTGCTTTACAACAGTTTAGATGTTATAAAACATGATGTGTAATTAACATTATGAGTTGGTCTATTTTTTATGATTGTATATTTCTAGAATTATGCTCCTTGGAATTTATAATTTCTGAATAATAATATTAAACCTAGTGATGAGGATAAGAGAAAGAAACTTGCTAGGCAGTTAAGAAAAAGGAACTTTGCAAACAAGCCCTTCTGGTGCAGCCAAAAGTATCTTTGGCTCTATTGGCAGTCCTGCCTGGCCAGAGGGCAGAGTGTACTGGCCGTACACACGGGTTTGTGTTCTGAGATTTTTGTTTGTCTTTCTTTAGTCCAGCAGCCCAATGAGCATAGCTGCCTAGAAGTTGTGCACAATCTGATACTTCATTGGTCCTTGGAGGTGTTTATAAGAACCGTAGTCCAGTTACTGGGATAGAGAGGCACATAGATACCTCGAGGGGATCTATGATTAGGTAAGCAAGGCTAACCAGGTCACCTCCCTCCATCTCAGCCCTGTTATTTCAAAATCCAATTTACTTCCTCTGTGACAAGCCATATTAACCTCTAAACAAAGCCTCTTAGCAGCCAATGTTCTTTTGGAGCCCATTCCACCACATAGGGGCTCTGCCCATTTCCTCTGTATTTTAAGTTTTCTCTCTATAATAACACCTCTTTTCAAAATTCACCCTGTGAAATTCAATCTTTGAGTTCTCAAGACAAAGGACGCCTGAGTCACTTACTCACAGAGGCTTTGGTGACTGTAAAAGCCAAGCACCCTAGTCCCCGAATTAAACACTCCCGAGACAAGAATGTCTTTGAAATCCTTAAAGACCAGTTTCCTCACATTTTACTCCTAGAAAATATAAAAATAACTGGCAAGGGCAGGACAGAAGCCAACCCATAATATTCTAGAATGGCTTGTTACAAGTAGATAATTATATTTACCTTAAGTGATATAGGGATAACAGAATAGATACAAAATGTTGGCTAAATAAATAGGTAGAGAGGAGAGAGAGAGAGAGAGAGAGAGAGAGAGAGAGAGAGAGAGAGAGAGAGAGAGAGAGAGAGAGAGAGAGAGAGACTAATAAAACTGTGGTGAACTTTTCTGTTACAGGGATGATGTGGTTTGAATGGGAATGGCCCCCATAGGATTATATGTTTGAATGCTTGGTCCCCATTTGATAGAACTACTTGGGAGGGATTGGTCAGGAGGTGTGGCCTTGTAGCAGGTGTAGTCTTGTTGAAAGAGGTGTGTCACTTTTGGTATCTTAAAGCCTACACCACTCCACTCTGCTCTGTCTGCCTCATGATTGCAGTTGTGGGCTCAACATGGAAGTACTTAACTCCTAGTGCCATGTCTGCCTGTCTGCCTGTCTGCCTGCTCTATACCATGATGGTCATGGACTCACCCTCTGAAATTGTAAGCAAGCCCCCAATTAAATGTTTTCTAAGTTGCCTTGGCCACGGTGTCTCTGCACAGCAACAGAACAGTGACTAAGACAAGGGTTAACAACATGCCTTTTCATTCTTTTTTTTTTTTTTAAATAAAGAATACACATGGCATTTAAGTCCAACATTTTGTTAGGCTGGAAAGTTGGTTGAGACATGATCAAACAGACTAATTGTTGCTGTTGGCTAACTTAAATCTGTTACCAGATAGTTTTTCTTTCCTAGAAATAAAGTTGGGTGTAGTTGGCTGAGTCTGGTAATCATAGCATTTTCGAGGTGGAGGCAGGAATAGAGTCAGTTTTGGGTTAGCCAAGGCCACATAGCAAGACTTTGTCACAAGTAAACAAATGACCAAAAGTGGGGGGGGGGGGTTTAACTTTCTCTTTCACTTGGTAGGATAAACAAAAGCTTTTTTAACTTATCTTCTACTTTGTGCTAATTTCCCTCCTCCAAAATCTCATTTGCTTATTAATTATAAGCCTAATTAATTATAAGCCTCATTAAGACTTATTAATAATATGCTTTCCTGCCTTTATGGTACACTAGTAGCGCCAAGTAATATTTAACTGTGATTTGTGAGTAGTAATAGGGACAAAGTAACATCATATATATAATCAGTTACATGTTTGTTGTTTCATACTGATATTTTCACTTTTACAGTGACCACCAGGAATGTGACTTGCACCTGGACATGACTTCCATCCACACAAGCGTGGATGTGAGGAAATTACCACTGGACCCAGCAAGAAGCTTTCTGACATGGCAAGATTATACTGCATATCTAATGAAGCAGATTGAGAGAGAGCAGGTGAGGAGGATCATTAGCCCTGATAATGATAAATAGGAGGGGGACAGTTGTGCTCCTGGTGCCCCCTCCCTGATCAATGACCAAAGCAGTCTTCTCATGGGTAAGAGTGTTTTGCCTGCAGGTATGTCTGTGCACAACAAGCATGTTTGTGCCCATGATGACCAGGCAATGGTGCTTGATTCCTGGAAATGAATGGAGTTGCAGATGGTTGTGAACCACCATGTGGATGCTGGGAATTGAACTTGGGTCCTTGAAGAACAGCAAGTGCTCTTAATTACTGAGTCATCTTTCAAGCCCCCACTGAAATAGACTTCAACACAAGGCTATTGGGAAGTGTTGGGACACCGTCCTGTCCTGAGAGAATTTTGAGTGCTTGTGAAAAAACTTCAAGAAAACAAGAGTTTGTGACCTCAGTTTCTTCAAGACACAAAAATTGTTCTTGGAACGTGTTTTCATGCTCCTCCCAGGCATGGCAGACGTGCGTGAGTGACATCGATGATGTTATTCATGTGCCTCTATGGGAAAAGCTGCGTTTTGCCACATGTGGCTTGTCCTTGAAATTGAACATCTTACTCACTTGAGTCTTCCTAACCCTCAGAGTATAAATTACCTGATGCTCTGAATAAAGTTGGCTATTGCATGAGACTTTAGTCTGCCCTGTTTATCAGCTCCATTCTCTTAAGTCCCATTGCTTCTAGAGCAGTAAGCAGTTGCAGAAATTAGGGGCCTAAGTCAGCTTAGAGTGGAGACCTGCACAGAAGGGAATGAGCAAGAATGAAGGGGCAGAACCCGGGGAAGGAAGGTTCTGCCTTGTGTGAAGCTTGTGCAACATTGCTGAAGAAAGGAGAAGCACATGTGCAGCCTCTGGTTTCCAGAAGAAGGAACTTTAGATGAAGCAGTGCGGGACTGAGTCCGAATGAATATTGAAGAGGCAACAAATCAAGGGGAAAAGATCCCCATTCAATTTTGATCCAGTTCAGCATTGATTTGACTGTTATTAATATACTTCAGCAAGATGGGAATATTAATCATGACAAAGACATGGCTAATTCTTTAAATAAATATAAACTGGATGTTCAAACCTTAAAATTGATTTTTTTTTTAAAAAGGGAACTAAAGAGATTGCTCAGAGTTAAGAGCACTGATTGTTCTTCAAGAAGTCCTGAGTTCAATTCCTAGCAACCACATGGTGGCTCACAACCATCCGTAATGAGATCTGATAGCTTCTTCTGGTGTGTCTAAAAACAGCTACAGTGTACTCACATAAATATAATAAATCTTAAATTTTTTTATTTAAAAAAAGAGGCAATGAAGGAGGCTTTTCCTGTGCATGTAAGGTCAAAAGTAGAAAAGGCACCACCTATGCCTGCTACAGTTTTGTCTGCTCCCTCATTGGAGCACAGAAATACTTACCTTCCATTGCTTGAACAAGACTGATACTCAGTCCATTACTGAATTCTCTCCAATTTTTGATAGAAGCCTATTTTCTTTTTAAAAGCTAACTTTACATAGACAAGCTATGGTAACGGAGACTCGTTTACCAGTTCCTCCCTGGCCTCATGAGATATGCTTGGTATTTCCAGAGCAATTTCAGCAAAATCAAAATGCTTATATGCACTAAACAATCTACTTAAAACTCCAGGAGAGATGGTGGTGAACAGACCTTGCATAGTGTCTTAAGAGGCAAGAAAAGAACCACAGCTATTTGAATCCAGACTAAAAGAAGCATTTGTGTACCCAATGGATCCTTCACTGACTTTGAGCTTACTTATGTTCTAAACTGTCTCCCACGGGAATTATAGCACAAGGTAACACACCTTTGGAACACATCTATTTATACTAGAAGGCCATACAATACTAACTGCTTACCTTACGCTTACTTAATAAATCTTGGGAGAACCTGATGTCAACAATTATATAGGTTTGAGCCTTGCTGCATTCTATTACCCTTAACAATCAATATTTAGAAAGCATTGCAGAACCCTATGGATTTTTCAATTTCATTTGAAGATTACTATGGAAGGATAAGAAATCATTCATTCCCCAGCTGGAAACCTATGGGGCTTTCTCATAGGAACTGAATTTGTGACCACAAAAGTAGTCCACCCTTCTCCTATCCCATAGGCAGATACTTATTGATGGCTCATCTAACGCAGTAGGAGGGATTCATGGTCCAGATAGACATCAGGTTAGTAATTCTGTTTTCAGCCCAACAGGTGGAACTGACTGTTCTGATTCATCTACTTTGGGTAATTCATGACGCCCCCCAGATATACTTTCAGATTCTGCCTATGTTATCGGACGGTTCCCAGCAATAAGCTTACCGCGCACATGCTACCGCGCACATGCTAACCTCCCTGCTTTGACTGCAGAAATAAGCTGATGCATTAACCTTCTACAGAAGAAAACTGGGAAGGGGTGTGTGTCATTACAGATGGATCCTACTGAAAGATTATGGATTCCTGGCCCGTCAAGTACAGCAGTACGGGGTGAGGGGACAGCGGCAGTTATCAGAAAGATAGCAGACCCTCAGCTAAAGGGCAAAAGGCGTTATTAACCGTATCATCAGAGGGCAAAGTTAAGATCCTATGCGCCTATGGGAGAAGTTACTTCACTAATGAAAGTTTTTATGCCTGGGCCTTGGGACCATAATAGATTCATTCCTCCATCTGATGAAGGGACCATGTTTAATTTTCCCCTGAGATTTAAAAAGCTTTCCATTTGCACAGGGCATTATAACATGTTATTCCTATTAAAGGCAAACATGGGCCTGTGTTCTACAAGATACTAGAACTACAAATCAAACAGGTCTCATTTCAAGCCATCCTCTAGATTTTTTTTTCCTGATCAATGTAATAATGTAATGTACTGGGCATAGTTTGGATCTCTGTTCTTGGTGGCAGAGAATCACACCCGATGCTGTCACTGTTCTAACATCTGCTTGCTTCTAGGGTACTCAGGCATCAAATGGCATTTAGGTTTATCTACATCTTAAACCAGAACCAGTGCAAAAGGTGGAGGTGCTGGAACATAGTCCAAGGAAGTGAGAGTGCTTAGGGCTTGTGAGAAAACACGAGTCTGTGACCTGTTTATTCTTCCACAACACAGAACTGTTTTTAAAGTGTTTTCATGCTCCTCTCAGGCGTAGCAGACAGGAGTTCATTCCACTGTTGTTATCCATATGCATCTATGGAAAAAGATTTTTTTGTCATGTGTGGCTTGTCCTTGTGATTAAACACTTTACTCATGTGATCTTCCTAACCCTCAGAGTATAAACTACCTGCTGCTCTGAATAAAGATGGTCATTGCACAAGACTTTAGTTTGCTTCATTTTTAGGCTCCACTCTCCAAGGTCCACGCTGCCAACTAGAGCAAGTGATCAGGGAAGCTTTTGGCCTTTGGCAGTCTGTCTAGACCGCAAAGCACTCAGCCTATTGTTGGAATTAACCTCAAAGCTCCAGGCTGAATCTGAGACTTTCTGCTATGCTGTATATTTTCAATCAAATCTCTGGCAAAAAAAAAAAAAAAAATTGAAAGTTAAGGTAGAGGGAATAACATAATGAATTCCCAAGAATTCATCATTCAGCTTGAAATCTTATTAACCTGAGAGCAATCCTATTTCATGTACATTATTTATCTTTTTATGTACCCTGGTTACTTCTATATTGTTTTAAAGTAAAATACAGCTTGGTTATCAGTTTGCAGAAAGTACAGACAACCAGGTGTCCATCCCAGAAGCAAATGCACAGGACACGAGGGTAATAAAGCAGATGCTAACGGCATAAGGAAGAGCCACAAACCTCGGCAGTGCTATCACCATAGGCTCTTACGGGGATCCCCAGACGTTACAAGTGGGACGCTCAGAAGCAAAATCCATCTGTGGCTTTGCCTCAGAAGCCTGGGACTATATGCAAATACAGAGCCTACTTTTAATCTGGTGACTAATTATTTTCTACTAATCCTTCTCTTGATACTCTTGAGACTGTGCCTGAAACTCCACATTACTGAATTACTGTCTTTGATTTGCCAGTGGTGCGCAGCCCTACTTGAAGCAGGTCAAGTGGAACATTTCAACCATTAACAAGGTTACTGTTTACAAATAGGCTTATTACAAAAGTAACATGGATGGATTCCTTAAATATAATTTAGAAAAATACAAAAAAGTCCAAAGGGAATATAGTAAATGCCTATACTGAAAGGGATTTTAAAAACAACATTTTGGTACATTTTCTTTTTGTTAAAATGTGTTTTTTTCATAAGCATGGAATATTTTATAAAATATGTGTAAAGCATTTGTATTGCTTCATATCACAGTTAACATTTTATAACATTCTCCAACATAATTTTATTTTTTACAAAATATGCCATAATAAATAAAGACAAATCTATTTTTTGGAGGACATCCATGTTTTTCTTCTGTGGTATATCAAGTATGTATGTGTGTGTGTGTGTGTGTGTGTGTTTACTATTTAAGGTAGGGTCTCATTAGGTCAGGCTGGCTTAGAATTCATAACTCTGTGTCCATCTTTCAAGTACAGGGATTACAGGAGTATTAGTGTTCTCTAGAGAAAAAGAACTTATAGAATGAATCTAAATCTGTCTATCTATCCATCCATCCATCAGCCAGTCATTCGAATGGCTTACAGCCTGGGATCCAGCTAGTCCAACAACGGCTGTCTACCAACTTCACTAGTTCAGTCCACAAGGCTGGAGGTCTCAGCTGGTCTTCAGTATACACCAGAGTCCCGACAAAGGAGGCTCAAATTCCAGTGAAGGAACGGATGTGCCCATGAGAGCAAGAACAAACAGGAAAAGAGCAAAAGCTTCCTTTTTCCTATATGCAGGCTGCCAGCAGAAGCTGTGGCCCAGATTCCCACCTCAGAAGATCCAGATTAGAAGTGGGCATTTTCTCCCACTTCAAATGACATAACAACAACAACAACAACAACATTCATATGTGTACCCAGCGGACTTCCGTTTTAGTTAATTCTAGATGCAGTTAAGCTTGCTACCAAGAATAGTCAGTACAATAGATATCCATCATGCCTGGCTTATGAGGTATATTTTAAGGCTAAAACGCTGTGTCACCCTAGAAAATAATATAGTAGGGTCTGGATATGTGTCTCTTTCTCCATGCACACACCATATAATGGCACTAGTCTCTATGGAAATTCTATCAACCTATCCCCCAACACACAGGTTACAGATGCACCCCAATCAAGAGTATTCCTTGTAATAAAAAAAGTTAAGTTTGATAGAACCAAATATGTACCTATCAACTTTTATTAGTTTACTCAAGGCTCAAAGTAATCCAGAGAGTTTGGCTGGGGTGGCGATGGAGGGAGAAAGAACAGGGGACAGCCAGCTTGAGCACTGGAATTGTTCGTACATTTTTACAATGTTAAAATATGATGTTTGAGAGTCAGTTCATTAAGTAAGTTTACAGTGACATATTTTGACCTCATCACCCCCAAGGGAGAAAGGCCCAGAGGATCTCCTCCTCCTCCATGTTCAGGCCACTATCCTACTTCACCTTAAGCTGGTCTAAAGACCACTGAGTCCTTGGAAGAAAGAACAAGTTTTTTTTGTTTGTTTTTGTTTTGTTTTGTTTTGTTTTAGGTTATGTGACCTTGGGAATATCTACCACTTTAGTCTTATGTATCCTTAAGAAGGAATAGCAATGATACAGCACCATTATCTGCCTTGAAGTTCTCTGTGGAATGAAATCAAAGCATCCGTCCCCTTAAAACTTTTCTGCAAAAGGTCACGGCAAGGGAATCCCATCTAGAAGCTGGCTAGTAAAACAAAGAACGATTAAAAATTACTTGGAAATATCTAAACTGCCCGTGATTGCAGATATACTGACTGGTGAGACACATGAACACACTAAAGTAGTGGTAGAGCAAACATATCAATGGAATTGCAGCACATTTTCATCTCCTCTGCTGCGCGTACAACAACGTCTAAAAAGTACTGGGCAACAAAGTTCTACAATTTTATATTGGCAAGGCAGACCTCTTGATTTATCCAACAGTGCAACTTGGATGATCAAGATTTCATCCACACTTTCATCTGAAAAATAGTTTCCAGGTCTTCTCTGCTTAAGACATTCCAGGAATACTGTGTTGGCCTGTGGAACACACCAGGACAGACACTAGGAGTCCCCTCTGGGCACAAAAGGCTGGTGAGCTGCTTGGCATTTCTTTGGTCAACTTCTACAAAAGCAAAAGTTAGAACAATTACGGAAAGTTACATTGTTATATAGATTGTTACTTTGTTTGCTGTTACTTTTAAACTTTGAAAAAGTAACCAAAAGCTGCAGCTATTTTTAGGTTCCAGGTACACACACACACACACACACACACACACACACACACACACAAAGCCTGATACAGTATTTCCAGTCTGCTCTAACTCAAAAACTAAGGCCATTTTTTTTTTCCCAGAACAGTTTACTGGGGCTGCAAAAGACACCATCTGGCTTCGTCTGGCATTAATAACTGTTAGACCGGCAGACGGATGCAAACTGAACTATAAATATGTTCTGTACTAGACGTGCAACTTCTGAAGACAAGGCGGAAGTACTTTGGGGCTACGCAGTTCAGTGACTGAATTAAAGAGCCTGCCTAGAATGTAAGCTCTGTAAGGCCAGGGACATCACCAGCTCTCACTTTAAGCCGCAGCACACAAAAGATCTGTCGGTACAGACTCGAACCCCGCCAGCCTAGAGTGGCAGAGACCCAGCTCCAGGCGCAGCCCGGGTGTCACGTGACGCGGGCTCCGCTCGGTCGGCCCCCTTCAGCCGGGGAGGTCGCGCGGATCCAGGGGGAGCGCAAGTGGGCCCGGCCGCCCGGACTATCCCTGACTGAGCCCGTCGCCTCATCCCGGTCCACGCTCCAGGTCGCCGAGGCGTACGGAGCACCCGCCGTCCAGCCCAGCGGCCTGCGTTCTGACGCGGGGCGGTCTGGGGGAGCCGGGCGGAGCCTCCCCGCGCCCGCCGTGCGGCGTGCTGACGCGAGCGGCGAGCGGGGCGGGCCGGCCTCGGCTCCTCCCGCCGCGGGCCCACTGGCCTCCCCCACCCTCGGCCGGTCAGCGTCCGAGACTGCGTCGCGCAGCATCGCGTCGGCCCGGCCCGGCCCGGCCTCCCAGGCAGATGCCCCGAGTTGCCGCTGTCGCCGCCGCCGACTCGGCCGGTGGCGGTGTGGGAGGAGGGCGCCTGGCCCGGGGCCGCCGAGCGTGACAGACGCGGCCGGGGCCGCCGGGGACTGTCGGGGCCGCGCGCGGACCATGTATTTCCTGAGCGGCTGGCCCAAGAGGCTGCTCTGCGCGCCGCGGAGCCCGGCCGAGGCGCCGCTCCACGTCCAGGCTGACCCTCGGAGAGCGTTCTTCGCCGTGCTGGCCCCGGCCCGCCTCAGCATCTGGTACAGCCGAGTGAGTAGGCGCCGCCGTCCCGGCTTCCCCCGAGCGGCCCCTGTCCGGTCCCGACTTCCCCCGAGAGGCCCGGATCTAGTCCCCACTCTCCCCGAACGACCCTGGCCCTGTCCGGACTCCCTCCGAACGACCGCGGGCCGGTCCCGACTAGCCCCGGGCGACCCCGGAACCGTCCCGATTACCCCCAGGTGACCCTGGAACTGGCGCGACTACCGCCGAGCGACCGCGGTCTCGTCCCAACTACCCCTGGACTGCCCCGGCCGGTCCGAGCGACCCTCGCCCTCGGGTTGGAGCCACGCGCCGGCAGTCCCCACAGCACCCCAGTCCCCGCGTGGCGCCCACAGCCGCGCGCCAGGCCCCGAGCTCCCCGGCCGAGCCCAGACTTGCCTGCCTCTCTGCCCCCATTGCCGCCCAGCCAATCTGTTGGAACGTCCCCGGCACTCCCGGCAGCTGTGGCGTCCCAGCTCCCCCCCAGCTTTAAAGGTCGTTGTTTAGTGGAGTTCCGGAAAGCCTGTTGGTCTTTACCCGGTGTGAGAATTTATAGTCTTGTTGTACGTAACTGATTTCCAGAAGACTTGGGAGTTGTTGGGTTTGAGTGTAGATGTCTGGTAACTTAGCTCCGGGTCTCTGCCTGTACACCACGGACTCCAGCCCTTAGCTGCTCTTGGACTGTGGAGAGCCTAGGAGCTCACATCTGTCTGCGCCGCACCTGGAAATAATAATAAGGCTTGGAGAGAGCATGGGATCAGAATTCTTTGCTTTCAGTTCCTGCTTCCCCCCCCCCCCTCCCGTGTCTTGAGTTTCGAGTAGATAAGAGAATTGACTTGAAAAGTAAGATTGAGTGGGCTAGCCTCCGTCCGGTCTTTATTGCTCCTGGACATCTGTCTGTAAAAATTACAGAATTCTGAGTTTAAGATTGCCCCGTCCCCATTCAAAGAGACAGTATTAATTGATGTCAGAGTGTCTTCTTGAAAAGAGACTAGAGGCTGGTTGACCTTGCCCTTGCTAGATATACGAAACACTGGTTTTGGTTTGGTTAAACCCGTTAGATTTCTGCTTATTACCACAGAGTGCTGATAATGCCCTTGACTGTCCTCACACACAGCTGTGGTAAAAACCGATGCTAGAATTTAAGTAATTTAGGTTTCTCTTTTACTATTACATAGTTAGGCTGTAAATCAGAGGATTTGTCACCAAGTTTTGGCTGACCTAATTTTCAGAACGGTATCAGAAAACCCGCAGACTACTAAACAATTACAGCATCAGCAATATGATACTCAGGTCTGTGCTTAATTAAAAATTTAAATGTATGCGTTGTAGATGTGGCAGTTGAACAACTTGTATTTAGTGTAACTATTTAAAGTTAATAGTTGTTTGGGCGAGCATAATTAAGAGTTCAATTTTACATTGTTTTCTAAATTTAGTAGTTTTGTTTGAATGTAACACTCTGTAAAACCTAACATTTTTATTCTTTTAACCTCTGAAGATACAAATCTGATTTATGTAAGTTTAGCATGGTAGGCCAGAAGCTTACAGGCTACCTTCTTTCCCCTCATCTCTCCCTGAAAGGAACATTATGATGAGTAAATGAGTCTCAGTTGTCTTAGAGACAATGTGATACTAGTAAAATCTGTTTGGATTTGGAGTTAGATGCAGTGTTTTGGAATTTAGCACCCCCTGCTCATTCCCTTCAATCTCCCCCTCTGTACACCTGAGTTTCACAGAAGGACTTTGGTTACTACTGATCTCTAGTGTGTAGAACTTACAATTTTACATACACACAGAACAATATATCACCCACAGAGAACTAAAACCTTTTCAGAGGGTAGATTTCGGGGAATATATGGGTTCAGAGGCATGAAGCGAAATACATTTCTGGACTGCTGTAGGCAGCCTAAGGGCCCTCTAGGTTTACATTGCCAGTTAACCTGAAACTCTGAGCACAAGCCTTGTCACTTAGAAAATCAGCCTTAAATGAGCAGATTCTAAGGTCTGATTGTGTGACTAGGTAAGTGGGAAATCGTGCCAGGCGCCACTTGCCAAATCTTCTCTTGGAATATATGCTTGTAGCTTTTCTTATCTTGTGAGAACATTCATTTTAATTTTCTCACTTCCAAACTTTACAACACAGTGTTTAGGTTACCAAATGTTAAAAGCAGGACTATCTTTAGGTAAATCAAAGAGGCTATCACTTATACCCAGAATTTGGAATGGGTTGGTCTAAAATATCTTCATTGAGACTATGAATGAGAGTGTTGATTTTATTTAGTTAATTTATTTATTTTTTAGACTGTTGAAGTTCTAAAGGGATCTACAGAGTTGAAGTAAAAAGTTACTTTAGGACATTTGAAGGCAGGGATAGTAACTCAAAAGACAAGAAAGAATAATTAAATTTTGCTTGTTTGAAATTTTGTTAGTACTTAATAAAGTAAGGATGTGTAAGAAAAAGGTAGTTTTAAAAGAGAAAACTGGCTTTGTGGCAGAAATGTGCGTTTAGTATCAACTGGTTATTTGCGTGTCTGAAAAAGTTGCCGTATGTGAAATTTTGTTTACCCATGAGACTCTGGGAACATTGAACTAAAAATCTCTAAAAAAAAAAATAACAGTAATTTTATGGGTCTTTTAGTAAACTTTTATGAACCACTTATAGCTACCTTTATTATGTATTAAATTGCTATTTGGGATTCCAGTGTTTTATAGTCATATCTGTTTAGACTAATTTTCTAGCCAAATTTGAAAGATACATGTTAGTGTTGTTTGGTTTGTTTATAAACAAGCATTTTTATAGCTATCCACTTCACTTTTTGATAATTAAAACATCACATTTCATCACTAAATTGGCTTTATTGCTTGGTTTTCAGTGTGATGTGTTAGTAGAGGTTTGCCCTTTGGACACTGATTCTAATTCAGACTTCTAAAATCTAGTCCAGGAGCCAGCCAGGCCTAAACACACGGCTGAGCAAGTGCTGCCATCCCTGATGCCCCACACACAGGGTAACAGGAGTCATTCCTGCAGGTTCTTCTCACCTTCATGCTTGTGCCATGCATGTGTGCTTGCATACCCACACACAAACCCACAATACGTAAGTAAACAAACAAGTAATTAAAACACCTACTGAAGTCTATCTATAATAGTGATACCCACATTTTTTTTTTTTTTTTTTTTTGAGGCCCTAAGTAGCTGGGTTTTTTTTTTTTTTTTTTAAGATTTAGAACGTGGCTTGGTAGCTTCCTCCTTTAATCTGGTCACTTGAGATTGAGAAGATGAGCCAGGACTGCTGTGAATTTGAGGCCAGCCATAGACTAGCTAAGACCTTGTCGAGGAAAGGGAAGGATGGTGGGCTGGAAGGAAGGAGAACGAAGGAAAAGAAAAGGAAAAGAAAGATTCAGTCTATATGTTAGGATGAGGTGGTAAGAGTTAGGGCTTTATGGATGGGATGGTATATTTCTACAAGAGAACTGTAGAATTCAGCTTAGGTGTTACAGTTGCTCCATAAAATGAGTATTGCATGAGATGAACTGTATTTTCTAGTATAATGAAGACCATGGATATTCTTTTTAGACTCCTTAACTGTAACTATGAATGAATGACTGACTATGTATGTAAACCTTAAAATATTTAGGAAGTTTCCATTCTGAAATAGATACATGCTCATCTCAATTTTCAGGTCACTGATTTCAAAATATTTAAATTACTTTCTGAATTTTTTTGAATACTAATTAGAAAGGAAGGCATAAATAGGCAGCACATGAAAGTAATGAGGATGCTCATTATATAGACAACACATTTTTGCCCAATGAACTGTGTTAATATGATACATGAAAGCCTTCTGTTGTTATTTTCTGAGACAGAGTTTCACTATGTATCACTGGCTGACCTGGAATTTACCATCACACCCAGAGAATGAAAGTCTTTTGAGTTACCACTGTGGATTGCTAATAAAAAGTTGAAGTTGGCAAATCATCACTATCTCATAAATAATATATTTGAGCAGAAACTTGTATTCCTGTTTATGTGCGCAAATAATGAAAAGTCCCTGTTAATGTGTACATGGAAGGCACAGGGAGGCAGATGTCTCAAGAACCGAGCTGTAAGTGTATAATGAGCTGTGCAACCTCAGGAAAGCTGTTTAATTTCTGTCTCCTTTTTTCTAACAGTTGTGTTTCAGATCTATTCCATTCCTGCCTCCATAGACCTTCCTTATAAGGTCTCATAAGACATGTCTGAATGTCTTCTAGGGTTCACTTTTTGTTAAAGAATAAAGTCCAAACTCCTTAGTTTGATATGAGAGCCACTCCTGTCCTGGAATGCTCTCTTGCCTCATGTCTGGTTATTGGTATATTACCTATCCTTCAGCTGCTGTTGCAATACCTCTTTCTCCATGAGTCATCGCTACCTACCATAACTGGAATGGTTCATTTATTGATGAAGTACTGTTTTGGGGTGTTCTTCTAGCTTTATTGAAGTACATACATGACAAAAGTTGTAATACTTGTGATGTATGGTAAAATGTTTTTATATACATGTGTAGTGATAGCTATAATAAAGCTAATAAGCATGTCCACCACCTCACATAGTTCCTTTATATGTGATGAAAACACTTAAGATCTACTTCAGGCTATAGGGATAGACTCATGGTTACAAGTACTTACTGCTCTTGGAGGGGACCCAGGTTTAGTTCACACACTGATGCCCTCTTCTGGCCTCTAGGGGCAAAGGGGACACATGTGGTTTATATACTTACATGTAAGCATACACTCATACATATAAAAATCCTCTTGGGCTGCTGACCCCCCCCCACACATTGTAGCACATGCATGGCCCCACCCAACACACATTATTATTGTATAATAATAATAATGAGTACAATTCAAGTAAATAATACTATTACCTTTAGTCTCCAAAGTCTTGATTAAATCAGAAAAATTGGCTAGTCTTATCATTGTGTATTTGTATTTGACACAGTCCCCCATTTCTTTAACTCCATCTTCTGGTAATCTCTGTTCTACTCTTGGTTTTTATGAGTCTTACTTCTTGAGATTGTACATATGTAGTAGCTTATGCAGTATATGCCATCCTTTGTCTGGATATTCCATGTTGTCCTAAGTATCAGGATTTCCTTCCACGAAAAGACTGAATAATATCCCACTGTATACACACCTCATTTCCTTTATCAGTTCATCTGTTGACAATCACTTAGGTTGTTCCCATGTTATAGTAACTAGAGTAATGATTTAGTGAATATAGACATGCAGATAACTTTTAAAATACTGATTTCAATGCCTTTTTTGTACATGTTTGGAGGGATGCCATATCTGTGCTCAGGTGTGCACACAGATAGGTACTAAGGAAATAGGACTATGAAACTATATGGTTCTTTAAAAAGTTTGTAAAGAACACTCCATATGGCTTCCTGTAGTTGCTGTATCAATCACAATCTCAGCTGTTTCAAGAAGTTCTCTTTTCTGTATCCTATGTTCCAGCAACATTGTATCGTTTGACTTCTTGGTGAAAACCACCCTAACAGGTACAGAAGCACTATCTGTTGTGCATTTCCCTGCTAATTACCAGTACTAAGTACCAATCAGCCTACTCACTGCTTTTACCTTATTTTGTGGGGGGAAAATGTCAGTACATGTATTTCCACCACTTGTTTGTGCTTTGGTTCTTTGCTCTTGGTGCCATCCAAAACGTTTTACCAGGACCAATATCAGGAGCTTTCCCTCCCTTTTCATCAGGAAATTGGTTGTTTTGAAGCCCTCTGTTTAATTTGAGCCACCTGTTTACCCTTACTTGACCTTTGTGGATGGGTGTTTTCTCCTTTCCATTTGGATAGCTAGTTTTCCTGGTACCATTTGTTGAAAAGGCAGTTCTCCCTTTTCTTCAATCTTAGAGTCTTTATCAAAGGTGAGGTCTGGCTTATGGGATTGTTAGGATGGGGTGACTGGTTTCTCTGTAGGGGTTCTGTTCTGTTCCATTGATCTCTGTGCCTTGCTTCTATCCAAATATAGTGCTATCTTGATTGTTGTACCAATACACACTATACTGTGAAACCAGTGGTATGAATGAAGCATTGTTTTTCTTTTGATTGCTTTCGCTATTTGGTCTTTTGGGTTCTCTATGAACTTTAAGATTGTTCTGTAAATTTCTATGAGAATTATTATTGGGATTTTAATAGAGATTGTATTGATAGTATGTCCTTTTAACAACTTCAACCGATCATCCATGAACATGGGATATCTCTCCATTTGCATCATGCTCACGGCCTTACAGTTTCAGTGTCATCTGGTTAGTTAAATTTGTATACTATTTTACTTTTGGATGCGGTTTATAAATAGGATTGCTTTCTTAAGCTCTTTTCCAGTTTGTTTTCAGTGTAAAAAAAAAAAAAAAACCAATTTTTTTTTTTTTTTTTTAAATCTTGTAACCTTACTGACTTTGTGTACTTGTATTTAGTACTTAGTTGTAGAAGCCTTAGGGTTTTCTGTATTGAATTTCTTCCTTGGACTTTTGCTTTTATTGTAAATTTTGCACTTGTGCTTTATTTTTTATTGGATATTTTATTTATTTACATTTCAAATGTTATTCCCTATCTGATCCCCCCTCCCCCTGCCTATATGAGAGTTCTCCTCCACCAACTTAGTTCTTCCTGATTCCCAGCCCTGGCATTCCCCTACACTGGGGCATCAGGCCTTCACAGGACCAAAGGCCTCTTCTCCCATTGATGCTAGATAAGGCCATCCTCTGCTACATATACGGCTGGAGCCATGGGTCACTCTGTGTGTACTCTTTGGTTGGTGGTTTAGTACCTGGAGCTCTGAGGCATCTGGTTGGTTGGTATTGTTGTTCTTCCTATGGAGTTGGAAATCCCTTCAACTTCTTCAATTCTTTCTCTATCTCCTCCATTGGGGACCCCATGCTCAGTCCAATGGTTGGATGCAAGCATCCAGCTCTGTATTTGTCAGGCTCTGGCAGAGCCTCTTAGGAGACAGCTAGGTCAGGCTCCTGTCAACAAGCACTTCTTGGCATCAGCAATAGTGACTGGGTTTGGTGACTGTATATGGGATGGATCCCCAGGTGGGGCACTCTCCGGATGGCCTTCCCTTCAGTTTCTGCTCCACACTTTGTATTCATATATCTTCCTGTGAGTATTTTGTTTCCCCTTCTAAGGACTCAGTACCGGCACTTTGGTCTCTCTTCTCACTGAGCTTCATGTGGTCTGTGAATTTTATCATGTGTAATCTGAGCTTTAGGGCTAATATCCACTTATCAGTGAGTACATACCATGTATCTGCCTACTAAATTCATGAAATTATTGTTTTTAATAGCTGAGTAAATGTGCCACATTTTCTGTATCCATTCCTCTGTAGAAGGACATCTGGGTTCTTTCTAGCTTCTGGAAATATAAATAAGGCTGCTAGGAACATAGTGGAGCATGTGTCCTTGCTATATGTTGGAGCATGTTTTGGGTATATGCCTAGGAGTGGAATAGCTGGGTTCTCAGGTAGTACTATGTCCAATTTTCTGAGGAACTGCCAGACTGATTTCCAGAGTGGTTGTACCAGCTTGAAATCCCACCAGTAATGGAGTTAGTATTGCTCTTTCTCTACATCCTTGCCAGCATCTGCTGTCTCCTTTTGATCTTAGTCATTCTGACTTGTGTGAGGTGTAATCTTAGGATTGTTTTGATTTGCATTTCTCCGATAACTAAGGAAGTTGGAAATTTCTTTAGGGGATCCTTGGCCGTTCTAGATCCCTCAGTTGATAATTCTTTGTTTAGCTCTGAACCTCATTTTAGAATAGGGTTCTTTGATTCTCTGGAGTCTAACTTCTTGAGTTCTTTGTATATTTTGGATATAAGTTCTCTATCAGATGTAGGGTTGGTAAAGATCTTTTCCCAAACTGTTGGTTGCCTTTTTGTCCTAATGACAGTGTTCTTTGCCTTACAGAAGCTTTGCAATTTTATGAGGTTCCATTTGTCAATTGTTGATCTTAGAGCATAAGCCATTGGTGTCCTGTTCAGGAAATTTTCCCTTTGCTATGTGTTTAAAGCTCTTCCCCACTTTCTCTTCTATTATTTTTGGTGTATCTGGTTTTATGTGGAAGTCCTTGATCTACTTGGACATGAGCTTTGTACAGGGCGATAAGAATGGATCAATTTACATTTTTCTATATGCTGACCTCCAGTTGGAACAGCACCAATTTGTTGAAAATGCGGTCTTTTTTTCCTTTGGATGGTTTTAGCTCCTTTGTCAAAGATCAAGACCATAGGTCTGTGGGGTTCATTTCTGGGTCTTCAGTTATCTTTCATTCATCTACCTGCCTTTCTCTGTACCAGTACCATATGGATTTTAAAACATAGTAGCTCTGTAATACAGCTGAGGTCCAGGATGGTGATTCTCCCAGAAGTTCTTTTATTGTTGAGAATAGTTTTCCCTATCCTGAGTTTTTTGTTATTCCAAATGAATTAGAAAATTTCTCTGTCCAACTTTATGAAGAACTGAATTGGAATTTTGATAGGGATTGCATTGGATCTGTAGATAGCTTTTGGTAAAATGGCCATTTTTACTGTGTTAATCCTGCTGATCCATGAGCATGGGAGATCTTTCCATCTTCTCAGGTCTTCTTCAATTTCTTTCTTCAGAGACTTGAAGTTCTTGTCATATAGATCTTTCACTTGCTTGGGTAGAGTCACACCAAGATATTTTTTGATTTGTTTGAATTAATTTTATATTCATCCTCTTGATCCTACACATCAAGTTTAGGAGTTCTCTGGAATTTTGGGGGTCACTTAAGGATACTGTTATATCATCTGCAAATAGTGATATTTTGACTTCTTCCTTTCCACTTTGTCTTCCTTTGACCTCTTTCTGTTGTTTAATTGCTCTGACTAGGACTTCGATTATTATATTGAATAGGTAGAGTGTGGGCATTCTTGTCTAGTCCCTGATTTTAGTGGGATTGCTTCAAGTTTCTCTCCATTTAGTTTGATGTTGGCTACTGGTTTGCTGTATATTACCTTTACTATGTTTAGGTATAGGCATTGAATTCCTGGTTTTTCCAAGACTTTTAACATGAAGGGGTGTTAAATTTTGCCAAATGCTTTCTCAGCATCTAATGAGATGATCATGTAGCCTTTTTCTTTTGAGTTTGTCAAATAAGTCAAAAAAAATAATGGATTGTGTTGATGGATTTCCAAATATTGAACCATCCCTGCATTCCTGGGATGAAGCTACTGATCATAATAGATAATCATTTTAATATGATCTTGGATTCTGTTTGTGAGAATTTTATTGAGTACTTTTGCATTGATGTTCATAAGAGAGATTGGTCTGAAGTTCTCTTTTGTATTGGGTTGTTGTGTGGTTTATGTATGAGCTTAATTGTGGCTTCACAGAATTAATTGGGTGGTGTTTCTTCTGATTCTATTTTGTGGAATAGTTTGATGAATTGGTATTAGGTCTTCTTTGAAGGTCTGATAGAATTCTGCACTAAACCCATCTGCTCCTGAACTTTTTTGGTTGGGAGACTTTTAATGACTGCTTCTATTTTCCTAGGGGTTATGGGACTGTTTGATGGTTTATCTGATCCTTATTTAGCTTTAGTATCTGGTATCTGTCTAGAAAATCATTCATTTCCTCCAGATTTTCCAGTTTTCTTGAACATAGGCTTTTGTAGGAGGATCTGATAATTTTTAAATTTTCTCAGTTTCTGTTGTTATATCTTCATTTTCATTTCTGATTTTTGTTAATTAGTATACTCTCTGTGTGTGCCCTCTGGTTACTCTGTCTAGGGTTTATCTATTTTGTTGATTTTTTTCAAAGAATTAGCTCCTAGTTTTGTTGATTCTTTGTATAGTTCTCTTTGTTTCACTTTTGATTTCAGCCCTGAGTTTATTTCCTGCCATCTACTTCTCTTGGGTGTATTTGCCTGTTTTTGTTATAAAAGTTTCAGATGTGCTGCCAAGCTACTAGTGTATGCCCTCTCCATTTCTTTTTGGAGGCACTCAGAGCTATGAGTTTTCCTCTTAATACTGTTTTCACTTTGTTCTGTACGTTTTGGTATGTTGTGCCTTAATGTTCATTAAATTCTAAAAAGTCTTTAATTTCCTTCTTTATTTCTTCTTTGACAAAGTTATCATTAAGTAGAGAGTTGTTCAGCTTCCATGTGTATGTGGGCTTTCTGTTGTTTTTGATGTTATTGAAGACAACACTTATTCCATGGTGATCTGATAAGATGCATGGGATTATTTCAATCTTCTTGTATCTCTTGAGACCTGTTTTGTGACCAATTATATGGTCAGTTTTTGAGAACATACCTTGATGTGCTGAATAGAAGGTATATTCTTTTGTTTTAGGATGAAATGTATTATAGATATCTGTTAAATCCATTTGGCTCATAACTTGTGTTAGTTTCACTTTGTCTCTGTTTAGTTTCTGTTTCTATGATCTGTCCATTAATGAGAGTGGGGTTTTGAAGTCTCCTATTATTGTGTGAGGTGCAATGTGTGCTTTGAACTTTAGTAAGGTTTCTTTTATGAATGTCGGTTTTCTTGCATTTGGAACATATATTTCAGATTTAAGAGTTTCTTTTTGTGGATTTTTCCTTTGACAAGTATGAAGTGTTCTTCCTTATCTTTTTTGATAACTTTGGGTTGAAAGTTGATTTTATTCAATATTAGAATGGCTACTCCAGCTTGTTTCCTGGACAAATATTTTCTAGCCTTTTCCTCTGAGGTAGTGTTTGCCTTTGTCACTGAGCTGTGTTTCCTGTATGCAAGAAAATGGGTCCTGTTTATGCATCCAGTTTGTTAGTCTATCTCTTTTTATTGGGGAACTGAGTTCATTGATGTTAAGATATATTAGGTAAAAGTGATTGTTGCTTCCTGTCATTTTTGTTGTTAGAGGTTGAATTATGTTTGTGTGGCTATTTTCTTTTGGTTTTGTTGCAAGAAGATTACTTTCTTGCTTTTTCTAGGGTGTAATTTCCCTCTTCGTATTGGAGTTTCCATCTATTCTCTTTTGTAGGGCTGGATTTGTGAAAAGATATTGTGTAAAAAAAATTTTTTTTTTGGTCAATAAATATCTTGGATTCTCCATCTATGTTAATTGAGAGTTTTGCTGGGTATAGTAACCTGGGCTGGCATTTGTGTTCTCTTAGGGTCTGTATGACATCTGCCTAGGATCTTCTAGCTTTCATAATCTTTGTCGAAAAGTCTGGTGTGATTTTCGTAGGTCTGCGTTTTTATATGTTACTTGACCTTTTTCCCTTGCTGCTTTAATATTCTTTGTTTTGTGCATTTGATGTTTTGATTATTATGTTATGGGAGGAATTTCTTTTCTGGCCCAGTCTATTTGGAGTTCTGTAGGCTTCTTGTATGTTTATGGGTATCTCTTTAGATTAGGGAAGTTTTCTTCTATAATTTTGTTGAAGTTATTTACTGGCCCTTTATGTTGGGAATCTTCCCTCTCTCTTAAACCTATTATTCTTAGAATTCGTCTTCTCATTGTGTCCTGGACTTCCTGGCTGTTTTGGATTAGGAGCTTCTTGCAATTTGCATTTTCTTTAACTGTTGTGTCAATGTTTTCTATAGTATCTTTTGCCCTGAGATTCTCTCTTCAATATTTTGTATTTTGTTGTTGATGCTTGCATATATGGCCCCTGATCTCTTTTCTAGGATTTCTAGCTCCTAGATTGTCTTCCTTTGTGATTTCTTTATTGTTTTTATTTCCATTTTTAGATCCTGGATGAGTTTTTTTTTTTTTTTTTTTTTTTCCAATTTCTTTACTTGTTTGTATTTTCCTGTAATTTTTAAAGCTATTTTTGTATTTCTACTTTAAGGGCTTCTACCTGTTTACCTATGTTCTCCTGTATTTCTTTAAGGGGGTAATTTATGTCTTTCCTAAAGTCCTCTATCATAATTAGCTGTGATTTTAAATCTGGATCTTGTTTTTCCAGTGTGATGGGGTATCTACAACTTTCCATGGTGGGAGAACTGGGTTCTGATGATGCCAAGTAGCCTTGGTTTTTGTTGCTTATGTTCTTGTGCTTGCCTCTAGCCATCTGGTTATCTCTAGTGCCCTTACTTTCTCTTGAGCTTGTCCCTCTTGTGATCCTGGTTTCCTCTGAACTCCTCAGAGTCCAGCTGTGTCTGTGATCCTGAGATCCTGGGTTTGTTAGAGCTCCTGGGAGTCAAGCTTTCTCTGGGTGTTACAGGAGTGAGTGGGGAGCCAGAGCCCTGAGTTTGCTCTGGTCAGTACATGTACAAACTGGAAGGGGCCCATGCTTCTGGCTGGGTGGGGGTTTGTGTTTCCCTGGTTCCTGTGGGGGTCTAAGTTCCGCTGGGTATTGGGAAAGATGTTGTGACTTTCACTGTGATCGTGAGTGTGTTAGAGCTCCAGTCCTCCAGGGTGTGTTTAATCTTCTGGGAGTCAAGCTTCCTCTGTGATGTTGTGATCCTGTGATCCTGGGTGTGTTAGAGCACCTGGGGTTGGGCTTCCTCTGGGCGTTGTTGGAATTGGGTGCAGAACCAGCATGCCCAAGGTCTGCTCAGGACACAGGTTCTGACTAGAAGAAAACACATGCCACTGGCTGGGTAGTGGTTTCTTTACTGAGTCCCTGGATCCCAGGTGTTGGGGCAGATGTTATAGCTTTCTCACCTATGATCCTGGGTGTGTTAGAGCACCTGAAAGTGGAATTTCCTCTGGATGATGTGGGGCAGAAGGTCAGACTGGAAGGTTTTGCTTTATTTTTAAAACTAAATTTAAAACTATCTCATTTCATATTAGCCAGGTGTCTTGTACATGGTACAGGCCTGTAAATTCTGTCTACTTATGCCATTGCTTTTCAGGCAAGGCCACTTTCTCGTTTTTGCCCACATTAGGTTGCTTTGGGGGTTTTAAATATTATTTCTTAGATTTTCTTGCTGTCCAAAGGAAGGTTAGTCTAATTATATTTTTGTGCCATTACCTGAAGTTATTTCATAAAAAAAGAATTTTGTATATTTTAACTTCTCTGTTTTTGGTATTGTGGGCTGTTACCTAAACTCACTTTTATTTACTCAGTACTTTACTTTAGACCATTAATGTAGTTTATCATTATTTGGCCAAGCTTCTATGAATCTTATGTGATTGGAAAATATTTGGAGACTACAAATATCAAAAATATTTGGTACTTAAGACTGAAAAAATCACTGTTGCATTTGAGATCCTCTGGTAGTTAGTTGAATATTACATTGCAAAAGAGCTCTTTTGATAAAACATTACTTTTTTTTTTTTTTAAAGAAAGTTCCCTATAATCAGTGTGTCAGCCAGGCCATTTCTCTATTGTCTTGAGTGCTCCTTGACCTTTTGTTGATGATCTTTGGGAACTACTTACCCATATTCCTTAAAATATTCCACTGAAGTCTGTCTTGGCTGCGTTTTCTATTATTTTATTACTCGGAGCCTCCATGCTACCGAACAATAATATGAATATGAAAATGGTAAACTGAAAAGCTGCCCAGATGCATTATCACCACATTGTTTAGAATGTGATTGTGTGTTCCACTATGTCCCTGGTTTTTTTACTTACATGTATTGTGTCTTTCCAGAGTAGGTTATAAACTTTATAAAATTACAATTTTGGTAGTTTTTTGTTATGTTCTATTTTGTAACCTTTAATAGGTATTGACTGAAATCTTTGTGCTTTTAATTTTTAAACAACTTACTTTTAAAAGCAGATTTAGGTTTTCAACAAAATTAAACAGCAAGAACAGAAAATCCTCAGATATAGCTTGCCCCTCCACCAATAACTTCCCTTTATATCACATTTGGTAGGACCAGTGTCCCCACACTGACCAGTGATTATTATGGAAAGTACATATTTACCTTAGTGACCACTCTTGCCATCCTGTGTTCTATGGTTTGAGAAATGTACAGTATATAGTGTGTGTACATCAACCTCTTGTTCCTCTTCCAAGATACCTGAGATAATGAGCTTAAAAAGAGGACGTTTGGTTTGAGTCATCGTTTGGAGGTTCAAGTCCCATTTGGGAAGGCCTGTTACTTTGGGGTCTGTGGAGAAATCATACATGATGATGTGACTACGTGACAGAGGAAGCCACTCCCCTCATGGCAGCCCAGAAGGGGAAGAAGGGACAGAGAGGACAGACTATTGTCCCAGTATCCTTTTTCAAAGGCATGCCCACAGTGGCTAATTTCATTTCTTAGGGCCTTTTCTCTTGCCTCCCAGTAGCATCAGGTTCTGGGAACCAAGCCTAGGTCTTTGGGGAACATTTATGACCCAGACCATACCATACAGAATATTTGCTGCATAAGTAGTCCTCTGTGGTCTACTTATCTACTCATTTCCTTCTTCCAACTCTCATGATCCCTATTTAAAATAAATAATTGGAGCTGTATAGTATTCATCTTTTCCAGTGATTAATACATTTTGGCTTCTACATGTTTTTTCATGTCTTGATGTTAATTACTGAAGGGATATCATGATTACTTCTAAGTTTTGGCAGTGTTTATGAAAATACTATACTGTTTGTGTTCTACTTTTCTTGTTGTTCCATTTATACAGGACCTTTTTTACTGTGTAGCCCAAACTAGCCTCAGCATCCTAAGTGCTGGGAGATACCACACGTATGTCTTTAAACAGTCTTATGTGAACATGTTTTTAGCTCACTTGGATAAGTAATGAGTAAATGCTGCCTTATATGATTAGTGTGTTTAGTTTTGTAAGAGAGTGCCAGTTGTGGAAATTGGCTAACTAGAATATTTGCATTTTCAGTAGCAAAGAATGTGAATTCCTATTGTTTTAGTATATCCTTGCTAGCATTTGGTATCAATCTTCTCTGAATGTTAACCATTTTGATAGGTATGTAAGGGTAGCTATCTCGGGAAAGATTGTTTTCCATGTGTATTTTTTGCTTGATGATTGTTGAAATTTTTTTGCACAATTATTAATTGGGTTGTTTTGTATGTTACTGAATTTTATGTTTGTGTATTTTTTAAGATTTATTTATTAATTTATGTGATTACACTGTTTCTGTGTTTAGACACCAGAAGAGGGCATTGGACCCCCATTACAGATGGTTGTGAGCTATCATGTGGTTGTTGGGAGTTGAACTCAGGACCTCTGGAAGAGCAGTTAGTGCTCTTACCCACTGAGCCATCTCTCCAGCCCCTGTGTATTTTTCTATAGCAGTTTGTTATTAAGGTTTGCAAACATGTTCCGACTCTGTGCTTTCTGTCCTCATTTTCTTAATTCATAAAACAGTTTTTAATTTTAATGAATTATGAATCATTTGCTCTAGATAGTGACACTTTGGGGGAAGTCATTGCTGTATCTGAGGTCATCTAGGTTTTTACTATGTTGTATTTCAGGAATTTTACAACTACATAGGATTTTGATTTATTTTGAATTCTTGAGAATTATATAATGAATGAGTCTTGATGAACTTTTGTGAATTGATTTCCATTTATTCTAGTACTGTATTGCCTTTGCTCTTTGACAATGATCAGTTGACTGTGAGAGTCTGTTTCTAGGCTCTCTGTGCTATTTCTTTGATCAGTTTGTCCATTTCTTTCTGTATGCTTATTGTGGTTTTACAGTGATACGTCTTGAACTTAGCATTAGCACTCTAACAATCTTCATCACTCTTTGTCTTGAAACTCTTCATCTGAAGTTTAGAGCTAATTTGTTGGCATCCTCCAAATACTGGAATTTGGGCTCGGATTGCAGAGTATTTGTAGATCAAACTAGGAAGGATTGGTGTCTCGGCAGTATTGACCCTTCCTGTCCACTAATATGGAATATTTTTTTATGTTGTGATATCTTTCATTACTATTTTGTATAGTATTTCTTATGTACATAATTAATAGATTTGTAACTCTAAATATTTCATTTGGAATAATGAAGTATAATTGAAAATGTGCTTTTTATTAAAAAACACCTTTTCATTTCTAGAATATATGAAAATGATCGACTCTTGGATATTAATTTTGTACATTGCAGCCTTGCTATCACTGCTTGGGTATTTCAGAATTTGCTGTTGCTTTTATGAAATTTTGTATATGCCACTGTTACCTGTGAATGTAACAATTTAATGTCTTCCTTCCCAATATGTATACCTTTTATTTTCTTTTATTTGTCTTGTAACATTTGTGCTGCTTTACACATAGATTTTGATTTATTTTGAATTGTTGAGAATTGTGTTAGGTAATGCATCTTGTGCTAATACCATGAATAGTAGTGAATACATCTTTGTCTTGTTTCTCAGGTGAGAAAGCTTGAGATTTTTCATTTCTAAGTGTAATACAACTTGTAGCATTTTTGTAGCTATTCATTGGCAACTTGGAGTTCTCCGAATGTTAAGTAAGATGCTTTTAAGGGATACCATAGAAGACACTGACACAACAGTCAAAGAAAATACAAAAAGCAAGAAGTTCCTAAACCAAAACATTCAAGAAATCCAGGACACAATGAGAAGATCAAACCTAAGGATAATAGGTTTAGAAGCGTGTGAAGAATGCCAACTCAGAGTGCCAATAAACATCTTCAACAAATTTTAGAAGAAAACTTTCCTAATCTAAAGAAAGAGATGCCCATAAACATATAAGAAGCTTACAGAACACCAAACAGATTGAACCAAAAAAGAGATTCCTCCTGTCACATAATAATCAAGACAGCAAATGCACAGAAAAAAAAGAAAAAATATTAAAAGCGGTAAGGGAAAAAGGTCAAGTAACATATAAATGCAGACCTATCAGAATTACACCAGACTTCTCAACAGAGATTCTAAAACCCAGAAGATCTTGGGCAGATGTCATACAAATCCTAAGAGAATAAAAATGCCTGCTTAAACTATATACACATAAAAACTCTCAATTATCATAGATGGAGAAACCAAGGTATTCTAAGACAAAACCAATTTAAGCAATATCTTTCTATCAGTCTGGCCCTATAGAGGATTATAAAAGTAAAACTCCAACACAAGGAGGGAAATTACACCCAAGAGAAAGCAAGAAACTAATCTTCTCACAACAAAGCACAAAAAAGAGAACCACATAAAAAATTCCACTTTTAATAACAAAACTAACAAGAAGCAACAATTCTTGGTCTTTAATAGCTCCCAACATCAATGGACTTAATTCCTCTAGACTGACAGACTGGATATGTAAACAGGATCCAGCATTTTGCTGCATACACAAAACACAATTCAGTGACAAAGACAGATACTATATCAAAGTTAAAGGCTTGAAAAATTTTTCCCAGGCAAATGGTCCTAAGAAACAAGTTGGAGTAGCAATTCTAGTATCCAATAAAATTGATTTTAACCCAAAAGATATCGAAAAAAGAAAGGAAGGACACTATATACTCATCACAGAAAATATCTACCAGAAGAAATTCTTAATTCTGAATATCTATGCTCCAAATTCCAGGGCACCAACATTTGAAAAACAAAACAAAAAGAATCACAAACATGATTGAAGTTTAAAGTACACATTGAACCTCTCATAATAATAGGAGAATTTAACACTTTCCTCTTACCAGTGGACAGATCATGGAAACAGAAACTAAACAGAGACACAATGTAACTAACACAAGTTATGAACCAAATGGATTTAACAGACATCTACAGAACATTTCACCCTAAAAAGAATATACCTTCTTCTCAGCATATCATGGTATCTTCTCAAAAACTGACCATATAACTGGACAAAACAAGCCTCAACCAGTAGAAGAAGATTAAAATAATCCCATGCATCCTGTCAGATCATCATGGACTAAGGCTGGTCTTCAGTAACAACAAAAACAACAGAAAGCCCACATACACTGGAAGCTGAACAACTCTTTACTTATCTTGGTCAAGGAAGAAATAAATAAAGAAGTTAAAGACTTTTAAAAATTTAACAAAAATTAAGGCACAACATACTCAAACTTATGTGACACATTGAAAGCAGCACTAAGGGGAAAACTAATAGGTCTGAGTGCCTCCAAAAAGACACTGGAGAGAGCATATACTAGCAGCTTCACATCACATCTGAAAGCTCTAGGACAAAACCAAGCAAATACACCCAAGAGGAGGAGATGGCAGGAAACAATCAAACTCAGGGCTGAAATCAACCAAGTAGAAACAGAGAGAACTATAGAAAGAATCAACAATTCCAGGAGCTGATTCTTTGAAAAAAAAAAAAATCAACAAAATAGATAAACCCTAGACAGACTAACCAGAGGGCACAGAGAGATTACCCAAATTAACAAAATCAGAAATGAAAATGAAGATATAACAATATATAAAAAGACATAACTGAAAAAAGTTAAAATTATCAGATCCTACTACAAAGCTTGTACTCAACAAAACTGGAAAATCTGGAGGAAATGAACGACTTTCTAGACAGAAACCAGGTAACAAAGCTAAATCAGGATCAGATAGACCATCTAAACAGTCCCATAACCCCTAGGGAAATAGAAGCAGTCATTAAAAGTCTCCCAACCAAAAAAGTTCAGGAGCAGATGGGTTTAGTGCAGAATTCTATCAGACCTTCAAAGAAGACCTAATACCAATTCATCAAACTATTCCACAAAATAGAATCAGAAGAAACACCACCCAATTAATTCTGTGAAGCCACAATTAAGCTCATACATAAACCACACAACAACCCAATACAAAAGAGAACTTCAGACCAATCTCTCTTATGAACATCAATGCAAAAGTACTCAATAAAATTCTCACAAACAGAATCCAAGATCATATCAAAATGATTATCTATTATGATCAGTAGCTTCATCCCAGGAATGCAGGGATGGGTCAATATTTGGAAATCCATCAACATAATTCATTATATAAACAAACTCAAAGCCACATGATCATCTCATTAGATGCTGAGAAAGCATTTGGCAAAATTTAACACCCCTTCATGTTAAAAGTCTTGGAAAAACCAGGAATTCAATGCCCATACCCAAACATAGTAAAGGTAATATACAGCAAACCATTAGCCAACATCAAACTAAATGGAGAGAAACTTGAAGCAATCCCACTAAAATCAGGGACTAGACAAGGATGCCCACACTCTTACCTATTCAATATAATAATCGAAGTCCTAGTCAGAGCAATTAGACAACAGAAGGAGGTCAAAGGGGTACAAATTGGAAAGGAAGAAGTCAACAAATCACTATTTTCAGACAACAAAAATTCCACCAGAGAACTCCTAAACCTGATGTTTAGGATCAAGTGGCTGGATATAAAATTAATTCAAACAAATAAAAAAATATCTTGGTGTGACTCTACCCAAGCAAGTGAAAGATCTGTATGACAAGAACTTCAAGTCTCTGAAGAAAGAAATTGAAGAAGACCTGAGAAGATGGAAAGATCTCCCATGCTCATGGATCAGCAGGATTAACACAGTAAAAATGGCCATTTTACCAAAAGCTATCTACAGATCCAATGCAATCTCCATCAAAATTCCAACTGAATTCCACATAGAGATAGAAAGCACAATTCTTTAAAAAATGTCTTGAATAACAAAACCCCCAGGATGGCGAAAACTGTTTTCAACAATCAAAGAACAACTGGGGGAATCACCATCCTGAACCTCAGACTATGGTACAGAGCAATTGTGATAAAAATTGCATAGCATTGGTACAGAACAGGCAGATAAATCAATGGAATACAGTTCAAGTCTCAAAAATTAACCCACATACCTATGGTCACTTAATCTTTGACAAAGAAGCCAAAACCATCCAATGGAAAAAAGACTGCATTATCAACAAATGGTGCTGGTCCAACTGGAAGTCAGCATGTAGAAGAATGCAAATCATTTTATTCTTATCACCCTCTACAAAGCTCATGTCCAAGTGGATCAAAAACTTCCACATAAAACTAGATACACTGAAACTAATAGAAGAGAACGTGGGGAAGAGCCTTGAACACATGGCAAAGGGAAATCTTCCTGAACAGGACACCAATGGCTTATGCTCTAAGATCAACAATTGACAAATGGAACCTCATAAAATTGCAAAGCTTCTGTAAGGCAAAGAACACTGTCATTAGGACAAAAAGGCAACCAACAGTTTGGGTAAAGATCTTTACCATCCCTACATCTGATAGAGGGCTTATATCCAAAATATACAAAGAACTCAAGAAGTTAGACTCCAGAGAACCAAAGAGCTCTATTAAAACATGGGGTTCAGAGCTAAACAAAGAATTCTCATTTGAGGGATCTCAAATGGCTGAGAAGCACCTAAAGAAAATTGTTTCCTCAGAAAATTGGAAATAGTTCTTCTTGAGGCTCCAGCTGTACCACTTCTGGTCATATACCCATATAAGTGTCCTGACATATAACAAGGACACATGCTCCACTATGTTTATAGCAGCCTTGTTTAATAGCCAGTAGCTGGAAACAACGCAGATGTCCTCCCACAGAGGAATGGATGCAGAAAATGTGGTACATTTACACAATGGAGTATTGCTCAACTATTAGAAACAATGACTTCATGAAATTCGCAGGGAACTGGATGGAACTAGAAAATATCATCCTGAGTGAGTTAACCCAGTCAAAAAAGAACAAACATGGCATGTACTTACTGAGAAGTAGATAGTAGCCAAAAACAAAACAAAACAAAAAATGGAATACCCATGAACAACTCACAGACCATATGAAACCTAAGAAGAAGGAATACCAAACCAAAGTATTGATGCGTCAGACAGACTTAGAAGGGCGAAGAGAACAATGTCAGAAAGTAGAGGGAGAGAGGGATCTGAGAGGGAGAGAGGAGGCTGAAGGAAAGGAGGGGCAGTACAGATATCAGAGGAGATGGTGGAGAAATACAGAGGGTGAGGTCTTTGAAAGGAGGTGTGTGGAATTGTTTGGGAGGGGGAACTGTGAGTAGCCACTAGAAAGTCCCAGATGCCAGAGACCTAGGAGGTTACCAGGACCCAACAAGGAGGGCATTAGCCAAAATACCCAACAAAGTCGAGATAGAGCTTTGTAGAGACCATATCCAGTGGATAGGCATGTCACCTGGTTGAGGGATGGGGCCATCCAACCATCTCAAAAATAATAATCCAGAATTGCTCCTGTCACAAATAATGCGGGCACAAAGAGTGGAGCAGAGGCTGAAGGAAAGTCCATCCAGAGACTGCCCCACCAAGGGATCCATCCCATCTGGAGACACCAAACCCAGACACTCTTGCTGATTCTAAGAAGTGCTTACTGACAGGAGCCTGGTATAGCTAAATCCTGACCAATACATATGTGAATGCACACAGCCAAACGTCAAAGTGACCTTGGGGACCTCAATGGAAGAGTTATAGCAAGGACTGAAGGAGTTGAAGGGGTTTGCAACCCCATAGGAAGAACAATAGCAACCAGCCAGAGCTCCCAAATCTCCCAGAAATTAAACCACCAACCAAAGAGTACACATGGCTGGGGGTGGGGGGACCCGTAGCTCTAGCTGGATATGTTGCAGAGGATTGCTTTATCTGTCATCAGTGTGGGAGGGCCCCTTGGTCCTGTGGAGCCTCAATGACAAAGCTAGGGAATACTAGGGCTCTGGTGGGAGTGAGAGGGCAGGTCAGGGAGCACCCTCATAGAGGCTGGGGAGAGAGGGAAGGGATTTGTGGATGGGAAAATGGGAAGGGGGATAACCTTTGAAATGTAAATAAAATAACCAGTTAAAAAGATGCTTTTTTGGGCCTTTATTGATATAATTTTTCTGCTTTGGTCTGTTTATTTGGCTTTTGAATGTTGAATTTGTCTTGAATGCCTGGGATATAATCCACTTGGCCCTTGTACATGGCTCTTTGTTAGATTCAATTTGGTAGAATTTTGCATCCAAATTCTTGAGAGACTTTGGTCTGTTGGGTTTTGGTTTTTATGTAGTAGTTTTGTCTAGTGTGGGTAGGATACTTTGGGACTCACAAAATGAATTAGGAAAGATCTCTTTGTCTTAAGGAAGGTTATAGAGAACTAACATAATTTCTTTTTAAAACATTTGGCTTAGTTCTATGAGCATATTTGGATATGGTTCTATTTTGGAAAGTTACAAATTATTGATTCAGTTTAACTCATTCTGTAGATGTGTGCATAACAGCTTGCTTTTCTTTGGTAATTTACATTGTCTGTTGAAGGTGGATGATTTGACATTGTGCAACAGCTTAAAATATTTTCAGTATATTCTATAAGTAATGTTTAAATTTAGCTTTGTATGTATTTTTCTATGATATACTACTAAAATCAAATATACTTATTTTCTTCCAGCCTAGTGTGTTAATTGTAACATACAAGGAACCAGCTAAATCATCTGCTCAGTTTGGATCTTACCAACAAGCCGAATGGAGGCCGGATAGCACCATGATAGCAGTGTCAGTAAGTAGATCTTTCAAATTACTGTTATTTGTTGACAAAATCATAAAGTTGCAGTTAATTGGGATTTTCTCAGATGGTTTCACGTTAGTCTTTCACACACATACCATCTTTTTGCGATATAAAGCTACACTGATTTCTCTGGGCCTATGCTATTCTACTCTCTCCCCTTGCAGCCACTGTATCTTCTTTGTTACCTTTATGCCTTCTGCCATCCCCAAACACTTGTGTCCCTTCCTTTGTAATCAACTGAGCTATCCCTTCCCCTAGCCCACAGTTTATGTATGTTAAGACAAATAAGAATATGAATTAGGGAACTTAGACTGTAGTTACCCTACATTTCATCATGGAGATCAAACTGGAATCTTGTGCATGCTCCACAAGTGGTCAACCTCTGTCCACTTGCTGTTCTCTTCACTGTTACATTAGCTCATCGTCTGCTTGTGTCCAGCCTCTTTCTGGTCTGTGGAATATCATGTTGACTGTGCTCATCTGAAAATGTTCCAATTGACCAAAAGTACCTAGTAGTTCTGTACTTCTTGTACCCGAGTTGTAGACCTCACAACCACAAAACAGACCCTGCCCTTAACCTCTGAGCCCTTAACCTCTCCAGTCCCAGTTCAATTCTTGACGAATTATCAAATTGTATAGTACCACTGTTAGAGTTTATTGGAAGTGTGGTGTTGAGTGTGAAAAGCTGAGAATTACTCTGTGTGCACAGCCTATCTGTGCACAGAGTATCTCTAGATTCATAAAATACTTAAAGAAGTTTAAGAAAGCTAATTATTAATCAGAGCATACTGAAGGAGATTCCACTAAGAAGGGTATTAATTGAAAGCAAAAATAACCTGAATCAGAAAAGGACATAGCTGGACAGATTCTGAGGCTTGTGAAACTCATACTTTTAAGCCCATGAATGCTTGGTTTTGGTCACAGGTAAGAGCTGATTGTTTGTACTAATGTGGCCTGACAGCTGTTTAATGGCTTAGGTTTTGTTGTAAACATTTTAGCTTTTGGCTGAAATTAACATTGTTTTGAACACAAAGAGTCACCTTCTACTTAACAGGGTATGACTTTGGGAAGCAGCTGGTTTTTGTGTGTACTGGAATTATTAAACCTAGGCCAACACGCATGACACAGCAATCACACCACCTCTGAGTTATGCCCTGCAAGGAAAACAGCTTTTGCTATAGATTTGAAAAACAGTTGAATTCAGTCTAAAACTGTAAACAGGCGCTGTCTAGGAAACTGATGCATTGTGAAGTAATTTCAGTGACTAGTAAATCATATGTAGTCTCAGACTGCTTTTAATATTTATAATACTTTCAGAAGTCAGAAAAAAAATCTGTACCCCACATGGAATTATCAGGAAATTATTTTTCTGAGATTATATCACAATTCAAATAGCATTCTTACAACTTTGATACAAATGCAGAGACATTTTTTTTTTTTTTTTTTTGTAAAAAGAGAAGCTTCTACTGTTGATTGGATCACACACCTATAATCCCAGCACTTTGAGGCTAAGGCTCAATTGTTGCAAGTTCAAAATAAGCCTGGGCTACATAGCAGGGTCCAATCTAGCCAGGGCTAAATACTTTGCAAGAGCAAGACTCTGGGGTGGGGGTGCAGGAGCTCATATGAAAAGATTTTTTAGATGTGACATATGTAAAGTCTCATTACTGGTAAATATTAATAAAATTTTGCATTCAGTTTGATCACTAGGAATAATAGCATTAAATCCTAACTAACCAAAATTTTAATCTCTTTAAAAGAATTATATTCTTATTGAAGTGGATATGTATCAGATTGTGTCAATTATAAAACTTTAAAAAGAATTCGTCCTCTGTTTTGATCATGGCTTTTAATTTTCTGTAATTTGGAAACTCTAACATCTTAGGTCTTTGTTTTCACTGGAAAAATTGCCTTTAACTCTGTTTTTCTGAGCCAAGTACCAAAGAGATTGTCCTTATCTAACCAATACTAAGCTTCATTGCTTTGTGACACCCATTTCTTCCCATGTGATTTGGGCATTTTATTGCTGTGATAAAACATCACCACCAAAGGGAGAGGAAAGGTTTGTTTTAGCTTACTACCCTCAGGTCACACATGATCACCAGGGGAAGGTGACATAGGGAACCGAAACAGGAAGCATGGAGGAGTGCTGCTACTGGCTTGCTCCTTATGATTTGCTCAACCTGCTTTTTGAAAGCAACCAGGACCACCTGCCCAGAGGTAGCACTGCCTTCAATGAGGCTTCCCACATCAACAACTAATTAAGAAGATGCGCCAGCAACTCACCTACAGCTCAGTCTTACGGAGGCATCTGTTTTCAATTGACAATCCTCTCACAGATTACTCAAGCTTGTGTGACATAAAACTAACTGGGCCCAGGCTTTCCCCTTTCTTCTATATTTCCTGAAAGACTAACTCTTCCTTTGGTGTGGCGTGTTTGTGTACCTTCCTCCCCAAACTATAAATGGCAGTTGTCTCCTGACCTGTTGACCTCACCACACCTCAACAACAGCAACAATGATAGGCCCATGGCCTCTTTTAGGTCATTAAACCTATTTAAGCTTTTGATTTAATGGTTTTGATTGGCCACACAAAGAAACCCTATTTCAAAAATCCAAAATAAATGAAGAATTTCAATACTTGAACTTTCTCAGTATGTTTTTTTTTGTTGTTGTTGTTTTGTTTTTTTTTTTTACATATCCTTTATTTTCAGTGGTTGGGTATTACTTTACAGTACTCAATACAGTACGTAGTACAGTACCCGTCCCTCCTTTGTACTTAGAAGTGTCAAGTCATGGGGAACAAATATTGCCCTCCCTTATTCCATCCAGACACGTGACAAGAGTTGACTGAATATGAGTAGCAAAAGTGGCTAGAACTGACCCAATCAAGCTCCTTCCTGTGTGTTGTAAGTGTTCGCTCCTTTTAGAGTTTGATGTCATTATTTAGCTCAATCTTGTCAAATTTGATAGGTGATTTTTTTTCTTTTAGAATTTCTGTACAGTCTTCCATGATTTAACACTCACTAGTCTTAAAGAAGTTTTGCAGTATCTGTTATTAATTGTAGTTGAAATTTATGAATACAAAAAGAAAGCTCCAAGAGTAAAATACTCTTGTGTTTTTTATGTGTTATGTAGATTATGTGGCGTTACTGGCAAAATGGTGGAGTCAATTTTATAAACACACTGGGAACGTTTTTCCTATAGTGGTTTCAAGGAAATTTTACCCAGTGTTTAGTTGGATTTTGATTGCTTTTCCTTGACTTTTTTGAACAACCAGTAGACTTATTTTAATTTAAAAATTAAAATCCTTTGTCCTGTGGCAGTTGGGATTTATTTTAGAAATAAAATCTTAGCTGCTCAGTTTCCTTCTGGAATAGAGGGCAGGTGAAGCTATGGTATCTTAGGATGCGATTGGTTGTGAGGTTTGTAGTAATGCGCATGTATACCTCATGTATGTATGAAAAGAGATAGATGGTGGGAAATTACATACTTTAATTTGAAATAAAGTCAGAATCAACTTTTTTCTCTTCAGTTTATCTCTGGGCCTTAAAATTTTCTTAACTTGTAGGTTGGATTTAAAAAGTAAAACATTGAATTAAGGTTGGTAACAGTGTCAAAAACATTGATCTGTCGTAGTAATATTTGGTGTTTTTTACCACACCTTAGATCAGTTAATTCCCAAATAAAAGACAAAACTTTTATGTTTATAATAAACCTTAAAGCATTAGAACTGGGCAGATAGTCGTCTTAGCTAGTTTGTCTACTTCCCTGTCAACACTGAGATGTCACTTGCCGTATTCTGCCTGGGCCACTCCTACTGCATGTTGAGTTTCTCCTTCTCCCATGTTCCTCTTCTCTTCCCTGGACCCTACCTGAAACCCCCAAGCCTGAGAACTTCCAGCTCTGCCTACCTCTCTTCCGCCCAGCTATAGGCTGTCGGCATCTTTATTAACCAGTCATGGCTAACTTACAGGGCAAGTGTTATACAGCAAAAGCTAAATGAGGATCTGCTCACTTTGGAGCAACTAGATCTTGTGACACAAAATTTAGCATTTGAATTTATAGCAGGACTTTGGTCTTTTAAACAAAAAATTGTAATTAGAGATCACACACATCCTAAGATCAATACTGATAATTAAAAATATTTTATATAATGGAAACAAATTAGATTTGAAGTATTACTACTAAATTATTTAACTTATTGTAGGTTTTTAGATGTAGGAGAAATTGAGATCTATTCGTTTTCTTGTTGAACATTCATGGTGCCCCTGTATATTACAGGTAGCATCTACTCAATGAAGATAAAACCTGTGGAGCAATTTCCTTGAACCACAGAGTGTGATGGGGATGTGCTTACAGAGCTTGTGTGGAGATCAGAGGACAAATTACAGGAGTCTGTTTTCTCCTTCCACCATGATGGTCCTAGGGAACAAATTCAGGTTATTAGGTTTGGCAGCAAGTACATTTAACCAGTACCCATCTTGCTGGCTTAGGATACATTCATTCTTTGAGCCAGGGCCTCAGAACCTTCTGTGTAGACTAGGTTGCTCTCAAACACACAGAGATCTGCCTGATTCTGTCTACCCATTGTTGGGATTAAAGCTGTGTGTCACTATGCCTAGCTAGGAATAATCATTTTTGATAACTGTTAGTCATATCAAAAGTTATGCTTCACCTTTATTTCAACATGCTTACTATTTTACCATTTTTCATGTATGTTTATTGATGTCTGTATGCTCAATAGGGACATTATTATCTTGGGAGAACCATATAATTTGTGATTTATATGTTTTCTTATTCTAAACATGTATAATAAAGACTTTGAAGATGAAAATAGAATTTTCAGATCGGTATGAAAAATGTAGATATTGCAGTCTGCTATTTCATAGTTATTTGAAGAGAAAGTAGTGAATTTTGAATGTTTGTATATATGTATGTTACAAGATGTTAAGATTGATATCTGAAAAGAGTAAGCAATGGTTACATGCTTTCTTTATATAATTTGGGAGTCATGGAGAGAAAGGTCATTATAATAGTGCATAGTAACAGATTTGGTGACTGTTAAAGGGGCATCGTATATTACTAAGACTTTAGAAATTGTTTAAAGGCAGAACTGTTTATGAAATATCAGTAGCAGATGTCATTGAGATTTAAAAGTATATAATGTTTGTTATACACAAAAGTCTGAAATATTTATTTAAAATGATTGATGCCAAATATCAAATAGTAAAATAAATATATCATTTATGCTTTCAGTATCATATTAGATGAAATGCTAGTACAAAGTTTTATTCTCATTGACGGTATAGTCCTGTGTATGCTTTAGTACTTTACTGTGTGTTGTATTCGCATTTGAGTGTCTGTAGAGTTGAACATTTGACCTCTGAGTGACTGATCTTCCAGACAGTATTTACATGTTAATGTCACCATTTTCAGAACTGACCCTTTTTTTTTTTTTTGCCTTTCCTACACTTATGAGGTGGCAGTAAAGGTTTACAAGACACCATTCTGTATAGGGCAGAATGTATTTATGACTTTTGCTGTGTTTTGATTTGAAACCATTAGCCTTTTGTTTTTCTATTGAAAGAATGTAAAATTGAAAGAAGAATTTGAAATTTTTTTCCTGAACAATCTTTACTTTTTTTCTTTAGTATCCTAGTAACTTAAACCAGTTTTCAATTTCTATTACAGTAGGCTAAGATAGAGTTAAAACCAAACCATGGCTGCCCTGGGAAATCTGTTTCCTCTCATTCCATAAACTGAAAAACAGGAAGCTAGTACTGGAAAGAAATAAGAAACCCTAAATGATTTCTTTAATTTGTATTATTTCTACTTTGGATTCATCTTCACTTGCCTCTGAGTTGATAGCAATTCAGTGCTCTGGTGAAGAAGTTGAGAGGGAAAACTGCCACTTTATTGCTTGATTTAATACTGAAAGTTTCCTCTCAGAGTAACAATACATAGTATTTAACATATTTATGTAAATGTAAGGTGGCTGTTAGTGCTTTGTAAATCACAGATATATACTGTGGTCATACAATACAACAATTTTATTTTATATTTTTGTATTTTTGTAATGTAGTTTTGTTGTTAGATTTAGATTTATTTTTGAGCAAGAATCTCTTAGGGTAGCCAAGGATGGGCAGAAACCTTCTTCAGTCACCCAAAATGACAATTTTTTAAAATACAATTTTTATTTTTACAATATTTAGTTATTTTACAAATTTAGATGTTCATATTTGAACTTCAAATGTTCATATCTTGGAAATTAAAGATTGGCTTTTAGTTAGCTGATGTTTATATTTTGAAATTTCAAGATTTTCTCTTATTATTTTTCCTAGCATTTTACAGTATGTTTTATAGTAAGAGAGTAATTTTTTTAACTATGTAAATTATGCTGTTTTGATAAATGATAGTTTTAGGGGTACAATCAGACAATTTTTGCTTTTGCTATTTTGTTGTATTGCTTTTCAAACTCAGAATAGTTATTTGCCACACTTTTTGTGTGTTCAGTTGTTTTAGAATGTCCATGTCCACATTGTTCCACAAACTGATTTCAGTTACACAGTTTAGAAAGTATTTGTAAAATGTATTGAACACTTTTTAAAGTGGCTTATATTAAAAGTCATTTTACATATATAAAGAAATCATAATTCCTCAAAGGAGGGATATTTAGTCCTGTAAAATTAAAGTGTAAGATGACAGTTACAACATTCTAATTCACGGTTAATAAAATTCTCTTTCAGACAGCAAATGGCTACATCTTGTTTTTTCATATTACATCTTCAAGAGGGGATAAATACCTTTATGAACCAGTGTATCCCAAGTAAGTTTATTGACTTTTATTTTTTTAATACATGGCTTGCATGCTTAATATTTTTTTAATTGTGCTTTGGGATTATCTTAAGCCATTTAGATGTTTAGTTGCCAGCACTGCTAAAATGGCGCTTCAGAAATCACTAGTCTTTGAACCGTTGTTTTTTTAAATTTAAGAAATATGTAGTAAAGTACGTCAAGGGGCACTGGGTGCTGTTGTGGGTCTTAGGCTTCAGAGTTACTGCTAACATGCTCCAGTCAGATATTTGCTAGTCTTAGAATGGAGAGCTGAGAGACAGTATAAAGGAAAAGACACAGAGTTGTGGCTCCTAGTTCAGCTTTGGGGGACCATGGACTTTGCACATTTCCTTCATAGCATGCTTCACTTTTAAGTAAAACAACATAATATTAAAATACATCTTTTCTTTTGGGGGCAATATACCTGTATGTCAAAAGTTTGCTTGATGTTACATGAGAATTGCTGCCAATATGATTAAGAGGAAATTGCTGAAAAAAATTTAAAAACCTTAAATATATACATTACATTAATAGATAATATATCTATATATTAATATATAATATTCAATATGTTAAATATGTAGTCTAAAATATAGATATTTATATATCGTATATAATATATTAAATTATATATATAAATATATGTTTATATTAAAATGACCTTACTGAAGATGAATAAGCTCATTTATGCAAAGAAAACCAGTGATATGAAGTAAATGTGCCTGACACTGTAATACTATGAGGATTGTTCCAAATTCTACTTGAACTGAGCTGTTTATAATTGTATTAGACAAATACCACAGCACACCCGTTGTATTAGCATAATGTCCTGATTTCACATTTAGTTTGCACATTATTCCAGACCTATAGATAAATTTCTTCTAGTGTGAGCAGATACTGCATTTTTAGGCCAGAAAGGTGGCTCAGTCAGGGAAGACCTGAGGTCAGTCCCCAGAACCCATATGAAAGTTATGCCAGGCATGGTAGGACATGCTCGCCATCCTGGACTGGGGAAGCGGAGCAGGCAGAGCTGGCTAGCCAGCTTAGGCAACTTGGCTCCCCTGACCAACATACACTGACACACAAGGAGGTGACATTTTAGACTTTTCTTTCCTATAAAGCAATTTCTTGCCTAGCTTACCGTCCAGTTAACATCACTGAACTTTTCAGAGTTCACATTGTAAGAAGATAACTTAAGAAAAGTTTTATATAATAGAGTAAGTGAAATATGATCTTTATTCATGAAGAGGAACTGGAGAAAGCCAAGCTGGAGTGAGTGTCCTGAGTGGGTTGCAGTCAAGCAGCACGGGGCTGGGTCAGTGTGGGTGAGATGGCTCTCCTAAGTGGACCCAAGGATCTGGTGCTTTGTTTTGTTTTGCATTGAAAATTTTCAGTCTCAGCTTTTAATATGTTGTCTAGGTGTTTGGTTACTACCTGGTTTGTAGGGTTTGTTTTTTGTTTTTGTTTTGAGAGAACTATAGCTAGTCAATTGGTTAACCTTTCAACTGAAAAAAAGATGTGTTTCTGTGATAAAGCACCATAACTAAATCTTCTTGGGGAGGAAAAGGTTTATTTCAGTTCTCATGTCCTACTTATAGACCATCAGGAAGGGAATTCAGGGCAGGAACTGAAGCAGAGGCCATAGAACAATGCTTTTTACTGGCTTTCTCCTTATGGTTTGCTCCACCTGCTTTCTTATACCACCCGGGACCACCTGCCTACAGGTTGCACACTCATGATAAACTGTACCTTCCCACATCAGTACATTTGAAAATAGTTTATGACTTTGTTAGGGTTTCCATTGCTGAGAAGAGACACCCTGACCAAGGCAACTCTTATAAGGAAAAATGTTTGATTGGGGCTTTGGGGCTGGCTCACAGTTCAGAGGATTAGTCCATTATCATCATGGCAAAAACATGGCAGCATCCAGGCAGACACAGTGTTGGAGAAGGAGCCAAGAGTTCTACATCTTGACCTGAAGACAATCAGAAGAAGACTGTTCTCCAGGCAGCTAGGAGGAGGGTCTCTTAGCCCAACCCCACAATGGCGTACTTCCTCCGATAAGGCCACCCTCTTAACAGTACTGCTCCCTATGGACTAAGCATATTCACACCATCACAGTGTAATTTTGAGTCTTAGGGAACTCACTCCAAAGACAGTTACAAACTTGAGCAGTAATAGAGCCACACCCCCCCATGCTTTTTCAGTGTTCTTTGTTTACACAAATGCCAGAATTTTCAAGTGTGATTAGTTTCATTTTTTGCCTTCATTACATAAAGCAAACATTTGGATATGTGGAAAGATTGTATTTCACATCATCTGATTTTCAGTTTAGGTTCTTTGATATGAAAAGGGTACTTTTAAATTACTTTGTCTTTTTGTAAATAATTATTTATGTGTGTAAAATGGGAAAAATAACAGTTAAGTTCTACTAAATTGTTCCCAGCATTGTTGTCTAGGTTGCCTTTTAAACTGTTACAAAGCCCCCCACTGGACACTTAAGACTGTTCATATGTGCTCAGAATAAAAAGGAGTTCTTGTTAATTAAATATGAGAGTTATAGTGAGCTCCACTTTGAAAAATAATAAATCTTACAGAAGTTATCTAGAAGTAAAGATTTTATTCTAAAACATGCCTCAAAGTGGGTCACATCAGATATAAGCAATGGTCGTCTTGTTGAGAACTTTGGTGAGAATATGTGATGTCTGAAAAGGCAAAATATTTCTAAAAATAAGTGCATTTTTAGTATCATAGCTGGCTTATTTATTCTATTGGTACTTTTAAAATATGGTTACTATAGCATTAAAGTTTGACTATATAGAAACATAACATTTTTAAAGATGTTCCATAGGGAAACATTCCACACTCAAATAGTAAAGGCAACTAAATGTCTCTAGATATGTTCTGTTTGGTTACTAGGTTTTCAACAAATCTCACATAAATTATATTGCAAAATGAAATTACCAAACTTTTCCTATCTGGAATTTTTTCAGTAATCTGAGGCTTTTATCTGGTTTTGGTATTTGTATAGTTCGGTTCTGACTGGAATTTATGTGTTGAAGTCAACAGATTTTACTAAACAAACTTTTCAGACAGGCTCTTGGTGAGAGACTCAAGCTTGAACTCATTCCTGGTGATTCTTCTGCCTCGTCTCCAGAGTGTGGTGGTTTAATTCTGTGGTTTTGATTTTGTTTAAGACCTATAAAGAGATTTTTAAACAACTTTTTGTTTCCATCTTTGTACACTATACTCCTGGCAGAGATACTGTCTTTTTAATTCATTTATTTAATCGTTTTGTAGTTTAGTTTAAATGCAAAATGTAGCTTAAAAATAAAGACAGCTTTGGTAGCCCTTCTTCCCATCTTCTAGCTCTTACATTCTTTCTATCCCTTCTTCTGCAACCTTCCTTGAGTCAGAGAGGTGATATAGGTGTCCTGTTTAGGGCTGAGCACCCAACCGTCACTTAGCATTTTGAGCATTTTCAGGTTTCTGTAGTATTAGTGATCCACGGGGGTGAGGAAGGGTCTTCGGCCAAGGCTAGTAAGGCACTATTCTATGGGAATAAATACAAATACTTAGAAAGTAACTTGATGAATATAACATGTCTGTTTAGCTAAACAGTAGCCCAAACAGCCAAACAGCCCCCAAGGGCCTGTAACCTTCCAAACTTGTCATTTGAATGAGTTTATAGTACCACGCATGAGACTTCTCTCCTATGGAATGGGTCTCAAATCCAGTCAGAACTGGATGGTTATTCCATAACTGTTGTACCACTACTACCCCGGTGGGCACATCTTGCTGACAGTTTAGATATGAACTGTGAGCATTCAGTTCACAGCTGGGTGTAACATTGATGTCTTTCCTCCACCAGCAGCTACATAGTACCATTTGGTGCATGAATATGGAGAGAGGGACACTTCCAGCATAATTCTAATTTGATTTCCTATGTCTTGGAAATGAAATTTGAAATGTCTTCAATGAATTCTTATAATATAGTTCTGGTAAACAAACAAGAACACATCCATGTATTTTTTTTTTAAGATTTATTTATTTATTTCGTGTGAGTATACTGTAGCTGTCTTCAGACACTCCAGAAGAGGGCATCGTATCTCATTACAGATGGTTGTGAGCTACCACATGGTTGCTGGGAATTGAACTCAGGACCTCTGGAAGAGCAGTCAGTGTGCTCTTAACCACTGAGCCATCTCTCCAGCCCCCCACCCATGTAGTTTTCTTAAGCATATTTATTTTACTTTTTACTTTTCCTGCCTCTCAGATTGAATAGTTAACAAAATAACTCATGTAAAATAGTTACAAACTTTGTTGATTTTCATTATATAAGAATTTAATGATTGTCAGTTACCTGTTTTCAGTGTGCCATTCAACTTAAACTAAGTCCACATGGTAAAAACTGCATGGTGTATTGAATGCTAACTCTTAAATTCTTTTCCCCAAAGTAGCACAAATTCTTTTTCTTTCTTTATTTTTTAAGATTTACTTATTTATTATATATGCAGTGCTCTACCTGCATGTATGCCTGGGAGCCAGAAGAGAGCACCAGATCCCATTTACTGGGAATTGAACTCAGAGAATCCAGTGCTCTTAATTGCTGAGCTATCTCTCCAGCCTGTTGCACAAATTCTTTTTTTTTAAATTGGATTTTTTTAATTTACATTTTAAATGTTATCCCCTTTCCCAGTTTTCCCTCCAGAAATCACCTATCCCATTCCCTTCCCCCTGTTTCTATGAGAGTTCTCCCCCACCCACCCACTCACTCCTGCCTCCCAACCCTGACATTCCTCTACACCGGGCATCAAGCCTTAGCAGGACCAAGGGCTTCTCCCATTGATGCCCAACAAGGCCATCCTCTGCTACATATGCAGCTGGAGCCATGGGGGGGGGGGTCCTCCATGTGTACTCTTTAGATGGTTGTTTAGTTCCTGGGAGCTCTGGGGGTCTGGTTGGTTGATGTTGTTCTTCCTATGGAGTTACAAACCCCTTCAGCTCCTTCAGTCCTGTCTTTAACTCCTCCACTGGGGACCCAGTTCTCAGTTCAGTGGTTAGCTATGAGCATCCACCTCTGTATTTGTCAGGCTCTGGCAGAGCCTTTCAGGAAACAGCTGTATCAGGCTCCTGTCAGCATGCACTTTGTGGCATCAGCAATATTGTCTGGATTTTGTCGCTGTATATAGGCTGGATACCCAGGTGGGGTAGTCTCTGGATGGCCTCTCCTTTCTCTACTCCACACTTTGTCTCTGTATTTCCTTCTGTGAATATTTTGTTCCCCCTTCTAAAAAGGACTGAACCTTCCTTCTTCTTGAGCTTCATGTGGTCTGTGAATTGTATCTTGGGTAATCTGAGCTTTACAGCTAATATTTATTTATCAGTGAGTGCATATCATGTGTGTTCTTTTGTGACTGGGTTACCTCACTCAGGATGATATTTTCTAGTTCCATCCATCCATTTGCCTAAGAATTTCATGAAGTCATTGTTTTTAATAGCTGAGTAGTACTCCACTGTGTAAATGTACCACATTTTCTGTAACCATTCCTCTGTTGAAGGACATCCTGCTTCTTTCCAGCTTCTGGCTATTATAAATAAGGTAGCACAAATTTTTAACCTTTGTATTTTATACTAAAGTAAGTCATACTAGCTTTTTGTGAGTAGGCAAGAAGCTGTCTTTTCAAAATGTTCAGATGTGAAAATTGGTCCCTTAACTAACCTCCAGTCACCAGGGCCTCTGTTTTTACCAACTCTTCAGGATTCATCTTAAAATTAATGCACATAGGACTGAAACCACACTTCACATGTCAGCTTTTATTAGTTCTGTGACCATTAACAATGTTCTCAGGGTTTCTTAAGTTGTATCTTTTCTCTGGAAAAGTTGAGATAATAAAATCTTCAAATATTACAAATGGGGGGAGCTCTAGAGATGGCCTGGTGGTTAAGAGCACTGAGTGCTCTTCTAAATGTCCTGAGTTCAATTTCCAGCCATCTGTAATAGGATCTGATACCCTCTTTTGGTGTGTCTGAATACAGCTACAGTGTACAAATATACATAAAATAAAATAAATAATTCTTTCTAAAAAGATTACAAGTGGTTAAGGCACTATATATAAAACATTTCTGAGCACATTTTTATACATATAATTGATTAATATTATTGTTTGCGTACCATCAAGCTGCTCTTCATAAACTAATTCATTTTATTCTTTCATCTGTGACTTCCATGGCTGTCTTCCAACTATCTGTTATGAAAATTTATCAAATTATTGCAGCTATAAATAATAAAGTTTTCATTAGAAAGTTAATTTTTGTCACTTTAATTTAAAATTTTTTATTTTGTGCTTGTGTGCTTGGAAGGTAGAGTAGAAATGTTTCTATGAAGATTTTGTAATTTAGAAGTCATTGAGAAACAAATATATATGTAAATTTGAATGTGAGCCCTCATCTCTAATGAATAAAAAAATTTATATAAAGAAAAACAGAGCTTCCATTTTAAGGTAGGTAATCTTGAAAGGCATTTGATAATCAACTCAGCAACAATTTGTAACATTTCTGTCTTTAGTGAAAGATAGAGATGTCTCTAACCAATCTTTGAAAAATAAAAAGTAAATGACTTGGAAAGACTAACCCGAGTGCCTGAAATCCTGACAGACACCACCCTCCTTTATCTGCACATCCAAGGCTGAGGAATTAAACTGCATGGTGACCTCAGAATACTACCCAGACATAGTGAAATAAGGACCAAGGGTTTCTTGGAAAAAACCTATATAAGGAATAAGGATCTCTTTCTTTTCATTTTGCAAGATGCAGGAATTATACCATTGAACTGGGGGATTGTAGGGACAGAGGAGCGTGGGTGAGTGACATGCTGAAGCAGAGACAGTGATAGTTCAGCAAGCCCCACTCTGTCCTTTATCTTCTGTCTTTCCTACTTAGAATCAAGGCCAGAAACCAAACTATGCTAGAAAAGTTACTTAAGAGCTAGTAGTATTTGTAGACCACTACAAAAAGGACAGCTGGCCATGATGCTGAAGCCTACCTGTTGGTAAGCCCAACTATACACACACACACACACACACACACACACACACACACAGGTTTCTTGTTAACTTTTCAGCATTAATGTTTTAAACATAAAGAACCAAGGATTAATAGCTGTTTTAGAAGTTTCCAGTGTAGGAGACCTGACAGTAGAAAGGGGTCTGTGGGAGTGATGTAAAGGACATGGCAGAAGACAAAAACATAAGAAATAAATGACAGCTGACCACTTCAGACAGGTGATTGCCTAGAGAAAGTACAGAAGAAATAAATTCCACAGAAGCTTTGAAGTTGAAATAGTTGAGGAAGTGTGTATGGTTGTAGAACAAAAGGCTTATAAATAAGAGAAAAACAAATAGATTTAGGAAATTCAGTATCTAATTTAACAAGAGTTTAAGGAAAAGATTACTGGCGAATACATACACCATTAACATTTTAAGAAAACAAAATGTAACTGTCCTAGACCTACACAAAGATTAAACAGACAGAGTGCTCAGAACAGATGTGGATTCACGTGCTTATAGAAGTTGTATCATTTTGAAGGTTTAGAACTGACTAAAAAGTAAAGAATAAAAAGAGTAGAGGTTCTGATATGATGGGGGAGGGAGAGAGAAAATCTGTGAGTAAAACTGTCGTTGAGAGTGAGTGCTCTATTGCTCAGTGACAGATCACTCACCTAGCATGCACAAGGCCCCACACTGTTCCCAGCACACACACACATACACAAGCAAGCATGTTTAAAAAACATTGTGCTCTGGAAGAAGAGGTAGCATTTTCTTTGGAGTGTCCATTGATAAATGTACTTGTCACTCCAATAATCCCCACTAATGTGCAGGCAAGCACCTATAACTCAGCTGGCGACGAGGGTCAGAGCAGGAAGGGACTTGTTGGGAAGATGAAGCTCTTCAGTAGAAGAGAAGTTGTGCAAACTATAATGCACTGGGGATTACATCCAAGTTAAATCCAATAATGAATCAGTACTGCATTAAGGAAAGAAATAAAAAAGCACTTTTCCTTGGAGTCATATAACCAAGAGCAAGTTCAGACTTGAATTTTCTACTTCATCTTCCCTCTGTCTGTTCCTTTTTGAGTCTGAGTCTATGCCTGCTTGAGAGCTGTCTTGGGAATCTGTTTTGAACCTGTTTGTCCCTATGTCTGTGTGTATGTGTCCCGAGTGTGCCTGTCTGATGTATGAGCTGTATGTATGAATGTGTGGTATCTGTCTTTGAGTGGTGAGACTGTCCATCATAAAGGACTTTGCTCTTTGCTTATTGAATAGCATAGAAAATATCACATGGAGAAAGGAATGGAATACTTTATGGAAGTCTTTAACAGAGTTTTAAAAGCGTTAAGTCACTGATTCCAACTGATCCCTACAGACTAGATAGCAAACACCATTGTTTATCAACCAGTAGCTATAAGTGGTTGTTTTTAACCGTTAGGGTAAGTTTTAGAATGTTGCTTTCAACTTCTGTGTCTGTGCTTTCAGCAAAGACACAGCTGCAGCATCTGGGTCAAGGGCACAGAGCAGTAGTGTAGCCATTCAGTAGCTTACTATATACAAGTTGAATACATAGGAAATTCAAGAGAAGTCAGGTTGGTTGTTCAACTGTTCTCTTAAGGGCAGGTTAAATAAACAGGATAAGTACATAGTAGGCTAGCAGTCTTAGGTGATGTCAAGATATATTATTCACTTTGGCTGTGAGTTCCAGAAGAAATTCTAGTTTCTTAGAATGTTTCAGAATATTATATCACCAGGAAAAGGCATAGAAAATGATAATATTGGTTGAAAATGACCAAATTTTAATTTATATACACATAAAATTATCAAAAATGTACTCAGACACAGTAACATAAAATCATAATACCAGCATTTTGGGTAGTGGAGACAGAGCAATCACAGATGTGAAGCTGTCCTGGGTTACATAGAGAGATCATTCCAGCATACATTCATTCATAGTCTCTCTCTGTGTGTCTCTCTCTGTCTCTGTCTCTGTCTGTCTGTCTGTCTGTCTCTCTCTCTCTCTCTCTCTCTCTCACACACACACACACACACACACACACACACACACACACACACACACACACTTTCTTACTCACTTACTCAGGAGAGGGGCAAAGCCTGTAACACACAAAGGCAGATTAATTGCTTTGAGCATGTGTGACATGAAATTTACCATTCACCCCTCACTCAGTCACCACCATCGCTCTCCCTGAAGTGCATAGCTTTTAAAGTGACCATCGATACAGGTGTCTTCATTTTATTTAACTCGGGACTTTCTGTAAGGTATCTCCAGAAACTACATTCTTTTTTTCCTTTTTCATGAGTCTTCCAACAGTATTTGAATTTTAAGTATTACTTTGAAAAGTAAAATTAGCTTTAGAAGCACTTAGACTTGGACAGTGTCCTCGAATCGTGACCACAGAGTGCATGAGTGCCACGTCACATGTGACTCTGGTAAATTAGTCTCTCGTTTTCTTTTTAAAGATTGTTGTTACATTAAACAAACAACCTTAATGGTTGAGTCTCAGCTAGCTTAGCCTGCCAGACAAAAAGACTCAAACATCCCTGGTTACCAACGCAGTCGGCTATTGTCAAGCTCATTTAGGGGGTTGGGGGAGAAAAGAAAAGAAACTCACAAACAAAATGTAAACAAGACAGGTTTCTGTGCAGCAAAGTGATTTTCACAACACTAGAAACTGTTGGTCTCCTTTAACTCTTCACATTTAATGGTAGTAGAAGTATTAACAAATTGAGTTGCAGGATTGTAGATGATTAGAAAGAGAAATTATGTCAGTAGGACAATTGTTGACAAGATTGATAGCTGCCACAAAAGATACTGTGCTGGTAGGTTTATGTCAACTTGACACAACCTAGAATCATCTTGGTTGAAAAAAAAATGCCTCCAAAGACTGGCCTATGGACAAATCTGTATAGAGTGTTTTCTTGTGGCTGGTACATGAGAAAGCAGGCTGAGCAGGTCATGAGAAAGCCAGTAAGCAGCACTCCTCCATGGCCTCTCCTTTAGTTTCTGCCCTGGGTTCATTCCCTGACTTTCCTCAGTGATGGACTGTGATGTGGAAGTAGAAGCCAAATAACCCTTTCCTCCCCAAGCTGCTTTAGGTCACGGTCTTTGTCACAGCCATAGAAACCCTGAGACAGATACATAACTGTGAACTCCCAACACAGGCAAGGAGGAATGTAGTCTGGAGGTGGCATACACCCATGCCATGGGGACATGAGGAATTCAAGACAGTTCTGTAGTCTTTAGGTGTGTGCTCCACTTCCAGACATTGACCCACCTATTCTTGTGCAGCTATTAATCACCATGGATTTAAATACATATGCCATTTTGTTATTTAGTGCTAAGTCATTTATGAAATAACCAAGTACATCCCTGAATCTGACATTAATCCTGATAAATACACACGGAAGAGGAATCGAGGATAGGGTGTGGAATAAGGTAGACTGAATGAGGTTTGGGCCGTATACTACCACATATGGAATGATAGATTGCTTCTGAAATTTGCTAACTAGCAAAGCACTCTTAGTCATTTTAAACAAGATCAGTTCTCTTGAGAGTTCAACTTAATTCTCCCCTCCCCCTCCCTCCTCTCCCTTCCTCCCTCAGCGGTTTACCCTGGGCTCCAACACAAGTTAAACTAGTCAAGCTTTTTATGTACCCAGTTGGTATATAAATGTATCTACTGTGATAGATACATTTCAAGTTTGATTTTCAATTTTGGATCTCTAGAATGAACAACTAGTCTGTAAGTTTTATTATGTTTGTTTAATTGAGTGCATATTAGGTACAGATTGGGAAAAAATTAGGTATCTTTGTCTTAACCTTGTGCTATTTCTCTTAGAGGAAGTCCACAAATGAAGGGGATACCTCATTTTAAGGAAGAACATTGTGCCCCAGCATTAAATTTAGAAATGAAGAAAATACTGGATTTGCAAGCACCCATCATGAGGTACAGTATGTTAGTTACATCTGAGGTTTTCTGACCACAAAAGTTGGCTTAGATTTAGTTGATTAAATCACATGACAAACAAGAAAATTGTATTTTAAAATTTATAAATTAATTGTTTGATTGTATGGTATAATAACATACCAAAAAGATGTTAATAAATAAAATCATGTATGTAGAGGAAAAGAGGGAGCTGTCTCTTTGTGCAGCCTTCATATGTTTCTTGGAAGTACATGAACACTCAAAAGATTCTAGTGTGAATACAGCTTGTATGACAAGGCAGTGAGAAATACTAAAATACAGAAACCTATTTATGTTCAACAATTTTTTCAATTTAACCTTATTATGTAAATTGCTTTATGGCTGACCTTTTGTTATTCCTGTACTTTCCTCTGCACTTGTGAACTTTGTGAACACTGTGTAGCCGTGAAAACAGTGAGACTCAGTCCTGAAGGGACTGACTTCCCAGGTGCACTGTTGGGTGGGAAGCATGGTGTGCGCAGTGGGAAAGCTTTGTCTTGACAGGTGTTGTAAGTTTGTTCTAGAACACATGAGCTAGTGGGACAGGTTTGGGGAAAGGTTGTTTTTATTTGGTACCTTTCAAACATTGCACCACGGGGCCAGCAAGGTGGCTCTGTAGGTGGAAGTGCTTGCCTCCAAATCTAATGGCCTGAGCACCTCCCCAGTCCCCATTTGGTGGGAATAGAGATGGATTCCCAAAGTTGACCTCTGACTTTCAAACATGCACCAGGTTACGCCCAAGCACACACACCCCAGTTAAATAAATATTAAAAGTGTAACAATTTAAAAAATAAATAACTGAGCATATGACTGTAATATGTAACTATTGGGCTATATAAATGTAATTCCTACTTTTTAAAAGACCTCTCTGATTTGTAGTTCAAGGGAAGGGCTTCCTTCGCTGTGTCTTTTGTTAAAACTCCACTCACTGGAACAAACAGCAGAACTGGCTTGTGAGCGGTGAGCTGCTGTCATCCCTCATCTAGTCTGTTCTTATTCTTTAGTTCCCACATGGAAAAGAATGTCTTTGTTACTTGCTAAATGAGATTAAACTGAAATTTTTTATTTAGCATATTCAGTGTATATACGTGTATGTGCATACGCCCCCATTCTCCTCTCACACACTATTAAATTAAAATTTAAAGACTTGATGCAGAAGGAATTTTGACTGTATGTGGGCACCAAACAAGGTAGAACACAACTTGGTTTTATGGCGCCACCTAGTGGTAAAGCTGTGTAACACATGGGACTAGACTAGAAACCCTTTATGAAAAGAATTTCTGCAACTGGAAGTAGACTCGGTAGTAGAGCATGTTTTCACCGTGCTCATGGCCCAGGATTCAAGTTCTAGCACCACCAAAGGGAACGGAGGAATTGCTTCCCACATGTGTGACTTTGCTGGATAGTTTATGTCAATCTGACACAAGCTAAAGTCATCTGAGAAGGGAGAACTGTAATTAAGACAATGCTTCTTAAGATTGGGTTATAGACAATCTATAAGACATTTTTCTTAATTAGTGATTGATAGGGTAGGGCTCAGCCCATTATGGAGAGTGCCACCTTGAGGTGGTTGTCCTGGATTTTATAAGAAAGCAGGCTGAACAAGCCATAAGGAGCAAGCCAGTAAGCAGCACCCGCCCCCATGGCCTCTGCAGGAACTCCTGCCTTCAGGTTCTTGCCCTGTCCTGACTTCTTTCATGATGAACAGTGATTTGGAACTGTGAGCCAAATAAATCCTTTCCTCTACAACTTGCTTTTTGGTCATGGTGTTTCATAGATGCAATAGAAACCCTAAGACAATGACTTTTCCCTGAGTAAGAGTGGGATTTTCTGCACTTTAGGTGGTTGGCAGTCTCAGATTTCTCTCAAACTTCCAAAGAAGAATTACATTTTAAAAGACACCATTAGAGGGGCTGGAGAGATGGCTCAGTGGTTAAGAGCACTGATTGATTGCTCTTCCCAAGGTCCTGAGTTTAAATCCCAGCAACCACATGGTGGCTCACATCCATCTGTAATGAGATTCAGTGCCCTCTTCTGGTGTGTCTGAAGACAGCTACAGTGTACTTATATATAATAAATAAATAAATCTTATTTTAAAAACCACCATTAGCTGGTCAAATACATACTTCTTGGAAATACACTTGTAAATGAGAGAGAAGACACTGAAAGACTATATAATCAGCTATGTTCTACTGTCATAACCAATGTCACTGATTAAAATTAGGAATAATGGCTATGTTGCTTATAGGTAAAAAAGTACTGTGATTTGACTTTACTCACATTATTCTACCAAATCTGGGAGAGGCAGGAATCACCAACTGATCCATCTTCTTAGCCTTCATATAGATTTTTAAAAATTTATATCACAGTTATTTTAAGTGATTATCTGTTAATCCAACATTAGGATTGTATAATAGTCAATTTATATTGATGGGCCTGTGTTTTTCTTCTGGTTCACATTTTTCTATCTGTATGTCTGGCCAGTCGTTGCAGTTTTATGATTATAATGTAAAGATGATGAGCTCTATTAATTTTCAGGCATGTAGTCACTTCATATGGCTACTGAAATTGTACAGGTAAAGAGTTTCTATTTTTGAAAACTTTAAAACAGTGGTAGGGGACGGTTACACTTTCTGTGGTTGCAGTTTGTCATCTTCTGGATCATTACATCTTTTCCTCTTTGTCTTCTTCACTCACACCACACCAACACCCCATTTGTCTTTAATTTGTTGCCTCAATTAAATTATACTAAAGTCATAGACAAGTAGTGCTCATGTAAAGATATGGTGGTGCTAAGCCTTTTCCTCCTGTCATTTCTGTTTTGTTCTTGTTTTGTTTTAGGGGTCAGAGTCTCACTGTCTAATTCCTGATCAGCCTGGAACTTAGAGTGTGTAAACCAGGCTGACTTAAAAGAGTTTACTGATGCTTTCTCTCTCTGCCACCTGAGTGCTGAATTAAAGGTGTGCACACAATAGCTGGCTTGCAGAAGCAGTTGTGGGAGCCATGATGTTTACTCATTGCTGTCCAGCATGCTGTCTGCAAGGTAATTGACTTAAGTTGCTTGCTTCCCTCCAGTTTGCAGTCTGTGCTGGAGGATCTCCTTGTTGCAACTTCCGATGGCCTTCTTCATCTTGTTCATTGGGAAGGAATGACAAACGGAAGAAAAGCCATCAATCTTTGTACAGTGCCGTTCTCAGTGGACCTTCAGTCATCTAGAGGTGAGTAGTGCCGGTTGTTTAATCTGGGCGCATATGAAGTCATAGCTTATTCTAACCCCACTCTACTTAATGTGTTTTTCATCAGTAGGTTCATTCCTTGGCTTTGCAGATGTGCACATTAAAGATATGGAATACTGTGCTACACTTGATGGGTTTGCTGTTGTGTTTAATGATGGTAAAGTTGGATTTATCACACCAGTATCGAGTAGATTTACTGCAGAGGTATGGATTGTACATTTTTAATTATTTTATTTTACATATATTAATTTTGCTTCATTTTTAAATTCTATGTTCTCTTAGTTAAAATATAGTTATTTAAACTATATAGACAGTTGTAGGGTTAGTGACTTTATCCTGTGGAAAATGATTATTTGCTTCAATCTTCTCCAACCCCAAAACATTCATAATTTTTTCAATAAGGTTATTATTTTAATGAGATTTTTATTCATTGTTTATATATTAGCATGTAAATTTTGCTAATACCAAACTATATAATATGCCAATGACTAGTTTTTTCTTTTCTAAAGATTTTTATTTCCACTAGTAAATAAAATAATTGTTTGGTTCTTGGTGTTTAGTTAGCCTGTGTGTGTGTGTGTGTGTGTTTGTGTGTGTGTGTGTGTGTGTGTGTGTGTGTATGCGCGCAAATCTGAGGACAGCGTAGGCTATCATTCCTCAGTCACTGTCAACCTTGATTTTAGAAACAGGATCTCTCATTGGTCTAGAGCTTGAAGTAGACTAACTAGCTGGCCAGCTAGTTTTAGAGACCAGCCTGTCCTTACCAGTACATAACACCAAATGTGGCCTTTTACATGGGTTCTGGGGTCAAACTCAGGTCCTGATGCTTGCAGAGCAAACTCTTTACCCAATGAGTTGTCACCTAGCCCTGCATTAGCTGGCTGGTTTTGTGTCAACTTGACACAAGCTGGAGTTATCACAGAGAAAGGAGCCTCTTTGAGGAAATGCCTCCATGAGATCCAGCTGTAAGGCATTTACTCAACTAGTGATCAAGGGGGGAAGGCCCAGCCCATTGTGGGTGGTGCCATCCCTGGGCTGGTAGACCTGGATTCTATAAGAAAGCAGGCTGAGCAAGCCAGTAAGTCACATCCCTCCATGGCCTCTGCATCAGCTCCTGCTTCCTGATCTGCTTCAGTCCTGACTTCCTCTGGTGATGAACAGCGATGTGGAAGTGTAAGCTGAATAAACACTTTTTCTCCCCAACTTGCTTCTTGGTCATGATGTTTTGTGCAGGAATAGAAACCCTGACTAAGACAGCATATTCTTTCTGAGCTTACCTCTTAACCCCAAACTGACTGTCAGTTGCCTTATTTTCTCCATTCTTAAATCATTGATATTTGTTTAATCTTCTTTAAGAATTTTTTTGTTAGAGCTTTTTATCCTGCTCTAGACAGATTGGTAGCTTGTGATAGGCCTTTAACCAAGATGTATTTTCTGGGTTTACTTCATCATAATCTTTTTCATCATCTTAAGAAGTCTCTTCTATTTCTTCTTTTAATTATATATCTTTTAATAGCTATTGCTTTGTTGTTGTTGTTGTTGTTGTTAGATAGCAAATATGTAGATTTTGCTGTTGTGCAGACATCCAAAATAAAATTACTATTTTCTGTTTTGGTAGATTGTTGGCTAGTTATTTATTTAAGGAGTCTTGTCTATCCTTTGGTTCCTTCCCTCCTCGCTTCTCTTACTCTACTCCTTTTTCTCCCTCTCCCCTTTTTTGTTTCCAATGTTCCTTATTAAGAGTCCTATAGTCCCTTCCAGAGGGTACATGGACCTGACTACCCCAATATCCTGAGCTTTGGAAGACTTAAAAACTAGAAGGTTTAAAGGTACAATCTTAGTCTTTTTGTAGTGTTCACTCAAAGCAAAATGCTTAGCTTTTTGTTGGAGTGGAAGTTGGTCTCTGTTGGCTGCTCATATTAGGAATGTGCTCAGCAAGGAACCAAATCTTTCTAAGTAGACCTTGACCCAACTCTACCATTCTTTCAGAGACTCCCGCCCCAGATTCCCAGGTGTTTTGTGTACCCAGCAGTGGAGTGAGCTTGCTGTTTTCTATTTCTAAGCTCTTTTTACTGTTTCTCAGTTTCTAATGCAAATGCTTTCCATATCTCCTTTGTCTTTACTGTTTCTATGCTTCTTGATGGGAAACCATTTAGATGTTAGTTTTTGTGAGAGATTTCTTATGCAGGCAAAACCAAATGATACCTTGTTAAACTGAATCTGTTTTGAATGATAATTACTAGATCTACAATAAGTTTAAGGAAACACTTTTTAAGCTTTAACTCTTTTTCTTAATGTAGCAACTTCATGGAGTTTGGCCACAAGATGTTATTGATGGTACTTGTGTTGCGGTAAATAACAAATACCGACTGATGGCCTTTGGTTGTGCAAGGTAACTGCCAAATGATTTCTAAGTTAACCTTAAGATACCTTAGCAAACATAGGTGCTTGACTGTGCTTGTCATAATTATCATCCATCCTAAGATAAGATATAAAGGTGTTTTATTATTTTGAAACAAAGGTAAAGAACAGATTTTAGATGCTGAGCATTTGAATTTGTAAAAGTGAGATGTTTCAACTGTAGAAAGTTGAGATACCAATAATAAAGAATAAATACATTAAAATTTAGGGTCTTTACTGTTAATCCTTTAAGACATCAGTATTTATTGTTAATTCCTTAAGATATCTGAGGAGGACACCTTCAGAAACACCATCTTCCCTTTGACACAGTGTCTCTCACTTGCCTGGAGCTCACTAGTTAGACTAGACTGGGCAGCTAGCCCCAGAGATCCACCTTCTCCATCCCCCCAGCACTGAGTACAGCGTACAACACTGGGCCTACCTTTTCATGAGTGTTCTGGGAATTGAACTCAGGTAGGTCCTTATGCTTGTGTGCCAAGGACCTTACACGAGTATGTAATTTTATTTAATTAATGAATATTCATAAAGCTCACATGTAAAATCAGTTGCTTTGGTTTTTTTTTTTTTTTTTTTTTTTTTGGTGGGATGTTTTTTTGATTTTTTTGTTCATTTAGTTTTTGCTGTAACTCATGTAATGGAGAGTTTTAAAATAAAATTGAAATGTGAACATTATGATGTATGTTTATAATCCTAGCCTTCCAAAGGCTGAGGCATAGGATTGTGAATTTGAGGAGATCGGTTATAGCCTGGGTTACCTAGTAAAGTCTGGACCAGTCTTAGTAAATCCCTTTAAAGAGGGAGGGGGGCAGAAAAGGGGGGATGGTAAATTTTATATTCTTGATTTCATTTGTGTATATTTTATTTAGATTTAAAAAAATGTGTGGTCATGAGTATATTTTTTCTGTGTTCCCTATTAAGTTTGTCTCTTAAAACAAGCAGAAGAGGAAGGTGCCTATATGTGAACACATACGTTTGTTGCCTAGGCTATTGCATATTGCTAAAGTTCTTTCTTCCAAGGTTATAGGTATGACACTGTGAGTATACCAGCGCTTTCCTTCCTCTGCTGCTGTGTGCTCAGCTTGCTTCCACTGTTCTGTAATTTTATACAGTAGAGGGAACAATGTATGTGTTTCCTGGGAAATGTTAGGAATTTCTAGAATATTTAGAAAGGAAATGGCCAGACTTGGGCTATGCATTTGTTCAGGCTAGTAAGATGACTAATTACTCACAAAATGGTTTTCTACTTTGTGCACCTTCACTAGAACATAGATTCCCATGCTAGTGTCTTTTGTGTTCATTTTGGTCATTTTTCACTAAAGTATTGTTTGTTTTCACAGTGGCTCTGTGCAAGTTTATACAATAGACAACACGACTGGAGCCATGCTGCTGTCTCACAGACTAGAGCTTACAGCAAAGCAGTATCCTGGTGAGTCCGGGAGGCTAGATTCCAACTAAGCTGCCCTCCAGAGGACACACACGGCAGCTCACAACTATCTGTAATTCCAGTTCTAGGAGAAAAATGTTGTCTCCTGGCACAAATTCTACAGGCACTAGTCATGAACGTGGTCCATAGACACACGTGCAGGCAAAACACCCATATATGTAAGAATAACTGATGTTGGGGGGTGGGAGGGCTTCCTAAGGTCTTCATATAGGCTAATGTCCTGACAGTCGGTCTGTTTTCTGCTTGTATCTTAAACCCACAGGTTTAATGCCTTTTCTATTTTAAAATAGCGCATTTATTACACACTAGAGTCAAAATTTTTGTAATCTGGGTTGTGACAGCAAAACTTTTTGCTAAGTTTCATATAAAAAGAATGTTTCACACGTTAGCCCAGGCAGTCTGAAACTCTCTGTGTAGCCCAGGTTGGCCTTGAAATTATGAGCAGTTGTCCTGTGCCAGCCTCCCACATGAAAAGACTTGTTCTTAGCAAAGTCAGCATACAGGTGTTTTCTTTCATTAAGACCCTTCACCTTTGCAGTTATAACAGCTTTTCCATGTTCTCTTTTACGTATCTGAACTGCCAGCACCTGGCTGTGCTTTGTGGCCATTAAGAAAAATAAGGGATATGTGAACACAAGCTCTGTTCTACTGAAACAGTGTGTGGAACTGAATTTGGAAGTTTTTGCTTCTTGAATTTTTCCATTTAATACTTTCAGGCCACAATTAATCGGGTAATTATTAAGCATGAAAAATGAAACCACCGATAGGTGGGGGGGGGCTGTTGTACTGGTAACTTTCAATTAAATAATGTATTCGCTAAGTAAACATTGTTAAGAAATATGTGATAAGATAAGAATCTGGCCTAAAGAAACCCTGGAATAGCCTTTCATTCCTTGTCTCTTTCCGGTCCTCACTTGGCTTAGTTTTAGCCTCTAGTCTCCTTGTCTAAACCTCTCTGCAATCTTTACCTGATTTCAGTTTATTTTCTCAAATCCTCACTGAGTACCAACTGCATGTTAGACAGTGTTCTAAATGCTAGTGCATGGTAATAAACAAAGCCGGACACTCCTGATGAACCCTAATGAATCTGTGCTAGCCACAGGACTGAATCTACACTTGGTGTCAGTGGAAATGCTTTTGACTAAAACTAACAGAAAAAGTATGTACTCTGACTATAGTATCTGTTTTCTGAAATAGCAAGAAATACAAAAGTAAGCTCTCATTAACCTTTATTTGACCTTTGCCTCATGATCATAAAATAGCCTGAGTCCCAACCTTTACTTTCTTACATTTGCATGAAGAAGGAAGTAATCAAGACGAGTGGGATCATTGTATTTAAAGTGGGAAAGAAGAAGGTCTCCTAGAGTTAGCTCTATCTACTCCAACTTTCTAGTTCTAATGGGTCATAGGTATGTCTTGTAGCTATGTTAGGCTTCAAGAAAACCTTGGAAGTGATTTTGGACGAGGAGGAGGATGGCATCAGAATTGGGTTCTGTCTCTAGCAGTGTCTCAGTGTACGTGACAGATTAAGAACTACCAAATCCCTATCCTGCTTGCTTTATGTTTACTGTCCCTGTGATTGTTATGTAAGTCATGCATGCCTAAGGTTTTGTTTGGCAAGTTATTGGGGCTAACCTACTTAATATTTTTGTCCTAGTAATTTAGTAGCATTTTTTAAAGTGCCCATAAATAGAATAATATTTAATCTCATTTTTAAACATTTTATGCTAATGGAGTGGACACACTTACTGGATTGGAAATAACCATCCACATGTCTGGTTTTAAATTGATTTTCCCTGGTTGAGGGTATTGTTCAGTTGGAAAAGTGCTTGCCTATCATGGCTTTTGTTGTTTCTTAGTACTGCTGGAGAGTGAGGCTTGCGGGGTGTGAAGATGATACTGGAAATTTCTTCAGTCAATATTGTCTTTCTCAAAGCCCTTTTTTTTTTTTTTTTTTTTTTTGGAATGCTAATTAGACACTTGCTGAATTTTTTCTTACATTTTTTTGGAGTAAAAATTTATTTGTTTGTTTTATGTAAGTACAGTGTTGTGGCCTTAAGACACACCAGAAGAGGGCATCGGATCCCATTACAGATGGCTGTGAGCCACCATGTGGTTGCTGGGAATTGAACTCAGGACCTCTGGAAGAGCAGTCAGTGCTCTTAACCACTGAGCCAGCTCTTTTTCTACATTTCTTATTGTGACTTCAAATCTTAAAATTTTCTCTAGACTGAATTCTATAATTTATTTACTTGTTTATTTATTATTTTTGATGTCTGTCTCTAGAATTACTCATTTTTCTTTCAGTTATTTCTGTTTTTATTTTTATAGTCTAGTCATTTTATCTGGCCTGTGTACATTCTGTTCTTCATCATAGTCTACTCATGTGTGTGTTATATGTATGTTCAGGCCAGAGGTTGACATCACATTCTTCCTCAGGTACTTTCTAACTTAGTTTTTGAGACAGGATTCCTCACAGAATCTGGAGCTTGCCCAGGTCAGCTAGACTGCAAACCCCAGAGGTCTTCTTGTCTCTGGCTCCCCATTACTGGAATGGAAGGCACGTGGCACCATGCCTGGCTTTTAGGTGGGCTCTGTGAACCAAATTTATGTCTGAGCCATCACCCAGCTTTTCTCTTCTTTCCTTTATGACTGAGGAGGGAAGGAAGACGTGTCACAGCATGCTTGTCAGGGCAGAAGCCAGCTTTGGAGAGTTGGTTCTAGGGAATAAGCTCAGGTCCTTGGACTTGCCTTAACAAGCACTTTTCCCCACCAGAGCATCTGGACAGCCCTTTTGTTTCTTCAGCTATAAGAAGCATAGTTGTTTTGTGCTGTGTCTACACTAACCTAATATCCAGAGACTTTGAGTCTGCCTCTGCTTTGACTCGCTTTTTGGAATTTGTTTATTTATATATTTTAGCATTTTTAACTAAGAGCTGATGTTTCTTGACATTTAAGTTTGTGAATGCTTTAGGACTAGTGTTGCATTATAAGATCACTTGGGTTACTATTAGAACCTTTTACATTGTATTCTCTGTATAAGTGGTATTTTTGTTTTGTTTTTTAAAAACTGCATTAATTACACAAATTATAAATCATGTGTGACTGAGGACTACCATGGGACTTTTTTGTTTGTGTTCTGTGTATTGGATGAAACATGGAACATTGCCCCCTCACGTACATGCCACTTTCTCTCTTATCTACCATGGATGCAGCTGTTACAATCTTGGCATCACCTCTATCCTTACTAGATTTCTAGGTGTGGGCAAGCTCTGAACTTTATCTCCTGACACTCACATGCTGTGTGAGTTACCAGTAACAATAAAGATTCTCAGAGTTTGACAGATAAATTCAGAGGGAAAGTACTTTTCCCCAGTATTCTGAGACATTCAGCATCATGGTTTCAGTGTGAAAAATCATGTAGGATATCCGCTGATATGCTATGGAGACAGATATTTGCTCCCAGCATTCATTTTTATCACATTCACTACAATGTTTGCTGCAACTTTATCCTAATGAAGCTGGTTCATACAAAACAAAAAGCTTTGAGGATTACACAATGGTAGTTATTCAAGCTAATCATGGCAAAGCCAGCCTTCACTTCCCATAATTCACCTGCTTCCTGGGGTGTTCAGGCTAAGGTTGACGGTGGCCTTATTTTGCAGTACCCTCCACAGACAAGGTTCATTCTACTTAGAATTCAAGAAGTCTGTGCTGTTCTACCTGTTCAAATTTGGATATATGGTTTGTAAGAAGTACTAAGTATTTCTGAACAATCTTTTTAACCCTTGTCACTATCTTTTCACAGACATCTGGAACAAAACAGGAGCTGTTAAATTGATGAAGTGGTCTCCTGACAATAGTGCTGTAATTGTAACCTGGGAATATGGAGGTCTTTCTCTGTGGAGTGTGTTTGGAGCCCAGCTGATTTGTACACTCGGAGGAGACTTTGCGTGAGTGAAAAAAGAAAAGGGAAAGAGGAACTTTGGATAAATAACCCATTGTTTCCCTGACAACTCATATATTCAGAAATTCAGGTCACAGAGCTACCTTTATTTATAATAAACAAACTATTTTACTCTTAAAATTTATTACTAATGTACAAAATAGTAGCAAACGTTAGAGCAATAGCCTCTCCCTTCATGCCACATGCATTTGTATGTAAATCTAGACTGCACACACAGTGAACGTGCAGTGTTTCATCTGTCGTTCCTCAGCCCCACTCTCTCTCGTCCTTGTGTCTTCTTCCAGGAGTCACTTCTCTCATAGTGCCCTCCGAGTGTCATGACCTGTGTATGGATTCTGCATAGGAGACATGGGATGTTCTGTCTGTCTGAGTTTGGTATATCTCACGTAACATGACCTCACACCAAAACACTTTGTAAAGCTCAGAATTACTCTATTGAGAATATATTGATTCTCCAAACATTGACCCTCCTAAAACTGACAGTTGATTTGGTAAAAATGTACTTACTGACCCCAAACACTGGGGAAATACACTTCTTTTTATGAGCCCAGTTATGTATATGACCTCATGTTAAGGCTAGCTTGGGCTACAAAATAAGACCCTGTCTCAAAAATAGCACTATGAAAAACTGAACCAAAAAGTGCTGCTTTAAAATAAAAATAGGTAATAATGCATAAGTGTTTCAGATTTGTATACTATTGATGTATTTTTGCTTTAAAAAAATCAATTTGATTTTTTTTTAACTGAAGCTAAGTGGTATGTATATTATACACCATTGGAAGACAAGTTTCTGTTGTGTTTTAGTTACAGGTCAGATGGTACCAAAAAAGATCCCCTTAAGATCAACTCCATGGTGAGTACTTTCTGTTTAAACACAGGTGCAGCTTATAACCTCTACTCCCTATAAACCTCAGGGTCTTTTCTTTTCCCTCACATCGATCTCACAAAATCAGAGAGCAGTTTTGTCTCAGTGGATATTTTCCCTTGTAGTTCATTTTTGGTAAAATTTATTTACTTGCATATGTAAGATGGGGTTTCTTGCTGTGTAACCAAGGCTGGCCTCAAAGTATATAGGTCAGGCTAGCCTTGACCTAATAATCCTCTCACCTTTAGCTTTGAAATGACTTTGCCTTTAAAAAAAAAATAGGGTAGATGACTCTGAGGAATGACCTCTTCTGGCTTCCATACACACACAAACACAGTTGTTCAACCCCCACATACCTCTCACACACCACACACACACACACACACACACACACACACACACACACACACACACACACGAGTTTTTAAGTGTAATAATATTTCTGTAACTACTAGACAGTGCTTTTAAATTGCATGTATTAACCATTATAATTAGGTTCACTAAGTTAGTATTTCAAACACCAACTAAAGATCCAAGCAGTTAGTTAGCTCCAGGTTCAGAGAGGCCCTATCTCAAAGAATCAAGATCGGGCAATAGATCAGGGTGTCATCTTGTTTCCATGTGTACCTGTGCACTCACAAGTTCACACATAAACACACACATGAAATAAATAATTATTTAGCTTTTTTTCCCCTTTATTTTTCTTTTTGGTTTTTCAATACAGGGTTTTTCTGTGTAGCGTTGCCTGTCCTGAAACTCACTCTGTAGAGTGAGCGGGCTGGCCTCAGACTGCCTCTGTCCCCCAATGCTGGAATCAAAGGTGTGTGTGCCTTCAGCATCCAGCAGTTACTTAGCTTTAAACAGCTGGCAGCAGTTTATTAACCGTGCTTACATATTAAAAATTACTAACTTCAAAAATTGTATGGTGGAACCTAGTTACAAAATGTTAATACTGATTGAGCTTAGAGAAATATATTTCTATCTTTTACTGTACATTCTCAGCTGAAGGAAGCTCTATCTAGAGTAACAAGATACCTTGGCCAATACAGTGAGTGTAACAAGGTCGAGCTGGAATGAAAACATTGTGTCACAGCCTTGGACAACCCAGGGCTCTCTGCTGTATGCAAAGGTTGCATCTGCTGTAGACACTTGCTCACTAAGCTTGAGTCAGAGCCAGAGCTTGAGAACCAGTTAAATTAAATTGAGATGTTACAGAAGGATTCTTAGGATTGTAATCCTGATTTTGAAGTTCAGAACATTATATAGTGTTTTACTGTTCTAAGTAGACGGTATATGACGGCAGTGTCCTCTGGCGATAGTTAAGATGTACTAGATGACAAGAATCATTGATTCTGGGTTTTTAAAAATAATTATTTTGTGTGTCTGTGTAGATGGTGTGTGTATGTGTATGTGTGTATGTGTGTGTGTGAGAGAGAGAGAGAGGGAGAGGGAGAGGGAGAGAGAGAGAGGGAGAGAGAGACAGGCTTTCATGTGGATGCCGGAGGACATCCGTCATTCCATGGGTCTGGGGATCAGACTCAGACTCACACACTTTGTCTTGCCGAGCCAGCTGTCTTCCCCGGGATGTGGTTCTTGTCTCTGTGTTTGTCATGGTTGCTCAGCATTCAGAAGACAAGAACTGTGCCCTGGGTTATTGCATATATTGACTGTTTTCAGTATTTAACTGGGGTTATGAAAGAAATCAAAATAACTTTGTGTTGCTTTGACTTTTTTTTCTTTTCCTTCAAGAGCTGGGGTGCAGAAGGCTATCACTTGTGGGTAATCAGTGGATTTGGTTCTCAGCACACTCAAATTGAGACTGACCTCACTACAGTAAAACAGCCCAGCATTTTACTATTTCAGTTTATCAAGAGTGTACTCACTGTTAACCCTTGTATGGTAAGTAATTAAAATTACGGGACTTTTTTGTTTGTTTTGGTATTAATACCTCTTTTGGCAGAATTTTAGACCATTTTCTGTGTCCAGCAGATTTGAATATATTTCTAAAATGTTAACTATACTTTCCTTGTGTATTTTTTGTGATTCAAATATTTCTTTTTTTTTATTGGATATTCGCTGCATTTACATTTCAGATATTATCTCATTACCCCAATTCTATCCCTCCTCCCCTAGATTCAGATATTCTATCAAGTTTATGCCAAAGTTCTATTTCTGAACATGTTTTGGACTTGTTTCAGTTTTTTTTTGGGGGGCGGGGCGGAGTTATTTGTGTTTAGTGTTTTATTCTTTTACAAAAAATAATGCTGTAAGCAATTTGAAAGAAGCCATATTCACATGTAAGATAACATGACTAATTTAGACTTTATCTGAGCAAGATTTTCCAAAGCATGTTCTATTTAGATGCTTCTTAGAAATATTATTAGGTTAGGGGCTGGAGAGATGGCTCAGCAGTTAAGAGCACTGACTGCTCTTCCAGAGGTCCTGAGTTCAATTCCCAGCAATCACATGGTGGCTCACAACCATCTGTGATGGGATCTGATGCCTCCTTTGGTGTGTCTGAAGACAGCTACAGTGTCTTTATGTCTAGGTGGTTGGGGATGGTTTAGTCAGTAAAGTACTTGCTTCACAGACTTGAAACCTGAGGTAAAGGTGCATCAGTTAGGGTATGGCTATAACTCAGCTCTGGTAAGGCGGAAACAAGATTGAGCAAGCCCTGTACCCTGTCTCAAAACACAAGGTGGAGAGGGATGGAGGCTGACCTTCACTTCACATACTCTCAGACACGAATGCACAAACGTGCGCACACACATATATGCAGAGAGAACAAAAATTCTGAGGCCAGGGCATAATGGCACATGCTTGTAATACTACACACCTGGGAGGCTGAAGCCAGAGGATTCAGTGATTGTGTATTTTAATGTGCTGCAGATGTATGCTATATATGGTACATATCTCTCCGTATCATCGATGGCTTTTTAACAATATGTGGTATAACAGGTTATTCAAATTTTACAATACATTGAAAATTAATGTGAAAATAATTCGGATCTCAGAAGTCTATACTATAGTAAGGATCCACAGAAAAGTAAAGAGTATATTCCTGCCCTTCCCCATTCCAGATCATTTTAAAACCCCCTTCTGGGACTGGGGAGATGGCTCAGTGGGTGGGTGAGGACTGGATTTTGAATCCCCAGAACCCACGTAAAAGCTGGGTGGGTATTGCAGCCATCTGTAATTCCAGCAGGAAGTGGGTAGGGATGGGGAATTCCAGAGCAAGCTAACTAGTCTACCCAGGCCAGGGTAAGTCTCCTGGTTCAGCAAGAGATCTTGCTTCAATGTATAAGGTAAAGAACTGTTAAGGAAAAGACCTGACTTCAACCACACACACACACACACACACACACATACACACACACACACACGTATACAAAAAGTATATATAAAACACCCTTGATTTATTTTGGACTGAATGGGAAAAGATACCACTGTGTGTTTTGAATAAGAATCTTCTCATCTTGAGAATCTTACATAGATTCTGTCATGTGAAAAAATCAATATTGATTTATGGTACTTATTTAGTAATAAAACTAAAACGTGCTACTCAATGGTCCCTACCTAATTCGAGTATTTTTATTTGTTTTCCTTTTTGCCCTTTTTCTACATTTAGAGTAACCAAGAACAGGTGTTGCTTCAGGGAGAAGATCGCTTATACTTGAACTGTGGAGAAACTTCCCAGACTCAGAGTCCGAAGTACTCTTCCGCACGTGCTGAGCACATGCCCAGGCCTGAGAAGAGTCCGTTTGCAGATGGAGGTCTAGAGTCTCCGGGGTTAAGCACTTTACTTGGACATCGGCATTGGCACGTTGTACAGGTAGGTGTTCATTTACTGACTGCTATTGACTCACTTATTAGAATGTCACTTGGACCCAGCTTCTAATTATTTTCATTGCTATATCTCTCTCAATGCTTTGTTTTTTTTTTTTTTTTCTTGCCTTTTTTTTCTTTCCATTTGATAGAGTATATTTTAGAAGTTTATTTCTTTTTCCCTCAGTGAAGATAACTTTACTTTGAACCTCTGTTTTACCTAATCTAGCACAGTGGACTTGCACAGCCCAAAGTATATCCACTGCATGGCTGGCTTGACTGGCACCTCCGTACAGCTGACGTCATAGTTTCAGCAGTTAATCTCTTACACCTGACCCAAACTGCAAACCTCGGAGCACTGAGAAATTTATTGCTCACAATTTTACTACAATATAATGCTTTTCCAAATTATGGATTCATCCTGATACCACGTTTATATTAGCAGGTTCATTTGGCAACTTTGACATTTGAAATGGATCAATTCTGAATTTTTGTGCCAATTAAGATTAATTTGGTATAGTAAGTAAATTGAAATTTCTTGTAAGAAATTTGTATGCATAGTTTCAAAGTTCTAAATATTTTCTTTCTCCTTCTGGTACCAAGTGGCAGAGCCTGCTCTTGATTAATTTCTTTTAGTCAATTTATTTTGTTTATTTTTTTTCCTTTTGATTCCTTTCCTTTCGAGAGTCTTGTGTAATTGGCCCCAAATGGTGGGACCATACATGTACACTACCACACTAGCTTCTTTTAATCGGTTTCTAGTTCCATAATTCCTTCACTACTCTCTGCTTATATCTTATGAGTTTGCTTCAGCACTCATGTTGTTTTCAGTTGATTTTGAGTAAGGAAAATGAAAGACAGAAAAGTCATTATGTGAGGGTTAAAGGAGGAACAGCTCCTACGTTGACTTGTAGTATGCACTGAAAAAATGTGTTTAACATACATCAGTAACCTCGTGGAATCAAACTATGTACATACCATTTTGTAGTTAGTAACATTTTTAAAGATAAAACTGCATCAGCTACTTCCTTTACTAAAATTTTCCACTGCTCCCTTCTCTCCTATAGCCATTTCTCTGCTATTTTCATTTTCCCATACTTTGAACTATTCATTCTACACTGACCTAGAATCAATGCCAGTTCTGCCTAGCCAGGTCTGTGTTACCAGAGAGCCAAGTAGAGCAGAGGATCAAAGAAGGTAGGTCTGGAACTAAAACATCCATCAGGCAATAACAAACTTGAATTTCCTTCCAGCTCAAACATTCAGTGATCCTTAGCTGTCTATGAAGCGTCCACTAAACAAGCACAGAGCACTGATTTTAGGACTGTAGTAGCAGCAGGCATCTGTCTGATAGCTAACTGTACTCATGGCCCAGATGAAGATTTTAAGTGTGGATTGACCTAGGTCTCTTCAATTCTTTATCCATCTCTGCTCTTTTAGTTTTAAATAAAGTTAAAATCGTTTTGGTAAAATATTTGTTAAATGGTTAACTTATTTACCATTAGGTTAAACAAGTGGTTCACATAAATAAAAATGCCAAAACTTTATTCTGCCTAATCAGAAATAAAATTAAAAATTAATAAAAATACAAATTAAAAATGCCACAGCTGTCTGCCTAAGACAGTTACATTGAAATAGAATTTTAATTTCAAATTTCATAGAAATCACAACAAGCTCTGTGTGAGGAAGTTCCTGTGACTCATCTAGCATCACGGGGGGTACTTGGCTCACGTAGCCTCAAAACAGTCTACACTGAAGTAAAGAACCCAGTGTACTTTAAAATCTAATTATTAATATTGAATCACATAACTTACTATTGACCTTGTACTAAAGCTTAGAATTTGCCCTTGTAGTTTGTTTTTGTTTCTAACTAGTCTGCCTGCTCTTTGCTGGCTAACACTGGAGCCTGGGGACTGAACGCAGAGTGACAGTCGTCTTTCTGGGCACACTGGCCATGCAGTGTCAAAGCTTTACCTTGTAAGCTTCCTTGTCAATCATGAGCACTCTCTGGAGAAAGATGAGGGCATGGATTCATTCCCCGTCCCTCTTACCTCTCGTGTAGGGTAAGACCACAGTCTCCATTAAGTTGATTTGGTTCTGTGGTTTCTGCTCTGTGTGCTTACCATATTATATAGAGTTCATCCAGTGAGCTTCGCTAATGCTGCTGTGCTTTCTGCCCATCATCTGGAAGACTGCGGTCGGTTTATTTTGTTTGTTCGGCCCTTCTGTTTTAAACAACTTGCCTTCCGGATTAGAAGGTTTGGTGGTTATGTGTCCCTAGCCAAACTGGATGCATACATATTTGTTAGAAGCAAAGTTATTAGCCAGTTATATAAATGGTAGCTTTCTCAGTTTATTTTTTAAATTTAGTTTTCTTAATTACAAATTTAGAAAGTAACACATTGGGACACAAGGTGAGATTAGAAATCAAAAGCATTTTAGTTTGTGGCTGTGTCCTTTGATGGGTTCTGTGTTTTATATAGTGTGGACATTGGTTTCTATAAGGTCTTTATTTAGTACTCTAACGATACTGACTTTATACTTAGCCTGGTTCTAACTCCCTGGAAAGAATATCTGTTACAAACTGTAGGAGTTAAATACCAGGCACTTTACTAGGGAGCTCAGTAGTAAATTTTGAAGGCTGTTTTTCTCCCATCCCTCTACTTTTATCAGGTATTTGGCAAAGATCGAATCAAATCTGCTGGGGCAAGACCTTTAGTCTCACTAGTTAAATGAAATTAGTCTAGTCTGGAGACAGTGTTTCACTGGGGGTGGGGGGGAGTTAGTTTCCATTGAAGAGACTGGCAGACCCTCTTAAGAAGGGAAGACTTTTCTGTGCCCAGCTGTTTCCCAGTGATGTGGCATGATGCCTGGGCCCCAGTTATATAAACCTTTATGGCCAAGTTTCTCCATTCTTCATTAGTTCCCTCTTTCTTGGCACCATTTCCACACACAGCATTAAGTATATAGTACAAAGTTCAGATGACACATACATCAAAGAAGGTGACCCTAGGGGAAAATGTATACTTTGGTCTAGTAATAAAATATTCAGACAAAATTAAAAAGCCTATTATTTTAACTCATGTTTGGGTTTTGAAGATACATCATTTATAATTTGTAGTATTTCATAGACTTTTGAAGGTTAAAAAAATAGGTTGGGTTTGGGGGGGTTGTTTTGTTTGGCTTTTGTAAGGATATACATTAGAGTATACATTAGAGTATGATAATTTGATAAGCTCTTACTGAACCTTTATGTTGGAATCCATTTTTCAGGGACATGCTAGCTCACACATCATGTTTTGTAAGATTTAGTGAATCATTAAAGTTTGGGGAAGGTAGGATTGTTTGAATTTTATTATTTTATCCAGTGGCAATGGGGTAAAAGTACTTATCCTAGTACACCGTTACATTCTTTTTTCCTGAAGCTGCTAACTCCCTTGTGCTTTCAAGCTGGCAGACCGAATAGCTGCAGCTTAGCCCTTTTGGAGTTAATTTTATTAGAATGCAAATGCTTTGGATTTATTGATTTTACTTGATTCTCTTTTTGTCTTTATGCAGCTTTATTAGATCTGCTTACACTTTACATGGTTTTCTGATCTGGGTTTCTTTTCTGTACATCTAGTTTTCATTAGTCAAATTAAAATAAATTTGAATAAATTGAATTTTTTCTTATTCCAGGAACAGAAGACTCTTCAATTACTCTGTTTTTCTATTAATTCAGACTCTGCTTCCTCCAACTGCTCCTGAAAACTAATTAATAGACTAGGAGTGTATAGAGCTAAAACTTATTCCACATTAATAACCCAGTTTCCTCTATTTTCAAAGTTTTATATCACCGATAAATTGACACCATGAACAAGGGTGTAAGCTAGATACCACAGGGACTGTGTTTACACTGATGCTTAGGGTGAAGACCTATGTCTGTGTAATGTTAAGGGCTCTTATGGGTCAGTAAAGTTGGACAGCCAAATAGAAAACTAACAGTCAAAGCATACTCATGCAGGTCTGTGGGTGCGTCTCAAGGAACAGGGTAAAGAAATAAGCCAGTTTCCATTCTCAAGCAACAAAATTTTTGTTTGCTTTTACACTGATTGATTTTATATGCACTGCTCTTTTATCTTAACAGTATAAAAACAATAAAGATTTTCATTATAATTCAAAACGCTTGCTGAAGCTGCCATTTATTTGGGGATTGTCTGCATCAGCAGACAGAAGCTGTTGGCTGCAGCTGGTGGCCACCATCACAGCTTCTTTGTCAGTTTATATTGGGTTTAATATTAGAAACAGCAATGCTGTGGTGGGGAAGTGTGGGTCTTAAAACCTTGAAGGATTAAGATAGGACATGTAAACATTAGTTCATGCTGAATTCCAAGGGCTCGGTTACTAAAGCTACTACTTGGTACTTTAAAAATTGTGCAGGAAGCTAAGTCATCTTGTGTGCTAAGTTAATGCTTTAATTTGAAATATATTTCATAAGTCTTACCAAACTGATATGTTATTTTCTATAGATTTCCAGCACCTATCTAGAAAGCAATTGGCCTATTCGGGTGAGTTGTTGTTTTTGTTTGTATTTTAGTCATCATTTCAGGAGATGAGCCATTGTGGATTCATAACAGAAATACAATGCTTGGTCTACTGTGCATTACTAGTGGATTCTGCTCCGTAGTTTTGTCAACTATCAATATTTGGGCTTTTAGTATTGCATTTTGTAATTAAATCACTGAGCAACCATGTATTAGTAGTTTCTTCACCTTATATTTTATTAAGTACTTTATATCATATCCAGGAAAAAGGTTTTAATTTTTTTTTAAAACAGTTTTCAGCTATTGATAAACTTGGACAAAATATCGCTGTGGCTGGCAAGTTTGGGTTTGCGCATTATTCTTTACTCACCAAGAAATGGAAACTTTTTGGAAATATTACTCAGGTTAGTCTTTTTCTTTTCTTTTTTTTAAGGAAAATAAATTTCAAGATACAAAGCATAAAAAAGAAAAAGGAAGAAAGTGATAATGAGGCTGGAGATATAACTCAACTGTAAAGCACTTGCTGTATTCACAGGTGCTTGAGGAAAAGAGAAATGGGAAAAGAAACTGACATTTGATAATAAGCCCCTTTTGATAAAATACTTGATATTTGATAGAGGATCTTGCATTGAGATAATTGGCTTTTCATTCTTGTTAAGAGCATTGATTGACCAGTGCTGGGAGATGGCTCAGCCATTAAGGTATTTTATATAAAAGCAAAGGATCCTGAGCTCAGATCCCAGAAGCCACTTAGATGCTCTGTGAAAATGGCAAGTCACTGGGAATGCCATTCTTGGAAGGGAGAAATGAGGCATCCATGGAGCAAGCAGCCTGGAGAAGCTAGCATATCAGCCAGTAGCTTTGAGAGATGCCACCTCAAAGAATAAGCCATCAAAAGAAGATTCCAGACCTCAAACCCTGGGAAAAAGGACTAGTAGCAATAATTACTTAGCTTAGGGTTTAATATTATCTTTGAGACTGAGTTATGTAATGTCCACAAAACTAAGAGATCATAATGTGTGATATGCGCATCTGGGTAACAGGAGGGGGTGGGATGGGGAGGACGGAGGGTCAGAGGGAGCATGAATTAGATCCTATGAGAGTCAGATGGGAAGGAATGAAGAAAATTAAAGTAGGTGTCCAGTTGGGACACTAATACTCTCATTTGCCAAAAGATTAGGATTCATGCACTCATCTGCTGAAGAATAAAGCCGGAACTTAAATCAAGCTGTTTTATATGTCAGATCAATGATGGTATATAGTATTGAGATATTTTGAATAACACAGCTGTTTCTTTTAGGCATATTTATTCTTTTAAAGACAAGATATGGTACATTGTTAATAAAAGTCCTGGAGAAAAATTTAGGCAAGAGACAATAATGCAGAAATAATTTGAGCTTTCTAAGAGTGTTATATTTGTTGAAAGTTTGGGTAATATAATTAAAGTAAGTGCATCTTAAATTTTTCTTTTAAGGAGCAAAATATGATTGTGACTGGTGGCTTAGCCTGGTGGGAGGACTTTATGGTCCTTGCATGTTACAACTTAAGTGACCGCCAAGAGGAGGTAACTTTTTTTTTTCTCTCAGAAATAATAGAGTTTTAATTTTGGATCTAAGCATGATTTAATTTTAGTAGACAATAAGCCATTAAAAACTCTACAAAGCATTTTGTTCCAAAAAGTTAGCATATTTCAATAATAGAATTTCTGTTAGGTTCTTCCTGTTGTTTTTTTAAAGTGACAAATTGAGTTTGTAAGATACCCATTTATATTATAGTACCCAAAAAGCTGAGACAGGAGGATTGTGAGTTCAGCTATTCTGAACTATTCCATTCTGAGCTAAATATTAACCCTGTCTCAGAAGTAAATAAACCTAAAAAGGATAACCTTTTAGATAGAAAATAATCTCTAAAGACTGATAATAAAACATTAAAAGTAAAAAGAACACAAGAATAACTTCTTTTTTAAAATATTATTTATTTTATTTATATGAGTACACTGTAGCTGTCCTCAGACACACCAGAAGAGGGCGTCAGATCCCATTACAGATGGTTGTGAGCCACCATGTGGTTGCTGAGAATTGAACTCAGGACCTCTGGAAGAGCAGTGAGTGCTCTTAACTGCTGAGCCATCTCTCCAGTCCTAAGAATAACTTCATATTATTGGTTATTAATTTTTTGACTTCTATGGTGGCTTTGAGGAAGTGGCGGTCTCAGTCGGGTTTGAGTACATAGATCTGAACCGTGCTCTTATAATATTTCATCACTTTTGATCACTTGATCTTTGATTATCTATTAAGAGTTAGCTTGCCAAAATATAAGCATTCTTCTTTTTGCTAAAATGTTAGTTCTTTTGACTCTAAAGTGGGCTGGGGACTCTGCAGATAAAGATACCCTGACTGAGAACTTAAGCACCCTTTGTCATCATCTCATTTTTATGTGCTTCTTAATTTCTTCTTCAGCTCAGAATCTACCTACGAACATCAAACCTGGACAATGCCTTTGCTCATGTCACCAAAGCACCAGTGGAGACATTACTGCTTAGTGTCTTCCGGGACATGGTGGTAGTGTTTAGAGCAGACTGTTCAATATGCCTTTACAGTATTGAAAGAAGATCTGATAGGTAAGTTATAACATGGGGTGCCTCTTGTTCACTCCTCTTTATCAGGATTTCTAAAACCCTTTTTTCATCTTCATATTTTGTTTCATTATAAGGAGTTTTGGTAATATTTATGCCATAGCTATAGGAAAAGCACAAGAACCTGCACGACTAAGCTCTTCTCCCTGTGTTATGAGGAGCAAGGCTATGATTTTAATTGAGATAAGTCTTAGATAGTTTTTCCACAACTTAAAATTAGTGGCTAATAACTATCCTGCCCTCCAGGCACTTGTGGGAAGCTAAGGAACTATCCTCAGAAAGCTCACTTCATCCCTCCTGCCATGGATGTAATAGTCTGCAGCACAGAACCTTATATTGTTAACATTGGCCAACTTGCAGTATATAGGCCACATGAGAGCTGTTCTTTGTTCTTAAAAGTATATATTTTTAATAAGTACATGAATTAAATATATGCTGAAGTACTGTGATAAGTTAGTAATGTAGAAATAAAAAATAAAACATTACTACTGCAGTAGTTAAACTTACTTTTGTCATTTTACAACCACAGAGTTGTCCCCAGCTCCCAGTTCCCTAGGTATTTCTATTTGAGTAGCTTTTCTCCTACTGCTGGTTTGGGAATGTTCTGTGTTGTGGTTTTGTTTTTCCTATTTTCCAGCATTTTACTGCCTTTCATTGTCTTATACCTTATAAAATCTTTTAAAATTTATTTATTTATTTGTATGAGTACACTATCGCTGTCTTCAGACACACCAGAAGAAGGCATCAGATTCCATTACACATGGTTGTGAGCCATCATGTGGTTGCTGGGAATTGAACTTAAGACCCCTGGAAGAGCAGTCAGTGCTCTTAGCCTTTGAGTCATCTCTCCATCTCCAGCATTGATAATCCTAATGGAAGGATATTAGGGAGGAGAGGCCAATGGGGAGAAGACATTCAGGTTTGTTGTGTAGACATAAATGTGCTGAAATACAGCAACTGCAAAGGAAACCAAATCTGAATATTGTTGAGCTATGAACTCTTTGTTTATTTTCACAGTTCGAATACTACAGCTAGTGTTCAGGTTCTTCAGGAGGTCTCCATGTCACGGTACATTCCTCATCCCTTCCTGGTCGTGTCTGTCACACTGACATCAGTGAGCACAGAGAACGGCATCACCTTGAAAATGCCGCAGCAGGTACCCGTGCATTCTCAGAGCTTGTGGGCGCTTACGTTTCAGTCGCTAGTGTCTTAGGTCAGTATTTGTGTGTGTTTATTTGTTCAACAAATCCATGCTAAGTGTCTGTAATGCACCTTGCATGAAGATGCTGAGCTTCAGTGGCGAGCCAAAGAGACCAGTGTCTGGTCAACGTTAACAAGTAAGTACACATGTAGAGACTACTCTGAGGGCATATTCTAGAAACTTGGAAAAGTCTTGTTAAATCAATCAGAAAAGTTTTATATACCATTTGGTATATAAACTGAAGCAGAAGTAGGAGAGCTCTAAACAAAAAAGGAAGAAATTCAGGCAGTCATGCAAAGGTTTACAGACAGAACATGATGCAACCAGAGGGTTAAAAGTAAGTATCTAGAGCTAAGGGTTTAAGAAAAGAGAAATCTTGTGGGTAACATTGGTAGCTTTGGACATTTATTTCAAACCAGTGTGTGTTCTGTACAGAGGAAAGTGGCACAGGAGCAAATGTGATGAGGAAGAGGTACTGGAGAGGGTGCTGTGCTGCCTGTGTTGAGCAGTGTTGGGGCCTACAGCAAGGAGAGGTGGTGGGAGGAAGTAAAACTCAGGGTGCAGAGGACACCTGGCAGTTGGGAGAGAGCAAATCCCACATTTGATGGTGGAATAACAGGCACACTATGGGGCTGGGATCACTGGGCTGCCATCACTTTCTATCCCAAGGCTGCTTTAGCTCCCTGGCGGTTTCCAACCTTTACGTACCTGGGGATCTGTTGTGAAAGGGAAATTCTATAATATGTAGATTGTCATGTTCTATTCATCTTTTTCTTCTAATTTAGGTACTTCATTAAACGAGTATTTTCATAAAATTATGGAGAATTTAACTACTTATTTGGAGAGCCATATTACACTGCATTTATAGGATTCTGGTTGGGAACAGCCTATATGAATAAGTCAGTGTTGTTCTCTTCTCTCCTGCACTTTCTCCGTAGTGCGTCTGCGCGTCAGCAGCCCCGTCACCAGCTCTGCCGTCCTGGGTGCTCAGTCCCTGCTCTAGGCTCCTTTATGAATGTAATAAATTGCTTTCTTCTTTACGATGCAGCTCCCATTCCATCTGTAAGCTCTGTCATGGTAACCAGCTAGCCTGGGTTGATAAAATAAAGTTCTGTTTCACACAATTCCCACTACAAGATTTTTAAAAAGTGAAAATTTCAGAGTCATTTTTTGTCCCAAGAAAATAACTGATTCAGCAGTGATTGTTATTACATGAGACAATGTAATCACAATGAAGCCTTAGTCACCAGAATGTCAGTGTTGTATGAAACAAATACATGCTTCCTAAGGTGGGATAATGGGAAGTTCATATGAAGATTTCCTACCAAAAACATAGAGTCTAAATAGAATTATGTCTAAAATCATCTTCCATTCTCAAAAATTATAGAGATAGAATGTTGCAGTAAATATTAAATAAGAAATACTTAACTCTTTATCGGCCCCTGAAGTCTCACTCTGCGGATGCTGCTCTGCTGTGCAGCTGTGCACACGGACTCTGTCATTTGGTCCGCAAGCTGCCCTCTACACGATTCCCTTCCCAGGTGGTTCACTCTGCCCGCCCTGGTGCCTCTTCCCCCGGCATGTTTCTTTACCCCATCGCCCAACACAAACATGACTCTAAGGCCCAATAGCTTTTCATACAGGTTTGTATATTACACTCTCAATCCACAAACCCTCTATACCATAAGATTATATCAGATGGACAAAGATATAAACTGCTCTTCTATATGAGATAAAAGACCTATAAAATCCCTTAAAATATTCCAATTGACCTATTGCCAGTTACAGCCACCAGGAACCAGGTCTGCTTTCTCTGGCTCCATCTTGATTTTTTCCTCTATCTCTCTCTTCCTCTTCTAATTTTCTTCCTTTTCTCCTCCTACCTCTTCCCTGTCCAATCATGTATCACCTTAATATCAATTCACAATAGATAGTCTAATTATACCACAAGGAAGAAGACCCAAAGGTTAGCTATAAATGAACCACCCAGTGCAGTGTTGATAAGCTGCATCATGAAAAAAGGTGTGATTACTGCTTGTCTTAGTTTCTTTTCATTGCTGTGATAAGGCACCTTGGTCAAGGCAACTTATAAAAGAAAGTTTAATTGGGCTGACAGTACTCAAGTCTGTAATGGTGGAGGATTGAAAGCTGCTGAGAGCTCACATCTTGAGTACATCTACAAGGAGAGGGAGAGAGCGAGCCAAAGAAGCACCTGCATGCAAGCAAGCATGTGAGCGCACTGGGAATGGCTTGAACCTTTTAAAGCCGTAAAGCCTGCCCCCAGTGACTCACCTTCTCTAAGGCCACACTTCCTAATCTTTACCAAACATTCAAATACAGGAGCCCATGTGGGTCAGTGTTATCTAAACCACCATACTGCTATGCTACATAAACAAGCCATTAAATTTATTTGTATGCTCACTAAAATCAGCTATTAAAAAGCACCATTGTAATACTTAATATGAACTGAGAGAAAAATTAAAAGATTGTTCCATTAACATTTAGTTTAAGGAAAATGCCTATGTATTTTAGGTTTGAATTATCTACCGGAGAACAGGTAGCATAGCGTCTTACTTGGCAGATTTAGAGAGGAAACGTCTATAAGCTGGATGTAATGGTGATCAGTAACGTCATTAATAAGGGTGCAACAGTTTAAGAGGGCTTTGCAAAGAGGTGTTTAACCTAGTGAAGAACAGATTAGGAAGGTAAACTGTAACAGGAGGGAAATAAATAAAGGGAATTGAATCTCTTAGAGCTGGAGTTAGAAGTTATTCTGAACAGTCAGTGGGTGCTGGGAATCGAACTCAGGTCCCCTGCAAGAGCAGTAAATACCCTTAACCACCGAGGCACCACCCCAGCAACAAACCCTGTTTCCCAATACCTCACTTAGATTTTGTACCATGAAGCCTTCTTTGGTTCAGAAATACTTTTTCTGTTTTTCCATGCTTAGTAAGTTGTTTGCTTTTTAAGTCAGAATACTCTTTACAGATGAAACTACATGATTTGCCTGGTAATTGATTTAAAGCAGTATTTCTCAAACTCCTATGTCCTTATTTAAGCAGGGCAGTGGGTTTAACAGTGATAACTACAGGCTCTTTACTCTGGCATTTGAATAAATTTTCCATAATAAAATACAGTAATTCATCCTGACTAAATGGGGTTTTTTTTAATGGTTCTTTCATTTGAGAGGTGTACAAGGTGGCTTGTGTCCTACTGCCCTTTGCCTGACTTTCCAAGATCTCCCCAGAGGTCTGCAACCCAGCTAGGAGGTAGTTCTCCTGCCCAAGGGGTGTTCTGTCCTAGCTACGTGTGTTTGCTTATATTCCATATAGCCCTTTCTACCACTTGTGACTTTCTGGCCTTCCTGGTGTCTCATCCTTTTAGCCCTTCTCTAGTGACAGCAGCTAGATCATTGAGGTCATCTCCAATGTGTGTGTGTGTGTGTGTGTGTGTGTGTGTGTGTGTGTGTGTGTGTCTGAGAGAGAGAGAGAGAGAGAGAGAGAGAGAGAGAGAGAGAGAGAGAGAGAGAGAGAGAGAGAGAGAACTTCTAGAAGTTTTCTAAGGATTTTTTTTAGGATAATTCATTTCGTTGTGCACTCCTTGGTCACTAAGCATATAATGTTATACTTTGTGTCGTCTGGGAAACTTGTTTTCCCACAGAGCCTAGCAAAATGGCTATACTTAGTACAACCCAGTAAATGATGTTGGTGTTTAGTCTATAAATTTTACTAGGTGTTGAGGAATGCCAGTTACATGCCTATAAATTAGTATTGAGGAGTTTCTTTTGGAAATTTCAGGCTCGTGATGCAGAGAGCATAATGCTGAACCTTGCAGGACAGCTCATCATGATGCAGAGAGACAGGTCAGGCCCTCAGATCCGGGAAAAGGACAGTAACCCAAACCAAAGGAAACTCGTAAGTAGAACTGTAAGGCATTTCAAGCTCTGAGAAGTGGTCATGAGGTTAGAGTTTATGAATAGAGGAATTTAAGGGGAGAGTACTGTGTTGTGATTTAGGCGATAAGAACATACATAAAATTCATCTTACAACTGGGCTTAAGAAGAAAGAAGGATAAAACCTAAAATATCAAATGTCTCATTTTTCAGCTGCTACTGCTTAGGTACAGTTTTATAAATTCCATTTATTTGTTGGGAGAAAAAACTATAGAGGTTGATAATCATAGGGTTTTAGGGTTTGTTTGTTTTTTAGATTTCAGTGCATATACTTTGAAAGATTACTGTTATCTCTAATTCTAAATGAATGTCCCTTCTTTAAAAAAAATTTATTTTGAACATCTAAAAGCTAGCACCTGTGAACTTCAGAGCCTCTCTATTTAAAAGGAAACCCAAATCCATCTATTCTGTCTCCTCAGCTGCCGTTCTGTCCTCCCGTTGTACTAGCCCAGTCGGTGGAAAATGTCTGGACTACATGTCGAGCAAACAAACAAAAACGTCACCTTCTGGAGGCCCTGTGGCTGAGCTGTGGTGGTGCAGGGATGAAGGTCTGGCTCCCACTCTTTCCCAGGGATCACCGCAAGCCCCACTCCTTCTTGTCCCAGCGGATCATGCTGCCTTTCCACATCAACATCTACCCCCTGGCTGTTCTGTTTGAAGACGCGTTGGTCCTTGGTGCTGTCAATGACACTCTACTCTATGATTCTCTGTATACACGGAACAGTGCTAGGGAGCAGCTGGAGGTGCTCTTCCCCTTCTGTGTTGTGGAAAGAACCTCTCAGATCTACCTCCACCATATCCTCCGCCAGCTCCTGGTCAGGAACCTTGGCGAGCAAGCCCTCCTTCTTGCTCAGTCCTGTGCTGCATTACCTTACTTTCCTCACGTGCTGGAGCTCATGCTCCATGAAGTGCTGGAAGAAGAAGCTACCTCACGGGAGCCCATTCCCGACCCACTGCTTCCCACGGTGGCCAAGTTCATCACCGAGTTCCCCCTTTTCCTTCAGACAGTCGTGCATTGTGCCAGGAAGACTGAGTATGCTCTGTGGAATTACCTGTTTGCAGCTGTTGGAAACCCCAAGGACTTATTTGAGGAATGTTTGATGGCTCAGGATTTGGACACAGCTGCCTCTTACCTTATTATTTTACAGGTAATACTTGTCCTTATGAAGAAATACAAATTCATGATCTTAATTTTAGGAGGGAAGAGGTATGTCCTTATGATGGGGTTATGGAATTACACTATCATGGAATGGTTATATTTTCTCTATTGTGTATGTCTTTCATTCTAAAGAACTCAGGCTTGACCAGAGATCTCCTTTAATATTTTAAAAGTGACATTCTTAAATATTCTTGTTTGTCCCTAAAAGGGCCTAAAACAGATTAATAATTTCAGAACATAATTTTAAATAAGATTGAAGGTATAGGGATGTGTGTGTGCATACATTCAGATAAACACGTCGCTTAGCATATGGAAGTCAGAGGACTCTCAAGTGTTGACTCTTGCCCTCAACCTTCTTTGAAACAGTGTCTCTCCAGCTTTTCCCTACTGCAAAAGTCTGGAGAACTGGGTTTTCTGCTTTGCAGATTCTCCTGTCTCCACCTCCCATATCTTAGTATGGGCTCCAGGAGACCACAGAGGTTTCACATGAATTCTAAATTCAGGTCACCAGGCTTGCATAGCAAGAACTCAACTACTGAGCCATCTCTGCAGCTGAAATTTCCATATATATGTGATGTATATGTTCCATTAAAAATACTATACTAGACTAATAAAATGTAAGAGACAACTGAGAAAAATGGTACTTTGGGCATTAGTGCATGGATCTGAGTTACCTACAGTAATAGGTATATTTCCTTACAGCATGGAATTACTGAAAGGATTCTAAATAAGCCAGGACTTACCACAGTATCCAGTCTTAGCCTTGCTGTAGACAGCTAAGGTGCTGCCACAGTAGTGATGCTCATGACACACTTTTTTCTCAAAATAATGAGACCCTGGAAAACTTACTTCGTTATTAGATGAAGGGGCCCAAAATTTAAAATCTAAAAGGCTACTCGAAGTTCTTTCATTTTACTACAAAGAAGTTTTCTTTTCTAGAAAAAGCTAGCCATAAGCCTAGTTAGAATTTCAGACTGAAGCAGACATCTTGTCAATGCATTTGCTTCATGACAAGTAACTGAAACTAGAGAGGTCTGGGCAGAGATGAGTGGTCCTAAGAGTCTGGGATTCACTTGGCTAGCCCTAATGAAAGAATCATCATCTCAATAAAAAGAATCGCTGCCCCTCAGACCCTCGGGGCTCTCCCTGGCTGTGGAGTTGGGAACTTTCCTCTAGCCGGGGCTGGTGCTCCCCGTCAGGCAGCTTTCCATGAAAGCCGGCAAGGTGCTAGTTCGCGAAGAAAGAGATGGGGATGCTCTGTGTGGAACAGGGTTGCTTGGTTCCGCCTGAAGCTACAGTTTTAGTCAGATTTTCAGAAAATACTAGCGTAGACAGACCTAAGATTTTTGGAGTCAGAAAAACCTAGATTTATCTTGCTTTTCTATTGATCTTCAACAATTTAGATAACTCTGTTTCCTTATCCTGTAAAATGGGAATGGTGCATTCCAAATTTGTATCATAAAAATGGAATGTTACTTATCTTTGGTTGTTTAATAGAATATGGAAGTCCCAGCAGTGAGTAGACAGCATGCCACCCTTCTGTTCAACACAGCCCTGGAACAGGGCAAATGGGACCTGTGTCGGCACATGATTCGATTTCTTAAAGCCATTGGCTCTGGGGAGTCTGAGACCCCTCCATCCACACCTACATCTCAGGTTAGTACAAAAATATACAGCCTCTCTAGGGCATACACCCCCAGTGCATCTTTGACTAAAACTACTGTATGCTGTGTAACCACAGGAGCCCAGTTCAAGTGGTGGGTTTGAGTTCTTCAGGAATCGGAGCATCAGTTTATCTCAGTCTGCTGAAAATGTTCCCCCTGGTAAATTCAGCCTACAGAAAACACTAAGTATGCCAACTGGTCCTTCTGGGAAAAGGTAAAAGAATAAAGAGCAATTACTATTTTCAGAACATTTGTCACTCTGCTCTTCAAGGCATTTATAAAATCAAGTCTTAAAAAACTATTTAACTCAGTTGCAAATCCTGTCTTCATTTGTCAAAGGCTTAGAGAAGGCTTCTGTGTTTCTCTTTTCTTTTTCTTTCTTGTTAAGTTCACTTCTGTTCTCTGTACTTTTATATTTTTATGTCTTTGTACTAAAATGGATTTGGATGCACTTGTTCTAAATGTAATTAATATAAATTACTTCTAATGACAGGTATCTCAGTCAGGGTTTCTATTCTGCACAAACCATCATGACCAAGAAGCAAGTAGGGGAGAAAAGGGTTTATTCAGCTTACACTTCCACATTGCTGTTCATCACCAAAGAAGTCAGGACTGGAACTCAGGCAGGTCAGGAAGCAGGAGCTGGTGCAGAGGCCATGGAGGGATGTCACTTACTGGCTTGCTTCCCCTGCCTTGTTCAGCCTGCTTTCTTATAGGACCCAGGTCTACCAGCCCAGGGATGGATGCCAGGCTTTCCTTTCCTGTGGTCTGCTTCTCACTTAGAGCTGTTACTCGGTTCCTACTGGTTACACATTTGCTCATATCGATTGGAGAAAACAGACTATATTTACTTGTCATTAATTTTTATAAGGTTTATTTTCATATATCTATAAAGTATAAGTAGAGAGAATTTAATTTTCTCCTTTTTCATTGGTGTTGACAAATGCATTTATTTGTTCTTTCTTTTCCCCACTTCAGTTACACACCACCTCCTCCTGGTCTGCCTTTTTTGGTCTCCTCCTTATTCTTATATATTCCATATATTCAGTTCTACAACTTGGTCTTAGGAGGTAACTGTGTGCCTGGCATGGTGGTGTATTCCTTTAATCCCAACACTTGGGAGGCAGAGACCCAGTTTCAAAAGTTAAAGGGGGTGGGGGTAAAGTTAACTCTGCTGTGTGTTTACTAGGTTGCCGTATGATATGGAAAAGCCCTGAAGCTTTTTCTTCCTGTTCAGACAGATGCCATTAGATAATTGATCTCTTGCTTTCTTTCCAATGTTAACCATGCTACCTGAAAGTTGAGTTGTCAGTGAGGTTATTCGTTAGCTCTCTGCTGTGTCTTACAGATGGAGCAGAGACAGTGACTGTGCTGAGAACATGTATATTGACATGATGCTGTGGAGACATGCTCGGCGTCTCTTAGAAGATGTACGGTTAAAGGACCTTGGCTGCTTTGCAGCCCAGCTAGGTTTTGAACTAATCAGTTGGCTTTGCAAAGAGCGCACTCGAGCTGCCCGTGTAGACAACTTTGTAGTAGCCCTGAAGAGACTTCACAAGGACTTCCTGTGGCCACTTCCCATCATCCCGGCCTCTTCCATTAGTTCCCCTTTCAAAAATGGAAAATGCCGAGCGGGTAATTTTTTTAATTATTTATTTTAGACATGTAAAAATTATTTATTTTAGATATTTAAACATGTTATCATTGGTTGACATTCAAGGAAACTCTTTTCATTGCAAACTTAAGCAGATAGAAGCCAACTTTTTGTACATCAGTTAGAATATCTCCCATTTGGCCAAAGATATAAATGAAGTAGAAACTATTATTTTTTAAGTCTTTTGGGCTTGAAGTTTAACTCACAAATCTAATCATTATTAAATTATAAACAGGTTGGAAACTGAATGTAGAAGCTCCTGCATTTACCTTATTGTGGCAAAGAATTTAGAGTGAGTGAGGAGCCTCAAATAAGCTGTGCTGTGATCTACCTGACTGACTCATCCCAGGGTGATTACAGATCACCTGACACTTGTGTCATTTTCCTAAACTGGGAGAAAACAAAGTCAAACTGAGAAAAAATTCATATATTTTAATAAAGATTTCCAGTTGTTTAAGTAAAACTTTTTGTTATGGTGTTTGGGAACTTGAGGTCATCTTAAGAGACAAGGCAAGTCATTCAGATCAAGAGAATAGTGTGACCTAGTTACAATAAGAGACTGGAGGAGGCTTGGAGAGAACCTCTTCTGTAGTTTCACATCCCTAGTTAAGGATAAAAGAGACAGTGTACAGTAACAGTTGAACAAATAGCGTTGAGAATGGCAGAGAGAGCTCTTGAACACACCTTTTTTACTTCTGGACTTGCCATGCAGTGGGAGAGCAGCTGTTAAAGTCTCAGTCAGCTGACCCTTTTATCACCCCTGAGATGGATGCTGGCATCTCTAACATCCAACGAAGTCAGAGTTGGCTCAGCAACATTGGGCCCACCCATCGTGACGCAGACATAGCCTCATCTCCTGGACCACAAATGCAAGATGCTTTCCTGTCACCATTATCTAATAAAGGTATATATCTAATAAAGGATCAAGTGGATCTAATTTGTGGCTCTTCTTGAGTTTTGTTTGGGAAACGATTGTGTACCGTAGCATTTCTAAGATACATACAGAATTGTTCTTTCCTAAAGAATTAGCCATCACCTGCCTACATAGGTAAGTAAGGACAAATTGGCTTTGACTGGGCTTTACCATATTTATTTTAGTTATATGAGATACAGGTTAATCTTTCCAATCATTTTCTTTCTAAATGTTTATTTATTGTGTCTGTGATGTGTGTGGAAGAATACACATGTGAAAGTCAGGGGACAACTTTGTGATTAGGGGCTCACCTTCCATCTTTCCTGGATTTCTAAGATCAAACTCTGGTTGTCTGTCAGGCTTGGTAGCAAGTGCCTTTACCCTCTGAGATGTTTTGCTGGCCCTCTGCAATCAATTTTGATAAGGAAATACTATCTTTGAGATCCAGTTAACATTAGAATGTTATGAGGAATTCTATTTTTAAAATAAATAGACTTTTGTCATAAAAACATACTTCTATCACTAGTTTTTATTTCATTATTTAAGTTTATTAAGTTTAAATTCATTATTACTAAGTTTATTTCATTAATTAAGTTTATTATTTAAGAATTTTTTTATATATAATGTTCCTCATTTTACCTCTTGGCTTTCAAAGCCTGGACTATTCATGTGACTATTTATAAAAGCAGTACACTAACTTTTGCTATATCAGTATAATTACAAAAGAAAGATTTTGAAGCAATTTGTGTTGCTATAGGGTTATAAAATACTAAATCTTCCATAGTAATTGGGCTGGATTTTGGTTTGGGGGGATTATTGTTATTGCTGATTGTTTCCAATACTGGGGGTTGAACCTAGGACCTCCTGAATGCTAAGCAAGCACTGCCTTTCATTTTCCCAGGCTACCCTTGAACTTGAGATCCTCCTGTCTGGGCCACAAGTAGTTGACACTACAGATCTACATTACAAGCCCAGATTAAATTTTTCTCTTCCAGCTTTAATGGCCAGGCATTTACCTGGTATTGGGTCATCATTTCATCGCCAGTGCCGGGTGAAGCTTCGTCATGTGTGAAGGCTCCTAACTGCTATTGCTTTTCATTGTAAAATAGAATGTTTTCCCATCTTAATGCATATAAGTTTTTTAATGATCTGCTAGCTCTTAAAATATATATATATGTTTTTCACATAATGGCTATTTTAGTAGTAGATTGAATGTTTTTACTTTGAAATCTTGAAGAGAAGCTAGCATTTTAAAGATAATTAATATTTATAATGAAAGGGAAATTGCTCATTTGTGAAATGAGAAGCTCACTTATTACGTCTGCGTTTCTTCATCAGGGGATGAGTGCAGCATTGGTTCAGCTACAGATCTGACTGAAAGCAGCTCCATGGTGGATGGAGACTGGACAATGGTGGATGAAAACTTCTCCACACTCAGCTTGACTCAGTCTGAGCTGGAGCACATCTCCATGGAGCTGGCGAGTAAAGGGCCCCATAAATCTCAAGTCCAGCTTCGGTGAGTGTCTCAGAGTTTGAAAACACAGACAGCCCAGTCAGGTTTCTTTGTGCAGATGGGAAGAGGCCCTTCTGAATACTGGCTGCCCTGTTTGTACATCGGCAGCTGTCATTCATAGGGACCTTTGTGTTGCTGCTTTGTGCCTAGGTATTTGCTGCACATTTTCATGGAGGCGGGGTGTCTGGACTGGTGTGTTGTCATCAGCCTGATCCTCAGAGAATCCTCAGTGGTCAGTCAGATTCTTGGGATTGCTCAGTCTTCAGAAATGGATGGAGAGATGTTACAGAACATAAAAACAGGGTTGTACGCTGTAGACCGATGGGCCTCTACAGACTGGTAAGTGCTGGTTTCTATAAGCATGGTATCCTTGACTTTTTCACATGAGGACCACTATAACTGCAAGGTATGGTAGCACATCCCTTAAATCCCAGCACTTGGGATGCAGAAGCAGGCAGATCTCTGAGTCTGAGGTCAGCCTGGTCTAACTAGCAAGCTTCAAGTCAACTAGAGCTATGTATGATACCCTTTCCCAAAAAAGCAAAAACTTATAATTCACTCATTTTGGACATTTTTAAGTATATGGATCTTTAAAAAAAATGCTCTCATATTTATGTTTTCAAGTAGTTTTTCTTTAAGCAATACGTACTTGAGCGCTTGAATGGGTTTGACCCATTAAATAGCTTGTAGTGCTGGTTAGTTTATAATGTGAAGGCATAATGCTGGCTTATGATTTATGCCATACAAGTGACCATGAGACTGGAACTTAGACTGGTAGGTCTGTGGTTGAGTCTGTGTTAAAGACAGGTTCTGTAGTCTATGTAAACTTCAAGACTCCATGACAATTACTAGAACTTCCAAATTAGAAGCAGTGTATTGGAGTTGAGAGTCCTGTCTTTGTCAGCATCAGGTGTAGGTTTGAAGCTCTTTACTTCCCTTAGATCTAGTTTTCCTTAATTGCCAAGTGTATTTAAGTGAGATACTTTCCAGTGATCCTGGAGAGTCTAAAGTCTTTTGTCCCTTGTTTCTTACTGTCCACTTTACCAAGTTGTGCGTGTGGGTACTCTGCATTTGTACTTGTGCCCATGTGTAAAAGACAAACGTTGGCTGCTGGTGCTGACAGGAGCTGTTCACCTTGTTCTTTAAGACAGGATCTCTCACTGGGACCTGGGGTCACTGATTTGGCTAGCTGGCTGGCTGTCCAGCATGCCTCCAGAAAGCTATCTGTCAGCACCACCACACTAGCTTTTTATGTGAGTCCTAGGGATTAAACTCAAGACCTCACGCCTGCATAGCTGACCCTTTATTGACTAACAGCTACCTCCCTAGCCCTCTATCAAATCTTTTGAATTATAACAGATGACAGCTAATTTTCCCCTTTTACTTAGCCCTGGATATAAGCCATTTTTAAACATCATTAAGCCACAACTGCAGAAGCTCAGTGAGATAACAGAAGAGCTGGTCCAGCCTGACACCTTCCAGCCAACAACAGTGGGTAAGGCTCCTGAGCAGACCAGCCCCCGGGCAGAGGAGAACAGGGGCTCTTCCAGCCATGGGAACATTTCTCAGAGTGAGACTGGAAGCAACAGCAGCATGGTAGGCCGGAAAGAAGAGGACACAACACAGGCAGATGAAGAGGAGCCATTTCAGGACGGGGCTTATGACTGTTCTGTGTCCTGACATCACTGGGCAACTCACAGTGGGCAGTATTAGTCCCAGCAGTGTGCAGCTGAGTGCGCTGTGACCTGCTGAATTGATCTAACAGGTAAAACTTGGGTCAGAACTCTTTCGTAAAGTATTATAATTTAATGAATTCTTCCTCTAAATCTCTTTGACTCCATTTTTAAAATGTGGTATAAAAGCATCTTTCTAAGCTGCAGTAGAAAGTAATGAGCAGTATATAGATGCACACATAAAATATTTTGATTTTCTTCACAACAAATTGGTAGTTGTAGGGATTATTCATAACAGATTATTCAATGTGTCGGAATTATTTTGCCCCAAGTGAGCTCATTTTTTCACCACTTATAGCTCATATATTTTATGGTTCAGTGTGTGTCTAGACTGATTTTGGTTTTGTGGGGTGGTTTTTTTTTTTAACTTTCTTTTAAATAAGTGTTAAGGTGCTTGCTGTAGCTCATCAGGTACCTGAGCTACCTGTCTGCTTCCTCATATAGTCAGCTGGCCTCTTATTGGTCCTTGGACTCCTGGTATTGTACAGTGTGGCTCGGTGGGCAGAGACCTCTGGCTTTGGTGCTCTGTTCCCCAGCAGTCCTGAACTGATGGAAGCTGATTGCCTGTGAGTCAGTGTGCCTGTTTCAGCTTAATCCCTACTAGATCACTGTGGGCAGAGGGTGAGGGGTTCTTAGCAATTATGCTGACACCACTAAATTTTGTATCAGAAAACTGTATCTTTTGTGAATATTCATGTAAATATACATAAAGGCACAGTCCATATTTTTAAGGTGTGTATTATAATCTGTAAGGTTTTACCCTTGATTCTGCATGACTATACTCACTCTTGGAACAAAGACAAGACTTTCTTCTTTCCAAAATGAGCAGTCGGCATAGAGGAAGACAGGTTTGCTGGCCCAGCTGTAAAGTAGTAGTCATCCCACTGATCATGAGGTGGAACAGGTTTTGTGCAAATTAATGTAGTTTCTTATTTATTGCTTTTGTAAATTGAATAAAAATGGGCTTTTATGTAAATAGACTGTGGGATCCTGTATTATCAGCTACTAAAAATTAGTTTGTAAATTCTTTATTATAAAGTTTAAAATATTTTGTGTATTTCTAGATGTGACTTGAAATTTAGTTTTCATACATTATGGAAGCAGAAGTACACACCCAGCTGCTTCCGACTAAACACACAACCGACCACACATCCTGATTAACGACAGTATTCATTTAATAGCTTATTTGTACTGTGCAATTTGAACAAGGAATGCAATGTTATTTTTTATAAAATCTTGTTTATTTTTATAACAACGATGTATGTGATGTGGACCAAATTCGTACCACCATGTGAAACAGCCCCTTACAGTGCAGACAGAGCTTATACATGGCGCTCAGCCCTCTGGCCCTGCCTTCTACACTAGAGATAGACTAGGCCCTCTGAGGCAATATCCTTTAGAGGAAACCTTGGAATTATTTTGAAATTATTTCAAATTTCACCAACTAGTTAAAATTATTGAATTTAGTAATTACTGTTATTTACTTTCTACATTAGAAGTGCAATAATTTTATATAATAAAATTCCTGAATGGGTGAAATATGTCACTATTGGTACCTGGTCCTTCTGGTGCTACTTTTATTTAAGTCATTGTATCAAACCACCACCTTGTTCTGAATTTTAAAATAGAGAATAAGGTTTCCTATATAAGTAGATTCAGTGCAGCAAAAAAAAAAAAAAAAAAAAAAAAAAAAAAAAAACTAAGCTAAAATTTCTTCTATCCCATTTCCTTCGGGAAAAGAGCCAGCAATTCTTTTGTATTTAGTCCGTTTCTAGTGTGACTGTTTAGTTATTAAAACAGTGTAGCACAGTAAGCAGCAGTGGGCTTTCCAGAGGTCTTACCTGAGTGCTGCCGGTGGTGGGGCAGTGTTGAAGATGATGAGCACAGGGCCCCTCACGCTAACCAAGTGTTCCTCCAGTAAGTTATATCCCACCAACCCCAGCCTTTTTTCCCCCGTGAGGCAGAGCCTTGCCCAAGCTGGACAGCAATTTGAAACTCTTCCTCAGCCACCCCAGTAAGTGGGTTTACAGCCGTGCCGCCATGCCCAGTCATGTGACTCACCTCACACTCTTGACAGCAGGGTCTGGGCCAACTGATGTTACTCCTGTGGTTTGAGCTGGGAATGACTCTGATAAAATACATAATGTGTAATGAGTAGAACTAGGAAACACCAAGGCAAGAAATTTGGCAAGATTAATAAAAAGTATTCTTTGGTTGTTGTATACTTTTTAAAAATTGTGTTTTGCTGCATTGTTTGGTTTAAGACATATCACCTGTGTGAGCCATATCTTTAATGAACTTAAATATTCAGCATAACTATTTGAAAGTTAATATATATGGTTAAATTTTTTGCTGATACCAAAACAGATCATTTGGAGACAAAACAACTTTCGCTTGTAATTAAAGTTGCTGCTGCTTCTGTAATGTGTATCCCAGCCCCTTGGTAAAGGGTAATAAAACTATTACACCAACAGTCAACTTTTGTTTACTTATCTCATGTTGACAACAAAAAAGAGGATATGTGTTAAATGCCACAAAAGTAATTCCTATCTCTTATATTCCCCTGAATGAGATACCTAGAAGTCCATTTATTTAAGGTATTTAGACACAAGGTGGAAACATCCAAGTGCCTGATGACAGAATATGGGACCATTCATCACACAGATGCACATGCTCAAGAAAGAGTGAAAAAAATGAATAGAAGAAACTAGAAGAAGAGGCATCACCTCTCGTAGGTAGAATTTGCACGGTTCCCCATGTCCAATATGCCTGTGGAACATCTAGAATATGGGTGCCTATTACCTTGACATCATGTTTTGAACTTTTTTCATATGTCTACTTTTTTAAAAGCTGAATAATGTCGTTTGTGAGTATGTTTACTGTTCATTTAAAGGTTAGTTTGGGTTTTTGACTTGAGGTTGTAACTATAAACATTCACATAGTAATTCTCCCGTACCCTGCCTTGCCTTCTAGGATTTCAGTTACCCAGTCAAGTAAGATCCAAAAAGAACTAAATATAAAATACAGACATTAGCAGTTTCTCAGTTTTAAGTAGCTTTTATTACAGCACACCGTTATACATGCATGTTTCCTACTGCACCTCATCCCTGACTTTTACCGGAGGAGTATGTATAGGTAAACAGTGTGATGTACTATGACTTCAGGAAAACCCACTGAGGATCTTGGACCATATCCTCGTGGATAAGGAAGGGGATTCAGGGAACAAGGCTTTTCTGTATGGATGTTTTCAGTTCTCTCCAGAAGTACAGTTGCTGGATTATGGCCAAGTGACTGTGTCCTTGAGGAAGTACCAAGTTGTATGTGCTAGAGTGCTTCACAAAGTCCCCATTAGCTGTAAATGAAGGCTCCAGCTTAATGTAAGTAGCTTATTGTAGCTTTTTACATGGCTTTTAGAGCAAACTAAAAGATCATTTTTATCTTTGGTTGGCCAGTGATTTCACATATTTTTGGATACTAGGCTTTACCCAAGTTTATGATTAGTATTATGATTTCCCTTGATACTATCTTTTGGAATTTTGGAAGACAGCTTTTCTTATTTTTGTTCTTTTGGTTTTTTGTTTGTTGCATTTTATTTTTCAAGACAGAGTTTCTCTTTGTAATAGCCTATCTGTCCTGACCTCCCTCTGTATACGAGGCTGGCCTCAAACTCACAAAGACCTGCCTGTGCCTCCCGAGAGCTGGGGCTAAGTGTGTGCCGTGTGCTGGCTGCAGCGCAGCCTCTCACGCTGATGGGAGCTCAGTTCACTCTCTGCTTGCTGCGTGTGCTTTTGTGCCATAGCTAGGAAAGCACTGTTTATCCCACGGCTATACATATTTATGCCTGTGCTACAGAGCTGTAGCTTAAACATTTAGACACATTTTGAGGACTCTAACTTTACTCTTTTACATACGGATATTCAATGTTCTGAGTACAAACTGAAGTTTTTTTTTTTCTCAACTGAACTGTCAGAAACACTACAATGTGGGTGTTTTATAGACACTATAAATGTGCAGTCTCATTTCTGGGTGATTCTTGCTTCACAGGAAGCTCTAGAGGTACAAGAACTACATTTATCTCAAGGCTGCTGGCTGTGCTAGGACTCCTGTGGTCTCATATGACTTTCCGATCAACTCTCCGGTGTGTGCACACACTACCTGGGGCTTTGTAGCAGTGTGTAAACAAACCTATTTGAAGAACGAAGCCCCTGTAGTAATGTGCTTCCCAGGCCAAGAGTGTCTCGATCATTTTAGCCCTTTGACTCTTTTCAGCAATGTCTTGTACCTTTCTTGTCTTTATTCTGTTTCATTGTTCTTGGTTTCATCGTCAAATTTTTTATTTCTATGTAGATGATCATGTCATTTGCAATCTATATAATTGTTTATTGTTTCTTTTTTTCCCCTACACCTTTATTTTTTTAAAAAAAGAATCAGATATAATTTTAACTCTTCAGATCTGGATGTTTTGTCTTTTCTTGCTCAAGCCACCAGAATCATGATCAATACAAGTGGCAGCTGACATTTTGTCTTCTTCCTGTCTTTTTTCTTTTTCAAGATTTACTCATTTATTATACCTAAGTACACTGTAGCTGTCTTCAGACACACCAGAGGAGGGCATCAGATCTCATTACACATGGTTCTGAGCCACCATGTGGGTGCTTGGAATTGAACTCAGAACCTCTGGAAGAGCAGTCACTGCTCTTAACCACTGAGCCATGTCTCCAGCCCCCTTCTTCCTGTCTTAAGGAAGTCTTTTATCAGTAAGTATGATGCTCTGGATTGTCACTGTCGACCTCTACCGGGTGGAATTTGAGCTGGTCTGACTGATATATAGTGTGTAACTAGTAGAAAGAACTAGGAAACAGAAAAGCAAGAAATTTGGCAAGATTATGAAAATTATTCTTTGACTGTTGTATACTTTAAAAGTTTTGTTTTACTGCATTGTTTTGGTTAAGCATAACTACTTAAAAGTTAATATATACAGTTAAATTTCTTGCTGATATTAAAACAGATCACTTGGAGATAAAACATCGCCTTTCTGAAGAAATCACAGGATTGTTTATTGCATGTGGTCCATTTCACTAATCCCACTTGGTCACGATATTGGGTTAAATAAATTCTCAATACATTTTGCAATCAAATGTTTCCTTTTGAGTTCAATATTCTGAGGCATATGTGACTTTATTGGCCCTAAAATGAGAAGAACAAAAATTTTGTTTCACCTTTAAACAGAATCTCCTCAGAAACTATGGTCCTGGTGTCAGCCTTCCACAGGCTGCAGTGTGGTTTCTCTCCCTGCCCTCAGCCCTAGCCACAGTTTTTAAAAACGCTCCCTTTTATGACTTCCTCTCTTAGTGGAGAATATTTAAACCTAAATATACTCAGGATTTTACCATTTGCTCAACAGTTTCTTTTTATTTCTCTGAAATTCAAATGCACAGTTTCATTCCAGGTAAAAAGATCCCAAGTAAAGTGAGCATTTCTATCTTGGACTCTTTAATTAGCTTTAGCGCTTATTAAAATAGCAGTTATATGAAGCCATACAGATTATAATATATATATACATATATATGTATATTATATAAAGGCTAGGGATATAAAATAGCCTTGAAATGTGGGGTGAAATAAAGAGCAGTTGTAAAAGACCTACTTTTCCAGCCAGTATGTTAAAATGTTTATTTCAGTATCATTGTAAGGCAACAATTAACCCTCAAGTCAGCAAACAAGTGAAAAAGATGGAGAGACACGTTCTTCCAACAGCTTCCCGAGTCACCTAGGCTAGCTTGTGGTCTAACCTCCTTCATAGAAAACCAGGGTTGGGGTAGGGGAATCTTAAACATTTAGTTATAGCTGCTAAACTAGAAACACTGTGTAGACGATCTGTCTTAGACACTAAGGACTGAAGTCGGTTCTTCATACTCCCTCATGTGCCGCTATACTCACCAGGGCGCATTACTTAGACCTGGAGACCGTCTTTTGAGAAGTGAACTACACAAGTAATCAGATAATCTTAAAGGGGGGTAGTAATTACTACAGAGTGTGCTTCTTAAAAGCCATGAACACTGTATGTAATTACTTGGTCATTTCTGGCCTTTAAGCACACCCGGAAACTGAACATCTTAACGGCTGCATAATAATGTTAGAGAAAATCAAAATCGTTTGCATAGAGAAACAACCCAAAGACAAAGAAAACCATGATTGATCATTGCCAAAGGGAAAGAAATCAGAGAACATCTTGGGTTTTGTATGCTTCCTCAGCACAACATTTTGCTTCCCTCCCCCATAGTTTCTGATAATCAATTTCAGATTGGCACAGAGCATAAGCCTGTATTTACCGTATTTACTGAGTTGTTAGTACTGTCCCGAGTTTCCTCAGCTGTGGTTCTTTACAAACCTTTGAGTGCTGTCTGACATACTACACAGCAGGAGCCGGACACTTGAAGTACTGTTGAGATTTCTGTGAGCCCAGCAAAGAAGTGACTCCACTTTACAGTGTCACACATGACCGTCAGGACGTTACATTCAGCTCCGCTTGCATGGGCCCACGTTTTTAAGGCGTTAGGGATCAGGCAGGTGATACAGGGAGCATGATTAAGAAACCGACACATACCACACAAGCATTTTCAGAAGCTCTTCTGCAGTGCACACTTAACTACGCTCTCGCTGACACTCACACAGTTCTAAGGACCTCTCTGAAAGAAGCCTTCCTGTTCTCACCTAAGATTGTTTTGTTTTTGCCTTACTATGGCTTTTCTTTCAACTATATTTTGGGTCATGCTTGTTGGCTAACTCAAATTTTGCCTTTTTACACTTACTACTGTAAAAGAAATTAGCATAATTTATTGTTTGTCTCATCCTCTGTCACCGATGGGACCTAGAGAAGCCACAAGAGCCACCGTCATGACATACCTCACAAGCTGCATCCCTGTCTTCAAAATGAAAAGCACCATTAGGTGTTCCTGCTGCTCTTACGCAGGACCTGGAAATTAACAAACGCAGGTATAGTTGTCTCACTCCTGTAAGCTACAACCTCAGCATCAGGACAGCCAGTTCTCATTGACGACGTTACAAGAACTTAGTCGCCCGCTAGAAAGCAGAAAACCCATTGCAGCAATAAAAATTTAGTTCTAAAGGATTAACCTTATATGACAGGATCCCTATAAACGAAGAGAATAAATATTACAAAATCCCCAGTCCTCCCAGCCCCTCCCTCTTCCACTTCAGCAGCTTGGCTGGAGATTCAGTGCGCTGGGGAAGAAGGTTAGGCTCTGTGCCTGCACAAGTAAAAACCCATGACATGTAAGAAGAGATGTAGCTGAAGAAATGTTCTCTTCCCCTGGTAAATGCCAGGAGAGCAGACACTGAATGCTACAGAGGAGTCAGGCTCAGAGCGCTGCCTCAGAACAGACAAACCACCTGACCGGCTGCCTGAGGAATCAGCGCTTGGGCACCTAAGGCGCTGCAAGGCTTCCTTCCACCTTCAGGCATTCGCTCCCCAGTGACTTGCGGCTGCAGTGCAGAGGCACTACTCCAGTGAATGGCACCTGACCCACCCACCCCTGACGAGTGGTCTAAGAGTCTACATCTTCCTTGATCCTCAGAGGAAAGCTACTGAAATGGTATGCTGCTGAGTCCTTACAGTCACAAATGGCATGATTGGCAGTATCCACGTGTGCTTAACTGTCAGTTAAATAGGAATTTTCAACCGACAAAATGGCCAGGAATCGCTGTCCCAAAGTTTAACCCATACAGTACTTGGCCCTGAAGAGTGTTATCCCAAAAGCTCTTAGAACATGTGCTCAGTAAAATTCATTGACTTGTATTACAAACATCCATGTACCATGGGAGAGAAACTATCCCACGGAATGCCCAGGGAGCATGTACTCGACGCCCATCCATAGATTAAAACACAAAGAGACTATAGGTGGAAACCCAGGCAGAGGGAAATGACCAGTCTGGGAACTTCTCCTTCAGAGCATCCAGCTGAGAAGACCTCTTGTTTTCCCCTGATAGGTAGTGGGCAGCAATGGCCACAGTGACCATTCCTTCTTCTGGCTGTTCTTCTGAGGCCTGCTGGAGAAAAGTCAGTTAGTTCTGAAGCCAGGACACTGCACTCCAAGGTTGGGTACTATGTGGGAGCCTGGGATATCCCCACCTGCACTTCTATCCAGAACTGCCAAGGGGAAGCCTGGAGTCCGTGGGAGTAAAACACAAAGTAGTCCCCGCCTCTGCTTGTCACTGGAATGCCGTTGCCAAGAGACCACTGAGAAAGCGTTGATCCTTTGTGGGTTCTAACATAGAAAGACATATGGCTTGGTCCTGTAAGAGGAACAGTTGAGTCAATCAGCAGTAATGAGCACTACCTTAAGCTTTGTCTGTGATGTGACAGCAAGGTTAAGTAATGAGAGGACAGAAAGGGCGGAGTCTAAATGAGAAAAGTAACTTGGTAACTGCTGATGTAATTTACCTAATCTCCAGCCCCGCTCCTCCACCAGTACCGGTTGTAGGAAGAGTTTCAAGGTGATCTGCCTGTAGTGAGTTCCTTGAGTATCAGTGTTTGAGACTCTATTTGAAGGAGGGAAACTGATCAACCAGATTCAAATCCACTGTCTACACATTGTCAGAAAATGTCAAGGTACTACAGTCTACAAACAGATACAAAGTTAGCCGTCACATGTCCACATTGCCTGGATGCTTTATACAAAAGACCCAAAATGCTCTGCTACGAAGTCTAGTCATTAGGCTGGAGAAATGGCTCAGTGGTTAAGAGACTCCACTTCCAGAGCTTCCAGCAACCACATGGTGGCTCACAACCGTCTGTAGTGGGATGTGATGCCCTCTTCTGGTGTGTCTGAAGATAGCTAGAGTACTCATTCACATGGAATAAATAAATCTTTTTTTTTCTGCAAGCAGTCATTCACTATGTTTCTTAAGGTAGGAAGGAACAATCAAATGTAGTAAACCAGCTGGCAGTACTGGGAGAAATCCTAGGACAAAACTTAGAGAATACTGGTTGGGATCTGCAGGAGCTACTAGTTTTAAATATGGAAAGGCCAACAGAATGCAGCAAGAAAAGAAAATCTTTGGGCCAGTGAGAATCTGTTTGACATCAAACTGTATCTAACACTAAGACTTTCAGTAAAGTGTCTTAAAGGTCCTAACTGGGCTGGGCAGTGGCGGCACATGTCTTTAGTCCCAGCACTGGGAGGCAGAAGTCAATCTCTGACTTCCAGGCCAGTGTGATTGTTCTCCAGAACGAGTTCCAGGACAGCCAGGGGACATAGCACCAGGTGCTCTTAATAGAAATGCCACCAAAAGCCGCATGAAACACACTGGCTCAGATTCAGTAGGTGTTGGGCTGTGGATTAGTATTTACACTGTCCATACAAAATTGGATTCTCTCCCAGAAACATAAGTCATACACTTACAGTGTTTTACCTTCATTCATTGGCTTGTAAATACCAAATCTGAGTATCTTGGACTGGAATGTGTTAGACTTTAATTTTCAGACTTGCTGTCTGAGTTCCTGACAAGTTTCATTTAGAGTTGTTAAATGAATTTTGTCTTGGGACTGGGACAAAATTCTACAATTTCTGAAATGGCTCTAAACATACTCTGCCATTCTGTACTACAAATTTACTGAGAGTGGAACTCTGAGCACCAATGACTATGAAGTCAAAGTATTGATCAGCGTTTGAAAATACAGAAGGCACTCTAAAACCTAGAACAGGGAGTACTCGGGTGTGGATCCTTATGGGAAAGTGAAGGAGCACATCCATCTTATCATGTAAACATCCTTTTGTCTCTAATAACCAGTAACATATGCACAGCAAAGATCTGTGTTAAAATAAATGACTGATTTATCAGTAAGTGCTTGATTTATACACCTATTCTATAGCCCCAGAGCCAAATACAAATTTCTCAGGTATAACAGTAAAAGGAAATTTATAGCACTGAATGCACATATTAGGAGCAGCAATCTAAGTGGGCTGAGTAACTTAAACGAGTAGAACAAAAGGCGCAATCTAGAACAGAACTCAAAGGAGAGTAAACAAAAGCTGGGTTTTAGGGGAAAATGACCAAACTTGATAAGCTTTAAACTCTACTTTCTGCTCAATATTTCTGTGATTCTAAAACTGTTCTAAGCAATAAAATGTATTAGATTTTCTTAAAGAAGCAACTTTCAGCTGCTATTAGAAATTCTCTAAGGTATAAGGCAGAAGACCATGAGCGTACAGCCTGGGCTCTGGAGTGAAACACCCCGACCGGTCCAATGGATAAGTAAGTGCTTCTCTGACATGTTACATGGAAAGACATACACGGCAGCCATGAAAAGCTGGAAGTGAGGAGAAGGAAACTGGCTCACCTGTTGCTTCAAAGGTCAACTTTATCGAATCCCAAGGCATCTTCTCTTTGGATACAAGTCTGAAATGAGCAGGATTTCTTGGGAAAATTTCAGGAGCTGGAAGATACCAATTTTTCCTATTGGAAAGAGGTGTGAATATTTAGGATGCTTTGGGAACTAACAGTAAATCCATAACTCATAGAATGGTTCAGAACTCTCAAAGGGGCTGAGAAACACCTGATGAAGTGCCAAATGAGGCTAGCTCCTCTGCTGGCCAGGTTGTCAACAAGTCCTCAGCGTTAAGATTAAAGAGGTAAGGGCTGGAGGGATGTTCAACCGTTAAAATGCCCAGCTGCTCTTACAGAGGACCCAGACTCAATCCCAAGTACCCACATGGTAGCTCACAGCCTCCTGTGACTCCAGAGCCAGAGACTCCGCACTCCACAGGCACAAAGCATACACGCTGTGCATATAAACGATAAACCATTTTACAAACAGGAACTGCCTAGGCAATTCCACTGCCTCTCCCACTTCCTCTGCCCCATACTGAAATCCAACTGTCTGAACATCTCAAGCTGGGAGGAAGCGGCCACTGCTATGTTTTACAAGTTAGGAGATGGCCCTTTCTACTACTCAGGTTTCTTGAAGAGAGACTTAAGTTTAAAATAGCAAACTATTCTCCTGAGTTCATTATCTGACTAAAGAAATGGAAACACTGTAGTGATATAGAAATATTACAGACAGCACCTGACTGAGTTAAGTTTCACTGAATCCTGACAGTGATAGAATTTGGGAACTAACCCCCAACTTTAAGAAAAAATATGAACCAACCTGATGAGAAAGTGCACTGGAAGATACCAAGGGAAGCCACAGAGCGGGGCATTCTCCTCACAGTGAGCTCGGATTGTATCGTTGATCTCAGGAATGTGTGGTGTCACATGAGACATTCCGGTATAATCAAACCCATTGATCCATATTCCAGAGTCTCTTTTTACTACGTTTCCTTCTAAGTTATGAAAAGTTCTGCTCACGTGCTGAAGAGAACAAGACTACTAAGAAAACTATTCAACTAGTTCACCCACATTCCTACCCCAGTTTAATAAAAAGACCATTGCAAGAATTGATTAGAAACAGGAAAAATAAAAAGGAGACTTAATAATTACTAAGTTACTGTTAGTGGGGTTATTTTTCCTTTTACACTAGATGACTGACGTGAAAATCACTTATTGCAATTCACAGCTGCAGTTGAATGCATACGTAAGAGGTGAGACTTGATCGGGGACAGTGTGTGCTTGTAGTCTCAGTTACCCACACGGCTGAAGTAGAGGCCATTTGAGCTCAGGAATTGAAGGCAGGTCTAGGCAATACTCTAAGAGAATGTCTCAAAACCAAAACAGGAGCTGGAGAAATGTTTTAGTGGTTAAGAACATGCACTGTCGCTCCTCCAGAAGACTCTGGGTCAGTCCCCAGCACCCACATCAGATGGCTCATACAACCTTAACTCCAGCTCCAGGGCACTGAGGCTGACTTTTCATCAGCCGACAGATATTTGTGCGATCTGTAGTTTTAAATGTTCATGGCTTCCAGATTATACACATGCATGTTTCATATACACACATATAATATAGAAAGTGTGTCCAGGTATAATAAGAATGCCCCGTGATGGTCAGTGTTCCTTGCAACTCTATACACAGTGAAATCTAAACCAACTAAATTATGTCAATCAACAACAGAAGTCAGTTTTTCTACTCACTGGTGAAGCTCAAAACCCACAAGGCAAATCTTATCACCTGGTTCTCGCTGCTTCTGAAGAACCTCCCTTACCTGAAGAAACACTCTCTTTGGCTTTGGACTCTCGGGATTAGAGCTGTATGGGAAAAAGGCTCCACTGCAGACAAGGAGGAACGTGACTGCACACACCAGTATTAGAGTCAGAATGGTTTTCTTTGTGCTGTTCACAAGGTAGATGAAGGTAATCTAAACACAAGCACAGAAGCAAATTACAAATTCATAACATTGGTAGAGAGGTGTTTCACATGATATTTTTTAGTAGTTACTGTCTAGAACACAATAAAGAAAAACTAGGAACCTATGTAATATACAGTGAAACCCAGTAAACAAAATGGCAACTCTCCAGGTGTGTCCATCCTCAGTGAGAGCCTAGAAAATGACTTCAAGGGGCCAGGACAGCAATTCCTGACAGTGGGCCAGAAAGCAAAGGGAGACTGGAAACAAAAGACAGTATTCAAACTGTATTCAAACATCAGAGGAAAAGGACCAGAACCTATTAGCAGCCAAGCCACTGCCCCATGCACCCAGAGGCCAGCAACGGCAGCCCTGCACAGCAGACACCATGGAACTGAATCCGAGCATGGCATTAACGCTGCCAAACTCTCAAAGGTAAGTTTTTATGCCTAAGCATGTGTTTTGACTCCACCTCTAATGTTCTGAAACATGCTAATAAGAGCTGGAGGTATACAGACTGGTCTTGATGGGCCTCTAGAAGTTGCATTAAGGAAAACTATACTGTGAAACAATACTGTCCTTTCAGGTTAATCACTGCGAACACTGAACAATGAGTCTGAGCTTGGAACAGTAAACACAAATGGCTCAGTTGCAAGGTTTGCATCCAGCAAAGACCATGAAATATGCTTAGCTTTTTTAAATTGTAACTAAATCAGCAAACTGAAAGACAAGTACACGCACAACGCATTCACAGCGCCCTCAGTTCTGAGACGCTATCTGAAACTGGCTCCTACTTCTGTCTCTTCATCTTCTTGCTTACCCCTAAGCTCATGAAGAACATGAATATGAAAATATTTTCAATGAGAGGAAAATTTTAAAATCTAAGTAAATATCAAAGTCTATGCAAAGTTAAGTCTTCTCTTATATAATGTTACAGTATCCTTTCCTGAGCAATTTCAACCAAGCAGAACAATTCTTGGATGAAAGATCTTATATACTATGTTAGGAAATAAACACCCAAGGTTTAAGGTGGTGAGACAGCAAAACAACTCGTGACCCTGTCTGTTCCTCTAGTGGTCACAATGCTCAAAATGTGTCAAATCTCCCACCAAGTAATGAGCTTCCTCTAATGACATCCTGGTAAATTTGGACATACAGCAGCTGTATGATAGAGTTGAAGGAAAGGAAATAGAGGAAAATTAATATATTTTAGTAATATATATTAAATTATAAATATATCATTTGAAAATAAATAAATCCTTGCTATAATGTAGTTCTGACACACCCAAGCTAGCTACTGCCAAAGCTGTCCTAAAAAGCCAGCTTTAAACTACCATTTCATACTGAAGTTCCCTCTTCTCCAAACGTCAAGGCTCACCTTCTGGGAAGTTATAAATGGATGGGCTCACAGACAAAGCTGAAGGAGTGGCCATAAAGTGACAGTGTGCTTGGGTCTACAGCTGGGCTCCTTTACAGGTATACTGTGTCTTAACTGTATCTTTCATCATTTTTAAGATCTTGAGTGAGTACAGAATCAAATGAAGAAGCTAAGCAGATAGCCCAACCCTGTAATCCCAGCACTTAGTAAGTAAAGGCCAGAAGATCAGGAGTTCAAGGTCCTCTTCAGAATGTTTAAGGCTAGCCTGTGTCATGTGAGACCTTGTCTCAAAACACCAAACCTAATGAGGAGTGTAACTGGGAAGATGGCTCCATATGTACAAGCACTTGCTGTGCACATGAGGACTTCAGTTTAAATCCCCACCCATGGAAAAAGCCAAGAATGATGTTCAAGCCCTCAGCATTGTGGGGGATGGAGACAGGCAGATCCTAGGAGCTCTCAGGTTGGCTAGCCTGGTTCAGTGACAGGTACTCTAAATAGGGCAGGGCATGGTAGGGAAGGTACCTGATGCCAGCCGGTGCCCTCAGAGTGCACGTGTACCCACACACTTTTTAAAGGCACATAAAAAGGATTGCAGTATGGCTGTTTCTTGCTCAGTCTTCCAATCCCATGCCTGTTATCGGGCCTATTTCAGCTCTCAGCCAGTCAGTATAGCCATGGTAACCAACAAAGAATCACTCCAGAAAGTGTGATAGCTTCTCACTTAACAACAATGTTAACCTTTCTAAAACACTTAACAAAGCCTCAGTGACTACAAGAAGTGTTCTGAGATAAAGATTCTGGCTCAGTGCTCTATTTCCCATAGAACAACTCAATCAAGAAGCAGCTGTCTTTAACCTGTAACATAAATAAGAAAACCAAGAGAACAATAACTTACAACATCTCAGAGTAACAGTACCATTTCACATAATAACAAAAAGGAAATAAGGACTTTAGTTCTAGAGGTAGAAGGGTTGTTTGAGACAGGTTCCCACTATATAGCTGTGTCTCAACCTAACCTAACCTGTCTACGCCAGCCTGGCCTAAGGCTCAGAAGTACTGTCATTACAGGCACACACTACCAACACACCCAACTGTAATTTATTAATATTCCAGGAGGTGTACTTTCCAAAGCCTTCCAGGTAAGATGTGCTCTGTAATAATACACTTTGATCTCATGGCTTTGAGGACAGCCATGCCTTAGGGGCTTTCCTAATCTCTAGTTTCACGTGTTCATCATTCTCCCTTCCACATGATCAATGGAACAGAATTCAAATATCCTACACCTTTGTAGGCACCAAAAGTTTCAATCACTTGTACAGAAGTTCTCAAATTATGGTTCTTGACCCCTTTGAAGGTCAAAAGACTCTTTCGCAGGGACACATATCAGGTATTTCCATTACAATTGGTAACTAGCAAAATTTTAGTTGTGAAACAGCAACAATATTTTATGGTTGGTCACCACATGAGGAACTGTATTAAAGGGTCACAGCATTAGTAAGGTTGAGAACCACTGCTTTAATGAAAACCTAATTCACAATACAGCTATTTGGACTCCCATCTACAGAAGACAAACTCTACTCTCTCCTCCAGGGCTATGTTATTTGCTTTTGGGGACAGCATCACAATATGTAATCAAGGTTGGCTTCAAACTCGTGATCTTTCTGCCCCAGCCTCCCAAGTGCTAAGATTAGTTAAGTGTCACCGAACCCAGGCCTCTAATTTCCCTTCATCCTCACAACAGCAAACCTATCTATCATGGTTTGAATGTAGAATATTCTCTTCAAGTTTTTGTGCTTGAAGCCAACCTTGTCTCTAGCTCCTGAGTGCTGGGATTAAGAGCGTCCGTCACCACATCATCCTACATTTTGGCATAATTAAACTGACTACGCACAAACAGTGACCCATCCTTTTGTTTAAATTTTCTTAATAAAGTATGAGCAACATCATTTCACAGAATCCAATACAGCTAAGTCATCACATATATAAAAATAAAAAGTCCGTTTTTCCTTACAAAATAGGAGGAGAGAATCATCACACAGAGAGCCAAGATGGAGGCGAGCACAACATCGGGAGGGATTTCTGAGCCGCTTCTTCCCAGGATAGGAGTAAACATTTCAAATACAGCCCAGATGAGGTACAGTCCATAAAGGTACGGGATAAACATCCCCACAAAGTAAAGAGCAATAAATCTTCCCTGGGCACCTAGGAGAAAAGAGAAGAGAAGCCTGTGGAGCTCTGGGACTCAGGGCGGGGCTGGTCAGTGTTCGCCTGCTTCGGAACTAGACAGACACTGGGTCAGAGGGGACTCTAGTCCCTTTGGTTCATGTGACCTAGTGCAGTCAGACAGTTTCATCAGGGAGGATAAACACAAACAATATTAAAGCAATATGATAGCACATGTTCAGAAACGTGAGACTAGGATGGAGTATACAGTAGAAGATACTTGCATGGCATAAAAAAATAAAACAAATCTTTTGGAAAGATAATTTGGCCCTGCATTTTTAACATAGTCCCCGTTTTTATCAAAACCAAAATTACCCTACCGTGCTTCTTGAAGTCCTTGTACACACAAAGCTTTGTGAGCAATGGAAAAGCTACCCAGACAGCACTGATGAATGCAGAGCAAAACCCTTGATACGTTAAAGTAACAAGAAAACCACAATGCACAAACAGTGAGGTGTCGAAGAACAGTTCTCCCAGATACAGGTCACTGGCATTCTGAAAGAAAGAGAAATACAGTCTCAGTCACTGTCATTCATAAGGATCTTGTTGCAAGTTCTATCTCCAGACCAGTGCGCCTTATGTTCGGCAGGGTCACCCCTTCACACTGATGATACCCAACTGCTGCACAGGATGGGGCAAGTCAGCACAGGGAAACAGAAGCAGTTCTGCTCTGTCCGTCATAAGACCTGGGAAAACACCCACCCCATGTTCTGCTAGCGCAGCTTCCAAACACTGTGAAGCTGTCTAGGGCACTGCTCTGTGAAGGACATCACCAGCTGCCGCAGCATCTCAGAGCTGCATATCAAACCACACCATCACAGCGACCACGGGGGACATGTATCTTGATTTTCCTCTTTCCTGCTGCTCTTCACCTCTGCTGCTGTGCCACCTTTCTCTATTCCTGACACTTCCTTACAAAATTTGAGGTTCCTTTAAAGATGTGAAGCCCAAGGGCACCTTACACTATCTCAGAATAAAGCTCCAAGGAACCTTAAACATGTTACATGTGCATGCCTCACAGTCGTAACTGCAGTGCACACACCAAAGAGGGAATGGCTGTGTTTGGGATTCTTTCCTTTCATTCTCATCTCCACTTCCCCAGAAAGCCTTGTCTTTAGAGATCCTACTTTAAAGTTCACTGGCAAACAGGTTTGACTGGTTAAATACTTAGATGGTCAATCCACTATTAAAGGCATAGTCTTAAAAAGGGAAATAATTCTCAGAATCTGAAGGCTTTCTAAGGTGGTGTATTTTGTAATCACATTCCTTCTGAGGCTGAGGTAGAACAACCGAAGTTTGAAGTCTGTATACAGTGCAAGATTCTTACCCAACCTTGGGAACATAGGTCTCTGACACTGTCTCAAAAAATTCAAAATCATAATAGTAACAGTAATTCAATCTGAAACTGAATGCACTCAAAGAGCTTAGTGAGGACGCTGAGGTGAGTGGACAGCGTCACAGTGAGTGCCAAAGCTGAACCAATGAAACAGCATCCTCAAGTCTGTTTTCATCCACACCTCTACTGCGCCTTCCTTACCCTGTCTTTTCCGACAGAGTTGCCATTTCCTTATTAAATCATAAGACGATTCAACTCTGACCTGCTGACAAAAGGTTAATGGTGGCCTGATTTTTAGGGCCAACTTCCAGTCTCAAATTTCATCCTGACCCACTTTTTGCTTGCTAAGGTTTCTCTCATCTCATCTTTACCACACTGGACTTTTCCTTTGAGTGTGGCCCAAGTGGGTCTTGTCATCATCTCCATAAACAGGGGCTCACTCATGCAGGCCCTGCATTCTCCCAGAACTCTTCAGCTACTTGACTGCTCATCACTGCACAATGGCGGAGAAGCACAGCAGTCCTTACACCTTACAAATAAAGCTGCACTCAGGGGAAGAGGCCACATCCTCATGGGGCATTCAGCCAACTGGGTGCTGAGATGTAAGACAGGCTGCTGGCGGTGCGCCCCTGCAATCTCAGGAAGCAGAAGGAACACATGGTCAAGATCCATTTGGCATACAGGGTAAGTTCAGGGCCAGCCTGAGGAAACTTAGTGAAACCCTGTCTCAAAAGTAAAAGCAAAATACAAATAAAGGGGTGGGGGAACCTTAGACTATAGTAAAGTACTGTATATGCAGAGCCCACACAAATGAGCTGGGTACATCAATACTTGCTTCTAATCCCAGCTTGGGTCGGCAGAAAAGGCAGATCCTTGGGACTCAGCCAGCCAGTGTAGCTCTAATAAGCAAGTCACAGTCTGTGAGAGCCCTGGTGTGGAAACAGTAAGGCGCTCTCTCCCCTTGACTGTACTAGGCCTGCATCCATCAAGAATGAAACAGTAACAATCCACACAAGGAAGTTCATGGCTAGGCATCTCTGCAAAGGAAACAAATGGTCACTGATGCCCTTCCCCCTCCCACACCATTAAAGGCTATTGTTAATTGCCCTTAGCGGCCCCACTCAGGTACAAGTCCCTGTTGCTGAAGACACCATGCAGACACAAGCCTCATGCTTGTAAGCTGAACTAGCTCTCATAGTACTAGACTGTAGCATGCAAGATTCCAAAGTGGGGAAGCAACCAGTAGTCCTACCTACCCAGCTATGATGCCTATGAACCAGTGACCAGCATGGCAAGAAAACCCTAAGGGTACAGTAGTGGCTCACATATCTTGGTAACCAACTCTCTAACTGGACTTACGACCCACTCAACAAGAGGGAAACAATGTCTGGTACGGGAAACTACTAACTATCCGGGGCTTATTATGTCATGGATCTTGGAGAAGCTACAACCACCACTTTACCAAACTAGGATAACCCTTAACAACACACTAAATATTTGTCCTTACCCACATAAAACTGTAGTCCTTACCCTGCAGCAAGGAAACTTTGCAACAGACGGAGACCATTATAGAAAAACCACAGCCAAACCAAATAGAAACTCTGGATCCTAGTCCCAATGAATACATCTACAAACAACTCTGGAGCCTAAGGCCCAGGGAACATTTCAAAAGGGGACAGACACAAAGAGCAGGAAGATAAAGAAGTTTGCTATGACACTCTGTCTTCTAATAGTGTCAGAAGCTACATCCATAAAGGCTCCCCACCATGGTGGAGTAGGCAGAGGAAAGATCGCAAGGCCTCAGCCCTGCACAAAGAATTATAGGCAACTAAGGAATGCCGAGGGTGGGAGAAACATACGCTTTCTGCAGAAAGAGCACAATCGGTTATCCAACACCAGATGGTCAGCTCTAAGCAGACGTATGAATAATGTTATATAGACTAAAGGCGATATTTATGAACATATACATATACATGTTTAACAACAGTTAATGACAACAGAGGCTATGAATTTGAAGAGAGCAAGGAGAGGTATATAGGAGGAATTAGAAGGTAGGAAGGAAAGGGGGAATCAAAAATGAAATAAAAAGCAAAGGAAAAAAAACTGAAGAGATTTTACATGCACTGTTCTTTTAGGAGAGAAGTGTTGACCACTCAGGTTACGTCAGGCATTGCCTGGTACGGGTGCAGCAGAGAAGTCAGCAATGGTCAGCCGCAGGGTCCAGAGGAGAGCACTAGTCACACTTTAATCTGCTGGTGCACGGAAACTGCTCTAGAACAGCAGTACAGGCAGAGAGCCACTGAAGCAAGCCTCACTGACACCACCACTTCTAAACATGGCTGAATACAGCTCTGTAACTTCACTTGGATTCTGCACATCACTTGTGAGAATAATCCAGGAAATCAACACAACTGTGGCAGCAGTGTCTACAGCTGGCTGGACAATTTTGTATAGCTCTGAAAGACCGTACACAATAATTTCAGAAAACAACAAATACATTGACCACTTACCACGTAATAAAATCTTTTCGCAAGAGTATGAATGAGTATGATTTTGGCGACTGTTGCAGTTCCATACAGGCAAACGGCAGTGTAAAAGTAGTTATACCATGAGAGAGACTGTCCAATGAGGGACACGAACACTGCCACAATGAGCACTGTGACAAGGCTAGTGAACCAGCTAATGAACGTGATGCCAAGCCCGCACAAGAAGTCTCTCATGTAATTAACATCTAATGAAGAGAAAACAAAAACAAATCAATTACAAAACCAGTTAGAACAAAACCAGCTAAAGGGGCAAATATGTAAACAAAGTTTACTACAAAACTGAAAATATTTAAGTGTCATAGTTTAGAAAATGGTCAAACAGAAGAATGGGGTAAGAATAAAGAATGATGTTCAGGGAACACGTTGAGAGTCTAAGAATATTAACAATTAAAAGGGATGTCTCACAGGAATTCACATGCCCTCCTTACTGAGGAAGGAGGTAGTAATCGTTACTTTTAAAATGCTTCATTTATCAAAATAGTAGCAAGAATTTTAAAAGACGTAGTTCCATATACGGTCTTGCTAAAAGACAGTGGCATAGGGCTGGCAAGACGGTCCACCAGGCAAGAGTACTTGCCATCCAAGCCTGGCAGCCTAAGTTTACTCCCCAGACCCCAGAGGACAGCCACACTGTCTACTGACTTCACACACGCACACACAGAAATAAGTAGGTGAATAAATAATGTAAACTGTTTTTAAAGATAATAACATTGGAAAATAATGACGGGAAAAATAACTGGTGATAAAGAATTATTTCAATTGCTGCTAAATACTTATATTATAATAACATGACAATTTAAACATTTCAAGCAGAAATGATTTAGGCAGAAGGAAAACAGAAAGGTTGCAACTACAGCCATTTCAGGACTGTGTGATACTGGTTTGTAGCATAGAAGACTTCATGAGGCTTTTCACTAACAGTCAGTCTATAGGACCGGCAAGATAGCTCAGCAGGCCAAATTGATGAGCTTAGTCTGATCCTCAGAACCTACATGGTGGAAGGAGAGAGCCAATCCCCATAAGCTGACCTCTGACCTCTATACATGAACATGTGCCCATACCCACACACACAAAATCAATATTTGTTAAAAAATAAAAAGTCAACCTCTACAAATATATTTTTTCTTTTGGTTGTATAAATTTTAATTTTAACAAAGGTTATAGACTTGATCATAGTATAAAATATTACTGACTTTCAAGAAATTAAAATTTATTATTAAGTAGTGAAACAATTCTAGCAGCTTTTTTTTAAAAGCAAACATCTTCCAATACTGAAGCTCCATTTCAGTATTGTTGTTGATTTCACAGCACAACAGGAGACTGAATGAACACGGCTGTTGAATGGGTGACGGGCACAGGGCTTAGCCTTCCACGGCCCTGCCTTCCATTAGTTTGGCTAAGGCAGACAATCCAGCCACCTTTGCCAGTTCCGGGGTGAGTGCATAAAAACTGTCATCTTCACCACCCGAAGGGTAACGAGCATACCGACTCAATACCTATCTAGGAACTTCTGAACATGGAAATCAAGCAATAGTCTCCTAAGACACTGTACTTCCTGGAGGAGACAAAAACAATGACTAACATCTACTCAGTAAGTCCCACCCCTATTCCAGAACCCACCCTTCAAAGGGAAAAACTTACTTCTTTGTTTGGGCTGCAGCAGTCTTTTTCCCAGGTACAGAACAACAGCCATAACCACCATGTAGTTGACTATGGAGCCGACACGAGAAGGATAGGCGATGACAAGCAGGCCAAGCACGTCGAAGAAGACCATGCTTCCATGCTGGTACTCAGACGAGGAAGCCAGCATGTCAGATGTAGCCAGGTACTTAAGAACTGCTAAAATGTTGTCACCTTTTGTTAAGAAAAATAACAAAGTCTAGTAAGCTACTCCACTGTGACCTCCACAGATACCCCCATGAGGCAGAAGCAGGTCAGGTGCTCCATGACACTGAAGTACCCGGGAGGAACATGAGCCGACGCTCTTCCCACCTTCCACTGCTCTCCCCTTTCTTGCCAGATTTCCCAGATAAGGTCCCTGCTGTTGCTCTCCTTCCTCCCCACTTAGCTCAGCCTTGGCCCTTAAAACTGCTATTCCCTAAGACCAAATGCACAACCCCAAAGCACCATCTCAAGCCTTACCCATGGATACATTATAACCATGTCAGACACTAAGACCAGAAATTCAGTGGTAAAACAAGAAAAAAAAGCCTCTCATGAAGTTGTTAAAGCATGATAAGAATTATTGGGGGGATGAGAGGGTTGAGAGATGGCTCAGTGGTTAGGAGCACTGACTGCTCTTCCAGAGGTCCTGAGTTCAATTCCCAGCAACCACATGGTGGCTCACAACCATCTGTAATGGGATCCAATGCCCTCTTCTGGTGTGTCTGAAGATAGCTACAGTGTACTTACATATAATAAATAAATAAATCTTTTTTTTTAAAGAATTATTAGGGGGGTTAGGGAGATGGCTCAGTGGTTAAGAGCACTGGCTGCTGTCCTTGAGGACTTGGGTTCAATTCCAAGCATCCACAGGGCAGCTCACAACTGTCTGTAACTCCAGTTCCAAAGGATCTGGCACTCACAGACATGCACACAGGCAAACATCAATGCACATAAAAATAATTTAATCTTTAAAACAAATATTAAGATGGAGAGGCAAAGGCATGAGGATCATGAATCCAAGGCTAGCCTACGCTACACAGCAGGTCCAAAGCTGGCCTGAGCTATAAAGACCTTGTCTTAAAAATAAAACAAAAACAATTTTTCCTACAACTAGCTGGAGAGTTGGCTCTGGCCAAGTGATACAGTGCTTTCCTGGAACCCATACACATGGCCAGGGTTTGATCCCCATCAGGATAACAAACCAGAACAAATAATGATGAAAGGCGGTTAGGAAGGTGGCAGAAAGTTTGCAACATCAAGGCCATCTGAACTACAGAGTGAAATCCTACATCAGAAGAAAAAAAATGTTTTTACGATGAGGCAGGTGTGGGGGTACAGGCCTGTAACCCCAGCATCTGAGAGCAGAGGCAGGGAGCCGACAAGTAGTGAGGCCCTGTAGCCCATAACCATGTCCCCAAAGAGAAGAAACACACACACTAGATGAGAGATACTCCAAATATTGAAAATGTACCTATTTCCCAGCAATCCTTTTGTTAGCAGCAGTCTGTCTTTGTCCACATAAACAACCCTCAGTAACTCACTCCTCTGTCTCTACTTTACACCACATTGCCAGACCATAACATTTAAAACCACCTTATTGAGTTCATTAGTGACTTCACTTAACGAAGCCTTCAAGGATTCCTTATTCCTTTAGGTTCTTTCGTGATTACACACTGCGTATTGCATTTTTACTTTCTAAGGGTGCTGCACACCACGGCACATATGCAGAGGTCAGAAGACAACTTTCTGGAGTTGGTTCTCTCCTTTCAGCACTTGGGTCCCAGGGATCAAACTCAGGTTGCTAGGTTTGGCAGCAAGAGCCTTATCTGCTGAGCTAATCTACTCGACCATTTCTCAACGCTAGGGATGGACTCCAGGCCCTTGCACACATTAGGCAAGCCCTCTACCTTCAAATCCTTGATAATTTTTGAAGCCATCAAGTTTCCTTCCCCCATATTTCACCTTTACCCCGTCTATTTCTGAAAATACTGCCTCCATTCTAGTTAGACAGCACAGCACACCACCCATCCGCTCCTCCCCGGTCCCTCCTGCTCTGTGCTATGCTTTTACTTAAAAGGTCATCTCTCTCCATAGCCCAAGTCCCTAGGAACTCTCTAAGCCTCAGATGTGCCTCCCCTAATGCCTCTAGACCTCTGGGAAGCATTATAATACTTTGTGCTGTGTAAGAGCCTCATTTGTCCCCCCACCTACCAAGGGATGTATGTACTTCTCCACTTTCATCTGGTGCACAAACCCAGGTCTTGATGCTACTACACTCAGAGCATTCATTGTCCGTGTTCTTTACTGTTCAGCAGTCCTACTGCAGCCTGGGGCCACCCCTTCCAAAATCTCAGTGAATCCAAATCTACCACAGCCCTGAGTCACTCCTTTGTAAGTACTCACAGTGACTATTTCTAAGTTTTTAATTGCTAAGTCAGACATCAAAGGCTAAAACCGAAGCCCTCCCTCATCTTTCCAACCCCAAGTCTGTAATTCATTCAGCCACATACGCTCTCTCTCCCACACAGACTATAGTACCTACATTATAGATCATCCTTAATAGTTCATAACTGTCTATCAAAAGGTGAACCTGTAAATACCAACCTGCTCTCTGAATGGAATCTATGAGAATTCTGTCCGCTGTGTCATACTTGGTGTGATAGATGTATCCATTTTCAATAAAAGCCAAGTCTATTCCTAAGACAGACAATGGAAAGAGTCATCTTACTTTACAGACCAGACTTGTGTTAGGCCTGTCTGTTTGACATATTAAATTCTAAAAGACAAAATATCAAAACAAGAGGTTGGCTGATGTCTGTCATATTCATGAATTACATAAAACCTTTTCTGTTCTTACAAAATCTAGAACCAAGGGACTGGGAGGAGGAAGAGCTGATATTGAAATACAAAGTGAATAAATAAATTAAATTTTAAAAAATCTATACCTATGGTCAACAATTTAAAGCACAGTCATTAAGAAAGCATTTTAAGTTTTTAGTCAGACACTAAAACTTTGTGTCATTGAAAGTGGAATTTGGGCACTTAAGAACCAAATTTAAATTTCAAATAAACTGTAAAAATCATCAAAGGAGTTGGGAAAGCAAGACTGCAGCACAGGAGTCAAAGCCCTGGGGATCCCTGGCACCTTTGGAGAATGAAGTGCGAACCAGGTCTCCCTTCACCCACAGTGGTGCACAGCCACACGGTAGAGGAGGCAAGCATCTAAATTACCATGGGCTTTGAAAAGAGAGCATCAAGAACTCTACCTTTGTAAGTGTGGTGGTTTGCACATGCTTGGCCCAGGGAGTGGCACTATTAGGAGGTGTGGCCTTGTTGGAGGAAGTGTGTCACTCTGGGTATGGGCTTGTTCTAGTTGCCTGAGGGAGGAGCCAGTCTTCTCCCAGTGGCAAGTAAAACTTTCAGCTCTTCCTGTACCACACCTGCCTTGACGCTGCTATGTGCCCACCTTGATAATAATGAACTGAACCTCTGAACCTATAATCCAGCCCTAATTAAATGTTGTTCTTAGAAGAGTTACCTTGGTCATGGTGTCTGTTCACAGAAGTAAAACCCTAACTAAGACAGTGAGTCAGAAGATAAATATCTTACATATAATGTCCTCTCAGAAGCTATTACAACTTTCAAGAAGTAAAGTTTGTTTTTGATACAACTCCCTGTGACCAAAGACAAAATACCTGGAATGTTCCCAAAATCCCTATAGATTCGGAAATCAGTATCTGAAGGAATGATTCCACTCTGAAAAACCTCCTGAGCCACCACTGAAGCAAAGGGATGTTTAGCTGCTGAAACGTAAGCCTGGACCAACCAAGGGTTTTCAGGGCCTGAAATAAAACAAAACAATACAATACAGGGTTAACCGGGTAGCTCTGTTCGACAGATGACATGTGGTTAGCACTGGGGAAATGTGAGTGACAGCTGACTGGTGAGTACAGGGATTGCTTTAGGAATGATGATGAATGTTCTAGGAGATGCAGAGTTGCCCAGTGGTTAGAGCTTTGCTGCTTAATTATCAGGACCAGGGCTCAGTTCCCATGTCAGGGGCTCACAGACACCTCTAACTCTAGCTCCAAGGGGTCCAATGACTTCTTCAGACCTTGTTGGGCACCTGCACACACATATTCACACATTTACACACATAAACAAACCTTTTCTTAAAATGCTCTAGGATTATGATAATAGTGCACAACTATATGGTAATACCTAAAACACGCTGAATTTCACCATTTACATTGGTAAACTACAGGACACTTAAAGTACTCCTTAAAGAGCCATGGATTTTGTGTGTGTGTGTATGTGTGTATGTAAAAATATATATATACATACACACATACTAAGGAAGCAACAGTTACAAAATATTATCCAACTTTTAAGGAAATAATGTATATGTGTTCATGTGTATCAATATACGTTTTTGGAAAAAAAAATCCCAGGGCTGGAAAGATGGCTCAAGGGTTAAGGACACTTACTACTCTTCTAGGGGACCTGAGTTCAAATCCCAGCACCGGCATAGCAGTTTACAACTGCCTATAACTCCAAGATCTGACACTCTCACATTCATATACATTCAGGCAAAACACCATGCACATATAATAAAGGTAAATGAATTATTTTAAAAACTTAAATAAGAAAAATTACTTTAAAATCCCAAAAATTATAGAGGAAATTAGCACTGTTTTGTTCTGAGTGGTGGGAAGGCCATGAACTTCTGACTTACTAGATTTCTCATACTTGGTAGAGCCTGAATTTTTCAAAATGGGACATTTGTTAATGGCTTAATCTGTTTAAATTTTATACGGTTATATTTTGTTAACATCTTCAAAAGTGATGCCATCAAGCACCTCACCATAGTGCTGGTCTGATGAACTCTTTCTGACGTTACAGAAGAATGATTATTCCAGCCACCAAAAGCTCCCCAAATGAGCATTTCCCTCTCAAATGACAATGGAATTCTGGAGAGTAGAAACCATTTTATCTAAGAGGCTGGGAGAAGAGAAGTCTCACCACACAGAAAGAATGCTGAGGGCAGGGCCATCGGGCATGCAGTCTCAAACACGAGTCTAAGTCTGCCAGACTGGAGTGCTTGTTCTCTTAGTCAAAAATGGAATCAACACTAGGAACTTTCTAGAAGACAGAGCCACAAGAAAGCTAGTCTTCTATAGACAGTGGCATCAGATGTGAGAGACATATCCTAAGACATACACTGGAACATCACAAAGTACCTCCAAAATCTCTCAGGTATACTTAAACAACAGATAAGCTCAAAACTAGAGGCAAAGAATGGTATAAAATTCAGATAAGGATGTTCTCAGCAAGTCTGTTATGGGTTCCTTCCAGGGGAGTAAGTCTTAAAATATGCAGGTTTTAGAACGAGCAAAATGTTTAAATTGCACATACACTGAAGGAGTTTTAATATCAAAGTAACAAATACACAGGAACTATGTAACAGTAGAGATCTGCAGAGCAGGCAGGCAGTGAGCGGCTCTGCACTGGCTTCCCAATGGCGGGAAGCTCACTAGCTCTTGAAGCTCCTCCCAACACTGCGGCAGCCACCCTGGCCTAGTCCCACCAGCAAACTCCCACCTTCTACCTGTAACTGGTGCTAACTTGGCTCATTTGTATACTCATTTTGAAATTCTATGTTGCTGGAGATATTTTTATCTAAAGCCACATACATTTAGATGAGGAGTGCCTATTCAGAGCCAACAAGGGTGAAGGGACACTCAATAGGTGGTGACGCCATTAGGGAAGTGTGCTCTCACCTCTGCAAACTATCCATGTAGACTGTACTAAATATGCAGAGAAAAACATGAGGAGTCGTTTGGACTAAACACTGAGACTGGATTATATCCAGGTAGCAGAGGATAGGACAGGCACTGCATAAATTAAAGGTGAAGGCACTTAAGTTTACAGTACACCTCAAGACAGCTGTTGCTCTAGGGAGTCTGGGATTTCACAGCCGGTGAGACTCAAGTCCTTCCTTAGCGTTCTCTGCGTCCCCTTTCTGATTTGGTGGCTGTTGAAGGTGTTCCTCCTGCATGAAGTTCAAGAAACTGGGGCCAGAGGAGATAGGAGCTACCTATTCCTACAGATGGCAGAGTCCAGCTGCTTCTCACTGATAGAAGAAGTAGAAAAACTGGAGATGAAAAGTCTTACTGCACCTCACTTTGTGACCTTGAGTTCCTCTCTCTCTCTTTCTCTCTCTCTCTTTCTCTCTCTCTCCACCATCCTCACCCACTCTCCCCCAACACACACACACACACACACACACACACACACAAACATACACACAAATACACACAAACACTACCCTAAAATGAAGTCTCAGCACAAGGCAGCTCTCTGTTAATATCTATCGAGTATTCACCTTTGCTGGCTGTGATTAGACCCAAGTCCTTACAAAATGTATGTGGATATGGATTTAGATTTAAAAAAAAAATTCCAGCAACATGGAATTTCAAAATGATTATATATCTGGACACAAATGAACATTTAAATTCTAATTTGTGTGTGTGTGTGTGTGTGTGTGTGTGTGTGTGTGTGTGTTTGGTCAAGGTGTCCCTATGTAGCCTTAGCTGACCTAGAATTCAGAGATCTGCCTGTCTCTGTCTGCTACATTCTGGGGTTAAAAGCTTATAGCACCAAACTGGCAACCCTGAATTTCTTAGGGTGTAACTGAAATAAAATACGGATCATTTTAAAAGTTTAAAGTAAGTTTGAGAGAGTATTGAAATATACTATTTAGGTTATAAAAAACACTTAGTACTGACTGTAATTTCAAAACTTAAATAATATCATGTCTTTCAAATGTTAGAGAATGAGTTTCTCTCTCCTTACCCACGTCCTCCAGCCGCTCTCACCCAAAACGCTGCTCACTAAGACTCCTGGCAAGTCAGGCAGGTTCGTGCCTCTAACCCCAGCACTCTAAAAGTAGAGGCAGAGGGATCAGATTCAAGGGCAGCCAGGAATGCAAAATGAGACTGTCTTGACTCACACAACAACAGAGGCAGCTTTTGAGCAGAGCTTTGTGTGTGGCAGGGGCAGGACAGAGGTGGGCCTCCAAGTCAGGCCTCAGCAGGCCCTGCTGAACAAGTCTGTGCACCCTCCACTCTGCTCCGATGGCAGTACATGGCGTTCAACGGTTAGACCCTGTTATCTGCAGGAACGCCTAATCCTAAAATTAAAACTCTCTCTGCCTATTATACTTACTGGGCATTTTTTTTTTGGCATTCAAATAATTCAATGATTAAATTAAATTCCTTAAACTGTAAGTAAAATTCCTCATTTTAATTCTATCATTTTAAAAACCTTATATCCTAATCATCAATAATTAATAATATTCCCATTGTATTATGTCCTTATTTGCTTCTCTGCTGTGGTGATGAAACACTAGCCAAAAGAACTTGGAAAGAAATGGGCTCATTTGGCTTACAGGGTATAGAGCCCATCACAACAGAAGCACAGCCAGGATTCTGGAGGCTGGATGTAAAAGCACAGGCCATGGGGGATGGCCGCTCACCATGGTTTGCTCAGCCTTCTTACAAAACTCAGGATTCCCTGTGGAGTGTACAATCTACAGTGGGCTGGGCCCTTCCATATCCATCACTAATCAAGAAAATGCCCACAGACATGTCCACAAGCCAATCCAATCCAGGCAATTCTTCAACTGAAGTTCTCACTTCCCAGATAATTCTAGTTTGAGTCACATCAAAAAATAAAGAAATAAACCAACCAGCCAGCATATATTACAGTACAGTCACTGTGATCCGACTGAGCCTGAGTCATTCTCTTCCAATCCACTGTCAGTCACACAGCAACTCTAAAACCTTGCAAGATAAGCTCTCGCCTCTGCTATTCTTCCAGAGTGGAAGCACAGCAGCGTATGCCCACCTCGCCTGAGAACTACGTAACTCAGTGTAACACTGCCTATGGTAAGTACTAAACAGGAGTCACATGCTGTCCACATTGTTTTTAAAAATAAAGACACACACAGGAAGGGCCTGGAACTCAACAGCCAGCCAGACTAGCTGAATGGATGAGTTCCAGGTCCAGTAAGAGGCTCGGTCTCAAAAAGGTAGAATGTAAATGAGGAAGACACCTGATGATGACACCTCTGGCTACTGTAAGCACACACACACACACACACACACACACAAGCACACAGCACAGATACATATGCACACACACATACATGTACACCCATACCAACTTACACATTACCATACACATTCTTGCCTTAAAAACCAACCTCACAGGGCTGGAGAGATGGCTCAGTGGTTAAGAGCATTGACTGCTCTTCCAGAGGTCCTGAGTTCGAGTCCCAGCAACCACATGGTGGCTCACAACCATCTGTGATGGGATCCAATGCCCTCTTCTGGTGTCTGAAGACAGCAACAGTGTATTCATATAAATAAAATAAATAAATCTTTTTAAAAAATCAATCTCATTTAAGAGATTGTCCATTGAAGAGATTGCACACAGTGTTTGCACACACTTTCCACTGTGGGACTGAACCTGTTCAACGCACAGCATCACATACCTGTTTGGAACACAAGTTCTTTCCCTCCGACACCCGCAGCCTCCAGATTGATAAATGCTCGGATCAAACTGGCCCAGGGATGCTGAGTTATAAAACCATGGCTTGCCTTGATGAGGAAAGGAAACAAATGTAGGTCAGACTGTGCTCTTATTTTACTTGTTTGCACGCAGAATGGCTGTCTGAAAAGAGGGACTAGGAGAGCAGAATAACCATTTCTCACACACAGACTCTAACGGTCTCTTCCTGTACAAAATGGTGTCCAGTTTGCCAAGCAGAAAGTCACTGTGAGAATACACAAAGCTTAAGAAGAAAAGACAGGAGAGAGAATCCATAGTCCACATGGTTGAGCATTAGTGTTGTGCACCTTCCTTATCTCTCTGATCTCTTTGATCTGATCAAAAAAGGTCAGGACAGAGGAATTTTCTGGTTACAGTAACACTCAGAGAGCTGAGTCAGGAGGATCACACGTGCCAGGCCAGCCTAGGAGACACAGCCAAGACCCTTCTTCAAAGACTAGAGTGAGAACAAAAGAATCAGATCCTAGCAGGATGAACAGTTTCAACTGAGTTTCTAACACACTGAGCACACTACATGCATGGGTGTTTTTAAACCACTGCGAGGTACAGTATTTATTTTGCACACTATTTTTAATGATCCTATTCATATTACCAATAAAACACATTGTTACCAATCATTATTACTCTCATCACTATTCAGCCCAAATACTTAAAGCAATAAAACCTTACTTGCAAGACATTTTCCTCTGCGCCATTAAAGAGGAACACTACAGCATGCTGCAGGGGTTCTGAAGACGCTGACATGACCCGGAGAACTTCCAGCATCACTGCACAGCTAACTGCATCGTCACTGGCACCTTGGAGTCAGAAAAACAGAGGCACTGCTCAGAGGTTCAGTACTTTCTCGTTTCTGCTTTGGGATGGAGTTTCCCCTCGGAGGAGCATCATGAAAGCTGTGTGACCAGAAGCATAGCTCTGTGATCACAGGGTGGCAACTATGCCCAACAAAGACAAGCCCTGTAAGACCCTTGCCAAGTCTCCTCGACGATGTGCTCGGTGGAACCATGCGTTCAGTACACACTCATGGCTGTGGCATCAATTAGCCATATTGGAGCCCAAGGCCAACTGGAATTTATCCCCATCCCATCCTCCGAGTACTTCTGGTATTCTGGCTTCCTCTTTTCTACCATGTTCTTTCAAAATTATAAACACTGCAGCCCCTCACATTTACAGAGGGAGTAACACTGCAGGCCTTAAGGGTCCTCCAAAGGGATCAAGTGCAAAGGCACCTGCACGGTAAGACACAGAAGGGTGAGCTGTGCCTTGTTCCAGCACTGAGAAGTACAGCAGTCAGATTCTCCAGCCTCTACATCAGAAAGTCATATTAATTAAAGATTTTGAAGGCTGGAGAAATGGCTCAGTGGTTAAGAGCACTGACTGCTCTTCCAGAGGTTCTGAGTTCAAATTCTAGCAACCATCTGTGATAAGATCTGATGCCCTCCTCTGGTGTGTCTGAAGACAGTTACCATGTACTTACATATAGTAAATAAATAAATCTTTTTAAAAAATAAGATTTTGAAAAGAACTCTAGTATTCTGATTGTTTTTCATGAAATCTGTTGCTGTAACATTTTTACGTGTTTATCTTGTGTGCCGGGAGTTGGGAAGCACACTTGCCACAGTGCACATATAGAAGTCAGAGGACAGTATGAAGGGCTTCGTTCTCTCCTTCTGTCTTGTGGACAACTTAGGCAAGCAGGCAGCATTGGTGGCAGGCACCCTGAAGCACTGGGCCGACTTGCAGGACCCCAAGTGCTGGATTCAAAAGCACCAATGAGAGGTAGCTAAAGGGACTGACTGGCTCTCTGATGACAATAAAAGGTTACTGCTAAATGTTCTAAGTGAGGCAATCTCATGAAATTGTTAGCATATTCCAGGGCATCCTCACCCTTCACCAGTGAGACTCAACTACACAGGAAGCCATGCAGCCAAGAACCAGGTGGAGAGGACAAGTAGGAGAGCCGAGGTGGAAAAGGAGTGGACAATGGGGGGCACCCTGGAGTTCAGGACACAATTCTGTTCTGATTCCTTTCACAATACAAGACTCCAGGACATGTAGAGTAAGGAAACACGACCATAACTCAGGCAGCAGCACTTCCGGGAGGGTGTGGTGAGCCGGGTGCTGTGGTGTTCAGTGAGGGCTCAAGAGCAGGAAGGATGTAGGGTGAACTTTCTGTCACTTCAGTCATTGCTTCCAGATCTAGAAAGCAGACTGATGACAGGCTTTTGCACAGATTTTACAAGGCAACACGCATTTCCTGGCCCCTGGAAAACATCCTCCATTAGCTTTCTTCCTTCTCTCTGAAAACTTAGGGGAGGCTCTGTAACCAGGGAAAATAAAACACTTGCTTTAGGGCTCTGTTGAATTCTAAACTCCACTTCTGCTCAAAAAGAAACAATAATAGTGACACTGGCCTTGGTGATTATTGCACTTTAGTCATTAGTGAAAGTGAAACAAAGTAACAGTTACCTGATCACTGTTAGAGCAGGGAGTATAGCTGATGTAGGTAGTGTGTGCCACTTCTCAGAAAACACATGAAATAAACATTCTATTTTCCATTTGAGACTGTTAGTTCAAAATGAAAAGCAAACAGTAACACTTTATTCAAAGAAGTGAAATTAACACTTACCTTTATACAGCTGATTAACAAGTTACACTTCCCACTCATCCTCCCTACTCTAAGAGTACCAGTGTCTTAGAAGAGAACAGAAAAGGGCCAGAAAGCCTTCGAGAAAGTGACAGTCAGAGGACAGGAAGAAGGCTGAGTGACAAACTGACATCCCTTCCCATTTAGATCACCCTGAAAGTGAAACCACCCCAAAATAACTCAGATGTCTCTTTTACCAAAGACCCGGCACCACACAGCAGACCTGAGAAGATAAATGAGGTCCTTCTGTAGCTAACATTACTTCTAATTGGCATCAATTCCCGGGTCCAGGTATGCTGCTGAGAACTTTAAAATAATACACACAGGAAAACAAGCACAGCTATGCAGGCCTGTGATCCAGCCCTTGAGGGGCTACAGAGGGACTGCCATAAGACACCGGCCAGCCTAGACTGCACAGTTTAGGATGTCTCAGCACTGGTGAGGCTGGAGCACCGCTCAGGGGCAGAGCATGCGCAGGTGCTGGGTTCCATGCCCAGCATGGCGTGCACAAAAAATACTCACGCTGTAGTGAGTTCATCCACAAGGAGGGTTCGGTGACAACTATCTGGAGCGTGAGTGAAAAGCGTCTCTTAGCTTAGTTTTGATAGATACTTCCTTCACACCAGCAGTGTGAGTATTATAACCTTTCAGGTAAAAAGTATTCCTAAACTAGAAATAGAGCATTTGCTTAGCATGCAGAAAGTCATAGGGTCAACATGAGAAAAACTAAAATCTTTGTAGTCATTTAAACCATACATGATGGCACATTCAGATCAGAAGATTTAAGGCCATCCTCAGCTACAAAGTACTATGAGACTAGTTCAAGTCTAGCTTGGGCTACATGAGAGCCTGTCTCTAAAAAAGGGGGCAGGCTTAAAAAATTCTCTCCAAAGCTTCTTTTCATTGGTGGACTCCACATATAATCTACACCCCTGGCTCTACAAAACCAGCAGCAAAAAATGCTGCCATTCAAAATGTGTTACTTTTACTACAAAGGTCTCTGGTGTTAAAGAAAATCTGAAGATACAAAAAAGCTCTGTGCTCTCCCCCATTTGCCTAAAAACAGAACATAAACCTATGCAGGTGTTCCCTGTTTACCAGGAAGGACAAAGGTTAATCTCTCTAAAGACAACCATAGCCCTGAAGCACCTACAGACAGTAAGCTTTCCCAACTAGACTTCCCATGCCTGCCATTTCCCACAATTTGCTGTCCACACAGAGTCTAGGTCCTTTCTCCTTTTTTGTTTGTGAAATTTCTTGCTTTGGTTCGGGCTTTCCTCCGGGTTGGTTTGTCTGTTCTGCAGCACTAAAGACAGACCTCGGTGCTGGTACGTGCTAAGCAATCGCTCTACCACTGAGCTACGCCCACCCAGTTCTCTCCCTTTGGTTTGTCACTTTTCAAAAAAGTATTGTTCTTTGATGAAGACAATATCCAAGGCAGAGAGCTGAACCGCCTCTTTGAAATGATTCATCTTCCCCTGGGTATCACGAATACATCTGCGGACACATGGCAATGACCTGTCCCGTCTTCTCTTTACTATCTTCTCTTACAAGGATCTGTACCACATAAGAATTATGAAAGGCAAGACACTCAACATTTGATTGATGCCTATATATCCAGTCTTTCTAATATAATGCCCTTAAACAACCACACCATTTATGTGACCCTCTTCAGAATAATAGTGTCTTAATAGTGAGCGCAAGGCGACCTTGTCTAGTGTCCTGGGCATAGTTAAGGTACATCTGCCTTGTTTTAAATGAACGTGTGGATACTAATGTATGAATAAGCAAAATATATTCTAAATGCAAAGAAATGTCTCATCACAATACCATTTCCTTAAGTCAAGGTTAGTTTATATCTTACGTGACTCTACATGGTGATATTGGGCCTGCCGTACATTCAGGCAATCCAGAAGTATTGTTACCAACAGTACCACCACCATAGGAAGACTCTGAAAGACGCTATCCTAAAGTTTTAATCATACTTAATCTTTGAGTAACACTATTAGGATATTAGCAATTATTTTTCCATTTAACAGTTAGGAAATTCAAGGTAGATTAAGTTAAGCAATATGCCAAAAGAAGGCCCAATTCTCAGATACTGTCTTCCTGGTCAGAGGCCCAGCACCTACCCCAGCTTTGTGTCTATTGGTAGTGAGCAGTCAGAGGAGTCTTCTTAAGTATAATCTCAGGATGCCATTGTAAAATGCTACTTTCTATTCTTAGCTGCTTACCTTAGCTGGGTTGTTTTTGTATTTTGTGACTATTTAGGTAAACATACAGAGAAGAAATTTTAGAGATAATGCATGTCAGTAGTTTAGATGGACCCCTGTCTGTCTTATAAAAAATATGTACATGATAAAAGATTTCATAATTTAATATAGTGAGCAGGCTTCATATATTATTCCAATAGTGATTTTTGTTTTACTCTATAATACTTTACAAAAACATCACCATCTCAAAATAAAAAAAAACAATCCTTGGAGCTGGAGAGCTGACTCAGCAGTTAAGACTGCTCGTCGCTCCATCATGAGGGGATCAGAGTTTGGATGCCGGAACCCCCAACAACCACAACCGTTCACAGATAGCTAAACCAGCACCAAGGAATCTCACATCCTCTTCTGGCGTCCAAAGCTCAAACGCATACACACAGACACACACACAGACAAAATATGAAATAAATACCTATTTTTTAAGCAAGAAAGAACCCTATGGTCCACAACTCCATCGGAGCCTCTACATTCTGGGAGAAGTTGACCTCCACCTTTCAGGCTAACCCATCTCTCCACCCCTCAGCTAGCTACCATGGTGGACTGTAGTGCTTTTCTTCGAGACTAGTGCTTCTTTTGGTTTAAGTGTGGCTATATGCCCTTCAGATGCTCTCCTGGCCACTGCCCTTGACCACGCAGCCTGCACTTTTCTGTACCACTCACTGCAAGGACAAGACCTGGACTCTACAAATCATGTTTCTGAGACATCTTATTTTTAAAACTCACACTGAATTAACAGATATGTATTGTGTCAGACACTGTCTTGAGCATCAACTTTTCTATCTCACCAGTGTCTATTCAGAGCACGATGTTTAGTATTCTACCAGTATGTCACACCTCCGGCGGACCATAATTTTAGCTTTTCAAGTGGACAGAAACTACAAATGTCCTCCAGTCCATGTTTCCCTTAAATACAGGGATCTTTACTCAGTACCCCCAAAGCTACTACCACCCCTGTAGGTGTGTAAGTACTTAAAGTGGACAGACACATTGATAAAACTAAGGAAAAACTTCAGTGTACCAAAATATCTCATGTATTGTCATGGGGTTTGTGTGCCACTATTTAATAATTACAATAATAGTAATGATGATAAACTTAAAGGGGTATGAAATTGTCAGACTCTAAACTGGAATAAATTAGCTTAACTTCTATCACAATGAGAAGATGCTGGGCAAAGAAAAATGTCCTTCCATAGGGCTAAGTGAATTAAGTTTTCTGGGCTGTATCTTTGTGACGTTAAATGACTAAATACAAGTACATACCTGGTGAATTTGCCACTGAGTCAAAGTGACAGTTAGCCAGTACAGCATACTTGGCTCCATCTCGAGGCTCCAGCTTGACCACGACATTAGTAATGTTGTCATAGTAGCTTGTAAAACCCCCCAAGAAGTCAATGCTAAAGGAGCCAGTAGGCCGTTGCACATCTACTGAGATGCTGTGAAGGCTGTTGCTTTGCGCTTCTATCAGCTTGATCTGCTCCAAAAGGTACTGTACCGTCAGAATTTCATTTTCTGCGCTGCCTGTAGTCCTGGGGCCAATGGCCGTTATGTGTTCCAGATAATCCCTGAAAACAATCAAAAGGATGCTGATGACAAACGCCCAAAAACTTCACATCAGCACAGCTTGGAGCACCTTTCCACTGTACCATTCTATCTCAAAGTTACAGGGGAAAAATCGCTGTGCCTTCCACCTTGAGACATGATCTCTAGCTGCCCTGGCTCTCACTATACAGACCCAGGCTGGCCTTGAACTAAGGCCCCCTGCCTCCAACTCTTGATATCTGGAACTAAAGGTGCTTTAAAAAAAAAAAAAAAGACATTTAAAAAAAATGATCTGGAAGCTTCATCATTTTATACTGTGTGCCAAGAACTAATCCTTTCAAACTTTTCTCCCTTGACACCAAACCAAATCAGTACCAATCAGTAGGTATCACTGCTGAAGGCAGGGTGCTTGACCCGCCTGACTACTACCGGTAGTTATGGATCTAAGTGGGCATGATAAATTCCTGAAAGGAATAAACACAAGCCTCTTGCAGTACACACCAAACCTATTAACTTCATTCACTTAAGGCCAGAACTAACCCTACTCCAGTGGGGGAGGGGTGGGACAGGAAGGGAGACTGAAGGTGCCATGTGAAAACTCTTTAAGAAAAGTCATCCAAAGAAGCAACTTTTAAAACACAGCAGTGGTTGAAAAGTTTCTACTAACTTAGGATTCATCTGATTTAAGATGCAAGTTCCAGTATCAAACAATTCTTACTTCCAAGTACACCTGTGGTCCTTAAAAAAATTTTAAAAAGTCGAACCCTTGGCCAACAGTGGAGGTGCAGGCCTTTAATCCCAGCACCTGGGAGACAGAGGCAGAAGGATTTGTGTTAGAGGCCAGCCTGGTTTACAGAGCGAGTTCCAGCCAGGGCTACACAGAGAAACCTTGTCTCAAATAAACAAAATTTTTAAATGTTGAACCCTGTAGAATCCATAGTACAGAAGAGCCACAGACCATCTGCGACCTTCAGAAATTAGGCATAATTCTGAGTGGATGCACTCGGAGTCTCCCTCCACAGCTTTCAGATTTGAGGGCTATGGTGCTTAGAAAGGCAGCACACACGACATGAGTCCTTTCCAACACCATCCCAAAGACTTGGTAATGCAGCCTGGCACAAAAACCTCACTCTCCATCTCATTTTAAATGCACAGAACTAAGCAAAGTAAAAAGTGGAAGTTGCTCTAGAAAAAGAGGAGAATGGATGACTGAACAACCAATCATCTGTGGAGGAACAGAGTGGATGATGATAAAGCAGACTCAAGAGAGCTGGCCACCCCGAGAAAGCGAAAGAGGGAGATTGTCAAGTCCCGGGTACCCGCAATTCAGACCCCAAAAGGACGCGGAGGACCATCCCACTTCCCGCCAACGTGCGACCAAGGCCCCCGGGACTCTGCAAACCGCGGCACGGGACTCCCCCGCCCGGAGCTCGGTGGCGCCGGACTCAACCGCGCGGGACTCACCGACCCGGCGCTCCCCCACCCCCGGGCTCACTCGCCTGGGGCCGCAGAGGACTCGCGGCCCGGCCAATCGGCCGTACCTGGCTTGGCGCGCGTCGAACTCGCCCTGGAGCCCCGAGGTCCGGGTCAGCACCAGCCGCTCCAGAGACAGCTGCACCAGCGCCCGCAGAGCGAGCAGGTAGAGTGCGAGCGCCAGCGCCGTGCGCGCCTCGGACAGCGCGCTCTTTGCACCCCGGCTCCCACCGCCGCTCCCCGTCCTCCCCCGCATCTTCCCGCCGCCCCTCGCATCCTCCTGTGCTGAGGCCTCTCTCTGCGGGTGCGACGCGGCCGCCAGCCCCTCCCGACGTTCCGCTGTGCCGCGGTGCCGCCGTACGGCCGCTGACTCCGAGCTCCACTCCATGGCGGTAGCTGCCACCACCAACCGCCCCAGCCGGCGACAGTCCGAGGGCCACCGGGGCCTCCGCAGCGCCTCCTAGTGAGCGGACGGAAACTGCAGAGGGCCAAATTTCTTCTGATTGGCTGATCCGCCCAGCTGTTCCCTGGTGCCTGAGTCTGAAATCTTCGGTGGCACAGGCTGGCACCCAACCTGGTGCCAGCAGACTATCAGAGGGGAAAACACCCATAAACCTAGAAATGAGCAGTTCCAAACAAGAGAAAAGTGCAAGGCTGCTTTAACAGAATACACGAGGCATTTATCCTGAGCTGGGCTGATGAATAGTAGGAAAAGTAGGATTCTGGCTATCAAAATACTAAGTGAGACTTCACAACCAGGACTGCACGAACAAAGCTGTAATCCTGGCACTAAAACCGATGGCCACATGGTTCTTCAGAAAATTGGACATAGTCCTACCTGAAGACCCAGTTATTCCACTTCTGGGCATTTACCCCAGAGATGCTCCAATATACAATAAGGACACATGCACCACAATGTTCATTGCAGCCCTATTTATAATAGCCAGAAGCTGGAAAGAACCCAGATGTCCTTCAGTAGATGAATGGATACAAAAATTGTGGTATATTTACACAATGGAGAATTACTCGGCTATTAAAATAATGACTTTATGAAATTCCTAGGAAAACTGATGCATCTAGAGAATATCATCCTGAGTGAGGTAACCCAGTCACAAAAGAACAGACATAATATGCAGTCACTGATAATTGGATACTAGCCCCAGAAACCCCAGAAACAACTCACAGGCCATATGGAGCTCAAAAAAAAAGGGGGGGAGGCAAAAAGTGGAATCCTCAGTCCTTCTTAGAAAAAAAAAAGTGTATAGCACCCTCTAAGAGTGGGGTGTACCTGGACCTTAAATCATTAATAATTCAAGAGCTAAGAATATAGACTTGTGGTAATTTTTGGTATTCAAAAATCATTGTTTAATCTGTACACACCAAGAAAACTCTTGACTTTCCATGTTATATTCTGTCCTACATGTACTTTAATGCTTATGGTAACTAGTAAAATTTCAATGGATGCTATCAAACGTCTAAAAGAATCAAGTACTGACAAAAATATATTCATATAGTTTTATGAAAAATGCTTTTAAAAATCTGTACATGTATCTCTCTTTTTAAAATAAAGTTGTAAGAAAAAAAAAAAGGATGGCCACAGGAGGATCCTTATTTTGCTACTAGAGTAGGATGCATAATGAAGATCCTGCCTTTTAAAAAAAAAATCTAATCCTAGCAGTCAGAAGGCACAAAGTGGATTTACCCAAATTAGAGGCATGCCTGGTCTATATATTGAATTCCAGTCCAGCCAGGGCTACAAAAGGTGAGTGGAAAAAGGAGGAATGGGAGGAAGAAGGGTGGCACAGAACCCAATAACCAGGGTGAGCGCTGTCTTCACTAACAGGCAAAAATGCCTCTAATTTAATGACTAGTTGCTGATTCAAGCAGTGTGCTAAGTACAGACTTTGAAAGAAAATACCTTCGTTCCTGTTTAATACCGAAGAACACAAAGGCAGCAAAGGAAGACAGCATTCTGTCTGTTCCAAGGACACATGGGCACCCTGAAAACAAAAGATATTCTTGGGCCAACCAGATGCATCAAAGCGTAAAAGTACTCATCCCAGCTTTCCACCAAAGCCTGACAACCTCAGTTCCATACTGGGTGCCATGACAGAAGGAGAGAACCAACTCCCACGAGGTGTCTACTGACCTAAACACTCATGCATGTGCACTTACGAACATACAATTCATACAAAGACACATGCAGACTCGTCATATAAACACACTTGTGCCAGCTAGTCTTGTGTCAATGACACACAAGCTAGAGTTATCTTAAAGGAAGGAACCTCAACTGAGAAAATGATTCCATAAATCTAGCTGCAGGGAATTTTCCTAATAGTGATTGATGGGGGACAGCCCTTTGGGGGTGGGGACATCCCTGAGCAGTTTTGTTCTTGGTTCTGTAAGAAATCAGGTTAAGCAAGTCAGTAAGCAGCACCTCCCTCCCCATTATTTCTACATCAGCATCTACCTCCATGTTTCTGTCCTGTTTGAGTCCACATCCTGACTTCCTTTGATGAAGGAGGTCTGTGATTTGGGATCATAAACCAGATGAACCCTTTCCTCACCGAGTTGCTTTGGTCATGATGTTTCAACAATAAGCAACCCATAAGTAACACACAATAATATAAATAAAAATGTTTAAATATCTTCAAAATAAGTAAATAATAAATGAAAACTTAGTCTTCCTTCACCATTACAGTAAGTGGCAAGAAGCTGGTCGTAGATTTTAGAAGCCATGCTAGCAACCGACCAGTCTTGTTTCTGCTTGCTGCTGCCATAAGCCTCTTAGATCCAAGGTTCTGTGGCCCAAGCATGTAATGGCTGAAATGCCATGTCTTGACACACAGAACTTCAGTTCTGTGAGATCCTTTCTAGTGTAAGCTCTGAGACCAAAAACAATGTCTGTCTTATTAATTTACCACCTTACCCATAGTGCTTAGCCTATGCCCAGTCTTTGGTCATCACTTACTATGTGCTTATTGAATGGATGTACTGGCTGGTTTTGTGTGTCAACTTGACACAAGCTGGAGTTATCACAGAGAAAGGAGTCTCCCTTGAGGAAATGCCTCCATGAGATCCAGCTGTAAGACATTTTCTCAACTAGTGATCATGGGGGGTGGGGGGACCCATTGTGGATGGTGCCATTCCTGGGCTGCTAGTCTTTGGGTTCTATAAGAAAGCAGGCTGAACAAGCCAGGGGAAGCAAGCTGGTAAGCAGCATCCCTCCATGGTCCATCAGCTCCTCTAAGTCCCTGCCCTGTGTGAGTTCCTGTCCTGACTTCCTTTGGTGATAAACAGCAATGTGGAAGTGTAAGCTGAATAAACCCTTTTCTCCCCAACTTGCTTCTTGGTCATGAAGTTTAGTGCAGGAATAGAAACCCTGACTAAGACAGTGGGAGAATGAAAATATATATTACCTTGTATAAGAATCAGAAATTTCTGCTGTCTACTTCTCCCAAAGTCTAGACCTCCGTCGCCTTTGAAAAAAGAGCTGTCAAAGTCAGCAGCTATATCTGCTATAATATATCAAGATACAGGAGGTTCTGTTCTCACAGTATGATCAGAGGCCATAGAAGCCTTGTGTGCTGGCTAGTTTTACGTCAACTTGAATCACACTAGAGTCCACTTAGAAGAGGGAACCCCAACTGAGAAAATACCCCCTCCAAATTAGATTCTGGGAAAGATAATTCTCAGTGGATCATTTTCTTGATAGTGTAGGAGGGTCCAGAGCATTGTGTTCAGCCCCATGGGTTAATGGCCCTGAGGTTGTAAGAGAAAGCAGGGCTGGGCAAACCATAAGGAGTAAAACAGTAAGCAGCACCCCTCCATGACCTCTGCATCAGCTCCTCCCTGCAAGGCCCTGTGTTCCTGCTCTGACTTCTCCCACTGACAGAGTATGCTGTGAAACTGTTAAGTTGGAACAAACCCTTTCTTCTCCAAGTTCCAGTTGGTCCTAGTGTTTCATCACAGCAGTAGAAACCATAGCTAAGACATCCCGGCTGTCTGCAGCAGAGGGGTCCCTGAAGTTGGGCTGATGTCACTGTATCACAGATTTGTTTTTCTACTCTGTCTCGTGTATACCAGGCAGCTGTCAAAGTAGCCAGCCTTGACTTTGAACACTGACACCCCTCAATCTAGAAGGATGGCGCATGTGCCATCTTGCCTGTTTTATGCAAGCCTGAGGCCCTGTGCCTTTAATGTATGCTCTCTACCTACTGAGTCACATCCCGGTCCAGCAACTTTTCAAATCAGACAAAAGTTAGATGGAAATGCCTTCAGCGTACATGAGAAAGACCGAGCAATACAATGCAAATGAACAGGATTTTAGTGTTTAACGCTTGAAATGCACAGGGATTCTAATCCAAAAAGAAACGTGAGGCCCAACAGGAACATCACATGCTGACTTCACAAAATTAAAAACTTGTGTACATCAAAAACGGTCACTGAAAAGGGGAAAAAAAGAGAGTCTGGGAAATGGCTCAGGACCTGAGCTCAGTCCTGCAGAAGCCACCAACAGGCAGTCACAGAGTGGCCTGTCATCCCTGTGATGGTGAGGCTTGCTGGGGCTTACTGGCACTAACTGAGCTTTCAGTGAGCTCCAAGTGCACTGTGAGACCCTGTGTGAGAAAGGCACTCACTAACACACACACACACACACACACACACACACATGCACACACATGCACACGCACACCCATCAGGAAGAACAGAGGCCATAGAAGGCAAGTGAGCTGATTCTGGGACAGAATTTACAAGTATAAAAACCCAAAGGATCTTATGTCTTATCTGTGTGTGTGCTGTGTATGCAGATCAGGAAGACAGCCTTAAGGTAAATATGTGCTGGTCATCCTTAGTATCAAAGGAGCAGATGTAGAACTGTGACTTACACTGAGAAGGTTATTTTTTAAATGGGCACTTACAAGATTCATTAATAGAACTTATATAGTGCTGGTACTGGAAGGATATATTTTGGAATAAGTCTCTGGAAAAGTGACTATTGAAGCCTTAAACAAACAAACAAACAGTTTTATGTAGTGATTTCTTACACAGAGATCTGTGAAAACATGCTTTTTAAAAAGAGAAATGAGGGGGCTGGAGAGATGGCTCAGTGGTTAAGAGCACTGACTGCTCTTCCAGAGGCCCTGAGTTCAAATCCCAACAACCACCATCTATAATGAGATCTGATGCCCTCTCTGGTGTGTCTGAAGATAGCTACAGTATACTTATACATAATAAATAAATAAATCCTTAAGAGAGAGAGAAAGACAGAGAGAGATGAGTCCTGTATGGCAGTTTATGACAATAATCCCAGTATGGAAGGATCACCATGATTATATATATATATAAAGCTTCAGGCCAGCCTGGGCTACAAATTGAAACCTGTCTCCAAGGAAGAAAAAGAGGAGGGAGGGATGGACGAAGCGGAGAGGGAAAGAAAGGAAGAGAGAGAGCCCAGCACTGCAAAATATTTAAGAAAGAAAAGTGATTTCACATATGAAAGAGAAAAAGGTCAAGTAAGTCAGAGTAGTCAGAGGCTGGATTCGAAACAATGTTGCCAAGTCAGTCTCCTGTCCAGAAGGAATGCTCACATTGCAAACCGAGGTCAGAACAGTGGTGTGAGCACTCCCACACCGTTGCTATAAAAGGTACGCACTCTTGCTGCTTTTCCCTTCTCCATTTTCCATCCTCTCCCGGGTTCTGTGTTCAGAAGCTTGTATGTGGAGCACACCCCTCTCAATTCTCAAGAAGATAGTTTATAATTAACTACAGCATGGATAGGATCCAACAAGGGAATAAAATTGTCAAAAGGCTCTTTGGCTTGTAGTATTCAAGTAGTCCTGTTTGTTGTTCCTCCCTCCCTCCTTCCCTCCCTCCCTCCCTTTTTCTCTCCCTCCCTTCCTCCCTTCTTCTCTCCCTCCCTCACTCCCTTCCTCCCTCTCTCCCTTCCTTCCTTTTTTTTGTCTTTCCGTCCTTAGTTTTTCTTTCTCGTTCTGTTGTTTAAGGTAGGGTCTTGGTATGCAGGCTGCCCCTGTCTTCACCAACACTCTTCCTGCCTCTAGCTCCTGACACTGAAATTACAGGTGAAGGCACCTCACCCAGCCGGCTTGCTCTTTTCCTGCCCTTTTCTTTTTTTTCCTCTGGCAGTGTTAGGGATCAAATCCATGGTCCCACGTTAAGCAAATCCTCTATCACCTGGGGCCCAAGCACATTTCTAAACTAAAAAGTTTAAAACATCAATAACTAATTGCTTAACCAATAACATAATTTGCGGAGCTTTTCACTTCTTTAAATTCTGCCTTTGGCCTGACAGAATTAGTGAATTTAAGTGCCTCAAGATTCTATGTTTTTTTCTTCAATTCCTTGTTGTCCATTAGGAAAGAACCCAGAACAATAAACATCTTCAGGCATTTATTTGGGGTCACATAGCCAGTAGTTATTTGTATTTTTCCGTGGGCTTCCTTAGTCGAGGCAGGTGACTTGGTACCAGGAATGCATGACTCAGCAGTTTGGAGCTTGAGGACACTGACTTAACCGAATTTGCTCCATGTTGAAAGCGGACTGTTCAAGTCTACTACAATAATTAATCACGATGTGTGTGCTTGCCAGAGCTCAGCACATCCACAAGTGCTCACCCAAAATACCAGGCTCCCCATAATCTCACGAAATCTGTCCTGGACAAATCTCACTTGGCCTATGAGCGATGACCTTCTCTAGGTCCTTGCTGGACCCAAAATAGCCTCTGCAGCTGCTGCTTTTCCAAGATGTTCCCAACAACAGATCTTGCATGAAAGTATCTCCCGTCTCTCCCAAAGTGAGACACCAAAAACAGGAACAGGAGAACGATCTGGTAGCTTCCTGTGTCTCACACTCTGCATCAGACTCCGGGGCAGGTGAGGGTCCGCAGACTCTGTCACCTACTTAAGCTAAAATGGTCAGCCATGGTGTCCTCTAGGGTTTTCCAGGACTGGGCCACCTGTCCAGAGTGCATAGAGGCGACTCTGCTGGAACCAGGTGGACCTCCTTGAGTTTATCAACATCAAGCCTACAGTGCCGACTTCTTCCTTTCTGCCCACCCTCCAAGCCTGGAGAACTTGGAGCCACACGCGTGCAAAGCATGTCGCTTCAATGCATTCGTGCCTTGCTATCCCACTACGCTCCAGAACTTCTGAGAAGTGGCGTCAATACGTGTTCTGAAGGGATTAACAGGCAACTGTATTTTCCCAGGAAGCTTTGTCATTTTCCAAGAACTACAACTCCCAGGATTCCAGGAAGTTAGGTGATCCTTAGGTTTACAGGTTAACTTCGGGATTTACATAAGAGGTGGACCTTCATCTTCATGGAATTATGAAAATGGAAAGAGAAAGTCTTTCTCGTCGTCCAGTTATCTCTCTGTAGTTGGCTAGGTGTGTGAAAGGTTAGGCGTCCGGAGAGAGGGCCCAGGGGTTAAGAGCACTTGCAGCTCCTCCAGAGGATCCAAGTTCTAGTCCCAACACCCACATTTAGGCTGCTTACAGGTGCTTATAACCCCAGATCCAAAGGATTTGACAACTTGTTCTGGCCTCTTCCTGCACCAAGCATAAACACAGCACACAAACAAACATGCAAGCAAAACATATACATTAAAATAAGTTGACTATGTCTTTATAAAGCACTCTAGATGGCATCTGTGGAAAGGCAACTTGGGATGAGAAAAGTTGTATGTGTATCTTGTTAAATATTTCTAATAACCTGTTTAATCCTACCAACATACTCATATGCCCATAGGCTCTCACCTCTACATTACTGCCTTCTTGGTGATAAGCCTAATAAAGAAAAAACCTCTTTGCCTTTGACATCTCTAGCCTCAGACTAGTTAGTAGTTGATAAGCAAAAAAAAAAAAAAAAAAAAAAAAAAAAAATCCAGAATAAATTCTCAATTTCTTCAATTAAAAAAAAAGTATTCAGAGCCAGGAGTGGTGCCTTGGAGTACGCCTTTCATCCCAACACAGGGGAGGCAGAGGCAGGCAGATCTCTAAGTTCAAGGCCAGCCTGGTCTACAGAGTAAGTTCCAGGATAGCCAGGACTACATAGAGAAACCCAGTTTCAAACAAAAAACAAGACAAATAAATTCACAATAAAAGTCTGTCTTTGGAATGACTCAGTTGTGAGTGCCTGTTCTTGTGGCCTTGAAAACAGAATGCTAGTGAAAGCAGAATGCTAGTGAAAACAGAATGTTAGTGAAAACAGAATGCTAGTGAAAGCAGAATGCTAGTGAAAACAGAATGCTAGTGAAAACAGAGTGTTAGTGAAAACAGTGTTAGTGAAAACAGAATGCTAGTGAAAACAGAGTGCTAGTGAAAACAGAATGCTAGTGAAAACAGAATGCTAGTGAAAAGAAAGTGTTAGTGAAAACAGAATGCTAGTGAAAACAGAATGCTAGTGAAAAGAAAGTGTTAGTGAAAACAGAATGCTAGTGAAAACAGAATGCTAGTGAAAACAGAATGCTAGTAAAAACAGAATGCTAGTGAAAACAATGCTAGTGAAGGCAGCCAGAGCCCATTGCCTTCCATCCCCCGAGTCACCCAGAGCAGGAAAGCTCCTGGAGGCAGAACCCAGAGGTGCAGAGGCAGGCGGAGAGGACAGAAATGACTGCTTAACATGTATGAGGGATTTTTCAAATGACAAAATGTTTTTGGAACCAGAGACATGTGCCAGTCTTGAAGAATGTAGAAATGTTCTAAATGGTCACTTTTAATATGGTCACTTGTGTGTGAGGTAGATTTCACCTTCAAAAGGAAAAATATGGGAACTCTAGGTCTTGCTATGTTTTTTATTAAGAGACAGTTTCCCAAGTGCAGTCATCTCTGGAACAAGTTCCATCCTGCTGGCAAAACTGAGCTCATGTCCCCAGGCCCCGGAACCGACTCCTGCCCCGCTTCTTCGGGTGTTTCGCGTCTGTTCACCAGTACAGAATGTAAAGAGATGGCTGTCAGATCCCGTTACCTAAACTAAGGGACGCAAAAGGTAAATGTGTGCTCGTCTTGACTTCATTGACTATGTGTACCTTGCCCATTCCTTTGTTCCCTTATCTCTCAAGATTCCAGGCCAGAGGCCAGGAGGGGACCTGACAGCAAAAGCTGACTCAAGGACCTGAAACCCGGTGACAGGCCAGTCACCAGCATTAACTTCCTTGTTTATCCCCTCGTGTCAGAATAAGATTGGTCGATGCAACAGCCCACCCCGCTCTCCTTGCCTTGCATTTCCACCCTATATAAATGTAAAACCCCCCTTCCAGGTCACCGTCCCTTCCAGGTCACTGTCCCTTCCAGGCCACCGTTCAGGACCCGAACTGTCCGCCTCTCTGCTCGAACAGAGACAATGCTTTCATTTTTAACCTTCTGTCTTGGAAGTGAGTTTTCTTGGCTTCCACCCCACAGTTTCAGGGACTCAAATACTGGCCACTAAGTATGAGAGCCTGACTTTACCCTGGTACCCATGTGGTAGGAGAGAAACAACTCCTGTAAGATATCCTCTGAACTCTACTTGTGTGCTGTGGTATAGACCTCCTCCCACTTCACTAAATGTAAAAAAAAAAAACAATCTAGATATGGAAAATCTAGATATTTTTAATAACTAGATATCTAGATATTAATAATACAGATTATATACAATCTTTTGAATTAATAATAAATGACTCAGTGGTCGTATACTTGCCTAGCAGGTACAAAACCCTGAATTTGATCCCCAGAACTCTGGCCCGAGTGCATACCTTATAATCCTAGCATTCAGGAGGAAGAGGGAAGAGGGTAATAAACTGAAGGTCAGCCTCAGCTTGCCAGTGAGTTCAGGGCCAGGGGGTGCTGTAGAAGGCCCCTCCCTAAACAAAAACAAAATGTATGTGCTGCATATGATCCACAGATGGCTGTGGGAAATAGAATTTTGAGATTTCTTAGCTCCAGAGACAGACGCCTGCCCAGGTTCAGTCTCAGTAAAACTGCCTCTGCTCTTCACTGACGTTAGTAACGCCCTTGCGCTTGTAGCTGAAGCCTCCGCTCCGGCAGCCCCTGGCGCGGTTCAAATGTCCGACCTCTGTTTTTTAAGGGAAACAAGCAGCTCGTCAGCTGAGATGCTGATTCTTCTGTTTTCATCTCACTCTGTGTCTGGGAGCTATGACTGCAGGTATGTCTGCCTGGTGTGTATGCCTTCATACCCGAGGAGGCCGGAAGATTGCACCGGGTGCCCCAGGGCTGGAGGTACAAACGGCTGCCTTCTGGGCCTGTTCTCTCAACCACCTTTGCAGCCCCAGAAGTTGATTCTTTAGAAGGAGCAGAGGAAGTGGCTTATTTGTAGCCTTAAAGGGTTGTGGTTGTTTGTCTTTCTCTTTTTGAGGCAGGATCTCTCTGTGTAGCCCCACTTGGCCTTGAACAATCCATCACTCTGCCCTCAGACTCCTCTTACACACTGCGATTATAGGGGAACTGGAACACACCTATAACAACCTACAGTTTTCAGAAGCATTGCCTTTCCAGACCCAATAAAACTTCACTAGGTGTCAGAGCAATTGTTGTGGGACTCCTATTAGGCTGGGACACCAAGTTTAGAGAGAAGCAAAAGCCTGAACGATCAATGGGTGTCTGTTTTTATTGCCACCCTACAGTGCAATCCCATCAGCAAAGAAATTGTGCTTTGTTTAGGGAGCAGAAAATAGCATTGTCAGGCCCAAGGGGTACCCCCTTTTCCCCCAAAAGGGTAGACCCACTGACTTGATCCAAACTGAGTCTAAGCTCAGCTTAAGCTAGATTCCCGAAGGATTTCTAGTGGTTAGATAGAAACCAACATTCCTCAGAAACTTGTGGCAGAAGGAATAAACTCATCTACTTATCCCTGGCCTAAATTCTAGGGGTGTGTGTGTGTGTGTGTGTGTGTGTGTTAGTTCTATAACTCACAAAACATCTCGGTGCGTTCCCAGTATGTACAACCAGATGGGTGAGGGAAAAAACTACTTCAGAGCATTTGTTGCTGCTACAAACCCAGAGCCAGGCACTGGGACAAATATCAGCCCCAAGATGCCCTAGAAACAAGAGCGGGATGTTTTGCACAAGGCCCTTACATGGAAGGTGGGGATCTGATCAGGTTCACTTTCTCAGAAATCTAGAGATACGAATCTGATCTATAACCTGATTCTCAGGCAGAGAAATATTTTATCTTTATCTGGTATATCCCTCAGGGCTTAAAGGTAAGGGCACTGGGGCTGTGGGCAGGCAGCCCATGAGTGGGATTTAGTTTGTAACTCTGTTGTGTTTGGCTCATACAGTGATCTCTTTTTTTAAATGAGTTGGGCAACGTTAGCAAAACAAAACTTTCACATGCATATCTTAAGTTCAGCCCTTTGTTGCGAAAACACAAGATTCAACTCCCCTAAGTCTAAATTCTACGGAACAATATTCAGCTATTGCTGGTTTAGGTGGTTCTCCGGTTGCCCTGGTCCTTGTCCCCACGGCCCACACCCCACGCCATCCACAACTCCGGGTGTACGTTAATGGAGAACCATGTGTCCCTTTCCGCCAGAGACAAGGCAAGTGACACCATCTGGATTGGGAGCCATTTCACAAGTCCCTGGAGAATGCTAGCATTTGTCTAACTACCAGAAACCCTCCTACAGTCCACTTTGAGGTCGACCAGAACTATCTTTTCTGGACATGTGCCCTCTGCGAGACCTAACGGGCAGCTATGGAAGCTAAGGTTATTGCCCACCATGGGCTAATCCTGCATTCATAGGCTTAATCCAGAGGCTAAACTAAACCATGGCTGAGAGGCAGGCCTAGCCAAAGCTACATACCTATTCCAGCATCAAGGAAATCACTACAAAGTCAGACACCCCATCTTAAAAACACAGATAGAGTAAGTCCCAAAGCTTCCTCCTAGAGTCTTCAGCTCAGTCTTAGATTCAGACCCAAGTCCAAGCTTCTTCGAGCAAGAGACCAAATTCAATCTTTCCGAGCTATCTTCACTGTCCACCTTGAGAGATGTGCTGAGAAGTTTTGGACTCAGCCTGGAGGCACACCCCTGAAGAGACTTGGGCATAGGAACCACATCACTTTCTCTTTTTAGTCATTTACAGATGGATAGTTCAACTCCATCTGTCTTCCAGGAAGCTGTAACACATACATAAATATATTTCCAGTGTCAACCCAGCTCTTCTAGAGATCCTGTCTGCTACAGAGATAACCATCAACGACACAGCCTTCTTTCCGATAGCCTATCACAAGTTAGGGCTTCTTTGGGCTTACCAGCCTTTAGATTTTCTCCAGAGCCCAAGCAGTGTCCTGCCCCAACTGGTGCTTATATGGCTTCCTGCCAACAGAAACAAGGACTGTCCTTACCTGTCCTTATCCCTCCCTTTGACATTTAGACTTGACCTAGAACCTGGAACTTAGTATTTCTTATCAATCGATGTTCAGGGTTCTTCAGTTTTTGTGGTTGGTCCTAAAAATATCTTTAAAACTCAATGATTATTTTTATACTTTTCATGTCCCTGACCTATAAGCAGCCCTGAGAGAATATGACAATTATCTGTGCACTTCAAAAGGAATTTTTTTTAAAGCTTGGGGTTAGGAAGAAGATAGAGGAAAGCAAGGAGATGGGAGAAAAGGGTGTTTCAGAAATGTCCATCTTCTCACTCACAGAAGAACCCCTGATCAATCAATCGATCTCTTCAGGACTGTGGATGCACCTCAGCTTCTCTCAGTCCTCTCCTCTCCAGTGGCTGCCACTGCCTTGTCATTTCTGCCACAGACCCTCTTCACAGAGGGAGGGAACACCTCAGCCTGGCTCCCTTTGAGTTCCCCTTAGAGCAAGCAGTGGTGTCTGTCCTGGCCTTTTTTTTTTTTTTAAAGAAAAGAAAAAAAAGACATTTATTTTTAGAGATTTACTGATTTATTGTGTGCACATGGTGTATGTGGTTACATGTGGGCCACAACGAAGGTGCGGAGGGCAGAGAAGCAGCTCTGGGAGATGATTCTCTCCTTTCTGCTTCTGGGAATCAAACTCAGGTCATAAGCTTGGCAAGAGCCTTGACCCACCAAGCCATCACATCTCAATGGGCCTCAAGCAATCAGACCACTGCTACCTAAGGGAAGTTCCAGAAGGAGGGAGGGAATGGGTAGAATTCTGTTGCTCCAGCCTTCACAACCTTTGTTCAGGAAAAAACAGAAGAGCCATGTTGTATGAAGCTGGCCTGAGCAGGTCCAAGCCATGCCTTTTGATCCTGGGAGACATAGAATTCCCTTGAAGCTGATGCTAGATTAGAAAGACTCTGAGTTTTTTGTTTGTTTGTTTGTTTGTTTTGTTAAGGTGAAAACTCATGACAGCCCAGGCCAGCCTGGAACTCACAAAATAGCCTGGTCTGGCATCAAATTCTCACTCCTGCTACCTTTGTCCTTATGGAGATATGGATACTACTCCTTTGCCACACTTGTGTGAAGCCAGGCAGTAGAGTAGGACAGTTAAAAAGTTAGGAGTGACAAGGGATCGCAATGCCGATAACAACAGTCTTTATCCGTGTCACCATTAAGGACTAGTAGAAGCACAGTATTAGCTTGAGAATGAACTGAAGTGTGTGTGGAGTGGTGGTCTGGAGCTCCCGAGATAACCTGTAGTCACTGTGTGTTGATTCTCCTGTGTAGCGCTGTAAGACCTACCCACTGTATTTCCCAGGGACCGGATGAGCCCCTGCTCCCATAGATATGGAGGGATGAGCTTTATTTGTTCTGTTATCCTTCAAAGTCATCAGCCACTGTCCTGGGGACTCTGTCATCCTTTTATCTCAACACTTGCTGAGAGGACTGTCCCCTCTCTGGAAGGAGGGAGGAACCGGAAACTCCCATTTTCTACTTGGGGAGTTGGTGTCACATTTCACCTATATTCTTAGGCAGAGTAGTTGTTATTCCTGTTTGGCATGGAGCTGGGGGTTGTTTATGCAGGGAACTCCAAACAGGGCGAAGCTGCACTGGGAGGGTGCACATCCCTCGAAGCTGTCAGTGCCTCCCTCCAGGGTTTCGGTACCCACACATTGGCAGCTCTCAGCCACCCAGAAGCCCAAGGGATGCACAGAGGAGATGCAGACGGACTCTTCTCTTACAGCCAAGAAGTACTACCGTCATTTCTCTTAGACTCATGTGCACACTGGGATCCAACCGAGGGCTTTACAGGTGCTAGGTGAGAACTCCTCCTGAGCGCTGCCAACCTGCCTTTTCTCTTCTTAGAGCCACAAAACCCTGCTCTACCTTGATTTGATGATCCACTTTACAGCACTGCTTGGCGTTCCTTGGAAATTAGGATTTTGTAAATGCTGATCTGCCCCAAGAACAAACACGGAGTCGGGTGAGGCTCAGATACGACTGTGCACAGGCACCAGGTTGATTCTACTTGAACTAAAGCTCACCCAGCTGTGGACTTCAGGGATTCACTGTCCCAACCCGTCATCTTGTTGTAGGCCTACAGGGATTACAAGTGTGTATTGCATACAGTGTCTGGTTTTTATGTGAGTTCTGGGGGTCTGAACCCGAGCCCTCATTAGTGTAAGGCAAGTACTTTTCCCACGAGCTGTCTCCCCACCTCATGGCCTCAGGAAACCTGCCCTCCTCTGAGACTGGCTGTCCTGGAATCACTCTGTAGATCAGGCTGGACTCAAAGGCCTCTGTCTCCTGAGTGCTTGGATCAAAGACATGCGCAACCACCACACGGCTGGCCTCAGAAAAGTTTTAATAACCTTTAATTAGAGCCAACTCCAACACATTCTCTTTAAGTCTTAATTTCTACAAGCCTCCTGGAAACAGGATCCCAGGGCTAACCTCTGCTTCTATTCTCGAACACGCTTTTTCTTGTAGGACAAAACCATATTTTGTCATATATTTTAAAACCGAAAGCATTTTATGTTTTTAACCAGAAATGCGTTTCTGCACTTGTAGCTCTTTTTCTCAAACTTGCTGGTTCCTTTCTCATTTGCTTTATTTTTAAAAGAAATTACTGGTGTTTGTTTTTTTTTTTTCCTCTTACAATCAAACAAATAAATAAAACAAATAAAAACCCTAACCACAGGCACATCTGACCACTTTAGAAGGCAGATCTAATTCCACTCCTACATCCAACTTCAATTGATAGGTTTCATTCACTTCCAGAATCTGGATCTTTTGTTCTAGAACCCTTGTCCAACCATTCACAGAAGAGATAAAACTGAAAGTCTTGGGTCAAGTTAACTTCCAGTTTTTAAGGTTGCTATTATGACAGATGTATTCTGGAGAGGAATAAACGGGGATTGGCAGGGAGTTAGCCATCTTGTAGAGAAAGAATACAAGATGCTCACGGAGAACACATCCTTCCATTTGAGCCTCTTCAAAACACCAGCAGACGGTGGGACCACCCATCCCCCTTCATTCAGGAGTCTGGGAATCAAGTGTAATGGGACTTGCGTGACTCCAGAATTTCTTCGGCTGACAGAAACCAAGTTTCACATCTGCTTTCATCTGTTTTGTTGGTACACAGTAAAGGTACGATTGCTTCTCTTAGATACTGTGAATTTCCTCTGAAGAGATGTACAGAAAACCGGAAAAGAAAAGCCACATATCCTGGTCATAATGTGCTGGCAGCAGGCGACCACAGGGGAATGTTGCCGGTAGTTTTAAATGTTACCGCCTTTGGTCCGGATTGGCTGTCGCCAGCCCCCACCCGAGACCCTTCAATCCTCGGATAAAAGACACACACTCAGTTTTTTCCTTCACAACTTGCACACAACTGCTTCTCGGCACAGTTGCTGAGCGCAGATACCTTCCGCCTAGAAAAGCGTGCCCTTGCCAATTTATTGTCTCCATCTCTCCACCTGCCCTAAACTTAGTGGCTAGTCCTACCTAGTCCCTGACAAACATCTTTGGCCGTCTGCCACAGGCCCTATCTTCTACATCCCCTCCCCAAACCTCCAAAGCGCGGCAGAAATTTCTTTTTCCTCACGGGACCGGAAGTCCCGCCCACGGCCTTCTTTACTGACAAACCAAGAACCAATTGGGGAACAGGACTTCAGCATCGGACCCTCCCCTTACAGGCGAATCTTTAAGTGCCTCTCAGGATGCAAGTGTTGGTACATTATACTAAGTAAGTATACCTCAAAGACAAAAGAACTCGCTGTTTGAGGCCTAGTAATAGCTCTTTAATCCAGTATTTACCAATGCAATCCACTGCACTGACCCTATCACATGGCAATAGGGACACCCAGGAAATTACATGAGCATAAGTCACCAATGCCCCCTTTCGAAAAAGACCCAGGAGCCAGACAGTGGTGGTGCACGCCTTTAATCCAGCACTTGGGAAGCAGAGGCAGGCAGATCTCTTGAGTTTGAGGCCAGCCTGATCTACACAGTGAGTTTCAGAACAGCCAAGGCTACACAGAAAAATCCTTATCTTAAAAAGGGGGGGGGGGAGAAGGAGGAGGAGGGGGAGGAAGAAGAGGAAGAAGGAAAGAAACAAAAGAAAAGAGGAAGAACGAAAACAACACATGAGTTAGGGTAGGGTAGTGTGGATATTGAAGGACTCGGTGGTATACCTGAAGCAAGAGCAAGGGCTCTTAGGCATATACTCTCTAAAATAAGAACGCAAGGGAGACCACAGTCAAGAGCAGGAGTGCACTCAACAAGGGAGGCTCTAAGCACACAGGAGCAGGAAATCATGCGGTCTCAATACAAGGGACAGAAACCCATGCTTTGCCACAGCAAAGACAAAGGAAATCCAATTGAAACTGGGAAGAAAAAGCAGATATCGCCAGGACCTTCTCTCAGGTGTATCTGAAGTAACTTTAGCTCCCCGGGGCCTGGCCATCGCTGTCAAAATAATTCAGATGAGGCACACAACGTAGCGTTGCTGAGACATGTGAGTGATCGTAGAATAAAGCGCATCCTCAAGGGCAGGGGTGGGCAACTTCTAAAGAGACCATTGAGTAGCACATTCTAGGCCATCCTGACACTATACTAAAGGCTCTGGAACAGGGGGGCTGTGTCCTTTGCAAGTCATTGCAGGCCTGCTCCAGTTGACTCTTATCTGAGAGGGGACTGGAGTATCTTATTTATCAGAAAGCCTCCAGCTCTATAGTATTCTTAGAAAAGACTTAAACTCCAAGTGATAATGCTAGCTAGCTGGAGCCTTACAGCTCTGGGTGTGAGTTCACGATTGCCTGTGAACTCCTTCTGGGTGTGAGTTCACGATTGCCTGTGAACTCCTTCTGGGTGTGAGTTCACGATTGCCTGTGTGTCCTCCTGTGCACCGGCCTTTAGGTTTATACCTGGGAGTAATGAGGGAGGGTCCGTCACCAAAGCCTTTGCCTGCTGATTTCTAACTAGCTGCCTAGGACCTGGCTGTGGAGATTATCCTCGATTCCCCTGGGTAGGGGATGCGAGAGTTCTTATAAGAGAAGCAGGAGGGTGAGGCATGGAAGCAGAGGATAGCTGTCTGGAAACCACAAGCCACACAGCTAGCCTCCTGGCGCTGGGGAAAAAAGGAAACAGATTCTTCTCCCCTCTGGACCCCCAGAGTGACCTGAGCCCTGGCAGTCACTGCAAAGCCAGCCGTGCACACTTTTATATAGTCTCCAGGTGTGGAGTTTATGACCATGTGATGGTTTGTATATGCTTGGCCCAGGGAGTGGCACTATTTGGAAGTATGGCCTTGTTGGAATAGGTGTGGCACTGTGGGCATAGGCTTTAAGGCCCTATTCCTAGTTGCCTAGAAGCCATCAGCCTTCAGATGAAGATGTAGAACTCTCAGCTCTGCCTGCACCATGTCTGCCTAGACGCTGCCATGTTCCCACCTTGATGATAATGAACTGAACCTCTGAACCTGAAAGCCAACCCCACTTAAATGTTGTCCTTATAAGAGTTGCCTTGGTCACGGTGTCTGCTCACAGCAGTAAACCCTAACTCAGACAGGCCATTTTAGAGTTGTGAGGGGAAGCTCACACTAAGGAACATTAGAAAGAAAGGCTTGTCCATAGAATTTGCCAGCCATTCATTTGCTGCTGTTTCTGCTTCTGATTTCCATGTGGATACAGGATATATAAGTTGTTTGGTTTTTATGTTCAGTCTGAAGTCTTTTTTTTTTATTTTGAAATTAAGCTTAATTTTGAATATGTGCATCTGTACACCACTTTAAAATGAAAATCCAGATGTTTTTTATATGAGAGTCACTCCTACAAAGCTGTTGATGGCACTAATATTTATGAATTTAATTCTCAGCAAGTGTGGATCCTCGGTGACTCAGCTGCCACTCTCCCCTCCCCCTTATGAACTCTTAACCACGAAGATGAGTGACCTCTTTCTGCCACACCACCCAGAAATGCCTGTTAGTGTTTGGAAGCTGTTGGTCACTGAATTCTGGTTTGTAATCAGACACCCCAAGCCTGTGTCAGAGAGAAGGGACTTTAGAGATAACCATCTGGCCCACATTTTATAGACTCGAAGCAGAGCCTGGGGAGAAAGACCGATGTAGCCAAGGAACACAGTGAGTTCTAGGCCAGCAATAAAGCCAAGCCCCAGCCCAGCCCCTGACCCAGCACTTGCTCTGCTCTGTCCACTTCCCTAATCTCAGTATGGGCTTGTGTGCACTAACCACAGACAGTTTGTATAAACAAGGTCATGGTTTGGTTGCCATTTGAAAGGTGATATTTCCAACCAGCGGTGCTGCATGCCAGTAATTCCAGCACTAGGTGAATAGAAGTAGGAGGGTCAAAAGTTCAAGGTCATCCTCAGTCAGGAGTTTCAGACTAGCATGGGCTGTGTCAGGCTTTGTCTTTGAATAATAATAATTTTAAAAACCCTCTCTATTACCAAGTGATATGCAGGTTTCAATAAACTGTCTACTGTTCTTGGTTAATAAAATCCATGCTTTAGGGCAGAGGAGGGGCATACAAGCTCCCACCCCTGGCTGAAGAACTATTGTCCATTAAGGCTGATAGGAGATGGGGAGTTGGTTTTCTGTTGACACCCCATAGGCTTTTGCTTGACATCAGCACTGCAGAGAGATTTCTGATGCTTCCTGCAAGAGGAGACAGGTTATCCCAAATTTCCCTGTTCTGGATTTGGGGCTTCCTCCTCACCAATCTGTGGGTGGGCTTGATGCTCTCTGGCTCTGGGATTGTCGTGGGCCCAAATCCTAAGTTTCCTCCCCAGAGTCCTCAAGCCAGGGCATAGGCAGAGGGTTTGATCACCCTGATTTTGAACTGGGATTGTTTTCTGAACTGCTGCTCTTAATGGTAAGAGTTTCCCATTATGAAGGCACTTTAGATAACCTGGAAAACATTACGGCATCATGACTACCTAGGTGCCACTCAGGTGAACAGAATGTAGACTGAGGAGTGGGCTCCATCTAGTCTTGAGTACAGCGGGACTACGAACATACTGACAGCAAGGCCCCCTGGAGAATTATACTTGACGTTGTATCCGTCACCTGAGGAGCCTGTCAGTCAGCACTCTTCCTCTCACCTATCCTGGGCCCAGAGATTCTCTATTACAAACAACAGCTCCAGGGCCTCTTCCTGCAGTGGACTCACAGACACAGTGATCCACTGAGTTTACAGAGCAAAGATCTGGGCAGCACTTTGCCCTGACTCCGGCAGCCTGTGGGACCCTCGCAGGCTTGAGCGCTGTGGTTTGCTTCCCTCATTGGTGAGACGGTTGGAAAGCTCCACACGTGAGTAAATCCACAGGCCAGCGGCTGGAGCTCATTCACAGTGGCATTTCCAGCACATAGGTCAGTGTGCACATAGGCAGGCATGAGTGTGGATTGAAAATTACTCATATCTGGGGAAGCAGACTAAAAAGGGGTTTCATTGGTGGCCACTGAATATAACTGTTTGCCGAAGTGTGGGGGCAGGACTGAAAACCATGTCCCTTCACAGGTAACCCGAAATTCTGGGGTTTTGTATGGATACAAAGGCGTGTGCCATCTTAGAACACGGGAGAAGAGTATTCGACTCCGTTTTGCTATTGTGTGTTAGAATGTGGATGGGTTTATAAAGGATTCAACTAGAAGATGTTTAAACTAATACTTGCTAGCATAAGATTCTGTAAGAATCCAAGGTGCTGAAGATCTGCAGCCTGACCCATTTTTAAAAATAATATATGTGGCTCTCAAGTAAGCCTGTTGTAACACAATGGGGTTGATTATTTATTTATTTATTTATTTATTTATTGCCAGGGTTTTTGCAGGTTTGGCTGTCCTGGAACTCTCTGTAGACAAGACTAGCTTTGAATTCACAGAGATCCCCCTGCCTCTGCCTCCCAAGAGCTGGGATTAAAGGCGTGCCTTACTGTTGCCTGGCTTATATTTTAATTTGTAATACTATATTTTAATTTGCTTATTGAGAATTTCACATGTGCATACAATATGTTTCAACCATACCACACATCCTCCCTTCCGACTCCTCCCACCTCCCTTCTCACAGGCCCCTCCCTACTTCATGTCTTATTCTAACTAAAAAGGAAAGTGTATAGCCCACTGAGTCCAACTAGTAGTACCCATGTGTACAGAACTATGGAGCCATCCATTGAAGGATGTGCAGAAGTGTGCATCTGAGTGGCGTCTACATGATCATAACGTGCTGTTTCTCGGGTTACCTAAGGTATGGTCATAATTGGAAAGGCTCTCCATTATGAATATCGGCTCAGAAAACAATCCTACAGCCTGAAGTCAGGGTGAAATCAAACCCTTCATCTATGTCCATCTTGTAGACCCTGGGGAAGAAGTTAGGGTTTGAACCCCTGAGAATCCCAGAGCATCAAGTCCATCCACACATGGGTGAGAAAACACCAAACCTACAGTAGGGTGACCTGGGCTAACCTGTTCCCTCTTGCTGGTCCCTCGGGACATGTGTCAGCTATCTCTCTGAGGTACTGATGTCAAGCAAAGCCTCTGGGGTGTTTCTAATTTGTGCACAGAATGGATCTTATAATTGGTTTGTTCCTTCCTTGTTCCTTCTGTTCTGAAGCTCGAGGCTTGGCATTAGCAATTACATAGCACGTTACGAGCTGTGTTTTGATCATTTTCCCACTAACGACTCATCTTCCTCCTCCCATTATCTTACCAGATTCTATTCGCCCACTCCTTTTCAGTCAAATGTTTTGCCAATCTATTCTGACATGTTGTAAACTGACAAATCGTATAACTTCAAGACACACACACACACACACACACACACACACACATTGTTTTTTTTTCTTGAGTCAGAGAAGAAAAATAGCAAAGAGCAGGTACCATGGCAGTAACCCTGGCTCTGGAGAGACTGCTGCAGGAGATGTGTTTAGTTCAAGGACAGGCTGGGAGCGAGACCTATCCTCTACAGAGCGAGACCCTGTCTCAAACAAACAAACAAACTTAGAAAAAGGTGAGGATGAGGAGAAGGGCGAAAGGGGAGCAAGATTGAGGGGAAGCACATGTCCATGAGCAATCTGTAAAAGTCAGAGGGTCTCTGTCGTCAGTCCTCACTCCATTGTAGTTTAAAGAAACCCCTTTTCTAGCCAAAGCCGAGCAGTTGACTGTGAGTCACAATTACTAGAATGCAGGAGGCTCTGAGTCAGTGTCCACCATCCTATAAAACTTGGTTTGCTGGAGGCAGAAATGTCACAGATTCAACTCAGTTCTGACTGCACAGTAAGCTTGACACCAGCCCTATCTCGGTAACAATGCTTCTTCCAAAAAAAAAAAAAGTCAGATTGTCCCCTCATTTGTTAATAAGCTACTTAAATGGCTTAAGTAATATTGTTTTGTGTATAATTTTAGATCAAATGTTGTGACTTTATCTCCCCTTTTCTTTTAAAGTAAATTTTGGTGTGAATCTATGTAAGGAAAAGGTAGATGTGTGTGTATGTGTGTTTAAGTGTATATGTGTGTTTATATGTGTGTGTAAGTGTGTGTGTGTGTGTGTGTGTGTGTGTGTGTGAGAGAGAGAGAGAGAGAGAGAGAGAGAGAGAGAGAGAGAGAGAGAAACAGAGACAGAGACAGGGCTGCAGATACCATGTGTGTGGTGGTCAGACAACAGATCTGAAACATTACTTCTTTCCAAATTCCTGTAGGTTCAGGGAAGGGAATTAAGGATTGCTAGGGCAAGGACTTTCACCTGTTTAGTAAATCTCACCGGTCTGTTTATTTTTTTAACCTTGTAATATGTGTGTCTTATTAATCCATCTCAAGCTCACATTTTAAAATCCAAAGCTAAAAAAAGGCTTTGTAAGAGCAACAGACCCTGAGGTGGAGATTTTTAATCTAGACAGAATTTCTTCCTTCTTTCAAAGTATAGGGAAAGATAAAATCTTGTCCCCTGTTCTGTTGGTTTAGTGGCCAAGGGCTCAAAATTAATAATTGGCAGTAATTAGATGAAAATGTGTTTGCTTTATCAGTATAATGCATGTATTCATGCAGAGCTTCACAGAGAAGTGAAAGTTAGTATAAACACTTTCAGCAAAAGGAAAATGATTGTGGAGAAGAAACTACACAAAGGAAAGGTTGTTTGGGCCTCCAGAGGTGATCCACTGTAGACAGTAAATGTATGTGGGCAGTAAGGGAAGATTGCTTTACATTGTTCGTGCAAACTCAGCTTAAGGCCAGTCCTTCAGCTCTGGGGCTTGGGTGATTATCAAGGAACAAGAGACAGAGGAACATTTATATCCGACTTTAGGAGAAGGGGAGAAGGCAGAGTATGTGCCTGGTAGTTGCTCTTATCTCAAAATCATCAGTGCACCAAAGTAGAATGTCTTAGAGTGGTGTGTCCTGATGCACTTCATGTTGTTCTTGTCCTGTGTCTGAACTCAGAGAGCCCTGACAAATCAGTGCCAAGCCATACTTGTTTTTCAGGCACTACTGTGCTCTGCTGACAAAGAAGCAGCCACACTTAGTCAAGTGCAAAGGATTACGGACTCAACCTTGGATGTGTTCCCAACTGTAGCTCAGCCTAGAGAAACAAAGGCCAGGCTGTAGGCATTAAGGAGGCCCTGGCAAGGATCCTGAGCTACTGCTGGGGACTACCCCTCTCCTACACACCCAGTCACTCAGGGAGTGGTCTTCAAATTTGAGTGTAGTTAAGAATCACCTGGAAGGTTTATGTAAACAGATCTCAGGGCTTTGTTCACAGACAGCAGATGTAGGGTGCCCAGAGATTTGCATCTCTTAATGAGCCCCCAAGGATTCTGTTGTGGGTCAGGGGAACTACATTCAGCAGCTTTGTCTCAGGGCTAGGACTGTCCTTCTGCTAGCTAGCCCGAGGACCATGGGAATCTGTCACCACACTACAGAGACATGGACAAGATGGGGGTGTAGACAAAACACTACCTAGCATAGACAAGGCCTCCTTGGGATTGTGTTGACGTATGACATGACATGACAGATAGGGGACAGACAGACAGGCAGACAGACACATGAAAGCAACAGCTATACTTTCAAGAAGCTGTGATGGTAAGAACATTTTTTCAGAGCATGTATCGACTCAGGTGTGCCCAGCCCTTTGACATTGTAACACGATACTGTCATTTCTGAAGTTCACACTCAGGAACCGTGAAACCGAGTTACTTTTTAAAAAGTCACATAGGAGCTGGCTGGCTGGCCCAGTCTGACAACCTTGGTTTCCTTCACAAACCCGCAGGTGTTGGAAGGAGAGATGTGACTCTTACAAGTCCCCCTCTGATTCCCGTGCGTGCCTGTTGGCCTCTGGGCTCATTCTCTAAGGGCATTGGTATTTCTGTGACCGTGAGAGGTGTCACAGAGAGGGGGACAGGATAAGCAGTACAGGGAGTTCACAGAAGGGTCCGGCCACATGGATCTAACACTAGCAAGAACCCTCAGGACTTGGAGAGACTGTTGGCCTCTGGGCTCATTCTCTAAGAAGGGCGGAGGCCCCTCTCATACCTTCCTACCCTTGGTACAGGATTCACAGTGCTGGGAAACATCCCAAGTGCTTTTTCTGTGAACCCTCGTCTGCCTGTGTGCCATGGAGGCCCACTCATTCCTCTGGGGCAGTCGTCAGAGTTGTAAGGAAAGGCGCCCCGAAAGCTGAGTGGGATAAAACAGCGGGCGAAGCTGAATGCTGAGGAGGGGCTCCATTCACACCGTGCAAAGTGGCCGTCTTTCCTCTCCTGATGGTCCCTAGATAAAAGGAATAAAAAATGTTTAAGCAACACATGTTCTCTCCAGCTCATCCCAAAGTGAGCATGTTCAGTGGAAGCCGGGAGGACAGATAAACAGGTGAGGTATGAGAAACTCACCAGGAGGCTGCAGGGGTGGGTGGGGGTTCAGGTTGCTGGGTTCCTTAAGTCTTTCCAATACACGTAGCTCTGCCCAGCCCGTCGTATAAGTATGAACTTATTTCATATTCCAATAACCTTGATGGGTGAGTGTTGGCTGTCCTGTTTTGTGAGACCGTGAGACCTACAGAAGCCGAGTATCCCATTGCAGAAATCCATGTTGTGGGGTGTTGAGCAAGAGTCCTAACTGGAATGTAGCTTAACCTATTGCCTTTGTCTCCTGACCATGTCTTCTGTCACCCGGCTTTCACTTTTCTTCCTTATTTGTAAAAAGAAAGCCTCCTTTAAAACTGTTATTGCAGTCACTTTTTGATTTAATTTGGGGGTGGGGCGGGGCAGGCAGGGTGCATCATAGTACCACTGAGCATTTTACCACTGAGCTCTGGGGATTGAACTCAGGTTCCCAGGCTTACTTTACCTGTGGAGTCCTCTCACTGGCTCTGGAAAAGTCCTTTTGAGACAAGATTCTAGTCAGAGGCAGAGGCAAGGGGGCAATAGTGAACGTGAGGCCAGCATGGGCCACAGACAAGAGACTCTCCTTCACAAAAGCAAACCAACCAAACAAGCAAAACCCCCAAACCCAGTCCAGATCTTCTCTATCTTAAAATATGCCTTAATGAGATTGTCCTGCCAGCAGAGGTGAGAGACAGGCTCTCTTTCTCACTGCCCTCCCGGGACTTCCTTGTTCTGTTCAACCTCCAAACACTTCCTCATTCCTCTTTGCCCCAGAACAGCTGTATGGGATGGACCTGTGAACTGACAGACCCCGTCTCACAGAACAGCTGTATGGGATGGACCTGTGAACGGACAGACCCCGTCTCACAGAGGAATGAACACAGGGCCGGAGGAATTTAATGACACCCCAAAACTATGCAACCTCGCTTTAAAACGAAGTAAGAAAGACTTTCTCCCTCCTCAGCTTCTTTCTCCTGGCTTGGAAGTAGCAAATGATTACATCTTTTACAGAGAGGATTCTAGAGCAAAGGCCAGGCTCTGGCAAAGGCCGGTGATCAGCTAGCAACACCTCCCATGACTTGGGAAAAATAAAAACTGAGGACTGTGTGTTTAGTGTCTCAACTTACCCTAACTTTCCAAAGCCTTACGTCATTTCTTAAGAACTATGTTTGTTTCCTTGGGAGCCCAGTTCAGGGTTGATGTTCCACACAGAGAGGAACTAGAATGTGTTGAGAAACAACTCTCCACCAGGCACTGGACCAGGCTAGACCGATGGATTTACTGCCATTCAAGTTGTCTCTCAACCAGCATTTGGATCCAAGTAAACTTAAGCATGGCTTCAGCAATCTGTTGGGGAAACTTACCTCCTTTAGACACGGGTCTCAATGCCAGAATTTTAAAGATCGCAGCAAAGATTTCTTAGATGCCAAAATAAGCTCAGAGAAGTTTATAAAGAGGAACTGATAGATGGGGTAAATATGTTAGTATTTGAGGACATACATTTTTCTGCCACTGAACACAATGAGCCCGGTTCCATGAATGTTTAAAACTCTATTCATTTAATGTGTGTGTGTGTGTGTGTGTGTGTGTGTGTGTGTGTGTGTGTGTGTATTGGAGGGTACATATACCACCATGGATCAAACTCAGGTCATCAGATTTGGTGGCAAGTGGCTTTAATGGAGAAGTCATTTGGCCAAGCCTGCTCTATTCACATTCCCTGGTTCTACACTAAGTCAAAAGGATGAATGAAGGACCAAGTAAAGCTGAGCCCCGTTTGCTAATAAGGCAATCAGAAACATGCTACAGATTGTCCCTCTAATGGACGTAAAAGTTACAACCTCCCACCCCACCCTAAACCGGCCTGCGCACTTATTAATTTATTTAATTAAACTTAAGAGCTTCATATTTTATTTAGCTTTTAAATTCTGTGTGTGTGCCCTCAACACTTTCACAACAATTTTCTGCTCCTCAATAAGGAAGCACGCTGCTCCATCCCATAATAGGTCTGGTAGGTCCTGATGACTGCTTCTTTGTTTTAGACAATCTCAAAGGGACTAACTGGGTTTTACATCATGAGCCTGGAAGCCTGCCTGGGTGCACGCCACATGCGGACCGGGGCTCTTTCTCAACCTTCTTGGTATAAAGGTGAACAGCCCTACAGCCAGGGTATTGAAACAGCCTGGTTTTGTTAGAGGCTGTACCATAGGAAAGCCTACAACTATATGTCCAACACTGGACTCCAAGCACTATCCCAGAAGAGAAAAAAAAAAAAAAAAAAAACTATTTCTTTCGTTTAATCAACAGTCAACATTTAGTGACTGGTCAGATTATAAAGATGCCTCAGTAGATATCTTAAATATGAACAAGTTTTATACCTTTGGTCCACATTTCTTTTTTTTTTTCTTTTTCTTTTTTTGAGAAAGGGAGAGAGAGAGAGAGAGAGAGAGAGAGAGAGAGAGAGAGAGAGAGAGAGAGAGAGACAGAGAGAGAGAGAGAGAGAGAGAGAGAGAGAGAGAGAGAGAGAGAAGGTTTCCCATTATGTAGCCCTCTCTGATTGGTCTAGAACTCACTGTGTAAACCTGGTTGGACTCAAACTCACAAAGATCCTCCTGCCTCCGCTGAGTGCTGAGGTTAAAGGTGTGTGCCATCTCATCTGGCTGGTCCACAATTAAAAAAAAAACAAAACAACTTTTTTTTTCCTTTTTTGTTTTTTTCTCTGTCTATCTCCAGCTGTCTTGGAACTCACTCTGTAGACCAGACTGGCCCCTAACTCAGAAGAGATCTGCCTGCCTTTGCCTCCCAAGTGCTGGGATTAAAGACTTGAGTCACCACTGCCTGGCAAAAAAGAGCTCCCTAAGACAGAGGGCAACGGCTTTTGCATGTATGTGTTTGTAGGTTCATAAGAAGGCTGTTACTAATACTTAGGAGCAAGCAGCCACACGCATGCAGCCAAAGACAAGGTGTTCTTCATGTTTTAATTATCCATGGTCATATATGGGACACCACCTCTGCCCAGGAAGGAGCCAAGGGTGATGGGGCAAGGCTGAAGGGCTCTGAATTACTTCTTTGGGTGGCCCCCCAAACATGTATACACAAACACACACACACACACACACACACACACACACACACACACACACATGCAAGCACACACGCACGCACACGTACAGATGTGAGCATGTGCTCACACAAGGACACGCACACAACTTCTCTCAGCTGCCTGGGACCTTCAGATGAACTCTGATGGGAGAACAGGCTGTGTAGTTCAGGGACGCACACATTCCAGAAGGTTAACTGTTCAATTCCTGTCTCGAGCTCGTTCCCTTGGAGCGTGTCCATTCCTACCTTCTGGCATCTTCAGCCAGGGAAACATCTGCTCCCAGCGTATTAGCTGTGTAGCCCATGACTTGCTTCCTCCTGCCTCAAAGAAGTCAGTGGAAGGGCTAGGTGGCTGATTCCTCCCTCTGAGGCCCTGCCTTGTCACTTCCTCTATGTCCTCACCCTATTGTAGGTTAGGGAACCTTCAGTATTATGGGGAGGGTTGGTTGCTATGATTTAATGAGCCCTTCACTCATATGGAAACACCATCATGGTGGCCTACACCTCTACTTGAGGTTACTCAGGATGCTGAGGTAGAAGGATGGCTGCAAACAGGAGATGAGAGCCAAACAGGGCACCCCAGGGAGACCTAACCAAGAACAAATGAACCTCATGCTGAAATGTAAACATTATGGCATTGTCAAGACTTTTAGGAAATAACTTTTAGGAAATTTGTTCCATTATCACAAATGTGAGTTGGTTACCAGAGGGAGTTTGTAATAGCAACACACAAGGCAGAGATAAAGGAACAGAAACAGACAGACAAGATAGAGACAGGGACCCCTAGAAAAGACAAATACAGGCTATGAAAAAAATCAGCAAGCCAAAGATTATCCCAGTGATACAGGAAAATTTGGAGTGTCTGTGATAGTGACAGACCGACCCTTTGATGACTAAGCCCAGGAGTAAGGGTGCTGGGCTGTCATCATCACAATGAGCCAGTGACTTCCATGGTCTCACCCCACAAACGAAGCTTGAAATTCATAGACGTCTGATGCTGTGTTTTAGGAAATGGATTTCTAGGTGGGCGATTAACAAACAGGGAGAAGGAGAAGCTCTTGTATCACAGGAGCGGGTCCCTGGGAATGGGGTGCCACTGAAGGCCACTGCTGTAGAGTTAGTGTTGTGTTTATAAAAAGATAGAGAGAGGAGGTATGTTGTATGGAGGTGAGGTATGGGGGAAGAGGGACCTCTGGTGGACCCATGCTGAGGCATCCCTTCCCTCTGAGGTACCAGCCACGTGATGGTATATGTCTTAGTCAGGGTTTCAATCTTGCACAAAACATCATGACCAAGAAGCAAGTTGGGGAGGAAAGAGTTTGTTAAGCTTACACTTCCACATTGCTGTTCACCACCAAAGGAAGTCAGGACTGGAACTCAAGCAGGTCAGGAAGCAGAAGCTGATGCAGAGGCCATAGAGGGAGGTTACTTACTGGCTTGCTTCCTCTGGCTTGTTCAGCCTGCTTTCTTATAGAACCCAAGTCTACCAAGCCCTGGGATGGCACCACCCACAATGGGCTGGCCCTTCCCCCCCTTGATCACTAGTTGAGAAAATGCCTTACAGCTGGATCTCATGGAGGCATTTCCTCAACTGAGGCTCCTTTCTCTGGGATAACTCCGGCTTGTGTTGACACAGCCAACCAGCACAGTAGAATAGAGTTTATTTAGAGCATGCGAAGGGGAGTTAAGAGGGTAGTAGAGGCAGAGAGAGAGAGAGAGAGAGAGAGAGAGAGAGAGAGAGAGAGAGAGAGAGGAGAAGAAGAAGGAGGAGGAGGAAGAGGAGGAGGAGGAAGAGGAGGAGGAGCTGGCCATGAGTAGTGGAGAGGGGGGCAGAATGAGGAGAGAAAGGACAGAGAGGGAAGAGGGTAAGAGAGCAAGAGAGTGAGGAGGGGGCAAGCAGCCCTTTTTATAGTGTCAGGCTACCTGGCTGGTGCCAGGTAACTGTGGGGTGGAGCTTAGACAGAGTGCTGACAGTAAGGCTTTACTGATGAGGTGCAGAGGGAATATGAACTAGTCAGTGTAGTTCTCAATTGCAAGGTTCTAAGTGTAGGCCTTTTTATGCTCGGCCTAGCTCTGAATAATGACACAGAGACTTACATTTATTTAAAAAAGCTTTAGGCCTTGGGTTATTCTAGTTCCAACCAGCTCTCAGAACTTCTGTTTATTCTGTCTCCCATTCGGCTTGTTTCCTATCAGTCTCTAGTACTGGGACCTGCTTCTACCTCCGGGTCAGGCTGGTGAGTCCTTCTGGCATGGGGCCACCACAACAGGCTTTTTATTAAAACCAATGGGAAAGGGAGAGAGGGAGTGCTCACAAAATGTGTGGATTGGACTAACAATACCAAAGTCTGGCCTGCAGTCATATCACTGCTGGAACAGAAACCAGCATTTTCCGTATCATACAGAGATAGTCTTTACACAGTGCTCGAAAAGAAGATCTCTATGCAAAGTGTCCAGGTACCTCTCAGTTCCAGTCACATCCTAACAGATGACTTCTGGAAAAGAGATGCTCATTTAGGAAAGAGAGCCAGAAACTAGACCCTCACCCCCTTTTTGGCACCCTTGGCCTCTGGGTAGAGATAGACATTTTGGCTTTAACACTTCCATATTTCTGGCCTCAACAGTGGGGTTTGTCAAAGGGGACAATGACATTTTCAGTGTTTTCTCAAGGTGGGGGTGGATCTTTCACTTTTGGAGCCTTCTACCCTGCACCGCTTAGTCAGTTCCTATCTCCCACCCCCATACCCCGGACGTCATAATCTGCCTTCGCTGGGCTGGACTTGAATGAGATTTGAGAGAGTAGCATTTAAGGAAGCAGTAGAGATGCTTTTCTCTCCCCCCCCCCCTAAACTTGGTTGAGTTTTCAAAATAATAATTGCTGAGTTTTGTTTTTGATTCTTTTGGCTGAGTCTCACTCTGCAGGAAGTCTGACCAATAGAATGGATCAAAGGGAAGATTAAACTGTCTGAGCTAAAGGACAAAGAAGAACAATCCAATACAGACAATAAATATTTAAAAACATCAGTGAGCATTCCAAGAATTCTTTAGGAGGTGGAGCCTTCCTGGAGGAAACACATCTCTAGGGCTGAGTCATGAGAGTGTATAGCCCTCCCCCCCCCCTCTACTTATAGATCATTCTCTGGATTTTCTGTGCTGGTGAAATGTGAACGCTTGGCTTCCCATTCCGGTGGCCACGCCTCCCCCTTTTTGCCCACCTCCCCTCCACAAGAGACCCTTATCTCTTCGGTACAATAAGCCAAAATAAACTCTCCCATATGCTGGTTTGGGTCATGTTATTTTATCACAACAAAAAGTAACTGACACTGAGGATAATTCCATTTGTGGCTGAGCACGCCATAGTTACTTGGTTCTCCCCATTTGACCAGGCATAAATCTATACTGACCATCATCCACTGCACAAGGACTCTTTTCTACAATTAATGGGAACTTCACTAATCTATGGTATGGAGATAATTGCAAAGACAGTTTGACATTTTGTCAATTTAGTAAAATAATACTCATATGTTTACTTCTGGGGCCTATGAGATCCTCAGCCATGGGTTCTTGGCCAGATATGTGTTTCTTTCTGTGGAGTTAGCATTAAACCAACCAGAAAGCAGCTGCTTACCCCCATATCGTGCCACTATGGTATCCATGGATATATTTCAGCAGGCCAATTACCATATGAGCTTGCAGAGCTCACATGCATGAAAGTCTGTTGATGACTTTCTCCCTCCAGAGGTCTGCATTGCATTTTCTGGTACTATGAAAGCTGATATGGAAGCACCTTCTCTCTCTTTCTCTCTCTCTCTCTCTCTCTCTCTCTCTCTCACACACACACACACACACATATGATAATTCTCAAACGTTCTATTAGTCATCTGTCCCCACCTTCCCCACCTCTCTTACTCCCCTATCTCCTCCCTACTTGTCTTAGGGTTTACTGCTGTGAACAGATACCATGACCAAGGCAACTCCTATAAGGACAATATTTGAGGCTGGTTTACAGGTTCAGAGGTTTAGTCCATTATCATCAAGGTGGGGTCATGGCAGCATCTAGCCAGATGTGGGGCTGGAGGAACTGAGAGTCCCACCTCGTGTTCTGAAGACTGTTAGAAGACTGGCCTCCAGGCAACAAGAATGAGGGTTTTAAAGCTCACGCCCACAGTGGGATACCTAGTCCAACAAGGCCACACCTCCAAGTAGTGCCACTCCCTGGGCCAAGCATATACAAACCATCACACTACCTAAACCTCAACCCATTATTATTCTGTCCCCTCCATATTGCCTGTTCACCTATTCCTCACCCCACCCCCACCTTCAAGTTCTACCTGGTTCCTGGTTTCAACAGGTATCCAAATTAAACACACAACATTAAAGTCAGTATCACATTCGCATTAAGATCCATACATGAGACCATGGCCATATATGGAGGTTAGGTGACAACTTGCAGGGAATCAAACTTAGGTCTTTAGACTTGTGTGGTGCAAGTACTTTACTTGCTGGCTCCCTGTTCTTTGTTGTTTTGAGACAGGTCCTTACTCTGCACCCAAGGCTGGTCCTAAACTCACTTCATATCCCAGGCTGACTTCAAACTCACAGGTATCCTCCTGCCTTAGCCTGTGTGGGGATTACAGATATGGGGCACCATGCCCGATTCTTATCCTTTCCACAGGGGTCTGGGAGCTTCAAAGATGGTCAGGCAGCAGCTAGAAGCCTGAGGATGCTGGCTGCTTGACCACTGGTTCCTTGTGTAGCCACTCTGGGGAATTTAGGCAAAGGTCCGTTACTAGACCTTTGTTCCCCTGTTGCTAGGTCGCAGCTGTGGAATCCAGGGAATCGTTAGGTTCCCTCCATTGGTTGGAATGGAAGCCAGAATAGAATAAGTAACAGATAAGGTGCCTGGAAGTTTGTCATCTAAAGAAAAATCTACCCTGGCGGTTGGCATAGCAGCCACTACAAGCCAGCAAGCATTCCAGAGGTGCAGGCAACCTGAGTATTTGTATCTGGAGGGATCAAGGTGGTAGAAATGAGGTCTCAGGGTTCCTGCCAGTCACACATCTATCTGGTAAAGGCTGAGGGAGACAGTTATCAAAACCAAAACAAAAACGAAACTCAAAAAATTTTAAAAAGAAACTGCTCTAAAATGTCCCTATCTAATATAAAACAGAGTCTGCCACTGTGTAACACCAAACCTTAAAAGCAACGCACACATGGGAAACATCACCTTTCTAGACTCCTGAGAAGTCCATTTTCTCTTGGCCCTTTTCATCACCCCTGACCCACAAAGAACCAATGCCTGCACTGCTTTCTAGGCTAGTACTTGGGGCTGTAATCCGCAAACATGGAAGCTGATCGGCAGCCCAGTCCTTCTGGACACTGACCGTTCACTGTGATCACGGGATTTCCTGTTTCCCATTGCTTGCCTTGGGAGTAGAGCTGTATCTCTCCTCGGGGAAAGCTGTCTTGCATGAGTTAGGCTGAAGTCAGATTGACAGCACCCGTTCTGTTGATTGAGATGGATTGTCACTTGGGTGTGTCGGGGAGGAAAAACAGGGTCTGTCTTCCAGGCTTCCAGAACTTCCCATAGGTCCTTCCTAGATAAGCCTGCAGGGTTTAGGTACCTACTTCCCACAGCCCCAATACTAGAACCTCCCAGCCTAGGCAGTGACTTTTCCCCCCCCAAAGATTTATTTATTTTATATATGTGAGTACACTGTAGCTGTCTTCAGACACACCAGAAGAGGGCATTGGATCACATTACAGATGGTTGTGAGCCACCATGTGGTTGCTGGGAATTGAACTCAGGGCCTCTGGAGGAACAGTCAGTGCTCTTAACCTCTGAACCATCTCTCCAGCCCTGGCAGTGACTTTTGATTAGACCAATACTTAGCACTTACCCTGAGCACCCAGGCTTACCTGGCTTCTTCCTCCAAGTGTTTGTGGGTTCGCAGAAACACCAGCCGTCTTCCTCCATCTTCAGGAACCTGCTAGGCACTGAGCTAGCAGTTCCGTGATTTTTTTTTTCTTTCTTTCTCCCCATTTTACAGATGAGAACACTGAAGCTCAGAGGGGGAATTCACTAAGTGAGATGGTGCAAGCAATAAACGGCGAGGAAGGAGTGTTTCCACTAGGTGGCGGCAGAGAGCCAGTCAGTGGCCTGGTAGGTGCTCGTTCTAACCTGTGACAAAGGCGTGGCTGGCGATCCTGAGCTGGGGCTAAGAGAACAGCTGGGCTTCTCTCTAAGCACGCTCGGTGTGAGTACTCACCCGCGCTATCTCGTTAGCTCCCATGATCAAGTGTGCAGCAGATGCCTTCACACCACGGTCTATAGTGAACTGAGGCGATCAGAGGTTTAGATCGCATGTGCGAGGCTAGGGGAAGTCGGGCCTGGATTGGGCTGGCTCAGGTATGCTTGCAGCCAGTCCAAAGATGGTGACCAAGATCTAATCAGGGAAAACTGCCTGGAGGTTGTGTGAGTCTAAGAAATAGTTTTTCTTTTTCTTTTCCCACAGTTTGAGGTTCCCAAGCATCTATACAGATCATTTTGGGACAGTAACTCCAAAGAAAGTTACTGGGTACCTCAGAGGCTGCAAAGCAAGACCAAAGACACCCCTTTAAGAAGACCCAGCGAGGAGCAATTAGACAGCAAAAGGAGATCAAGGGGATACAAATCGGAAAGGAAGAGATAAAAACATCACTCTTTGCTGATGACATGATAGTGTACTTGAGTGACCCCAAAAATTCCACCAGAGAACTCCTACAGCTGATAAACAAGTTCAGCAAAGTGGCCGGATACAAAATTAACTCAAACAAATCAGTAGCCTTCCTATACTCAAAGGACAAACATGTGGAGAAAGAAATTAGGGAAAAGGTACCCTTCACAATCGTTACAAAAACTATGAAATACCTTGGAGTGACTCTAACTAAGGAAGTGAAGGACCTGTATGACAAGAACTTCAAACCTCTAAAGAAAGAAATTGAGGAGGATCTCAGAAAATGGAAAGATCTCCCATGCTCATGGATTGGAAAGATCAACATCTTAAAAATGGCCATCCTACCAAAAGCAATCTACAGATTCAATGCAATCCCCATCAAAATTCCAACCCAGTTCTTCATGGAATTGGAAAGATCAATGTGCAATTTCATATGGAATAACAAAAGACCTAGAATAGCGAAATCCATCCTCAACAACAAAAAAACATCTGCGGGAATCACTATCCCTGACCTCAAGCTATATTACAAGGCAATTGTGCTGAAAACTGCATGATACTGGTACAGAAATAGGCAAGTGGATCAATGGAATAGAATAGAAGATCCAGAAATGAGCCCTCATGTATATGGTCACCTGATTTTTGACAAAGGAGCAGTAAACATTCAATGGAAAAAGGACAGCCTATTCAACAAATGGTGCTGGTCCAACTGGCACTCAACATGCAAAAGAATGAAAATAGACCCGTTCTTATCTCCTTGTACAAAGCTCAAGTGTAAGTGGATTAAAGATCTCCACATTAAACCAGATACACTGAAACTATTAGATGAGAAAGTAGGGAAAACCTTAGAACACATAGGCACAGGAGAAAATTTCCTGAACAAAACACCAATGGCTCAAGCTCTAAGGTCAAAGATTAACAAATGGGACTTAATGAGATTGCAAAGTTTCTGTAAGGCTAAGGACATCGTCAAGAAAACAAAACGGCAACCAACAGAATGGGAAAAGATCTTTACCAACACCACATCAGATAGAGGCCTAATATCCAAGGTGTACAAGGAACTCAAAAAGCTAGACACCAGTGAATCAAATAACCCTATTAAAAAATGGGGTACAGAGCTAAACAAATCATTTTCAGTTGAGGAACACCGAATGGCCGAGAAACATCTGAGGAAGTGCTCGACATCCTTAGCCATCAGGGAAATGCAAATCAAAACAACCCTAAGATTCCACCTCACACCAGTCAGATTGGCCAAGATCCAAAACTCAGATGACAGCAGATGCTGGCGAGGCTGCGGAGAAAGAGGAACACTTCTCCACTGTTGGTGGGGTTGCAAGCTAATACAACCACTCTGGAAATCTGTCTGGCGATACATCAGAAAATTGGATATAGTACTACCTGAAGACCCAGCTATTCCACTTCTGGGCATATACCCCAGAGACACTTTAATACACAACAAAGATATATGCACCACAATGTTCATAGCGGCTCTATTTATAATAGCCAGAAGCTGGAAGGAACCCAGATGTCCTTCAGAAGACGAATGGATACAAAAATTGTGGTACATATACACAATGGAATACTACTCAGCCACCAGAAACAATGGCTTAACCAAATTCTTAAGAAAATGGCTGCATCTAGAGAAGATCATCCTGAGTGAGATAACCCAGTCACAAAAGAACAGACATAATATGCAGTCACTGATAGTGGGATGCTAACCCCAGAGGCTTGCACTCCCCCAGAAACAACTCACAGACTGTATGAAGTCCAAGAAATAAAGAAAACAAAAAATATACATATATTCACAAAACAAGAAGACTTTGACTATTTCCATCTTGCGTTTTGTTTTGCATGTACTTTACGCTTATTGCAACTAGTAGGTTTTCAATGCATACTGTCAAGCCCTTGAAAAAAATCAAGTACTGACTAAAAAACATATTCACATGGTTTTATGTAAAATTTATTTTAATGTCTGAAAAAACAGTACTGACAAAAATGTATAATTTTAAGCAAAAAATGTTTAAAATCTGTACATTTATCTTTGTTTTGCAAAATAAAGTCGTTAAAAAAAAAAAAAAAAAAAAAAGAAGACCCAGCGAAGGCCACTCCCTTGGGTTTCACCACACTGTGGACTGGCCGGCCCAGGCGCCATCAGCATCCTGCCTCTGTTCACAGAGCGCCTCTGTGGGAGGAGTTGATGGCTTCTTAGATGTTCCCACTCTGAACAAATGCCAGGACAAACTCATACCCTCTGAATGAGCTCATGCCACTGGAGGATTTCCTTGAGTGAAACCTCGGGGCCTCATGAAGTACAACCAGTTTATCCCGGACTAGCTTACAAATAAACGAGACTCAGACTATGGTATTTTGTTTTGCTTTGACAATCACCCTTAATCTAAGGCTCTAACTGCTGGCCTGGCCTCCTCCCCAGACACTTGCTGTTTCTCCTGAACATGTACTCATCGTCCAGCTCCCCTCTCTTCTCCCCCCTCCTCCCGTCTCTCCTCCTCCAGGAACGAGGTCACTCCAAACCCACTTACCTCCAATTCCTTCAGTAATTGGCTGCAGACAATTTTGTTTAAAGATTTATTTATTTATTATATATAAGCACACCGTAGCTGTCTTCAGACACACCAGAAGAGGGCATCGGATCTCATTACATGATGGTTGTGAGCCACCATGTGGTTGCTGGGATTCGAACTCAGGACCTCTGGAAGAGCAGTCAGTGCTCTTAACCACTGAGCCATCTCTCTGGCCCAGCTCTAGCCAATAGTTTTAAATCAAAAAACAAGGTTTGCACAACAGAAGCTGGTAAATCTGAGAAGTCACTCGTAGGCCTAAAGTCACATCTGTACAGACTTCAGCATTACAATACACACACAGACCAAACCTCAACAGCCTCACTTTGCCCTATAATCCAAGACAATACCTCCTCCTTCTGTGGTCTCTCCCAAATCATCCGGGCTCCTGGGTTTCTTTGTAGAGTACCCCAGAGTTCCCCTGGGCTTCTTAATTCAGAACTGCAGCTTGCTTTCTTTTCTTTTTTTGTAGATTAGCAATTATCACTAGTTGGGTTTTCTGGGAATAACCAGATAGACCCCTGAGGTTTAGATGGAAGTTGCTGCCTCCAAACACGAAGATACCGGAGGCTTGCATCTTTCCCAACCTTTACATAACGTCCCCTGACCAGAATTGTCGGCGCGTGATGTGATTGTAGTTGCCCTCGGCATAGAGACGGGAGGATTGGAGTATTCTCAGTACTTGGTGAATTCAAGGCCACCTTCGGCTCTGTGTGACCATGAAAAGTAAAAGGGGTAGGGGGGCTGGAGAGACAGCAGAGCCGGTAAGAGCACTAGGTGCTCCCATCAGAGGCCTTGGCTTCAATTCCCAGCAGTCACGTGATGGTCCACAAACATTTGTAACTCCAGCTCCGTGGGATGCAAAAACCCTCGGGTAACAGGCTCACCCACCTTCACCTACACAACACACCCATACTCACTGTCCTGCCTGGTCTTATGGCAACCTGACACACAGTCCAGAGTTTTCTGAAAGGAGGAAACTGATTGAGCAATGCCTCTGCAAGATTCCGTTGTGGAGCGTTTTCTTCATTAGTGATTGATGTGGGAGGGCGGCCCGTTGCGGGCGGTGCCATTCCTGGGCTAGTGATCCTGGGCTCTATAAGAAAGCCGGCTGAGCAAGCCACGTGGAACATTCTTCCATGGTTCCTGTCCTGAATTCCTTTGATGATGAACAGCAATGTGGAAGTGTAAATCAACTTGCTTTTCGATCCGGGTGTTTCATTGCAGCAATAGAAACCCTAACTAAGACATTCATAAGATTTTAAAAATTAATTAGCTTTTTATTAGTTTTCATTTTTAATATAACATTGTCTGAATTTTTTTTGAAGATTTGTATCATGAATATAATGTATTTCTATCACATTTACTTTCTATACCCCTACTTTTCCTAGATCCCTCCACTTCCCTCTCCCAACTCCCCCCCCCCCCCATAGCTATATTAACAGCAAAGGCCCAGAGACTCATTTCTTCTTGGATACACTCATGCTATGGCCCCTGCGGCCAGTGGTCTTGATGTGCTGACCGCGGACACGAAGGCCCCAGAAGTGGCGCAGGCCCCCGTGGGCTCAAATTTTCTTCAGGCGCTACAGGTCTTCACGCAGCCTGCTGCCTAGACCGTTGGCCAGAACCTGGCTGTATTTCCATCCTTCCCATCCTTCTGTCTGTTCAAGAACCAGTCTGGGATCTTGTACAGTCGTGGGTTCTGTATGGTGCTGAACACACGCTCCACCTCCTCCTCCGTGAGTTCTCCAGCCCTCTTGGTGAGGTCAGTGTGGGCTTTCCTCAACACCACATGGGCATGTTTCTGCCCCAACCCTTAATAGCAGTGATAGCGAAGACTTTGCAAAAAAAAAAAAAAAAAAAAAAAAAAAAAAAAAAAAAAAAAAGAGTTCTCTTCTTTCTCTGTTTTGTGTGTCCCTTGCTAATTTTAGTAACAGTCACTAAGTTCCCAGTAGGTTATTTACTATCTCACCACAAGCTCTTGTTCATGGCTCAGCATGGAGAGAGTCATAGGCTCTCAGACGTAAGGGGGAAGGGATCTCTGTGGTCGGCTCACCCGAGTCCTAGCTGATGAAGACTCCTGTACTCCTTAACCCGGGAAGGTTTGTCTGCCTGAGATAGCTAGGGACAGCCAGTTAGCAGAGGTGACTTCTGTCCTGTCGCACACATCTGCTTTTTATGTTGAGTAGAATTATCCCTGGTTTAGTGAGAGTCCAAGTAGGCCCACCTTGGAAAGGAAAATGTCACCTGCCTCTTGCATGTACATGGGAACTCAGTCCCCAGTGGACAGTTGTCCCCAGGGCCAGTGAGAACATGGGCTATGGGACTTGCTTTCTAGATCTCAGTCCACAAGCTCTGGATCTTTGCCATGGAAGTGCAGCAGCCAGCCAAACTTGGACTGCAGATAGACTATACACATATTTGGAAGCAGAAGCTGGCTGGCCTCGAACTTGAGATCTTGCCTCTGCTTCCCAAGTGCTAGTAATGCAGGCAGGAGAGCCACCGTGCTCTGCTCACAAAATGCTTTTTTTAGTGTCACTTTTTAAAATATGAGACATTCTTTTAAAAGGTTTGAGACTTTCTAAAATAAAATTTTAATTAAATGTTTGAGAATTTCCATACAATGTAGTTTTTTTTTTTTTTAGGAACTCCCTCCCTCCCTACCCACCCAACTTTTAGTTCTTCTTCTCCTCCTCTTTGTCTTCTTCCTCCTCACATTCCTCCTCTTCCTCATTGTCCTCCCCTCTCCTCTTCTTCACTTCTGAAGTACAGTTTGCGTTGCCAAACTACTCTCAGGAGTAGGACCTGCCCTGGAATGTGGTCACATCACTAAAGAAAACTTTCTCAGCATCTATCAAAGACAGCTCTGCAGCTAGGGAGGGGCTCTGTCCCCTTTGATCTTAAGTAGGTCTGTGCACACTGTCCCAACTGCCCTGCTGAGTCTCCTGCAAGTCAGCCACCCCTCTGACTACTACAACCTCCTCTTCCTGAAAGAGCCCAGAGCCTGGCATGAGGAGGTGTGGCATGTGACATGTGACACTCAAGTTGCACTTAGAGCTGGCCATTCCAGAGCGGAGGACTTTTTAGAGTAGGAGTATTGCATTAGACCCACAATAAAAGCGATTGTTTATCTGAAATGGGAATCTAGGGGGGTACCCTGTAATTAACCTGGCAACTTAAAAAGAAATAGTTTGCCTGGGGCAATGTGTTGGGACTGGGGAAACACAGGCCATAAAGAGCTTTCTTCTTTTTTTCCCCTAAAGGGTAGAATGAAGTTGGTTTCTTTCATGCCAAATAAGCAATCACAGACAACCCATTAGGAATCCAAAACTCATGACTATCATGAGACTCAAGATCCAGAACGGAATAATTTTCTTTTCTTTTTTTTTTTTTTTAAGATTAACAGCCAGAGACTCAGTCTTCACATACACAGAGCCTGTCAGTCAGCAGGGAGGACCGCTCCTCAGAAAAGGTAAGAGCACTGGCTTCTTGTTAACTGTACACTGTCCAGTTACACTTCCAGAACAGGGCTTGGTGGATGCCTCTGTCTCCCTGCAGGGCCTTCTTGAAGCTCAGAGTTTCCATGTTTGTAATGGTCTCTTTGGAGTTTGAGGTCTCTTAGATTCTTTCTCATTCCTCCAAGGTTATCAAGGATATTGACATGTGGGGTGGTGGTGACAGGAACCCCTTTACACTACATTTAGTCTTGTCAACCAAAGGGACTTCTGTTGGCTTCACTGGGGTGAGGTACACTTACCCTGTAACTGTTTGCCGAGGTTCTGAGCTTGAGGTAGATACGCACAGAAACAATTAATGCAGAGTTAATTGAGTCTCTTGTCTGTCAACACAGGGTTTACCTTACACTACCCACCTGGAGTGAGCCTGAAGTTCAACTACAGTTTTCTTTTTATACCTGGGAAAAGCGAATTACATGTGAGATGCCCCCTGTGGAAAGGAGTCACATTCTGGGCTCAAGGAAATCCTGATTTTGCCCTCCCATTATTCCCGTTTTTCAAATTGGAGCTAATTGATAAAATTCCACAGGGGGTAGACCCTTAAAATTTATAATAACACTACTACTAATAAAACAAACAAACAAACAAAAAAAACCAAAAACAAAAAAGGCAAAAGCCCAACCCCAATGACAAGGGCTGAAGCTTCTGTTACTGTTTTTTCCTGAGCTCACGGTAATTATGGTCACTGTAACCTGTGAGATTCTTGTTATTATGCATTTATGCACTTTGGGTTTTTGGGAAGTGTTTTTGGTTTGTGTGTAGTGGCTCACATCTTTAAATAATTCCAGTACTCGGAAAGCAGAGGCACACAGACAAATTCAAGACCAGCCTAGTCTACTTACTGTGTTCTAAGACGGCCAGAGCAGTGCAGGGAAACTCTGTCTAAAAATAAAAGTTTTCAAATTCCTGGCTGTGAGGCCTGGGTAGACAGAAGTAGGAACCGAATTGGAGGGAAAGGAGCTACCAGATGGAAGGAGGCCCTGGCTTCCTCAGTCAGTCTTGGGCGATGTGTACCTGGCCAACAAGAGCAGGGTCCCTTGTTCAAAAGTGGGTTTGGAAGATGTGCTCTGTCATTATTACATACACCCTGGCCAGGCTTGGGCTGGGGTGACCCGGGGAAACGTCTCACTGAACACTGTAAACTTCTGCTTGGCCAGAAATTGATGACAGTGGTAATTTTGGAGTAAAATGGGGCATCTTTTGTTTGTGTGTGTTGTTGTTTGTTTGTTTGTTTTTGTCTTTGAAATAAGGTTTCTCTGTGTAGCCTTGACTGTCCTGGAACTAACTCTGTAGACCAGGCTGGGCTCCCTCAAACTCACAGAGATCCACCTGCCTCTGGCTCTGCCTCCCAAGTGCTGGGATTAAAGGTGTGTGCCACCTCCGCTCAGCTACTTTTATTATTTGTTTAATTATTATTACACAGTGTGTGTTGTATGTGTGTGCGTATGTATATGTATGTATGTGTGTGTATGTATGTGTACGTGTGTGTATGTGTGTATATGTGTATGTGTATGTGTGTGTATCTGTGTATGTGTGTGTATGTATGTATGTGTGTGTGTGTATGTGTATGTGTGTGTGTATGTGTGTGTGTATGTCTAGTGCACATGTGGGACTCAACAGACAATGCCATGGAATGTTCCCCCTGTACCAGTGTTTCTGGGGCTCACACTCAGACAAGTCCGGTTGCAGGACTCATGTAGCAAACATCTTTCCCCACCGAATCACTCCTCCAGCCCCACCTCTTGTTTTACTCACTGATGCTCTAGGCCAGCAAAGGTCAAGACGGAATGACTAAAATCCTCTCGAGTTTATTATAGAATCAAACTGAAGGCCAGGGAAGACACCTCCCCTCCCCCGAAAGCGTTGTTTCTTTTGTAGTCTTTTCTTAGAACTTAGTTTTCCAATAAGTAGAAGGTGTCAGAGCCTGAGCTGTTTCTAAAGCTCTTGGAATCAATGGGAGGATATGTGAATCCTCACAGGGAGGATCAGAGGGCTGGCTAGCTGATGAACAGTCAGAGGCCTGGGAACAGTCTCTGTGTTGCCGTGAGATACGATGCGTGAGGATGTTTTGGATACACTAAGCGATCCCCATGTGTCCTCCCTTTAGGTGTTCTGTGCTCTGAGTCCACACAATGCCCCGAGAAGAAGTTCACTTCGGTTACCCCAGGAAGGGGCACAGCCACTCTTACGTCACCGCTGAGGAGTAAGTGACAAAGCAAAGCTTCTGGGGCTTACGGTTTGCCATTTACAGACATGGCCGACTGACTTCTACCCACACGTGCCTATCTGTAACTTTCTCTAACATTTAATCTCCTCAAAGAATAAAACCACTGCCACCAAGGGGAGACCTGGAGGTCCCACAATGGTCTTGGTCACAGTTCTCTGGGGCCAAACAGTCAGGGAGATACAAGGGAGGAAAGTTAGATATTGCTATTTTTGACCGAGTTCTCGGGTCTTGGTTGTTTGCTCCCAAGTTGGGAAACATCTGTCCAGAACTGGACACCTCCTTCCTCAAGCCTTTTCTCAACTCTTCTCAAGACTCCTGCAGGTGCCGTGTAGACAGAGCTAAGTTGCTAAAGAGCCAGTGTGGGTGAGGGCCACACCAGTGGGTCTCAGTCTGCATGCAGACTCCAGGCTGAAGTTGGTGGCCATGATGTTTGCATGAAAGTTCCATCCTGCAGAAAGGTGCTTGAGCTTCTGGGTTAATTAGTAATAAGTATTTATTGGATTATTACTTCTAAGAACTAAGCACATGATTAGGAGATATTCTGTATCTCTGCAAAGGTCTAGAGTCCAGGGGCAGAGTTAGGCAGGGAGTCATTCTAGCACACGTAAGTGCCCTTCGGGGAACACAGGACACACACACTCTGCGGGTGCTAGAACTGGGAAGGGTGTGGTCGGAGACGAACCCGAGCAGGGATTGCAGACAGGCTTTCATTTAGAGCATTGGTTCTCAGCCTTCCTAATGCTGAGACTCTATTAGTTTCTCATGCTGTGGCGAGCCCCCCCCCCACAACCATAAAACTATTTCCATTGCTATGCTATAACTGTACATTTATGAATTGTAATGTAAATATCTCAAATGCAGGATATCTGATATGCAACCTCTGTGAAAAGGTCAGTCGATTTCTCGGGGTGGGGAGGTTGTGAATCTCTGTTTTAGAGTCTCTGAGCTGTCAGCTCAGAACCCCTGCAGATCTGCTCCCCTTGTAGAAAGAGTTGTTGGAAAACCTTAGAGTCAGCCAGCAAACAGGGTATCCTCAGTGCAGTCCAGCTGGGAGCGTTTCCCAAACAGGAGGTGTGTAGCAGAACGTGGTGATGTTGGGATTTAATGCAGACCTCTCTGCCTGCGGTGTACTAAGCGGGTGGGTTAAAGAAGGCAGGTATTTGCACAATCCCACCCGCAGGGAGGGGAGGCCAGTGTCTCTGACTGCCAGCTAGAAGCTGGAGGCAGGCGCTGTCAGCTCGGTGGGCTGGAAGCCGAGTCTCTGCAGTGCAGAGCCGCGGCTCTCAGCTGGGGAAGCCCCGTAGTGGTTTCCACAGCAGGCAACTGAGCGGACTAACCGTGTGAGGAGCTGCTGTGAGGTGAGGCGATGCTGAACAGAGTGGGAAGCAGACTGTTCAGAGATCTAGACACTCTGTAGGGGCACACTGGCGAAGAAGACATTGGGTTTGCAGCCCAAAGCAGGGCATAGGAAGATGGGTTTGGAGTTGGGGACAACAGCTTATGAAGGGTACCTGTGATTCAGTACTATCATATACATCTTGTTAACACACGCACACACGCACGCACACACACACACACACACACACACACACACACACACACTCCTCCACCTCCTCCTCCTCATCTAACCCCTTCACTGAAGGCTTGTGCTTTCTTCTTTACACCTTAACCAAAGTGCTTATTCAGGGGCAGCCAGTACTATGGTATCTTCCCTGAGAGGACAGAGAGGTCCTGGGTTCCAGTGGGAGGAAAAGAAACCTCCTGCTCAATCTGCAGACATGGATGCCACCGTTTCCATCAGCATCACCAGAGACCCCAGCACAGTGCAGTGACACTTTTTATCTCAGTCCGTGAAGGAAGCAACCGTCCCGTACTTGAAGCGTGGTACAAGCTTTTCAGCAGGTAACAAAAGAGGCCAGTGAAGAATACAAGGAAAGCACTATGCAAGGCCATCTGTATGAGAATTCATCCTGAAAGGTCATCTGGCTGCCCTGTTTAAACAGGAGGGTCGGAAGTAGCCGGGAGCAGAGGCATCTGTATTGAAACAATCCATCTCCGAGATTCTCGGACGGTATTTCTCCTCTGAAATCCGCCGGTCACACGAGGAAGAGTAGTATAAAGTGAATTCACTTAGCCAGTCAAAAAGGGCTGCCTACCTGTTGGCTGCTAGCTCCCTCTGAAGCCTCAGTAGACAGGGGCTTTTACAGACCTGTGTGGGAATGAGTCATCCCGGGATCTTGCCTTAACTCAGCTGGCTGCAGGAGGGGCCCAGGGTCTGTCCTTTAATTGCACAGCATGTGACTCCCCCAGGTGCCTGTGTGACTGAGGAGCCTGCTAGGCTAGGCAGCAGCTTCCTCTGGCATGGCTGGCGTTCTTTGATGTTTTATGCTTTCAACCACTTGTGCGTGTGTGTTCTAAGTACAACATGACTGTGTGTAAAGAACCGGAACAGAGCTGTCTGTGTCAAGATGCTCAAAGGGAGAGAACAGGGTGAACTTGGAGCACGAGCGTGCTGGGACTTGTGTCAGCTGCCTTCAGTCATGAGAGCCATTGGGCACTCTTGGTGACAGTTTGACCTTAGGAGACGGTTCTTCCAGGGAAGCACTGCTCAGAGGACGTCGGTCTGACCCGAATCCAAGAGCTACCATGATGGCTGCCCAGGACCGTTTACTCCGCGGGTTCCTTTCCATGCGGGCTGTGCAGCCTTGAGCATCTTGTGAGCCCGACAGCACAGCAGCTACGTAAGGAACTGCCCCTGGCTCAGAGGACCGCTGCACAGGACCGGGCACAAAACGGTGTTCAGAGGAGGTGCCAGTGCCTGGGATCTGGGATCTTGAACCATTCAGTTTGTAGCTCTAGAAAGGTTCCTGGGCAGTCGAGGCTACTGTAAGGGACTGTCCTACACGGTCAGGGCAGAGCTTCCCTCTGTAATGGTCATCCTCCAGGTTTCTCCATCCCATAAGAGTTGGATGGGACACACTTGAACGCTTGACAGCTTTGAGATGACGGTAGGTGTTACTGGCAGAACTCCCTCCCCTCCACCTCTGCAGTCACTCAACCCAGTACACGCCATCCCGCAAGTTCACGGTCACAGTGTCCTCAGTGTTGAGCAGGGACTCACACGCGAAGCTCTGTTCCCGGGGCTTTTTCGACAACTGTAATGCTTCCCATGGGTCTCCAGGCACAGGACATAAGAGGCTAATGCTCAGGGCCAGAAACATAGTGGAGGTGTTACTCTGCACCCCATCTAACTTAGACTTCTCTGCCGACGCCACAGGGGGTCAGGGCAGAGCAGAGTTTGAGGAATGGGACAGTTTCAGGCTCAAACCCTGACTCAGACTTGGGATAGCTCTGGGTGGCAAGCCCTCTGGATTTATTTCCTCCTCTGTGAAGTGGTATCTACACTGCAGAGTTATGAAAATATCACAAGTGGTTAGCACAACCACTGGCTCATAGTGTCCATTTCTACTTTTTGTCTTTTCCAAGTTGGGAAAAATGCTTTAAATAAGCCATGTTGAGAAGATGACTACTTCAGAAAATAAACTGTCCACATGAGGGTCAGATGCCAGGGCAGCCCTTGTGCTTGGGACTTGGGCACACCACACTTAAAGGCTCCTAAGCTAGGCCCTGTCCTCGGATACTGGAGCTGTAGGTCTGGTCAGGTGCCCTGTGTGGAGACTAGACCAATTGGAGACTAGAAGATGCTTTCCTGGACCACAGAAAGGAAGAAGGTTGGTTGCTGCCTCATCAAAGTCTGGAATGATGCTTTTGAGCTGTGTTGGACATGTCTGTCTCCTGGTCCAGGGCTGCAGGAATTGGCATCCTGATTGTGGTGCTGGGGATTGCTCTGCTGATTGGCTGCTGGTATTGTAGAAGACGAAGTGGATACAGAACCTTGACGGTGGGTAACGTTCTCCTGGAGATGCCCGTGAATGTATGTGCATGTGTGTGCACACGCCCCGGTATGGATGTGGAGAGTAAAGGACGCTTTAGAGTTGGTTCTTGCCTTTCGCCTTGTGGTCGTTTGGGATCAAACTCAGCCTATCAGTGCTTTCCTGCTGGGTTGGGTCCCTGCTGAATTCTTCTGTCTCTGTCATGCTAAGTAGCCCATGATATCCATCATCTTACTGATAGTCACAGCAGCGTGAGAAAACCATCCCCTCCCTGGCCACAGCATAAGGTGCACCACTGAATTATCTTTCCCCATCCATCTGGCTATCTACTGGTCCTGTAAGCATCACATGTTAACTTGTCATAGCACTAAGATTAGGAAGAGAGCCTTAAGAACCTGAACATTTGTATAGGTTCCAAAACAAAGTCTGCGTGCTTTGAGGCCAGCAAGGCATAGCAAGGTAGGAAATTTTAAATGTGATCTCAAAGGGAAACCAAGTGTTAACACAGTAAAAACAAATCTTTAAAGGTGAACGCCACTGAACGGGAAGGGTGGTTCAGCAGTTAAGTGTACTAGCTGTTCTTCCACAGGACCCAGATTCAGTTCCCAGCACCCACACGGTGGCTCACAACCTTCGGGAACTGCAGTCCAAGAGAATCTGTCAACTTCTTCTGGTTTCCAGAGTCACCAGGAATGCCCATGTTGCACAGACATACGTTCTGGCAAGACGCCAGACATTAGAGACATTCAATCAACCAATTAATCAACCAACTAACCAATCAATCAATCAATCAATCATCATCATCAATCAATCAATCATCAATCAATCAAGCCACTAGCTAGGGCTGGTGGCACCTATGTGTAATTCTAGCACTTAGATAGGAGGGTATAGTTCAGGCTACCACACATTACGAGGAACCTGTTAAAAAAAATAAGAATGGGGGCTGGAGTGATGGCTCAGTGGTAAAGAGCACTTACTGCTCTTCCAGAAGTCCTGAGTTCAAATCCCAGCAACCACATGGCAGTTCACAGTCATCTGTTATGGGATCCAGTGCCCTCTTCTGATGTGTCTGAAGACAGCTACAGTGTACTTATACATAATAAATAAATAATCCCTCAAAAATAAGGATAGAGCACCCTTCCCAATCCCCAAACAGGCTTTCAACCACATCAATTCAAAATTAGATTATTATAAAGTCAACAAAATGTGTTGTCATAGAAACAGCTAAAAAACAAAGCACTGAGCTCAGGTGGGAAAAATATGGCAGCGTGGACGGAAACTTTCAGGAACCCTTTCAGATTCTGACCCACACTTCCCAAGACTGCAGAAGATCTTCGCTCTGTCCTCTCTGGAGGAAGGAGGGGACTCTAACAACCACCTCCAAGCCCCCAGTACTGTTCATGGTTCAGCTCTGAGCCTAGGCTGCCTCCCAAGCCCGGATCATACTCACATTTATTAAGTGCCCACCATCCCAGTTCAAAAGCTTTGCCCAGGAGAAAGGCTGTGTCTGTGTCTCACTTTCTCTAATTGCCCATTTTTAGTTGAGGGTCCAGAATGTAATCCAAAGAGGCAAGGCACATTGGAACCCACACATCACCAAGCAGAGTCCTCTAGTGAGTTCATACTGAAGTGTGAGCAAGACTCCAAGTAACCCTTGGGAAAGTCAGGAATTGCTTTAAGCCTAGAATTCCTGTCCATAGGATACCTACTTCTGTGTGTGATGAGTAAGGGGGAGGACTTTAGTTTCTGCTATTCAGTTCGGTCTGTGTCCTTCTGGTATGGAATAATGACACTCCTTGCACTTAGTTATTTATTAGTTGGTCTTCTCATTCATCTTCCCCCTTTAGAAAAACAGGCATATAAAAGTCACTTGGGCCTGGTAGTGGTGGCAAGCATATTTAATCCTGACACCGGTTAAGCAGAGGCAGGTGGATCCCTGTGAGTGGGAGGCCAGCGAGTTCTATAGAGCAAGTTCCAGGATGACCAGGGAAATTAAAATATACAAAAATAAAATAGAAGTCACTAGGTTGTAGGGCACCAGGATTTAGCTTCATTGTCCACTGCTGACTTGCTTTGTGACCTCAGATATTAATTTTTCAAAACCTCACTGACTTTGTTCTAAACCTAATGTTAGCATTTCCTTCAGGCTCTGCTCAACAGTTACCTAGCAACAGCCAGGTACCAGGCTAATATATAAGAATTGCTTGTTACTTCTCTCTCTCTCTCTCTCTCTCTCTCTCTCTCTCTCTCTCTCTCTCTCTCTCCCTATTCTCTTTCTCTCTCCTCTTCTCACCTCTCCCTTCCCCACATGGTGTCCCTAACTGGCCTCTCCCTCTCTCCCTCTCTCTCTTTCCTTCTCTTTCTCTCCCCCTTCCCCTTCTCACCAATAAACCTTTATATTAGGTCTGTCTCATGGCTTGACTTCTCAGGAGGAACGCTTTGGCATGGTCCTGCCCGGTGCTCTGCTGATGTTTTATATAACACATCTAGACATGGCAAAAAAATTATTAGTTTTTACCTAGCATTTTTTCATCTTTTATTTTTTTATCTTAAATTATATGTATGCATGTATGTATGTATGTATGTGTGTCTGTCAGTGTGTGCACAAGAGTGCCTGTGTCCACAGAGGCCAGAAGAGGGTCTCCCTGGGGTTGGAGTTACAAGCAGTTGTGAGCCAGCACATGTAGGTTCTGGGAATTGAATTTAGGACCTCTTTTAATAATGCTCCTAGCTGCAGAGCCATCTCTCCAACCTTTAAAGCATTGTTTCCTTTTTCTTTAATGGATTCAGTTATTTATTATTATTATTATTATTTTATTCATTCTTATGACTTTATATTTCAGGACAAAAAGCGTCATGCTAGTACTCAAAATATCTCGAGGGAAAGATGCTTATGTGAGAGTCTTGATCACAAGGATGGCCGACTGTCTTCTCAAGAAAAGAACCATCAGCCTGTGGTACGTGGTGATCATGCATCTGGGAATTTCCATGTCAGCTGCTTTCAGCCCAAGTAAACAAAGTGATTTCTATTAAAGCTGAATCTTGAGTTTACATAATGTCAGTCACTAAACTGTTACTGACGGATAATGCACATAATTAGGACGGGATTCTTAACTCAATGATAGAACACTTGCTTTGCAAGCTTGAAAGGCCCTGCATTCAAGTCACACATCTGCCCCTCCCCCATCAAGTTCAAAATGGTAATTTTTGTTTTGTATATTTTATAAACAAACAAGCAAACATGGGAAATAGTTTTATTTTTTTTTTAAAGCTGTGTCTTCTTTTACTTAGATTTTACAGCCAATAAGGGACCTACATGTAAGAGACATGGGAAAAATTTCTCCTATAGACCTGAGCCACAACCATATGTAGTAATTTGTAGTGTTGATTCTGGAGTCAGATAGCTGAGCGTCTTAGCTCCATGACTTCCTATGCTCAGCCAGGGCAAGTGCCTTTTTTGTGCCTCCGTTTTCCCCTTGAGAACATCTCCTTGATCTGTTGTGAGCCTTAGCTGAATGACGGGCACATTGTACTCAGTTGGTAGACTGACGTGTCTCTCTGACTCTGTCTATAAATGATGTCTATCATTGAGTTGCCCCCTCCCCCCCAGCCCTAAATGTGCTTTTAGACACAGCTAACAGGGACCTATGTGGTGAAGATGAAGTGTTTGTTGAGTGATACTCAGGATTCAAGAATTCATGGGTAGGTGAGTTGCCTCAGGGCTGCGAAACCTGACAATTTGAGGTTGATCCCTGAGCCCCACCTGGTTAAAGGAGAGAACCAACTCCCCCAGAGTGTCCTGCCATCCATTGTGTGTGCTGTGCCACAGGTGCTGCCCCCATACACAAAGTGACTAAACAAACAAACCCAAGTCTTTCACGAGGACCTGAGGATTCTGAGGAACCTCTGAGCATAAGTACACTTATCAATTTGGGGGATACTCTTGTCTCCCTTTTTCTCTTCCTGTCAACATTTCAACATACATATTTGTAAAAGTTAACGATTACTCCATTGGGTGAAAAATCTGCATGAAGATTTAGAAGCTTCAGTCCACAGTGGAAGTATAAATGAGATGCAAGCGGCCTCGCCCCGCCCCCATTCTAGACCATGCACACCGACGCCAAGCCTACTCTCCTTCTCATCCTCACAGGTCCCCAACGCCCCACCTGCCTATGAGAAGCTCTCTTCGGACCACTCGCCACCCCCATATTCACCCTGAGAGCCTGGGAAACTGCTAAGAATGCTGAAACAGTTTCCGTCACGTTTTCGCTTTAAGGCTGAGTAGACACCGGTGTTTTGCTCTAGAATGCTGCAGAAAATACAGCTACCTACAGGGCAGTGTTAAATTCTTGACAGGGCAAGCAGAGGGGTGGTGAGCAATGGTGAGAAATATGGAAAAGTTTCAATAAACGTCTTAACGTATATTATCTTGTCCCAGTAGTAATGCTCTTAAATCATCATCGTTAGTATTGAGGGGTGAACTCACACGGATGACCAGGGAGCATCTAATGTGTGAAGACATTTTTATTTTTATGTGTGCCCACTTTTATGCCAGAAGCTGCTGGATTCCCTGGAGTTGGGGTTTCAGGAGGCTTTGAGCTGACTGATATGGGTGGTGGGGTCCAAAAGGAACCCTCTGCAGGAGCAGCAAGCACTATTAACAACTCAGCCACCTCTTCTGACTTTCCACTGCTGCCTTAAATGAGGTCCAGCTAACGTCCAAACTACTCTTCCTCTTTTAAAAGCAACCTATTGGCCAGTATGAACTGCGCCGAGTTGTGGCAGGTGTTATGGGATGTTCATAAAGGATCCCGTTACAGGTTTAAAACAACCCACTTCTGCTGGACAGTATTAACCAGGCTGCTCTGTGTTCTAAAGTGACCCTGAAATAACACACTTTAAAGCAAGTCTCTCCTCCCTCCATTCCCCAATCTCTGTGGCATGTATTTGTGAGGACTGAGGTCAGTATTGGGTAAGCTTTTTGACTAAGTCTCTCATCGAGCCCTGAGTTCATTGGTTTGGCTAACTAGCCAGGGAGCCTCGAATACCCACTTGTCTCCACTGCTCAGTTCTGGAGTTAATGTGCTGCCACACTCACTAGTATGTGGACTCTGGGGTGCCAAACTCTCAAGCTTGTGTGGCAGGCACCTTACAAACTAAGTTATCTTCTCTGAAGAAAATAAAATTAACAAATATATGTATATATTTGTCAAATGGTAAAGGTTTGTTTTTGAGAACTTCAGACATGAGTATTGTTAATTACATCATTCCATTCCTTTCCTTTCTCATCCATATCCCTACTCCACTTTTTCATATTTATGGCCTCTTTCCTATGATTACTATTATTACACATGTATACACATATATACAGAAAACCTACTGAGTCTGTGCAGCATTGCTAAGTCTTTATCTTGAACTGTACCTATGATATTACATATGACTACATATGTACCTATGTATTCCTAATTATATTTTACTTCAACATTCATAATGGATGGTAAGTTACTTAGTTTTCTATTAAGCTGGAAAGTAGTGTAAGAATTTTTAAAAAGTAAAAGCAATTTTTGTTTTGGTTAATGTCTGTGTATTAAGTGACCTCAAGGCAATTAAAAGCAGGACCCATCGTTTCTGTCGTGGTACTGCATACTCTAGGTTAGCTGGCCTGCCAGCTTCCAGCCTGCTGTCTCTTTCTGTTGCTCTGTGGGAGCACTGGGGTTACAGGTGCACACTACAGTACCTGGATTTTTAGGAGGGCTCCAGGGAGCCTTCAGGCTTGCATTGTACTTCTACCCACAGAGCCATCTTCCTCACCCCCTAGTTAGTTTTTGTTTTTTGAGTTTTCGAACTCTCGAAATTACAGACTAAATTACAAAGGACCAGAGATTTTCCAGTGATATTTTTCTTCCTTCCCTTCCCTTCCCTTCCCTTCCCTTCCCTTCCCTTCCCTTCCCTTCCCTTCCCTTCCCTTCCCTTCCCTTCCCTTTCCTCCCCTTCCCTCCCCTCCCCTCCCCTCCCCTCCCCTCCCCTACTTTCCTTTTCCCCTTCTCTCCCCTCCCCCTCTCGCCTTCTTTCTTTTGTGAGATAGGGTTTCTCTGTATAGCCTTGGTTTTCCTGGAACTCAATTTGTAGACCAGGCTGGCCTCAAACTCAGAGCCTGCTTCTTCCTTCTAAATGCTGGGATTAAAAGCATGCACCACCAATAAATCCAATGAATGCCCAGTGTGTGATTTTTTTTCATATCCATGTATCAATTATCCATTTTTTTTTTTTTTTTTTTTTTTTTTTTTTTTTTTTTTTTTTTTGGTGAGCTCATTAGTTATTATTGAGACAAGGTCTCATGTAGCTTGTGACCAGGCTGGTACTCCTGACTACCTCCTGTGTGCCGGAACTACAGGCTGTTGGCACAGTTCTGGGGATTAAACTTTGGGGTTCATGTGTGCTAGGTAAACAATCTACCACCTAGCCTCTTATGAAAAACTTTTTTTTGGTCACATTTCATTTGATCACACATTTGGATTTGGATCACAGACTAAAATCTGGCTTCTCTCCCTCTGCCAGAAATCAGGCTACCCAACCCTCATTGCATGTGTCTGTCGATAAAGAATTGATGGGTGCGGGCATTCAGGCCACAGGAGAAAAGCAAGCACAGATCCTCCTCCTTGCAACGCCAAGGGAAACTTTTGAGGCTGCCTCTGTCCCTCAGCACCTATCTAGCCCTGGCAAACTCATAGGGTACAGAACCTCCTGCCAGCTCCCCAAAACCCAGAAGCATTGAGGACTTCAAGGCTCATTCCTTTAGGTCCTGGTCACGCCTACAGGGCAGCTCTCTCTCCTGGTGGAGTTCCTCTTCAGATCTGAAAGTCTGCTCTCATCCTGTGCTGGATAGCTTGTGTCAACCTGACACACACTAAAGTCACCCAAGAGGGACACAGAAAAATGCTTCTATAGGTGAAGTTCTAGGAGTCTGAGGCCAGCCTGGTATACATATCAAGTTCCAGGAAAACCCTGGGCTGCACAGAGAAACCCTGTCTCAAAAAACAAAAACCCCAACTGGGCTGTAAGGAAGACTGTAGGACACTTAATTGTGATTGACGGGGAAGGCCCATTTCATTGTGGGTGGGGCTACCCTTAGGCTGGTGGTCCTGATTCTATAAGATGTAGGTCGAGCAAACACTCTGTGGCCTCTGCATCAGCTCCTGCTTCTGGGTTCCTGCCCTGACTTCCCTCATTGATGGTCTACCACCTGAATGTTTAAGTCAAAAGCCTTTCTTCCTTGGCTTGCTTTTGGCTACAGTGCTCCTCACAGCAGTGGATGGAATCCAGAGTAGGAGTCCCCCTCCTCTCCTTTCTCCCCCTCCCTCATCCCGTCAGTGCTCCCTTTCCAGAGCTTCTGAAGAATAATTGTGTCAGCTCCTTTTCATGAACCTGAGTGCTTCTAACACTTAACACACCCTAAATGCAACCAGCACTACTTTCCTAGGTAGAGCTATGAAATGAAAAGAAATAACAGGCTGTTCTTATTAAAACCTAGGAAGACTAGATGGGTGTAAAGAGCCGTGAGCCCGAGACCTGCTTTCTGAGACATTATTAATAATCACAGGAAACTCAAGGCTGTTTAAAGAAATGTCCTTTTCACTACATGATTCTTATTGTTAAACAATAAGTCACCTAAAATACCTTCTGTCACTAGAAGCATAAATGTAATATTAACAGGACCATTTCTACCAAAGACAAAATTAAAGGGATAAACACAACAACAAAAAAACCCCAATGAGATCCTAAACAATGTGTCTTTCTCAAGTGTTAAAACACCCGATTCTCCTTTCAGACAGATGAATTCTCAGTGGACTTTACCAGGAATTTTGCCACTCCCTACCCCCACCCTGCTTTACAAGACCTTTCAATCTCATTCACATCTTCAGAGGCTTAATGGCTTAATGAGGAAGGCCCACTTTATTGGAGGCCGCTTCATGCCTCTCACAGTCACATACGGACAAACCTCTTTTTCCATGTGGACAGCTTTTCCTTAGTTTCCCTCTAACAGTATCAGGTGACAGGCAATAGCTTTGGGCCGAGTCCACCAGAGAGAAATTAGAATGTACACTAAAGAAATAGGTGTCAAATTTAGTCCTACTTCTGAATGCCACTCCTTGGGCTCACAATCAACTGCAGGAAACCCTGGAAGCTCTGTACTAAACATAAGTACCACATGGTGCTAGAATCCTGTGTGGTAACAAGGAGTCTACCCCATCCAGAGAGGCTCACATTGAGTCAGAGGACAAACATCTCGGCAGAAATAGATGAATGTTAAGGCCTTGGTATCCTGACACTAAAGACCAGTATCATTAGCAGTTAGGCCGAGGCTCTGAATTCAGTGCTCCATGTGCTTTGCTCCTGGACCAAAAGAACTGGCCTCAGGAGGGGAGATCCTTGTAGACACTGTAGGTAGGACTGGCTTACCTGCTGATGAAGAAAATGTGAACCTAAGAGATCAAATCTCACTGGTGAGCATGGGGCTCCAGGCCCCGACTACAGTGTGCTCACTTAGTGCTGCTGTGATCTGTTTTCTGGGAACCAGGTGGGGACTAGAGTGATCAGAGCTAGTCCCCTCTGGCTAGAAACAGCCTTTTCCAGTTAGCCAAATATACTGGACAAGTAACACCAGCTTCACTTTGAGGTGAGCAAACAGAGAACAATTTTATAGAACTACTTTGCCTCTCTCCTCCAGACCCAACACAGTGGTCTTGAATTCAAGTCTTAAGCCTCTACATATTTCCCATGGAGATTCTTCAAGTGGAAACTTCTAGTTTCTTTGGAAAGTTATGCCAAATGTTGGTTTGCTGGGGCACGCAGGTGAAGGGATGTTTTGCTGAAGCAGACACAGGGGAAAGGATGCTTGACGAGGCAGTGTAAGTATGGCCCCACAGAGAGTGGGGGCTGAGCACCGAGCGCTGGTTTGTTTTGCTCCATGTCATTACTGTTCCCTGATGACACACACAGCATTGCTGAGCTCAGCTTGTGGTAGTGCTGTCTGCAGGCTCCTGCTGCAGCCTGCTGCTTCTGTGGCCTCGCCTCAGGCTGGTTGGTGAGCCTGGCAGTTTCTTCAGGATTGAACTGCAGCTGCCTGGTGTCTGCCTGCTGAAAGAACTGGGCTGTAGCTGGTGGTTTGTGCCTGTTGTCTCCCTGCCTAGAGGACTGGTCTGCAGCTGATGCGTTGTATTTGGGGTTTGCTATGGGACGACTGCCAAAGAACTACTGCTGAACAGGTCCACGTCCCCTGTATCCTAATAACTTTTCTCTTCCACTACCTCTGTTGGGCGGTCGGCTGGAAGAGAGGTTGAATTCTTATTAAAAGTAGGATGCAAAAAACGTATGCCTACAGATTCTGATATGGACATTGTGATTGCTGCTATGGTAAACAGCAGGCATACTTATTTAAGGAAGGAAAACAGAACTAACCAAAAAGGTATCAGCTAGGGTTAAGTTGGTGAGGAGGCAAGGCGGTCTTTAAAAATTGATGAAAGTACTGTACTTCAAGCTACAAATGAACATCTGCCTTTCCTGATTCTTAAAATGCCCCTACTAGACATGAAGGTATCCCAGATATCCAAAGGAATTCGAAGAAGTCCTCTACACACCCATCTTACAGCCAGATTTTAAAAGCTCAGCCATTTGAGACATCAAAATCCCTTAATCTCAATGTATGGCACACACATCTCAAATGTGTCTAAGAACTTTGTAGGAAAAAACATTTTTAACAAAACCTAAAACTATGAGGGGGGAAAAACAGCAAAGAAAATTGAGAAAAAAATCATCATCATGAAAATAAGACTGCAAAGGACGGAAACATTTCTGAAACTGAAGACTGGGTCAGTCTTTATTTTTTAATGAGACAAAGCTTTGTATATTTCAGGTTTGTCTCCAACTATGTATCTAGAATGGTCCTGAACTTCTCATCTCCTTGATTCTATCTCCCCAGTGCTGGAAACTGAATTCAGGTCCTCATGAATACACGCCAGGCAAGCACTCTAGTGTCTCAAAGTGAACTAGGCAGTCAGATAAGCTATCTAGGGTTCTACTCAGCAAGTGTGTGTCAAACACCCTGTGTCAGCTGCTGGGATGACAGTGACTGATGAGGCTCCTCTTCAGAACAGCAGGTATTTCCTTAAGTATAGCTGTGAAGCAGGAATGTCCTCAGGCTATAAGTGACTGCAGTATTGTGATGGTAGCTGCCACGCGGCAAAGAAAGGGAAACATGGAGCAATGAGAACTTATAATCAAGCTTTAAAGTCAGAAAAGGGAGATGATGCCTCAAACTTTGAGTTATATAACCAGTGTAACTTTGAGAAATATGGACATTTTAGAAATACTTGTTATCCTGTCCACTTTAATAACATCATTTTCATGTAATATGAATGAAATGTTTAGACCCTTTTCTATTTATGTGTGTGGAATATACATGTTGCTGTGTGTACCTGTGGAGACCAGAGGCATTGGAAGCCCTGGAGTGGGAGTTGAGAGCAGTTGTGGGCTGTTAAGTATAGTTGCTAGAACTGAACTCAGGTTTTCTGGAAGAGCACCAAGTGCTAGCAACCACTTAGCCGTCTCTTTCTTTAAACAATGAAAATATATCTTAAAATAGTATTTTGTGTGTATGTTGTGGAGGTCAGCAAGTGACTTTCACAACTCTGTTCTTTCCCTCCATCATTTGGGACATGAGGATTGAACTCAGGTCTTCTGGTTTGGTGGCAAGCACCCTTATTCACTGAGCTACCTCATATCCCATTTCTTCTAATATTTTAAGTTTTAGACTAGAATGCTGTGTTGAAGCTTAATATTTTAAGCTGAATGTGTATATATCAGCATCTCAATAAATAAAATAATAAAGCTCCAGTAAACACAAAGCTACCTTTTATTTATAATGAGGCACATTCCAAATCACTACAAAAAGTCAAGCCCTGAGTCAAACCAACTGAGCCACCAAATTTATTTCATAATAGAATTTAAGCAGTTGCTCTCTGAGTAAAAGATGAAAGAGCAATACTATTCTTCTCTTGCTTTTAATTTCAAATGACAAAGAAATTCAAGTTTTAAAACATAATTTTGGAAGATCAGTAACGATGAATCAAGCTCTCAATGTAAACAGAATGTCTGTGGAGAAGGTAAGTGGTAGCACCACCACTCCGGGTTTCTTTGGTAACCTTTTATGAACCCAGATTATTAAAAACAAAGTTCTGCCAGACATGGAAGGACATGTCTATAACCCTGGCACACTAGGGAGGCTGAGGCAAGGCCAACATGGGCTATACAGAAAGTTCCAGGCCTGCCTAGGGGCACAGAGAAACCTTTAAAAAGTTTTAAGAAACATGTTTTTAATGTATAGACATAAACCAAATATACTTATTTGAAAAAAAAAAAAACAAACAACAAAACCACCCATTTCTTTTTGTCATTATAAAATTTGGCAATTTTTTTTCTTTTTTTCTTTTTTTCAAATGTCTGAAACTATGAAACTTTGAATGGAAGTCTCAAAACAGAAGCGAAGTAGAAGTATGGAGACAGAATGAAGCATGAGATCCGTGCCCTGGCTCTGCTCTCCATTCCCCAGGTTAAGCCTGGACACGCCACTCAGCCCCCAGGGTTACGTGAAGTCAGTGAGACACAGGAAAGGAAGTGACATCAAGTGTAAGGCCTGTGCGAGAGTGCAGTTACTTCTGGACGTTCCACAGCTTAACACAAAGTTTTAAAGGACTGTTTTCATTTATACCACGTATTCTTTCAATGGACAAGAACACATTTTTAAAAACTGTATGCAAACAAAGAAATACAGCAACTCAGTTTATTATATGCAGATTCTTCTGCATTGTTGCTAACAGTTCACTGGTCCAAAATTACTAAAATACTTAAAAAACTATACATTATGTAAACAAAACATAAATAAGACAGTATTGTTCTTTGTACATATATTTAGTACAGATTATTAGGGATTTAAGGAATATGTACAATTTTACACCATAAACTGCATTTTCTTAATGCATAAATATATATATATATATTCTTTTTACAGAAACAAAAATGTCACTAATGACACAGAATACTACTATACTGTAGCTACACCACAACGATCCAAATTCAAGAAGAAACGTATCGATATAAGTGTGAAAGGCTAGCTTACTTAAACTATTCAAACTTGACTTTGCTCAATTTATGTTATATAGACAAGTAAATCTTGATGACATATTTTGAACAAAAAACCTTGGAAAACATCCTCTCACCAATGAATGAAATGGTGTATTTTTTTCCTCTTTAATAAAGTTTTAGGCAAGCTAATGAAGGTACATTAAGACACACACCCACCGACGACACACACGCACACACATGTATGAACAATATGTTTCCAACGGTATAATAAACAGTTAAAATTTTTATAGGAGTTAAAACAATGCCCCATTATTTAAAAACTGGCTCAGTTAGTCTAAATTCAAGGTACAGCTGTGTCAGGCTTCTCTAAACCAGATGGAAAAGCAGGGAAGACAGAGGCAGGATTTTGACTAGCAGATACAACTGGAGGAAGAGATGAAGATACCTTAGCTGCTGGAGTATTTATGGTATTTAGAATGGCGCCTTCTGGGCTAACCAATAACTTTTTGACAGAGGTGTCCAAATGAAATACCGATGTGCTACTTGGCAGTGGAGGATTACTGGAGGAAATGGCAGAAACCAAAGATGTTTTAGCTAAAAGAGTAGTTGGAGAGGTCTTAATTACTGAAGTCAATGCTGCCGGTGGTGCAGGTGCAACACACACTTTAGCAGGTGTGTTTATGATGTGTGGTGCTGTATGTACTGCAGAGAGAGAACTTGGACGTCCAAGAGAGTTTACAATCTTTGTAGAGTTTCTTACAGAATGCTTTAAAGGCTGTCCACTTAAAGAATTATTTGATGTCTGTATGATCTTTTGGACAGGATTATCTACTGGTGTAGCCAGTATGCTTTGGCCACTGTTAAGAACTAAGGGAGGTCCATATTTTGGATTAGTAGAGATAAGGAGGACATGGCTACCAGCTCCAAGACCTTGTGGTGGAACAATAAACCGGGCTCCATTCATCATGATTTGAGTTCCTGGTGCTAAAGGTGTACTTGTATTGATAACTATTTTTTGCTGAATACAAGGTTCACTGAATGGAGCACCTGCCAGACTAGTTATATTTGATGGTGGTGAACAAGTGTGAATGGCAGAGCCACCTGCAATAGAATTGTTACCGAGAGTTGTTTTTACTAATGAAGGGGGCATATGCTGGTTTGGCAAAGAAGTAACATTGGAGATACTAGTTATTTTACCTGGACTTTGTGATGGGGATGATAATTCAGCTAGAGGCTTACTTGTGTTTGCATTTGTTGGCACTGTAGCTGTAGTCCCTGGTGACTGAAACTGGAGAGAAGTTCGAGACTGTCTTTTAGAGAGAGAGAGAGGGCATGTGGCTCCTGGTACCGTTGCTGACTGTGGAACTGTGTTGATCATTTTTGGAGATGTAGCTCCAGATGTAGGCAAAGCAACAGTCACAGGGATCTGCAAAGCTGATGTCAAACATTTGGGAGACACTGTTGGTTGTGTAGTTGAAATGAGAACGGATGATGCGAGGTGTCCTGTTTTTACAGTTGATATAGCCACAGTGTTTCCGAGATTTGATGTACAAAGTCTATTTGACAAAACAGGCATAATTCTGGAAGAGGTATCATTTCCACTGACTAAAACAGGAGGTCGTGTCCCAACTGAAGCAGGGGATGAGGTCACTGAAAGAGAACTCAAAGGTACATTTGCTCCTATTCCTGAAAATGTATTTGCAGCTCTTGCTGACTCACTAGCAGGAGGGAGATTTTGACTCACAATATTTGAGGTTGCTGGAACTGAGTTACCACTTGGTGAGATGGGTGAAATACAGCCCTTACTACTTTTGTCTTCACCTCTCGGCATTACACTTTGCAATATATTAATTGATGACATAGCTGGCACATTTCCTGGAGGATTTATAATTGCTTGACCTATGTTTAGTCCAATTTTCACATCTTTAATCTGAGACACAGTTGGTGAAGAATTTATTTTTATTGGTGCTCCTACTGTAGAGGGAATTAGTACTATTTGAGGTTGCTCTGGATTCTTAATATATGTTTTATTCAAGGGAGAAGGAAGTGTCTGTTTTAATGATTCAGCAACAATAGTTGAGGATGAAGTGCCACTAGGAACTGGAGCATTAATAAGAACTACTTTCTGGGTAGAAACACTTTCTGGTGCTGATGCCATATTAACTGAAGGTACACCGCCTGAAGGAAGAATAGATGGAGCTGATACCAGCATCAGTTTCTGACCTAGAGTCTCACTGAGCCCATTTCCATTTATTGCTGTTGTTGCTTCTGATCTTGTAACTGGGTAACTTTTTGTGATATAATCTGCTTGTTGTGGTTTAGTTGATGAATGAGTAACATTTGTATTGGTTTGCCCAAAATTTCCTGTTGATATGCTAATTACACTAACTGAACTATTTGCTGTTGTTGGTAGCAGTGAGCTGGAGGAAATGGAGGGCTTAAGGGGTGAAGAGGGCATGTATGATGTTTTTTCTATCATGGGGCCCACATAACCACTGCTGAAGGTTTGGCCTAATGTAGATTTGAGATTTTTCCCCATGGGTGGATGAAAGCCACATGAAATAGACACAGACGTAGGTGCTTGGCTGAAAGATGGTAGACTAGACGTAGTAGTCACTCCGGCTACTTGTGAGGAAACAGGGCATGATGTTGATTTTGGCACAAGAAACGCCTGAAATTGAGGTGCAAAGGTGAAAACAGAGCCTGAAGGTAAACTATTAGGTGAATTTTGTTCCGAATTAGTTTGTACTTTTACAACTCCAGTGTTCCCGCCTCGAGTCCTAACAAGAATTGACTGTGAATCTCTTATACATACTGTTTTTAGTTCTTGCTTTGCCTCAGAAGAATCAACAGTTTGCTGTAAAAGACAGGGGAGGGAACTGCCAGGATCTGCAGATTCATGTAGTGTTGTTGCTGGCAGGAGAGGCTGAACTGTTGATGAAATGGTAGGTGAAGTGTTAGGCTGGGGGAATGTGGTGGATAAAACTGTACTCTTGACTTTTCCTGCTTCACTTTGGCTAGTCTTAACTGGTGATGTTAATACATTACTTACAGAAGTTATAGGTGACAGAGACTGTGATCTAGCACTCACATTTGATGAAAGTGTAATTGTCTTATTGAGAACTGTATTAGGTAGTTGGGTAGAAACAGAGGTGACAGGAACAGATACTACAGAACAGTTTACGCTTGTTGTCTGTGGGCAAGGTGAACAACATTCTGTGCCTTTCTGCTGAGGTGGAGGTATCTCTTTTGCAACCGTTTTCCCCTCTTTGTGCTGAATCACAAAATTCTTAGGCAGAATAAGAACTTGCTGCATGATCTTTTCTCCTGTTTTCGAATCCACCACAGGCTGCATCTGAATCTTGACAGAACTACTGTGAAGGTCTACTGGCAACCACTGAGCACAGGGCACTTTGTACACCATCTGTAAAGGTCCTTTTGTACTGGTGAGGCAGGTCAATGCTGGCTTTATGGGGCTTGTTTCTGTAGGAGATAGAGCTGGCTTGTCCTCAGCAGGAACACTCCTACCCGTGGAAGGGGGCAGTTGATTTGTTAAGGTCACTTTGTTCCCAATATTCTTTGCAAGCAAAGCCTGAATAGGTTTGGTCCCTTTCTGGAGAGTAGACACTGGTACTGAATCCTTTGAGGCAAAGGACTCTGCAAATGGCAGTTCCGTAGGCTTTGATTCGTTTGAACAGTCAATCTGCATGTCGACATCTAAGTTCTCAGCTGGTGTCTCATTTGTGCTTAGCTTTGCTTTCTTCCTTGGTGAAAGCTCTTCTGTGCTCTCATCTAGACAACTAATTTGTCTGGACTGCCGTTTAAGTGTTTTAGGCAGTGTCTTCACTGTATCTTTAGAAGGCAATTCTTTTTTCAACAACTTGCTTCTGGCCACAGGAAAGCCTATGTCTGATAATTTCATATCATCTGAAAATGATAAAAACAAGCATCCTGTTATAGAAAACAATGATTGCGTAACACCAATTAAAAATATATAGTCACCCTTTGAGCAGGTAATTTAAGAAGTACAGACATTCGAAAGCTTCTGCACTACTAAAGGAGGTTGACAAGCTGACTTCTGTATCCCAAGTATGCTCAAGAGCAACCTATTACAGTAGTTTTGGTCTAATCCTGCTGTCTATGTGTAAGTGATAAGGAAAAACTCATGGTTAAAAAGAAGTTGAATCTGGCTAGTCTTCTTTCTCTAGATACGGAGAACTTTGTACCACAGAAGAATGGTTGCTATTCTGTATTTTCTTTAGGGACTCTAAATGAAATGTTCAACATTTCCTGTTTTTTTATCCTTAAATAACTTATAGTCATATCTGGTCAGAAGTACACTTTTACAATTCACAAGACATGAAATATGTTAACATATCATGAGTTTTTCCATCAACTTCTTATATAACTAAAGAATGCCACTGCTGAGTTAAAATAAGTCACATGCAATTTTATCTGTCTAGCTACCCAAACTTATTAGAATGATGGGTTTACTTTGCTCTCAGTTGGCCATCAACCTTGGCCACACCTCATTTAAAAGAAATCCTCACAATCTTAAGGATTTATCAAATTCATTTACAGCAAACTTTGCCAACAGAACTTTATGAGTAGTAACAATAAAAAGATAATCAATAAATTCCAAAGGGGTAACAGATTAGCAGTGCAGGATCTGTAACAAGCAATGACACACATGTAACTTAGGGTTAGGCATTGGCTCCAGAAGCTCTGAAAATTTAATAATAGCTTTCAAGAAATTGCTTACAAGGATATGGATGGTTTTTCTTTAAAATATCAGATTTCCTCAATCACACTCACTGAGCAAATTACCTTTTGCCTTTACAACAAACAGCAAATTCTCTTTATACTTACATTTAGAAAACTGGAATGCCTACCTGGATCCTCATGCTCTTTCTCCAGGCTGTCTAGAGGTTCTGCTGCATCTACAGACTTACTGATTTCAGCTTTAGGAGCCTCTCTCTCAGGGTTCCCTTCACAGTCTTCAGTAGTCCACAGTTCTCTTGTGAACTGACCATGATCAGGTAGTCTTCGGAAGTCATCATAGTCTTTCTTCAGGCGGCTCCTGAAATAAACGAATGTAATATGGAACTTCTAGAAGTTAAAGTAAAATAAGCATTTTAAACTAAATATCGAAATGCTTTCAATTGTCATTAAACATTTTTTGTTTTAAGTGTATCTAAATATTTATTAGTTCAGTCTTGCCAATAATCCAAGAAGACAAAACGTATGATATAAGCTTTACAAAATTTAAAGAAAGGTTACGTCTTTAAACTTTCTGAATAAAGTTTGAACACACCATCTCTCTGAGGGCTATAACTATTTTAAAAAGGCAATAGATAACTAAAATTTTCTATTTGAATTGAAAAATTGGCCTGGGGCCCATCAAGTAGCCTAGCCAACAAGTCCCAGTGATCTGCATGTCATATACATGCTTGATTTAGCATGAGTTAGCAAAGAGTAGCTATGAAACAAATATCCCTTTTTATATATAAGATTAGAATAGAGAAACATCTATATAATGGTTGAATGCCATCCCCACTCTCAGCTATTGACTATCTGTATTTCATGGATGATAATAATTGGAAAAATATTTCATATGCTCACATCTTATCTTTAAATACCTTCATTTGTATTCATATTTTCCTTCTCTTCTACCTATGTTAACACCCCCAATTTTACATGTATCTTCTTGTCTAGTTACTACTCTACTGTTATTCCTCTATGTAATTCAACACAAATTATTACAAAACAAAAATTTTTAATTAAAAGAAATCAAAATGCTTTTTCTATACCTCAATCTGTATTTCCTGGTGCTATCTCACTTCTCCACTGCATTTTATGCCAGAGGGTCACAAAAGAGTACTACTCTTCAGTTCTTCTCCTAATTCTCTTCTATAGCTTCTTTTTCTTCAACTTACCAAGTTTCTAAGGCACCTTTCTTCCTTGTTTATCCTTTTTATCTTACTTAGCATTCTCCCAAAGCCTCTTAAAGTGTCCTGTTCGTCTACCTCACTTACAAATGTTGCAATGTCCACTGTTCATATAATTTCTACTAACCTCATGACTCTTAATATAATCAATGCTGATAACTCCCAAATTTGTACCTCAAATCTAGTAATACTATTGAATTACTTACATAACTCACATTATGCCTACTTACCACCATCAAGTAGATGCCTAGAAAGTCTATCAAACGTAACATGTTTAAATCCGAACTATTCAGCCCTTATCACTTCCCAAACCTGACTCTCCTTCAGTCATTCCTGTCTCAGTTAATGGCAAATCCACTATGACAGTTATCTAGATCAAAAATTTTAGGCATGGGAATTTTCACTCATGAATTTCTACTTTATTAGCTACTTCATTCACTGTTGGGACAGAATACTTGATAGAAGCAACTTAAGGATGGAAGGAAGGGAGTGTATTTGTTTCAGTCTGAGAGTACATCCTAGCAAAGAAGTTATGGCAACAGGAGCTTGAAGTGGCAGGTTCTTACACTAACCATCAGGGATAAGACCAGTGCCTGAGCTCATCTCCCTTTCTCTTGTTTACTCTCAGGGTCTACTCCACATTTAGGGTGAGCCTTTCTAACTCAATTAACCTATTGTAGAAAATTCCTTACAGACATGCCCCCAAAGCTTATTTCCATGGCATTTCTAAGTTTCAAGTTTACAATAGCATTAACCTATCATAGTTATATATAATATTTAGTCAAATTTTACCAATCTTACATTGAAGCTATACCTAAATCCAAATCACTTCTTGTCATGTGTGACTGACTCTACAAGCTACTCTCCGTTTTTGTTTGTTTTTTGTTTTTTAGGGTCACTACTACACTATACCTAGTTCACCTGCTCTCGTCTTTACAGCTATTTCAACATGGTAGCTAAAGCAAATGCTTTAAAATTTAAGGTCAGGTAGTTGCAGAGATAGTTCCTATGGGTAAAGGTTCCTGCTACCAAGAATCACATGGTAGGAAGAATCAACTCCTTACACATTGTTCTCTAGCCTCCACATGTGCACCATGGCACACACAAGTGTATTTCAGGCCACAAACCATATCCCACCTCCATATACACAAATTCAATCAACCAATCAATCAATCAATCAATCAATCAGCCAGTCAGCCAACCAATGTAAAAACAAAAACCAAACCAAAACAAGAAAGCTTAAGGTTAGAGATACAGCTCAGTGGTATTCGTTTAGCCATGTACAAAGATCTGAATTCAAGTCTCAACTTGCAAGCAAGCAAGCAAGCAAGCAAGCAAGCAAGCAAGCAAGCCCAACAGAGAAGATAACATCCTATCTCTGTTCAAAACCTTTGAAAAGTACTCATCTTAGTCCACATAAACTCTTAAATTCCTGACCTGGATACCTTTACCTTTGTGTCTACTACCATCTTTATCAATCACTTTTCTTTGGCTGTAGCTAACTTTGTGCTTCCTCTATATACCAAATACATTTCTATAGTTAGAGATTGTGCCCCTTTTATTGGGTTTTTCTCTCTAATGAATATTAGAGTATGCATTATGAGTGTGCATAAGCTTTGTGAATAGCCTTTACGGTCTCAAACAAGAACTTCATATTCCCTCCCTCATGTTCTTTCCACTAGCATTTATCACATTTGAATCTGTATATTTCTTCCATTAGAAAGTAAATCACAGAGATTTTTTTTGTATTTGATGAATTACAAATGAGTAAAAAGAAATCTAAATGATTTTATTATATTTTCCCACAATCATAAATGGGGACTTAGAATAAGTTATATACATCACAAAAACTTGTTACCTGTTTCTCTGAAAAGCCTTCATTAACTTTGGTTCCCATGGTAGCAATTCATTTAAAAGGCGTATCAGTGTACTATGTAATTCTTTTACAGCTTGCCTCCGATGGTACCATTTGCCCTAAAAACATAATTTTAAAAAGTAAATTCCTTATACTTAATCTAAAGTTAATGTCAATTAAGTTTTATTCGCTAATAAAAATAACAAAAGTACTAATAATTTATCAAAAATATTTTCCACAAAGGTTTACAAAAGAGGAAATATTTTTAAGAAATCTAAATATGTTTAGTGACCTTCAATTCCATACTTGAAAACCCAAACACATATTATCTAAGTAGAAAAAAAACAAGTTTAAAAATGGTGCAATTATGTTAGTTAGTAAAGTAAATGTTAAGTAAAAAAAAAGTTAAGTAAATACCTTAACAAATCATTTACTAAACATATGTAGTGTCTTTGGTTTAATTCCCAGTGCCAAAGTAGGCATAAAAACAAACAACCCCCCCCAAAAACCCTACCAACCAAATGAACAAAACAATGTAAAAGCACAAATATTTAAATGCACTCATCAAATAAATTTGGTTCATGTTGTAAAGTTTTAACTTCTAAGAGAGACAGAGAGATTTAACAAACTTTCTTAGACATTGTTAGAGTTATTTTAGTAGTTTTTAGCGTAGAAAAGTAACTGATACAGTTAACTTGTTTATTTTACATGTGTTGAGATGTCTGTGTGTGTGCATGTGCAAGAAGATTTAGAAACCGAAGGGTAACATTAGGATGCAAATCTTCCTGCTTCTACAGTGAGCATCCGTACCTGCTGAATTACCTTCCTGAGCCCAGTCAACTAGGTTTTAAAGTCTACAACACTACACTAAAATTAATTATTACTGACATTCCTCTTATTTGCTGGTATTACAGTTATTTTCTGTCCCCTCTCCCTCCCCCTCTGCCTTCCTTCTCCCCCACAACCCCCATCCATCTATGTGCACTGTATCTTTGTATACTATATCTATGTACATCCATATCTGCTTGATTCTGATACCCAAACTAGTTCTCAAACTAAGACTGCAACAAAGACTGGGTGTGGTAGTACATGATTTAATCTTGCACTGGAGAGGAAGAAGCAGTTGGATCTTGAGTTTGAGGCCAGCCAGGGTAACACAATGAGACCCTGGCTCAAGAATAGAACAAGACAAAACAAGGAAATAAACAGCATCAAATAAACTCATATCATGTAGTTTATAAAAGCCTTAAGTAAAGATATACCTCATCAACATATATAAAATCATCTCATCATTACAGAAACAACACATTTAAGAACAGCACTTAACTATTACATTCATGTATCATGTAATTCATATGTATTACTTCTAATGAAAGATAAGTATTGTAGATCACATTTAACAAATCTAAAATCAGACTTTATTCGATAAGCAACTGTTGAGTTAATCTGCCCATATATAGGAGAGTAAGGCTACTATCTATAGAAAAGGTATATTCTAAAGTTATACATGGAGCTGCCAATTTTTATATACACATACATGCACATACACAAAACCTTCATAATTTATAATTATAATTTTGTAACTTTATAACACAGTCATTAATTGTATAGCCTGATCAGAAAGTTTCAATATTTTGAAGCAATAGAATATGTTTATAAAAACACAAACAGCTATTATTTCTTCTAAGGTTTTTGAATTTTTAATTTTTGAAAATTGGTTATTTTATTTATTTACATTTCAAATGTGTCCCCTTTCCTGGTTTCCCCTCCATAAATCTCCCATCCCATCCCCCCCTCTCTCCTGCCTCTATGAGGGTGCTTCTCCCCCTCACCATTCCTGTTTCACCACCCTAGCATCCACCTATGCTGGAGCACCAAGCCTTCACAGGACCAACAGCCTCCTGTTTCATTAAGGCCAGATAAAGCAATCTTTTGCTACATATACATGGGTCCCTCCATGTGAACTCTTTGGTTGGTGGTTTAGTCCCTGGGGGCTCTGGAGGGGGTACAATCTCCTTCACCTTCTTTTAGCCCTTCTCCTTTCTATTCCATTGGGGTCCCTGGGCTTATAAGGTCCTATGGTTGGCTGCGAGCATGCACATCTGGAATACTACTCAGCTAGTAAAAACAATGACTTCATGAAACTCGCAGGCAAACAAGTGAAATTCCTGAGTAAGGTAACCCAGTCACAAAAGAATACACATGGTATGTACTCACTGATGAGTAGAAATTAGCCTAAAAGTTTGGAATACCCACAATACCACCCACAGATCATATGAAGCTCAAGAAGAAGGAAGACCAAAGTGTGGAGGCTTCAGTCCTACTTAGAAGGGGGAACAAAATAATCACCGGAGGTAGAGGGAGAAAGAGGGGGAAGAAAAGGGGGGTGGATCAGGTGTGGGAGAAAACCAGGGAGATGTACAGAGGGTCAGGAAATTGAACAGAAGTGTGAGGCAGTGGGGGATGGGGAACTGGGGGCAGACACTAGAAAGTCCCAGAATCCAGGAAAGCAAGAGGTTCCCAGGACCCAATGGGGATGACATTAGCGGAAATGCCCAGCAAAGGGAAGATAAAACCCGTAGAGACCATATCCAGTATAGTCACGGCCCTGGTTGAGGGATGGGGCCACCTACCCATCTCAAAAATTTTAACCCAGAATTGTACCTGCTTACTTCCCAAAAAAAAAAAAAAAAATGTATAGACAGAGTGGAACAGAGACTGAAGGAAAGGCCATCCAGAGACTGCCCCACCTAGGGATCCATTCCATCTACAGACATCAAACTCAGACACTATTGCTGATGCTAAGAAGCACTTGCTGACAGGAGACTGATATAGCTATCTCGAGAGGCTCTGCCATTGCCTGACCAATACAGATATGGATGCACACAGCCAACCACTGGGCTGTGGTTTCTGAATACTAAAGAGAACTGTTTATTAGAAGCGTAAGAGGAGGTAGGGTTATGAGCTATAGATACACCAAATTTGAACCTTATGCTAACTCATGTCTAAAAACAATTTATTTTATGTGCATGAGTGTTTGCCTGTATGTATATAAGTTCACTACATTGTGTAATGCATGTGAAGCCAAAAGAGGGAGTTGGACCTTCTGGAACTGAGTTACGAGGTGCTTGTACACCTCCTTGTGGAAGGTGGTAAATGAATATAGGTCTTCTGTAAGAGCAACAAATATTATTAACTGAGGTCAGTTAATATGGAATTTCCTACAACATATGATTCTCAATCTTCCAAACACAGTGACCCCCTTAACACAGTTCCTCATGTTGTGGTGACCCCAACCATAAAATTATTTTGTTACTACTTCCTAACTATAATTTTGCTATTGCTATAGATCATAATATAAATAGTTGATATGCAGATGGTCTTATGTGACTCCTGAGAAAGGAGCATTTCATCTACAAAGGGATTGTGACCTACAAATTGAGAAATGCTACTATAACTAAATAGTACTGCTTTCTTTTCAAATGTGTTCTAAGAAAAGTTCAAGTCAGACCCAAGTAAGTAGTGAGCTATACTTTAAAATCAAATTTTTCTCAAAAGAACTGGTAAAATAACATGAGGTCTTATTTCGATCCATAAAACAAAACTGTTAAACAGAATAAGAAATAGTATTCATCTAGGGCAACCACACTTCTTTTGGCTTTGAGACTAGTGGAGATCACAAGATACCTATGGTTTTCTATCATAGATTATTAATAAAATGTATAAATATATAAAAGTATGTCTCTAGTGAAAGGAAACTTATACACTGCCATGGGAATGTGAATCTATAGTCTTGAGGTGATTAAGAGCACAATCATTACATGCACTGGCATTTAAGTAACTTTTCACTCAACTACTCAGATGGGAGAGAACTCAAGGCTTCATGTGTCATCTGGTTAAAACATGATACTGACAATCCAAATGCAACTAAAACGGTAACATTAGGGGCCCCATAGCACTGGTGCTAGGCACTGAGCTCTGAGCCTTGTGCTTTATCTTCCACCAAACTTCTGTCCCAACACTGCTGCTGTCTACAGAGGAGTGACTTCCCTTTCACAGTGTACAGAGAACTATTACAAAAAGCATAAACATCATTCATTTTACAAGCAATTAATAACAATCTATTCTACCTTTGATTCAATAAAAACAATCTACTTCAAATCAAACTTTGATTTAAACATAATTATGTTTAAACTAAGTAAATAATCATAAACCAGAAATAGCTTTCTAACTGATTAATAACTTTACTGATGAAAAAATTTTTTGGCTATTTTTTCCACGATGGATTTATTAAAACTTAAAAGGACATGCCCTCCTAGAAGAAAGTCACCTCGGGAAATACTTGTAAAATGGAACTGGCTTCAGACTAAAATGCTGCATCTCAGAAGTGTTAAACTCCACTCTTCCAGACATCATGCTGTCTCTCCTGGTCCCGGCAAGATTGGGTCCTACACAAGTGAAATAGATTGTACTGTGCAGATAGTTTGCCGAATCAAAAGTATAATAGTAATTAAAATAGAGACATATTTTCAAACTGAATTTAAAGAAAAAAACATCAAACTACTGTGGTGGCACCCATTTATAATCCTAGCACTAGAGTTAGAGGCAAGAGGATGTGCTTCAAGTTTGACATCAGTCTGGGCTACAGAGTGTGTTTCAAAAGAAAAGAAAACCAGGACTTCCCTACCTTTATTAATGTAAACCTTACGGTTTTTTTTTGTTTTTTTTTTGTTTTTTTTTTGTTTTTTTTTTTTTTTTTAAAGACAAAGTCTGTGAGTTGTTTCTGGGGCAGTGCGAGCCTCTGGGGTTAGCATCCCACTATCAGTGACTGCATATTATGTCTGTTCTTTTGTGACTGGGTTATCTCACTCAGGATGATTGTTCTCTAGATGCAGCCATTTTCTTAAGAATTTGGTTAAGTCATTGTTTCTGGTGGCTGAGTTGTATGCAGTCCAAGAAATAAAGAAAAAAAACAAAACAAAAAAAATAGTCATGTTCAATCCTTACCCACCAAGAATACATTGACAAATTCCGGGTTGTACCCTGTATTACATGTATTGTCTGCCCATTGTAAAAAAAAAAAAAAATCTTTACACACCGAGAAAACTTTGACTATTTCCAGGTTGCATCTTGTTTTACGTATACTTTATGCTCATTGTTACTGGTGGGATCTTTATCACACTATCAAACCTTAAAAAAAAAAAAAAGTACTGACAAAAATGTATTGTATAATTTTATGCAAAATGCTTAAAATCTGTACATTTATCTTTGTTTTGTAAAATAAAGTTGTTAAAAAAAAAGCCAAAGTCTTCATGTGTATTGATTACAGAACTAAAAGAACGAAACTGTTACACAAAAGGACCAATAGATTGGACTGGTATTTGGGGCAACTACTCAGGTGCTAAGAGCATTGCTAAAAACTTATTTAGTATATTATTTAATGTTATGCATGTAATATTATTATCAGAATCCTGACCATTTTCAGTGATTGAAAGTTTAACAATAAATTCAAATACATTATATAAATTTAATATTATGAACATTTAAAAACAGAGTAGTATTTTTTAAAAGGTTTATTTGTTTATTTTATTTACATGAGTACACTGTAGCTGTCTTCAGACACAGCAGAAGAGGACATCAGATCCCATGACAGATGGTTGTGAGCCACCATGTGGATACTGGAAATTGAGCTCAGGACCTCTGGAAAAGCAGCCAGTGCTCTCAACTACTGAGCCATCTCTCCAGTCCATGTAATTTTTTTAAAAAAGCTTTACTAATTTTGTGTGTTTTGCTTGCATGTATATATGTGTACTATGTGTGTATTTCATATCCAAGGAGGTTAGAAGATGGCACTGGGTCTCCTGGAATTAGTTACGGTGATATGGAACACCATGTCAATGCTGGAAACTGAATCTGGTTCTTCTGCAAGAACAACTACTCTTAACCACTGAGCCATTTTTCCAGACCAAGAGTAGTATTCTTTTTTAATGAACAGATTATAAACCTTATGAACAATGAATTTTGAGCATTCAACAGAAAAACAACAGTGAATAGTTTAAATTCACAGCTTACCTTTCATTGCTTCTCATCCAATGTCCACAGCATCTGCAGATTGCCAGCTCCCTTTGTACTAGAGTTTTAAAGTGACCCTCTGGGGAATATTATTAAAAGAAGCTGATCTATGGTCACAAGGTAAGTCCTTTATTATATTATGCAGTTTTATAAGTTTTTTGAGTATACTGCACCAACAACCTACGAAACCATGAGGAAAGACACAAACTTACAAAACTACACAATACTGTAAAATGAAAACCTGCATCTTAATGAATGTGAATGAAATGAGCATGGGGGAACTTACCTCACAACTAAAGAACAACTCCATCCTGCTGCAAATCTGGGATGGGTTTGACAATGCCAGACTAACACTGCCTAGGGTGCTGCAAAGAGGGAGTTGGCAATCTACTAATGTTGGGGACATTGGAAACCTAAGGGGGGAAAACAAATGTATCTCATCATCATGGATATGTCTGCACATTAATAAACTCAGATGCTCTTTATAGTAAAAACACTTATATAAACCATCCTTTCATTAAAAATATTTTCTTGTACTGTTGTATATAATCAAAACAAGTTATTAGGAATCATATAATAAGAAAGTTAAATCATATATTAATATAGAAGAATTTTTTAATTTGAGAAAGTATTGTAAAAAGAAATTTTATTATATTGTAGGTAATAAATGTTATGATGTTCATGATAGATGAATATATACCATTTTATCCTTTGAAAAATTACATAGCAAAAAAAATTGATAAGTACAGTCAAAGTATGAATGCCACTCTCCAGCATCCTTCTGCTTACAAATATTAGTACAAAGAAAGAAACATGGATCACAAGACAAAGTACTTGTATCCCAGGACTAATTCTTAGCACGGACAGAAATCTTATGATAGAAAAGAAAGTCCTATTTCTCATTTCAAGAAAAGTAAGAATAACTGTGAAGGTGTCACTAGATCCCTGATGATCAATGATGGCTCATTTAAAACCAAATGCAATATGCACCACAATGTTCATTGCAGCCCTATTTATAATAGCCAGAAGCTGGAAAGAACCCAGATGTCCTTCAGTAGATGAATGGATACAAAAATTGTGATACATTTACACAATGGAGTACTACTCAGCTATCAGAAACAATGGTCTAACGAAATTCTCAAAAAAATGGATGCATCTAGAGAATATCATCCTGAGTGAGACAACCCAGTCACAAAAGAACAGACATAACATGCAGTCACTGATAATGGGATACTAACCCCAGAAAGCCCTGAACACCCCAGAAACAACCCACAGACTATGTGAAGATCAAGAAAAAAAGAAAAAAAAAGAATATATTTTAATTAAAATAGAACTGTATCACATCCCCCCCTTTTTCCCTAAAGCCCCTCCCAGTTTCTCTCCTATCTCCTCAAATTAATAACCTCTTTTCCTATATTATGGTTATATATATACATATGTGTATGTATAGGTATCCACAAATACTTAATTACAACCTTATAAAAATGTGTTTGTATACTTTTATGCAAAAATGCTTAAAAATCTGTACATTTATCTTTGTTTTTTAAAATAAAGTTAAAAAAAAGGAAAAAAGAATAATAAGAAAAAAAAAGTGTCTTCCAAAGAATGTAAACTCATATGAATGAAAACAGCACAAATAAAATTTAAAATTGCTTTAGCTGGGTTTGGCTTTAATCTCAGCACTAGGAGGCAGTTGAAGGAGGTTCTCAGAGTTCAAGGCCAGCCAGTCTGGTGTATAGCGCAAGTTCCAGGTCAGCCACGGCTATACACCTTGACTTGAAAAACTAAATCCAAACCAACAAAACCTATGTTAATAAACTAAAGTCTAGGTAATAGCAAATAAAAAAAAATTAATGCTACATCTAGTAAAAAACTGCCCCCACATTTCCACAGTCCTGTATATCAGTTCAGGAGATAAAATAACCCTGTGATCTCATTGCTATATAGTCCTTTTTGAAAAAGTGCTAGTTTTGATAATATAGTAAAATGACTGCATATTACTATGGAAAACGTTACAAAAGCATTTTAACATTGCCAGGTAAAATTCTCTCTCACACTCTCGATAGCTTCACTTAAGTGTCATGTTGAATTTACACATCCCCATTTGCTATACTTCTAAATTAGCACTAAAATCAAGTACAAGTACACAATTGCCACTGTGATGACGTCACTGCTTTGTACAAACAGAAACCTGGGTGGCAGATCACATTCCTAGTGAAGCAGCTAATTCTCCACTACAGGAAAAAAAAAAATGTACTTAAATTTTTTTTCTTACATTCAATCTATCCATGAATTTTTGCTTAAAGGCAGATCCCTCTTTGAACAAACTATGATCAAGCATAAAGTGAGCAAATAATGAAAAAAACAAATTCACATAAAATTTTCTTTAAAAAGAGTGATAAAAATCTTCCATTTTTTTACTACCTAGAAGGCAATGTCTAACAAATTTCAAATACAACAAGACTGAGTAAATGTATTAAAACATTCATGCTCTAACTTCTAGGAAGACTAAAACATTTCCTAGAGTAGAAAAAATGTTTCCAAAATAATTCAGCAGAATAGAAATTAATCTCATGTAAAGCTATAAGAACCCAAGCAGCAAAAAATAGGATTCCTCTTCAAGAATACTAAAAACTCCTGTAGCATAAATTATAACTGAGAGAAATTAAAAGGTCTTGTCAGACTTTATTTCTCTCCATCTCAACTAGATGCCTTCCTTTAGACAAAGCTGAGGCAGATGAATAAGTACAGCGTGGTAGAATCCAAAAGAAATGATGTAGACTAAGAGACTATAAACTTCTATTGTAATGAACAGTTTGACGGCAAAACCTGAGATATTTTTAAAAGTCTTTTAAATTTAACAATAAAGTGCTCTACAATATAAAGCTGGTTAATGAGAAAACAAAAATAACCTTTTAAATGCAATGTTGGCTGGATAAGAAAATGGAATTTTTTTTCTACCCTAGGGCAAGGACACATGCAGTTCAGGCTGGCTTCAAGCCCACTATGTAGGGAAGGTTAACCTGGAACTTCTGGTCCTACTTTCCTTTCCTCTATGGCCAGGGATACAGGGATGTACAACATACTTGGCTTCCCTTGTTTGTAGGAAAAAGTATTTAGAAAGACCCCAGAGAGAAGAAACTCTCTGAAACAGCTAGGTGTTTATTAGTGAATTAAATGAACAGCCCACGTGCAACTTCTAACTTTAGAGAAACTTATGGGTAACTAAACATCTACACCTTCTTTGATATTCGTTGTTATAAAGAATGAAAATTAATGTTAAATGAAAGAAATGTTTTGATTCTAAGTACTATTTTAGTCCTGACAGTAATCCTCCGAGGGTATAAATATTAATCTTCATTCATCTTGCAATAGCCAGGAAGCCCACAGGATGAGGGATATGTCAAAGCAGCCATCTCTATTGTCTAGTCCATACATTAAAAAAAAAAAAAAAAAAAAAAAAAAAAAAAAGCCTCCCTACAACAGTCTTTACAGTAAATTCAATTCCAGTAAGTATTAACTTGTGCAAATATATGTCTACAATAAAAAGTGATAGCTGACAGACAGTCTGACAATGGGGATAGGGGAGACAGACCAAAAGCAAACGTATCAAAACAATTCTTCAAAATATATGTTTGAATATTAATTAGATCAAGTAACAGCAACACAGTTTTATGGTACTAAAACAACTGATATTTATAACAGTGATCACCGAGTCAATCACAGAGGTTTAAATTGTGCTCAGATAGTAGGAGGCACAAAAAACATCATTAAATGATTAAAATAAGGATTTTTAATTACATTTATGTGTACTAAAAAATGTTAAGTAGAGCATCTTACTCTTAAATGATACCAAGTTAATTTCTGTAATTTGCACAGATCACTTCCAACATCAGATTTTGAAAAGGAAAAAGGTAATTGTGAAGATAATTCTAAAATCAAAACTGGTCACTTTCACTGGATAAGACAACTGTCTATGTAAACTGTCCTTTAGAGCTTCAGCCAAGGGGAAATAGTTTACATCCTATTGGTACTTCAGTAACATTATCCCTGGTAAAGTACAGTTCCAAAAACCCAATTTCTCCAAGAATGGAAACATCAAAAACAACTTGTAAATAACAAAGAACATAGACAAGTTTGGAGACAAAAAATATAATCCATAAAACTATCTATATAACCTCAAACTTCCTAATAAACCTACTTGCAAAAGACTACACTGTCATGAGCCTTCAGTTCATTTCTGCACTTTGTTTTCTACTTTATCCTATGAAGGAAGATGACATGCTCATACTGGAGATCCACTTCATTAAGGAAGTCAGGTTTCACAGAGAATCTTGAGGGTCTGCAAGAATTTTCTCCTGTAATATGTGCTTTATGTGCTTAAATCAGCTATGCTTAAAACTGCAGCATAAACAAAATTTGTATCATAGAAAGTAATGTTTATGTGTAGTATACAAAGGCTGTGCAATTTACAGAAGCCTACTCAGTTATGAAACATGAAAACAATACCTTCTGAGGCAGTAACTAAAAACAATAGCTCCTATAAAACTATAATTTATGCTGATTTTTTAAAAAATGATAATCCTTTTCTGCTAAAGAATCAGCCTTTTATGAACATAAAATATTAAATAAGATGAAAAAAATAAACCTTTTTGGCTGAAAGTTTTATCATAGTGTGTTTTTTGTTTGTTTTTGTTTTGATGAAGAACATATTACTATAGTAAATTTTAATAAAACAGCCTTCCACATCAAGAGACTTCCCAGATACATAAAGTACATATAAAAACAAAGGTTTCAACTATTTTTAAATGGAGGTATTTCTGAAATGTTTTTCCTACTTTCTGATGATATACTAACCATATGGTTTTTCTTGTTAGGTGATGACTATTTAGACTGTTCTTGTTTTGAGATGGTCTCACTAGGTAGTGTTAACTGGCTTGGTTCTCACTATGCAGACCAGGCTGGCTTTGAACTCAGACTTTATTTTAGCACTGCCTCCCCTGAGCGCTGCTATTAAAAGCATGTGTCTCCACATCTGCTGATGACTAGTATGAACATACTTCACTTCTAGGATTACAGCGATCCTCTCAGATGTATCATATGATAGACTTCTGAAATGCTTAAGGTCTTTTCACTCTGCATTAAGACAGCACTGAGGTTTTGTGATACTTCAGCCTGATCTCTTCAACGTACTTCCAATAAATCATTCTTAACAACATGTAAAATGGCTACTATTAACCTGCTGAATCACTTTATCATACTTTATAATATCTATATCAAAAAGTTCTAAGCACAAAGCAGGTGGTTTCATGAGAAAAGAGTTTAATGACTGATTTTTCTTAAATCTTTGATATCTTCTCCCCTTACTTATAGGTGTATAATTGTGTTTCCAATATGACATAAATGCTAGTTAAGTAGATGTTATCTATTTATAATGAACAACACAGAGCACTTTACCACGTGAGAGCGTGTGTGTGTGTGTGTGTGTGTGTGTGTGTGTGTGTATACACACACATATACATATATATATAAACATCACTTCAGGAAAATAATTGATCAATTATTAAGACATACAGTAAAAAATTAATCTTAAAAGCCTAGAGTCTGTAACAGTTGTTTTAGGAGTCATCTTGGTAGCAATAAAAAGAATTTGGGACCTGATTATATTTGTTTAATATTACATAGGATTAACTTTGTTGCTATGTAATAGGTTTTCATTAAATAAGAGTATGCAATATCTTAAAAGCTATCAAAAACAACCAGCATATGGATAATATCTAAGACTATACTTATTATAAACCAGGTAAAAAAATTAATCTTCTTGCCTTGATACAATCTTTTTGTATTAAAAATGAAAATTAGACCACACGGGAGAAATGAAAGAGACAATGCTTCTATTCTTAATTGTAAATTTTCATGTTATTAGGAGAACAAGATTTTTAAAAACTTCGGAAAAAAAAGCAGGAATATATTTTAATGCTGACAATAATAGATAGAACTTTTGGATAAACACCTACCGATTTTTTTCTACTGTTTTCCAGATCTTTGAGTTCATTCTCGATTTTTGTGATTAATTCCCTGAGTTCATCAAGATTAGTGCAAATAAGCTAAAACAAAACACAAAAACACAGCTTGATAACACATAATATAAAACACCCAAAATGTGGTAACAAAAATTATTTAACATATACTGAAATTAAAACTATTTCTCCATAATAATAAAAGCAAGGAAAGCTCTACCTACAGTTGACGTCTGTGATATTTACTTGTTATGATGTATGAACTTCAGGCTTCATTTAAAATGAGATAAAATCTCACAATGGTAGTCTCATCCTACACCCCCACCTCTATGTTTGCATTATGATCCTGTTACTGTCTTAGTACTATTAACTTTCAGCCCAGAATGACAAAGATCTGGAAACTCATTAGATTTTATAAGTTACTGAATCACCTGTAGGAAATAACCCCACCAGGAGCCTACGAGAAGGTAAAACACAAGCCTTCAAGTGGCCATTATCCTTGTCTTAAGGTTTGCTACCCTATACTTTTACAAACTAAGCTACTGTTGCTAGAAGTTGTACTAAAACTATGTGTAATATAGTCGAAGATAGAAACATAATTAAGTACATATTCTTGTCATACCTTTAATAATTTTTACTGTTGCTTTTTTTTTTTTTAAGATTAAGGTTGTTATATGTAGCCCTGGCTTCTCTCAAACTTTTTATGTTGTTCAGCCATTATTAAGTGCTAGATTTCAAATGTGTCACCCAGCCCAACTGAGCTTAACAGGTCTTAATGAATTTTTACAAGCAGTATCTATTTCCTTCTATAATTGTGTGGCTAATTTTATTTTACTTTGGTTAACACTGGTAAATGACCAAAATGATGAACTCTTATTAACTGACCTAGCTTGGCTTAAGTAAAGTTTATAAACTGAAGATTAAGAAATACTAACAAAAATAGTAGTTACTCCCTATGGTTATTGTAAAATTATATTGTTTGTCCAGTGAGTTTAATACATTTAAGATAATCTATTTTTTAAAAATAGAAAATTCAAAAGCAAAACTACATCTATACAGACAAAAAGTTTCAGATCTAAGAATATCTTGTGATATTTATACTGTATAATTAAAAATATGCTATATATTTATAAATTATCACTAACCTTTATCAGTGTGTTTATTACATTCATTAATGTAAAGTTAAGTGTTTTCTTCAAAAGTACATATTTTTTCATTAGAAAATCAGACAGAAGTAACAATCAAGTGGGTTACAAAATAACTGCTAGTTGTTATTATGTAATTAAAAACAGACAGGAATTGCTTTAAATTAAACTAAAACCTTAAGAAAATTTGATATACATTTATTTATCTGTAAAAATGGCAAAATGGTTCAAATTATCACATATGTTATACCATAATTAGTATTAATTACTTGTTAGAAATATCTGAAAAATTTCAAATTCATTGATAAAGCAGGACAAGTAAATAGCTAAGAAATCCAAATTAAACAATTTTAGGACTGGGGATGTGCTCAGGGGTAGAGTACTTGTAAAACACAAAGACAAAAGCAACTTCAGAGTAGAAAATATTACACAGGAGGAGAGCATAACTGATACACATATTCTGATTTGTAAAATCTGGTATGAAGGAAATGCTGATGGTCAAACAGTAGACTGGTCAACTAGTTAAGAACATCTACAACTAGATAACATTTTCAGCTAATAGTGACTGACAAAGTATCGGCAGAGCAACGTCAGTTCTCCATGGGTGTGATGAGTGCTCACTCAAACTTCTTAGCACTACAGTCTGTTGTTATTACTGTTATGTCATAGTTGTCCTTTTTCACCGAATTTGGTGCATTGGTTAATATCATAGTATAGATTTTTTTCACTTACCTATGGCAAAGCCCAGAGTGATTTTCCTTATATTCTAGGCATGTCACTTAAAATGATTAAAGCATATTTTATGTGTAGTTTGTAGAAATTTACAGGAACAATGAAAGCATATGCCCAACAAACAAAACACATCCTAAAAGTTTGAAAGATCTTTCAATTATCAATTACTCATGACATCAACTACTAATTATATTTCATCTACTGTACAACAGCTGAGGCCAAAGCATTAAAAGGTATATGAAGTAACACTTCTAGCTTACCTAGTTAATAAGCTGTGTTAAATCAACTCTTCTTAAATATCAGTGTGCATACAAAGCAGGGGAACCTAGACAGTTTTGGATTTAGTGTTTTCTACAGCTGACAAGTTTAGTTATAGTCAGTGGGTCACACTTTTGAGTAGTCATGTACTTAGTGACTGCGAATTACAAACCAGCACAATTACTGAGACAGTAAAACATTCTGGTGCTCTGTAGCTAATAAAAATAAAAATTAACAATTTCCAAATTTATAGGGAGAGATATTTTTAGGATAATGTTCTTAAAGTAAATTACCTTATCTAAGTCCTAAGTGTATTTTTTTTAAATGAGAAGATCAGAATATTTTTAGTGGTATTTATCTTGAAGGTACATTAAGATAACTCAATATCTATGTAATAATTTATAATCCTTGTTGTGGAGATAAGATCTTACTACAAAGTTCAAGATGCCCTCAAAATGTTGTAGCTGAGGCTATTCTCAGCCTTCCAAGTGATGGTGTTACAGATACGTGCTATCACAACCAGGCCTGGTTTATACTCTTAATATGCAAACATATTCTTAATATTTGTATATACCTAATGCATGCTTATCATACAATACACAAAATTATGCAAAGCTATTACAAAATTCTGGAGTAGAAATAATTTGATTTATGCCAATTGTATGTCACATATAACTCAATTCCTTCTTTTTTTATAATAAAAGTTTTCTATTTCAAATGGTAATTCTATTAAAACTAGAATCAACACAGTAAAAATTCATCTTAGTAAGGAGAACAAATACATTTAGTAAGAACAAAGAAAAACATCTCATTAAGTTCTTTTCTGGTTAGTAATAATTTAGAAAGTTTTACTGAGACACAGGACCTTCTAGGTGAAAAAGATGCTGAACTGATGGGATTCCCACCAGGCCAGACCACACACACCCCTGGGCTTTTCCTTCCTACTCCAGAGGTCACTACTGCCCCTCCTTCCCAGGGAGAATCTAAGAGTGACACACTTCAATAAGGTAAATAAGCCTTTTACTTGAATGAATCAAGGTTGAGCCTCAACCAACCAATTTACACATGAAACGAATGGAAAGATGGAACTTGGTTGAGGCTCAGGTCAGGCTAGACAGGTATATCTTCAGTTGACACCTAAGAACTAAAAGCAGCTGATGTGAAGTGACTGAGGTGATACAGTGGCAGAGGGTACTACAGAATTCTAAACTGCTTCTACTAGTCATATGCTGAGGGCTCTTTCTAAACAAGTTAAAAATGCTAAAAACTAACAATTGAACACATAGTTTTAGGATAAAATTCATAATGTATTATTTTCATTGACAGTATTAAAAGGCTGTCCCTTCAACTAAAGTTTTATATATGTATTAGAAAAAAGAACAGTACTTTTTAAGTAAAAGAATTTCATGACCATATTTCAGAGAATTACATAATAAAGATTTCCTTATCACTTCAGTCACTAAAATCATGCCATTTTGGAAGAGCCACACTAGGTTTGAAAGATACTTCCAAATAAAGCAAAATTTAAAAAAATGTAGGTCATATTTAAAAAGCAAAGGGGAAATCATGATGAAAAGTAAAAATAATTATGTTCAAACAAAATGGGTCATTTTTACTACTGTTCTAATAAAAGGTCCTACAATTATAAAATCTGTAACTATAATACCAACTATAAAATACAAATTAGAAGTCCACATAGTATTCAAAAATAATTGTATCAAGTTGTTAAAACTATGCTAACATTAAAAATTACATAAACTATGTCTTAGCAGCAAGGACAATAAATAACAAATATTTACTTGACATGAAAACAAAATAATTCTGAAGAACAAGCTAACAAAATATTTAACAACACTATGTAATTAAAAATGTTTTCCTAATGCCTTATGCTAAATAAGATTGAAAGGTTTTAGAGAGATTAAAAACATCTCCATTTATAAATTTTAAAAAACCCAATTTGAAAATACATAATTGAAGAGTAACAATTAAAATATGACATATTCCATAGAACTTTATAACATAGGAAAGTTAAAAACTGATTTGAATTTTAGTCTCAATTTATTATATGATGATAATACTTAATCTGTAGAATGAATCACATGTATAGATCAGATGCCAAGTACACACTCATTAAAAAAGTATTTTGTGTGTATTTGTATGTGGTGGGATTACCAACAAGAAGAAAAAAAAAAAGGTAAGTAAGGCCACTTAATTATATGTCTGTTTAAGTGACTACCAAGTGTGCAAGTGCCTATGGAGCCCAGAAGGTGGCACAAGATCCAGTGAAGTGGGAGTTACAAGCATTTGTGAGTCACATGACCTGGGCACTGTAGACAGAACCTGTGTTTTCTGGAAGAACAGCAAGTGCTCTTAACTGCTGAGCCATTTCTCCAGTCCCTACTTATTAAAATTTTAAGAAATTATTTTGACTATTTTTAATTGTTTTTACATGTGTGTGTGTGTTTGTGTGTGTGTGTGTGTGTGCGCGCGCGCACACGCACATGTTGAGTACAAGTGCCTACAGAGGTTGGAGGCACTAGATCCTCTGACACTAAAGCTACAAGCAGTTGTGAGCAGCTCAATGTAAGTGCAGAAACTGAACTCAGAACCTCTGAAAGAGCACACTTTTAACCAATCAACCATTTTTCCAACTCCTCTTTCATTATTTTTAAAAAAGTGGAATTTACTGGGACTTGACACATCAAGTTAAAAATAACTTTCTAACTTAATTTAGCACAAAAAGAGAATTTATATACTATTACACCCCCAATATACTGAACAAGAGAAAGGCTCTTGAGAGGCAATCAACTTTATTAGGAAAAATGACATTTAGTTTTGAGTCTAAAAGTATTTATATTACAAAAAAAAAAAACCCCAAAAAAACGTAACTGTTAAATTTGATACAAAACTTAAATAATATTCTAACCATCTAAAATAAAAATATTATCTATATTTGCAGTTATTGTTGATAAAAAATAAATCCCACAATTCTGCTGATATACCTGCCACTGTATACGAATCAAAATATTCGAGTAAGAAAGTCTAAGTTTTTACTCTGTGGGTCAATATATTATTTGGTTTTTCACTTTAAAATTCTTAGTTTCCATCATGTGCTATTTTAATAAAACCAGATTCCAGGTCTTAATTTAATGTCCTAAGTAGCTGGAAAAGTGCTAAAGTGCAACAGATGCTCTTAAAATCCTAATTAATTTTCCTACTTAAAATGCAGTATTTTTCAACAGCAGTCTCTATGCCTATTTGGGAAGCTCTAGCAATGTAATGGCTACTATCATTCCTCTGTGCAGATGAACAACTACACGTAGAGGTTAAATAACTCAGCTAAGGTGATAGAATAGTCACGTGGTGAGCCTGGCATTCAACTCAAATAGTCTAGTTCCATAGTCCACATGTTTTACCTACTAGAACATTACTGATACCCATTACTCACTTAAGGTCTTTGGAGAACAAAACCTACCATTCTTCACTTTTAATAAAGGCATCAGATTTTTATTATTAATATTTATAAACTTTAACAGGGAAGGACACAGCTCTTAGGAAAAAGTAACAGACACGGTTAGTTTCTTTACAATACACACACGCACGCACACACGCACACACGCACACACACACACACAAAATAAACCCAAAGCCATTATTTCAATGACCCTGGTGCATATATATTCTAAATACAATTGTGAAGCTATTTTCTGACTCCAAGTTTTATACTGTTCACACAAACATGAATTCTTATGAAGCAACTAAAGGAGGCAAATTTCTAGTGTTTAACAAGTCAACATAAACGCTGTCAAGAAGTTAAGGTCAAAACAGGCTTTACTTTTTTAAGATCATTAAGACTTAAGAAATTTAATCATTTAAATTTAATCAATTAAATTAAGCATATTTTCTATGAGTCAAAGATCAGCCTTTTGTAAATAGGTCAGGTTTTATAAAAGCAATTGAAAATTTATGCACCAAAGTTTTCTTCATTTTCAGTAGTAAGAATGGGTATTTTAGTTTAGAATGGCTACTTATGTCTACAAAGTATTTTTATGTTCATTACTAAGAGATGAGATGCTAAATATATTATCAGAACTTTTGGGGGAAAAAACTGACTTCTTTATTAGATAATAACTGGTATGCTATGTATATGAGTATTTGCCTGCATGTATATGTGTATTTGCCTGCATGTATGTGTGTATACCACACATTTGCCTATCACCCTTGGAAGCTAGAAGAAAGTGCTGGATCCCCAGGAACTGGAGTTACAGGTGGTTGTGAGCTACCATGCAGATACTGGGAACCAAACTTAAGTCCTCTGCAAATAGAGCAAAAGGTCTTCATAGCTGAGCCATTTCTCCAGCCTCTTTATTTTAGAAGGCAGTTTCACATCCTCTTCATGAATCATAACATTCACACTGTAAACTAGAAGAGCTACCTTAGCCCAATATAGACTAACAAACAAGGCAGGCAGGCAGGAACATGCGTGCACACACACACACACACACACACACACACACACACACACACACACACACACACACACGGTGCTCCTCTACCCCTTGTGCCTTAAGAATCAGGAAAGGGATAACAATTTATTTTGAACAGCAGCTCAATTTAACAAAACATGTACTTTTGAGCTTGAATTTCTGAGCAATAAGCAAATGGTCAATAACTGACTAGAAGTATCACTTACAGCAATGTTTGCCAACATGTTTCAATGAGCCAGAGTCAAAAACACAATTTACCATGCATGTCCACACACAGAGAGAACTAAAACCAAATTTCATAAAAGAGTAATATGACTATACATATTCATGGTATTATACAAGATACACCGATTATATGTGATATACTGACAAATTCTTTTTTAATTTTGATAACTTAAAAAAGAAATGTAACCCACTGAGTTGATTTCATATATTACTAGTAGCACCCATAACTGTACAAAGCATTACTTATGCATTTTGTGTTGCTATTACACACCAAGTCCACTTACAAATACCAAACATGGATTTTTGGTTAAGCTCATAAGCTCTATAGAGTTCTATATTAACAAACCGGGGAGAAAATGAGTGGGAGAAGTAACAAAGGCTAGTATGATTTCCAGTGAAAGCATAAAGATGTAACAGTATACCATTAACATATTACAAGAAATGAGTGGTAGGAAGGCCTCCAGCCAAATTAATATATAATCTAATAAATTATATTTTACTGGATTTCCTGTATAAAGGTTATATAAAAAATTCTAAAGAATGTAATTCATCCTAATGTCATTAAAATATCATACTATAAATATATATATCTTCTTTTTATTATTTAAGGGTATCTGATTTTTATCAATTTCTAAGATTTTTACTGAAAATAAAAGTATAATACTGCTAGATAGTATTTTTCTTGCCCCCTATAGTTTTGTAACTACTCAAGTCCTACAAATTCAATTATATCACTTTCAGTTTATGAGCTTATAAAACTTTTAGAAATAAACTGGCTACAATACTACAAAAAATTTAAACGAAGTGTCATTTGTTGAAAAAATAATCATTGCATAGACAGAAAATAAAAGCATAATTATGATGAGCTTGCTTACTTTCAGTGTTAGTACTTCACATATGGCAGCAAATTATTTCTTCTGGATTGTTAAAGACTATTATATTTAGCCTTTACTGAATATAGTTTATTTATAGTTAAGAGTTAAAATACCTATTTTTCAAGATAGTCAGTCCACCTTTTCTATACTGGTTAAACTACATAAAAATGGATTATCAGAGTAGCATCACTAAGTACAAAACATAATTTTTTTCTTAGAAGACACATTTACATATGTTTATATGTACTCAGGAATACATGCAAACGGACATAGAGAGATGTAAGTATATACACTTGATTAAACTACATCTACAAAAGTTAGTATAGTTTCGAAACAAAAAATACGAAGGTTTATAGAGATAAGGAGGATTAAAAATAACAGTTTGCCTATATCTGTACTTTAAAGTAAAATACATTTTAGAAACAGTCATTAAAAATATACACCTTGTGGTTTCTTGAATTTCAGCCATTCTCACAAGGAATGGAGCTAAAACAAAAAATTAAATGGAAAAACTTGTTGACAATATTGAAACATTTACCTGAAACTCTGGCACAGCAGGTGACTTTGTGACAGTTTTCCTCTTCTTTGTGACTGCTTTTTTAGATATGGATTTTTTTCCTTTCAAGATTAAAAGAGAAAAACTTCATAATGCTGTTTACAGCACCTTACTAACAGAAACCAAATTACATAGAGCCTTGAAAGTTAAACTGTAACTAACAGATGGTTGCTAGAAGTCAAATGAAAATGATGAATCAAACAAGCCTCAGTGAAAGCAAATATTAAACTGTAACTACCCATAACAGACACATTAACAATGCTGCATATTTATATAAGAACCAAAATAATTACACTTTTCAAGGTGATATATAAACATCTGAGTTTATTAAAAGTAGGCATAAAAGCCACAAAACTACTGCTTAGTTAAAAATCTAATTTCACAGCTTACTAAGACTGCACAGAAAAGAGCCTTACCTGAACAGTGACTTCTGCAGTTGGGAACCTGAGTAACCATTTTATCTAAAGATTTTGGACTGCTCAACAAAGAGTGGATACCCCTTAGTGACATTAGGATGCCACCCCTTTAGCTCTGCATTTGTCTTATGGGGTAGTCTTGGCAGCATTTAATATCCAAACTTTTAAAAGTACAATCAATACTTTGTATACTCAGAAATCATGAGGAAAAATATACCTCATCCCTAAAGAATCCAATTTCTAGAATACATCTCAAATATTTAACTTCACAAAATAAAACACACACCGTTTTGGCAAGGAATATGCTAAACTGCATTTTTCCTTACAACATTGAGGATCTTACACTGTAACCAAGGATGGCCTCATTCATACAAGTTACCACGTCTCCTTGTATGTAATTATCTAATAAATTTATTTAATTGTGGGTTGGAGAATGGCTCAGGGGTTTTAAAAGCACTGGCTACTCTTCCAGAGGACCTGGGCTCCACTCCCAACAATCCCATATAGTGGCTTATAACTTATTTTCATGAACTCATTGTCCTCTGGTGTAGATCATTGCATGCACATGGTATAGAGATATACATGCAGGCAAAACATGTATACACATAATAAAAAATAAAATACTTGTGTGCAACAAATACTATATACAAGACACTAGTTTATGAGGACAATAAAGACTTATCAAGTAGAGACCTTGTCTTCCAAGAGTTAATAATCTTTAGAAGCATGAAAATGTTTCTAATTTTTTGGTGTGTACTGGTTTTAAATCCAAAGTCTTGTGCATGTTGGGCAACTGAATATCCTCTGCATACCCTTTCAATGAAATCGGAAAATTTTAACTTGGATATTTCATAAATTTGATTCAAAACAGTATATACTATGTATGATTGAACTATGTGAATTTTGAGGTACTTAAATTCATATAAATTTCACTGTTTGGTTTTAATTAAATGAATGTATACCTACCCAACACATGTTTCCTTGCTCATCACTGTTAGTTGCTTCTGTTCTTACACTGTTACCTTATGAAAGTACTAAGTCTAGGAAACTAGAGTAGTGAGCTATTAAAATGAGAAAAGCTCGGGTAGAAATGACATGACCTTGAGTATGTAGGTCAGTAAACAGCTTGTGGAAACTGATTCTTTCCTTCCACAATGTGGACTCTGGATATTTAATTCAATGATCAGACTTGGTAACAAGTATCTTTAACTGATGTGATGACCCATCTTACCAGGCCCTGTAAATCTTGTATTTTAATCTTTTTTCTTTGCTTCTTCTTCATAGCTTTTGTTATTTCTTATGCTCCCTGCTATTATTTTTACATTAAGTCCACTAATATAACACCTATCAGGGTATCATAACTAAATACCTGGTGATAAAAATTATATACTCTTGACAATACAATGCATAGTTTCCAACAAGTGATCCTTAAATACTAGAATTCCAATTTTTCATTAGAACTTTTAACAGTATAGTTGTAGGGGGGAAAGGAGGCAAGTTATTTCTTAGCAGTCTTGTTTATCCACTTATGTCCATTTTGTATTAAAGACCATCGTGAAATTACTATGAGTAATTAATACTTTTGTTCAGCACTGGAAAATTGAACCCAAGGGCACTGAGTTATATCTCCAGTCCTTTTTTATTTGGAGCTAGAGTCTTGGTAAACTGCACAGGTTTTACTTGAACATGAGATCCTATGGCCCCAGCCTCTGTAGCACCTAGAATTATATAGGTGAACATGATCATTTCTGGTTTAATTTATACTGTTTACCAAAGTTTAAAAATTTAATAGTGGACACAGAGGACTAACATTTATAGTGGTTATAAGAGAACTAATGTTTATTTGGAACCTACTATATGACACAGCTACTAAAAAGTTTTATATAAATTATTTCTCAAAACTGTTGAAAGTAGATAATAAACAATATGTTACTAGCGATAACTAAAGATCAAAAGGACTAGTTAACTTACTCATGTGCCAGTAAGTAAGCACCACACTCAGGGATTCTAACTCCAAAGTTCAAGTTCCTTCAGCTATGTAATTCTATTTCACAAAAATCACAGCTACCACTGTTAATTCCCACTATGAACCAAGTGATAAGTATGATATGCTTTTTGAATTTGCTACTCTAATTTATCTTGCTAGCCAAACAGCAACTTAGACACTATATTAGCTCATTTTTACTAATGAGCAGATAACAAACAGAAATCAATGGAGGATTTATAGCTACTATGTACTGGAACAAATATTAACTCGCTTCAAAACTATACTGCTTTCTTTCAGACTTATGAGATATGCTTTGGATTGACCTCAGAGTAATCTTTTTTTTTTTTTTTTAAATCAGGATTAAAAGATTTGCACATTCTCCATTGCTTAATACCTTGTGCAACCTCCAAAGATAGCCTGGATATGTGTTTCCCATTGTTTGCTAAAATTCACACATGAAATTAAACAATTCTGTATGAAGTATAGGTTAGTACAAAAACCATACAGCCATTATTTGGGTCTACTTGGAGAGGTTAGCAGTGAAATACAGATGTGAGTAGATCTACAACTGAAAAATGGCCCTTTTCTATCAGGCTACAGCTGTCCTCATTCACTTAGCAGACAGCTTTATGAGGAACACATAAACAACTGTAAGGAGAAAGGGCCACCTATCTGGCTTGGCAGGTAAACTGAATCAACTCTGTTTGATTAATGGGGTGAAAGATTCCAGATCACCTCCATATTCTGGATATTTGGTCATTTGTCTTTGTTTCATAACAAAGGTACAGCTAACTGCTACCAGTGGAACATTCTCATGGTTTGAACATACTCAGTGCTTTTATTCTCAAAGCCCCAAATTTCCTGGTCCCATAAAACCAAATATAATCTACGCCTAAGATTGTGTGTGAATCAGAAATCAGTTTAAAATATAAGCAGAATTTCTAAAAAATGATGCTTAGATGTGTAAAGTTAATTTGTGGTTGGAAAACATTTAAGAGTTATCTTAGTAATCCTAATAAAAAACTTTGTAACTAATGTTATGAGAGTATTCTGAATGATACTTTCTAAAACCATGCTCAAAACAACTTAAGAAACTCATACTCTACCTTAAAAAAAAAAAAAGTAACTAAAAATACACTATCCTCTAACTGAAGCACAAATGACTTGTCCTTTATGATCTGGAACCAGAAAATCAATTCTCCTTTTCTTTCTTCCCATCCTTCATCTGTTTTTCCATGTCTTCATCCCTGACCCACTGGCCTAATCAAAGACTTTTAACAATTCTTTTCAGGATCTAACCTTTCCCTGGTTTAAAATAAATACTCCCATTGGGTTTTTTTTTTTTTTTTTTTTTTTTGGTTAACAAATATTATTAAGTAGATGAGTAAAAGGAATAAGTTACTGTTAAAGTAAAAAAAAAATACACATGGACATCATATATGGGTGGTGCTTGGGATATCAAGCCACAGAAATGAAGTTTAATTTGTGTCTACACATTTATGTCTTAAGCTAATATTATTTAATCTGTAGAAGTTCCTGGGCTGCTGTAAGTAAACAATTTGATCTTATCAACTGAATTTCATATTATTCTCCTTGCTTATAAAAAATGATCTTGTCATAATGGCAATTCTTACCTAATTACACATTATGACTCTTAAATATCCAATTATTTTTCTCTTTAAATTAGTGTTCCATGTTAGTTCTGAGGAAAAAAATAGAAGGAACTGAAAAATGAAAAATAAAAATTAGATGCCAAGTTCTGCTACTTTCTGTACATCCCTCTCTCCCTTTCTCTTAAGGATTTATTTTGTATGTCTGAGTACACTGTCATAGCCAGATCCTATTACAGATGGTTGTGAGCCACCAGGTGGTTGCTGAGAACTGAACTCAAGACCTCTAGAAGAGCAGTCAGTGTCTTTTCATTCCTGTTCAATGGCGCCCTAATTATCTTTTCAGATTTTTTTTCTCTGAATCCTGCTATTTATTAGCTGTGTAACACTAGGCAAGTAAACAGACCTTCCTTTTCCTCATGTCTATAAAATCTTGGGGCTGGAGATATGACTCAATAGTTAAGACCACTTGCTACTCTCGTGGAGAAGCAGGACTGAGTTCTCAGCACCTGCATATAATCTCCGAATCATCTCTAACTTTAGTTCCAGTGAATCTAACCCTCTTCTGGCTTCTTCCAGCACAGGTATTCATGTGATGTACATTTATAAAAGCAGGCAGACCACTTACATACATAAAATAAAAATAACAGTAGTCATCTACTTTTGGAATGTTTATGAGTAAGTGAAATAATATATACGAGGGCTAGCAGTGTTACACAAATATTAATTATGCTGAGAAAAAAAATGGAAGGGACTGAAAAAAATGGAATGAATTTGAGGATGTAATAACCTTGTGGTTAAACATATAACTGGTATATGCATAAGGACCTGGATTTCATTCCCAGCACTGCAAAATTATAAAAATAAACTGAGACGGTGGTGAATTTTTTCACTCACAGTATCTAGTTGGTGTTCTAAAAATATGTACCATGAAGACACATAGTTAGGCTCTAGGTACTATCAATATATAATTCCACAAACTTCTCACAAATATGGCCCTGGAAGTAACCAAATATTATAAATGATATTATTTTTCATAGATTTTCTATAAATTGCTTTTTATATATCTGACACATCATATACCAAACTCATCATTTGTTCGTCGGATCTTGATTCAGTTTTTAAACTACTATTATCTGACTAGCAAGAGGTCTCTCCCAAAAGTCATACTCCCAAATAGCTTCTAACACTTCAACTTTTACTTCGTATTGTGATCTTTTTTTTACCGATCAATTAATTATAACTCTGCTTTTGTACATGATATTAATCATTTTGTAACTATTTAAGCCTACTTGTTCTTCAAAGTCCTTCACTCTTTGTAAAATCTTCTCACTGGCATACATTGAGTTTTCCTAATTTACTGTATGGTCTTATTAAATTGAAAAGCTGTTTATTGGTTTTTATTTCGGATTTATTTATTCTTATAATTTTTGTCTGCATGTATACTATATATACTATAGTGTGCCTGGTGGCAGCAGAGGTCAGAAGAGTCTTAGATCCCCTGGAAGTGAAGATGCAGATGGTTGTGAGCTCCTTATGGGTGCTAGGAACTGAACTCAGGTCTTCTGCAAGAATACCAAGTGCTCTTAATAACTGAGAAATCTCCACAGACCCATATTTACCATATTTGAACTTAATTTTCTTAAATTTATTTTAAGTTAGTGAGGCATGGTGGCACATGCCTTTAATTCTAGTACTTTGTAGGCAAAGGTAGGTGGATCTCTTCAAGTTCAAGGCTCGCCTGGTCTACACAGACAAGCCAGAGCTATAGTGAGACCCTGGGTCAAAACACACACACACACACACACACACACACACACACACACACACACACACACACACACACACTTTGGGTCCCAGGAATGAACTCAGGACGTCATGCTTGGCAGTAAGAGCCTTCATTCTACTGGGCCATCTTGCTGACTGACCATAGTTTCTTAACCTGTAAGACTTCTTGGCCTTATCTACTTAAGATCAGTTTAGAAGTATCACAGAATGATCTGCTTGAAAAGAATAACTACTGAGGGGGAAAACTCCTTTAAACTAAAACTAACTTAAGTGAATAAGTTAAGATAACGACTTTAGTTACTGTGAATGTATCTTTATATTTCAAATTAATTTGAGCGATTTGTTTCACACAATCTGTAATGACACTAAAACAACCAAAATGTCTACAAAGAAGGGTAGATCATTAATGCAGTCATTTAAATGATGCTGCAAAGATCTACCTATTGCACACAGGTGCTCATGTATTCTGTAAGGGGAGAATAATGCAAAGCATTAAAATGTATATTTACTTTGGTCCTATTAAAAATATGTGTTAAAACAATATAAAAGATACAAAGGAAATGGAGAAGTGGCTCAGAGGTTAAGAGCACTATCTGCTTTTCCAGAGGTCTAGAGTTCAATTCCGAGTAACCACAAGGTGGCTCATAACTATCTAAAAAGAGTTCTGATGCCTTCTTCTAGTGTGCAGACATATATGCAGATACAACACTGTATACATAATAAATAAGTGTTTGAAAAGATACATAGTGAGAGGCTAATATTAGATCTATCTGGGGAAAACATATATGTTCAATTATTAAACATTTATTCATTCCCTTTTTATTTTTGATTTTTCAAGACAGGCCTTCTCTGTATAGCCCTGAGTGTTCTGCAAACCACTCTGTAGACCAGGCCGTCTACAGATTCGATTGCCTCTGCCTACTGAGTGCTGGGAGGCTCTACCACCATTTGGCTTATTTAACAGATTCTTAAACCTGGTGCTAAGTGCTAGAAATGCAAAACCAGAAATAATCTTTTAGTCCTCAAGAAGGGTGGAAACTCATCAAAATATTCCAGAAACAAATGTCACTATTAGTTAATTATTATAAAGAAATGCCTAGTGTTCTAACTGAGTACAAAAGAGAACTTAGAAAATAATGGGAAATTTCCTTAAGGAGATGATAATAGAATTAGGTAAAAAAGGAATCTTTCTAAAAAATTTACTTTTAATTAATAGAAAATGTACTGCTTTTGCATTTCTACTAATAGCAACAGTAACTTTAAAAAGAATCTGCCAAGGCTGGAGAGATGGCTCAATTCCCAGTTCCCAGTATATGCAGGGCAGCTCACTACAGTTCTAGGGGACCTGACACCCTCATAACAGGCAAAATATCAATATGCATTAAAACAAAAAGAATAAGAATCTGTCTTTTTAAAACTTTAGTATTTTTTCCTCTGAAAAAAATTATTCCTACTTAGCGTTATGTGTGTGTTCTGTTTTTACAGTTGATTATTTATGACTGGATAATCTATCAGTGGAGGTGGGCATGAGGCTCATCTCTGGAAAAAACTGGTTCTCCTTCTTAGCAGCAATTAATTACCTGCAACTCTTTTCCTAGGGGCAGGGCCTTCAGAGATGCTTAAATGCACTGAGCAGGGTGTGTGTGTCTCAGTCAGTCTTACTTGCTCGGCTTAAGTACAAAAGATAAAAGGCATAAATGACTAAAAAAAAAATGAAACCACATTTTAGAGAACAGAAATAACCACCCAACTCTGAAAAGCAGTAAAGTGTTTAAAAATTGCAAAACTGGATGACAGTACACTAAAATTACCAAATCATTCAAACTGAGTTGACTTTGTATCTTATATTAAAAAAAAAAAATCACCTCCTGTCACAACAATTAGTTTAATTAAAATTTAGAAATGTCTAAAATTTAAAGCCTATAGTAATCAACATGTTGTGGACCAGATAACCACACGTTGAGTTTAGTCCACTCTAAATGCACATTCATAAATCAGTCATTAATGACATAGCTTATCCCAAAGTATGCTCTATAAAGCACATAAGCTATCCATTACTTGAAAAAGGTATGTGTCAAGATAAATTTGAAGAGACTACTGCATTAATCAAAATTATTTTCTTTTCTTTGAAGTTTTCCAGATTGCTAATATACAGGTCCCAAATAATTTATCTAAAATTTTAAGATTAAAAGGGGGTCTGAAAATAGTTTTAAAATAATTTAAATGGTTAACAAACTCATTTCTGAACTACTATAAGCTTAAAATTTTTTTTCCATTTCATCTGATCTAACCACCCATGGGTCCTATTAGGAATGTTATTTAATACTAGATACACAATAATATCCCTTTAAAATCTAAACATTTTTTAAATTTCAAAATAAATGTGATAGGATTTTCTCAGAATGCACTATGAACCTATAGTAAAACACAGTAAAAGGAAACTTTGTCAAATGAACATGAAACTCACTTTAAGAGCACTGACTGCTCTTCTAAAGGTCCCGAGTTCAATTCCTAGCAACCACATGCTAGCTCACAACCATTTGAAGTCAGCAACTGTGTACTCATAACATAAAAAAGAATAAATGAATTAAAAAAAAAGTGTAACAAAGAAAGTGTTGGACTCAAGTATGACAGAAACTCAACTATAAAAGGCCATGCTGCCTCAACACCTAATAAAAATATACACAATAAGTGGCATGAAATGATGTAAAACAAATGCTTTTTCTTATAACATCTGATATAATACCATTACATCTCAGTTTTGTAAGACTTGAAAGGGTCTCTCTATCTTGGTAATGAGAGACCCTAGCATCCTGGACTTCTGCAGAATCAAATACACTTTGCAGTTTTTTTTTTGTTTGTTTGTTTTTGTTTTAAAAAAAAGACTTGAAAGAAAGTAAGAGAATAAAGACCTTCACAGATTCTTTGTCAATTTTCATTCCAAAGGTTTATTTCTGAGTTACTTTAAAAATTAGGTCAATATGGACCACTTTTGAAGTTTTAGTACAAGAAATTGTGCCTGGTTTTGTAATAAATATTATATTATGCCTTTAAATTTTTACATTAACTGTATGTTCCCTCAAACCCCCTTCACGTGAGCACATGTGCGCATGTGTTTGCTTATAAGAACTCAGGTCATCTTGCTTGGTGGTAAGAGCTTTTGCTTGCCAACATCTGTCTTGTATTTAATAATTGATTAATACATATTATAGAACACATTGTATTCTATTTAATTATTTAAATAACTAAAAGGCCACACCTTCATTTGGTGATTCAGTAGCAACTTTCTGCTAGTTTAGTTAACCATGTGGCTATGAGAAGAAATGAAAATGAGACCCACAGGATGGTTGGAACCACAAATCATTTTGGTATGCTATTCTTACTTTTGTCTCCATCAAGAAATTTTTTATAAAGTTTAATAAAACTGACTGATGTGCTTATAAAAAAAGGGGGGAAGATGTGTTCTATGGACATGAGGGGGGTTTCCATGGACCCATGCTGAGGGACACCCCCCACCTCCCAGAGACCAGCCACAGGATGGAATAGTATAGAATAGAGTTTATTCAGGGCATGGGGAGGGGAGTCAGAGGGTAGTAGAAGCAGAGAAAGGCAGAGAGAGAAAGAGAGTAGAGAACTAGAGGCCAGCCATGAGCCCATGGAGAGAGCGGAGAAGGGGAGGCAAGAGCAAAAGCAAGAGAACAAGAGAGAGGGGGGCAAGCAGCCCCTTTTATAGTGTCAGGCATACCTGGCTGTTGACAGGTAACTATGGGGCAGAGCTTAGACAGAATGCTAAGAATGACCATATGTCTATCTTGTGGCAAATGAGACATCAACTTATGATAATAGAAAAAAACAAAATCATCAGAACCACCCTTCCCAAAAAAGGCAATCAACCAACATAGTACTTCTGTTGTTAAAATAGGTTGTTGGCAAATATATATTTAAATTGAAGACACACTCACGAATCCTTCTCTAAGTATATAATTTATACTTTGTATTTTATTAGTTGACATAATTCTCAGGCCCTTTCTTTTAGATGTAAAAATATATGCTGAAAACAAAGTGCTAAAAAATATGTGATATGGGGAATAAGTTCAGACTCAAGTAAATCATAAGTTACTCTAGATAAAGATATAAGCATCTATATTTGTGTTGTCCTTAGTTTGAAAGAAAAAAAATCACTTACTGTAAGTGATAAGACATTATTTACAGGAAAAAATATAGAAGTATAATATTCATATATGTCAAATTGAGTTATTCAAATGTACTACACTAGTTATTCTAGTTACTTTTTTGTTAGTATATAAAAATCTCACTTGTCCTGGGTTTTTAAACATGTGAAATAAAACTTATTTTTCTAATAATAACTAAACTTGGAAGGTTTTAAATGCTCAGCATAATCTTCCAATTATAAATGTACACACATAAATAGACAAAAATGTGTCTTCTTCAAAATCCCATGGGGAAAACACTTGACCCTCACACACGTAAGTACACACATTCACTTCATGCTACCTATCAGAGCTTTCCAGATGCAGAATTGAAAGAAAATTTGAATTGCATTCAAATATAAGTCTTGCCCATAAGTCAGCTTACCAGATTTGTGCTTCTTGTGTTTTCCTTTCTTTTTGATGATCAATAATTTATTCTGGATCTCAGGCTTGTAAGACTTGAAGGGAAGAGAATGAAGACCTTCACGCTTTCTTTGTAAATTTTCACTCAAAACATCTTTCAATTTCTTTTTTTTCTTTTTCTTCTTTTTTGCCCTCATTTTAGTTAGTTTGAGTTTCTTGTGACTCTGCAGTGAGTGCTCTAACAATATATCCCTTACAACTTTGTGGCAGTTAATGTCTGGATGATCAATGTGACTTCCATTTATATGAATTTGGCAAGATTTCAGAGCATTTTCTTTCAGTGGATTGGATTCTGTCCTTATTTTGGAAGCTTCACCATATTTTTCCTGATTTTCTATAAACCTTATTTCACCTGGACTGAGTGGTTCTCCGAAGCCAGTAACTTCTCCTGGACTTCTGGGTTTCTGCAAATTTTCTTTACAACAATCAGTTTTTTCAGTTTCACAAGGCCTGTGAAGTTTAATGTCACAGTTAGATTTTACTTCCATTTCAACAGTGATGTCATGATTATCAAAGTTCATTTTAGCAGGACAATAGGCTGGATCAAAATCAATTTCCTGCTCTTTCTTGAAAGCCAAGGGCAGGCCTTCTTTATTACATCTGTGTTCCCCATTACTTGTATTAACATAGTCACACTTGAATTTCTCCAGTTTAATCCGAGGTACTCTTTTTACTTTAATGGGTGGAACTGGAAACTCTGGGGCCTGAAAGGGTCTTTGTTTATAAATTCGCACATCTGCACCACAGAACTGTGGAAAATGTACATAAGCGTTCTCCAGATAGTCATAACCAAGGATAACTTCCCTGCACTCATGAATAGGCTGCCCAAGCACAGCATCTTGAACTTCTTTCTGTGTTTCATACACAAAGTCACAAAGTCCTTTAAGTAGCCATACTTTCTGGTAGAAAGGTAGCTCGTGAAAAGGTCTTTCTTCCAATGGATTAACTTCTCCAAGAACCTTAAAAAACTGAGGACACAAGCCCAGTTTTTCAGCACAGTTGTCAGGATTCTCAGTCTGCCCCACAGCAGTGTACCACTGTTGTACTTTCTGTCTCAGCACTGCTTCCCAAGTCCTATAAGGCAAAGTAGGTCTTCTATGTAAGGTTGGTCTGCGATGGGGAGGGCTAAGTAGAGAAGTCATTATTTTAGATAGAAAGGCATTACACTGTGGCATCAGAAGACAGCGTTCCAGTTCATAAAAGACAATTTCTGGCAAGTTTAGAATCTGTTGGGCTAAACAAAGGAAATGCCCAATGGCTGGAATTTCCCACATGTTCTCCATGCAGGCTGGAGCTGCCTGAGCAAGGAGCTTTCTTTCCCACTCTTCTACTTCCTTTTGGCAAGCTTCTTCTGCTTCTTTTCTTTCTTGCTCCCGAAGCCTAAACAAAATTGAATACTACTATTACTTAAAGACAGTAGCACAAAACACTGAAATTTAAAGTTACATTTATCTTCAGTCATTAAGACAGCTCTTCTACTTTTTCACATCAGTAAAAAGTGCCCCATTAAAAGTATGTTGCTCCTCAATTTGCAATAGTTCTACCTAAGTAAGAACCCAGCTCTATCAATCCTGAGCACAGACCCAAAAAATGTTTCAACATATAACAAGGATGTAAGCTCCACTATGTGCATAGCAGCCTTATCTACAAAAGCCAGAAGATGGAAACAACCCAGATGTCTCTCAACAGATGAACAGATACAGAAAATGTACATTTACACCATATAGTACTACTCAGGGGGCTTGTGAAGGGGAATTTTGGAAGACGGATAACATTTGTAAATTAAATGAATAAAATAACTAATTTTTATAAAAAAAAAAAAGTATGTTGCTCCTCAATTCCCCTAGGGAGATACATATAACCCTGAACCCCCAGTTTTACTAAAGGAGAACTATCTCTAACACTGTCTCCAGGATGAAACTTCATCTTACAATGTATATCTACTTAGTGAATTTTGAGTGTAGTTATTTCTATATTATGACTTAAAAGCAAAAAAGTTTGTGTTTTTTTAACCATACTATTTTATTTCTAAAAAAATTACAGGAATAGGGCTGTGAGTATAGACAGTTTATAGAGTGTCTGTCTAGTATGTAAGAAGCTCTGAGTTTGATTCCCATTATTATATAAAAACTGATGCTCAAGGCCATTCTTGGCTATTTAATGAATATGAAACCAACCTGGAAAATGAGAAATACTGCCTCAAAAAAAGAGAAAGAATGTAGTAAATAACAACAAAAATAATTTAAGCAAAAGGTTATATGCTTGTTATTGTTACATGGAGCTTTATTAGACAAAAAAAAAAGACTATAAAGGAACTGTAGCAGATACTGGTAAAGTGCGTACTGCATAAACGTGAGGTTATGAGCTTAGATTCTAGTACCCAAGCAAAAGCTGGGAGCAATGATATGCACTGTGAGTCTGTAAGTGTGGGTGGAGGGTGAGGGGTCCAAAGTAGTACAGACAGCTGGATCCAATGGGTTAACTGACTTGACAGCCCTGCCTCAAAACAAAACAAAACAAACAAAACAACAAAAATGAGGGAACATGATAGAAAAAGGGATCTGATGTTGAATTCAGGTCTCTACACACATGCACTTGCAAATACACACATACCCACAGACACATGTATACCTACCACAAACACACAAAAAATTATATTACTAGCCTATATATAAAATGAGACAAGATGCCCATCACAGATAAATAATAAGGAAAATGTGGTAACATACATGGCATATTACTTAGTCATTAAAGAAATTAATTTCTGTCATTAGCAATATGAATGAACTGGAAATTATTATGTAAGTGAAATAAACCATATCAGATGATAAAGGTTACAAGTTTTCACTCATTTGTAGAAACTAAAAAGTCAATCTAATGGAAGAAATCAAACAATGATCACGCGAGATCAGCAAAAAAAACTGTAGAAAGCAGCCAGAAAATACCCAAACATGGACAGGAAGAATTAATTCTAGGTTTCAGCAACTGTAATCTTTTAAGACAAATATACAGTAAAACACCTACACACTGACAAATATCAGGAGTTTCTTTTATAGACTAACCTAGTTTATGGTTTTGGCTAAGAGTTCACACTATTATTCCACTTATATTAAAGTGTAATCAGTTATTCTTATAGACTAAGTTCATTAAGTAAGAATTATACAGATACCTCCATTAGTGATTTAGTATGTGTATGCATTTGGCCATTCAAACAATGTTAAATATTATTAACAAAATTCAGCTACTGAGGGCTAGCAAGATGGCTCATAGGGTAAAAGCCACTTGCTGGGCAACCTGATGACCTGAATTTGACCTCTAGGACAGAAGGAAAGATTCAGCTCCCACAGACTGTCCCTTTGACTTCCAAATACATGTTATGTGCAGGCACAAGAGCAAACACAGATATATCAAAAATTTAAAAAATTGAATGACACCCCCCAAAAGCTCGGAATACCCAAGAAATCAACCATGGAACTTATGGAGCTCAAAAAGAAGGAAGACCAAAATGTGGATGCCTCAGTTCTTCTTAGAAGGGAGAACAAAACAGGGGAGGAAATAAAAAGGTCAAACAGAGGAGCAGGGATTGAAGATCTACAGAGACTGCCTCACCTGGAGAACCACCCCATATACAGCCACCGAAGTACTATTGCTGATGCCAAGAAATGTTTACTGGCAGTAACCAGACATGGATGTCTCCTCAGAGGCTGTATAGATACAGATGAGGATGTGTGCAGCTAAACATCAGACTGAACACGGGGACCCCAATGAAAGAGCTAGAGAAAAGACTTGAAAGAGCTGAACCGTCTGCACCCTCATGGGAAGAACAACACCATCAACAGCCAAGGCACTGAGGTGGAGAGAGTGATTGGGACAGGGAGCACCTTCATGGAAGCAAGTTGAGGGGGAGGAGGGAAGGTGGAGAGTGAAGGGTATAACATTTGAAAGATGCCAGCCTGAGTGGTTTCACCTTGGTTATTGAAAAAGAGAGAGGGAAAAAAAAAGGAAGGAATGTATAAGACTGATAAGATATAATTGTTCACCTTAGCAGGTCAGGCCTACCAAGGGCTGGCAGAATCCATAAACTTTTCTGTCTCATGGTATTATCAGAAAACCCTCAAACAATGATCAGAAGCCCAGGACCAAGGCATCCATGACTCAGTATCTAGCTATTCCATGTGTCCTGCAACAAAAATGTTTAAGTATTGTTCATAAGAAACAACACACTATAAAAAGTAAGGATGTTGTAGAATATGTTAAAATTTGATTAAGAGGATAAAGAAAGCTAAATTAAAAAGTCAGGAACAGATTGTCAAGAGACATGCACTGTTTATAATTGGCACTAAAGATATTTGAAAAAGTCATATGAAAACCCATTTTATAAGCATTTAATTAGTTACCCTACACAGGGAATTTTGCTTCTTGGCAAAGGCATATATTGCCAAATAAAAGGCCCAGTGGTAGTTATGTTATACCTCGCTTTGAGTTGTTGGTCAGAGATATCCCAGAATTCCTCAGAACAATACACACTATTGACATTGCTCTTGGTTGCCTATTAGAATGTAATGGTAATACCCCACATGCATAGGTCACAGTACATGGAGAAATCAAGTTGGTACTGAGCAGAGAGCTTCCTTCCTGCTGACTTTCAGAGTACTGGAAGGTGTTATGTAGGCTGATGGTTAAACAAGTCAACAGTCTCCCCCAACAGAGAACCTGTGGACTGTAACAATAACCACCATGGCTATATATGCTCAGAGTCCAATGGTGAAACAAATGTTATGGGGATAAACAGCCACTTTCTGGCTGGGTTTATTAAAGCCTGCTCCACAGGAGAAAATGCATGTCTGGTACTGTTAAGTTGGCCAAGGACCCATGGTTGGGAAATTCACAGGCCCCAGGAATGAACCTACCCTCATACTGCTAAGTGGACAAGTTAATCAAACTGGCTTCTAAATCTAAACACTCTTTCTGCCCAGAGTTTAGTACTGTTATCAGACCTCATCAGAGATGTACAGTGGATGACAGCAAACACAGGAACTCACAACTAGTCAAAAATGCAGAGAATATGTTGTCAATGGAATGCTCAAACATAATTAGGTCACTATTATCACAGCCCCACCCCAATACTCAGGGACCATTGTAGAAAGAGTTGGAAAGAGAGACAGACAGTAAGAATGAGGGGTAAGTAAGGACAGGATGACAGGAATGTTGTACTTATGAACTTAAAGCAGCTGTGGCTGCTGGCATAAGACCCACACAAGATCAAGCTTGTCAACATGTTAGCACAGAGGGGGAAGGATTTACAAGCGCTACCCATAACTGATAAGCTACAGACAAGTGATAGTGCCACAGGGGGGAAGAGTCAGTTTTCTTAAAGAGTTGGCTCCTAGGAGGCTGGCCATGCTCCACTGGCTTCTGACATACCCAGCAGTATATGCATGGGCAGCACAAATTGGGCTCACTAGGTTATTCTGAAAAGAGAAAGACATGAGAATGAGGGAGAAGCTTAATAGAGGTAAATTTGGGAGAAGTTAAAGAGAGGAGTCAGGGTAAATAAACTACATAGCATGAAATTCTTTTAAAAATTAACAAATATCTCTTAAAAATCAATAAATAGATCTTAAAAATCAATCAAAATGGATCCAGAAATGATACCAATGCTAGAATTAGCAGACACTGTGATAGTTATTGAAGCTATATTTTGGCATGGTCAAGTAGTTCACTTAAACTAGGTGTCTATGGCACAAGCCTGTAATCCCAGCACTTAAAGACAGAGGCAGGTGAATTGTTAAAATTCATATCTAATCGGGTTTATGATAATGATTTCCAGGTTAGCCAAGGCTACCTAGTGAGAGCTGGTCACAAACACAGAAAACAAACAACAGTAACAGCAAAACTCACTTAACTTGTAAAGTATTTAAACAAACTAATAACATAACGTCAGGTGGTGGTGGTCCACAACTTTAATGCCAGCATTTGGGAAGCAGAGTCAGGCTAATCTCTTTGAGTTCTAGTCCTGCCTGAACTACAGAGCGAGTTCCAGGCCAGCCAGGGCTACACTGTCTTGGAAACAAAACTCTAAGAACAAAAGCCAAAAACAAATTAAACTTTGACTGATAAAAATTAAAATGTTTGAGATTAAGAAAAAAAAAGCAGCACACTAAATGAAATTAACAGAACTTAGAGGTAGCCAGAAAAGAAAGGTTAGTGAATGTTAAACAAATACAGAGGAAAATACTTTAATGGAGTATTTAATTAAGAAAAAATGATCATAGAAAGAAATTATACAAGAATGATTAGAAATAAACTGTTAGTCATATGGGTAAATATATTAATCAAAAGCAATGTTTAGTTTGGTGTTAAAATAAGATGGCTAGATTATTAATACAAAACAATATAGGTAGGGAACGAGAGAGGGACAGACAGGTGGATCTCTGAGAATTCAAACCCAGCCTGATCCACCTAATGAGTTCCAGGACAGCCAGAGTTACTCAGTGAGATCCTATCTCAAAAAACAAAAACAAACAATCCCCCAAACCATAACTAAAACAAAAGTAAACAAAAAGATGAGGTAGAAGAGGTTAAAAAAAAAAAACAAGACAAAAGTCAAATTTGCAACTTTTCTACCAGTGGAAATAGTTCCAATGGAACTAAATCTTTAATCTTTTTTTTTTTCCATACAGGCATCAATATATGTTGCTATAATAAAAAGGGCAAGAAATAGGTGATTCTGAATCTGGGACTTGGAAATAAGTTGTAATGAGAATATTTACCCCCCAAACATTATCTTGTTATTTCTTCCTTCCTTTATTTAATGTGTGTGTGTATGCGTGTGTGTGTGTGTGTGTGTGTGTGTGTGTGTGTGTGTGTGTATGCCACCTGTATGCCACAGAGGACATCAGATCTCATTACAGATGGTTATGAGTCACTATGTGGTTGCTGGGATTTGAACTCAGGACCTATGGAAGAGCAGTGCCACTTCTCCAGTCTGAAACTATTCTCTTTTACTAGAAGCCTTAAGAGTACTATATGACTTTATAGTCTACAAATGTTAAAAAAAATCTTAAATCAAAAACTTAAAACCTAAAGATGAGGTAGGTCATTATTTGAAGATCCTGTTTATCTAATTCAAAGAACAGATTTTATTTACCAATAAATGAAGTTTCTCTAGAATTATAAACTGGGTCAAACAGAATTTCCTCTTCAAAATTCTGCTGTTAAGTATATAGAATTTTCATTTCCCATAAAACTTAATTAAGCTTAAAAGGCTGTTGTATGATCCTGTATCTGTTAGAATATCAAACATTAAAAAAGGTGATTTGCTTACTATGGAAAGTAAAAAGGGTGGTTTACTTGTCTCTGTGTTTGACCAACTTCAGTATAACCTTTGACTAGAAACTCACTGCAAAATCAATTAGTGGCTATTAAATCCTCTCAGATCCTAAGTCCAGAGATCAACTCTATGTAACTTTACACAAAAGCAAATTTTAACAGCATATATAATAAATTTCTATCTTAAAATTAAAATGTAAGCGCCTGGGACAAGGCTTAGTAATTAAGCTGTCCTCTGTCCTACCTTTACACGCTATGTGGAATGCATGCCCCCCCATCCCTGTCTTTGTCTCCCTCATACACACCCACACATTTAAAAGAAATTCAAGACTGGCAAGACAGCTTAGCAATTAAGAGTAGTTGCTCATCTTGCAGATAACACAGGTTTAGTTCCCTGTACCCACAGGGCAGTTCACAATGTCTGTAACTTCAGTTTCAAGGAACCAGACAGCTTCTTCTGGCCTTCACAGGTACCAGGTATATTGTACATATATACATGCAAATGAAAATACACATAAAATAAATGGAAAACATAATGAAAACAAAACAAAATGTTTAACACCTTGTTTTTGCCCAAAGAATGAATTCACAGGCTGAGTATAATGGAAATGCTGGGGACAAAAGTTTAGATTTCATAGTTTTTGTGTATACTTGATATTTTCCAGATGGAATCCAAAGTTAAACATGAAATTAATTTATGTTTCACATGTATCACATACATGTTGACTGAAGGTAGTTTTATGTATATGTAGCATTTTAATGAGCCCATGCACCGAATGCAACCCATATAAACTTTTAAAACTTGAGTATAAATTTCATCAGGTGTAAAAACTTCCCTTTGTGGTGTTATGTCAGCCCTTCGAACTATCAGATTTTCAGAGTATTAAATCTTTTTATTTGAATCTAGTATGCCCAACTCCTATGAAGGAGCACCAAATACTAAAATCGATATGATAATAAAATAGTAATAGTGACAATAACAATAATGAGCCCTAAGTAGAGAAAGAGAACAAAAAAGAATCATGGTATTCTAGAGGCAATACATAAACATCAGTGAATTATTCTTTGTATTGATAAAGAAAAATTACATGTTTCTGAAGAGATAGAAAGAAAAGCAACCAGTGCTTAGGAGAAGAATGAAAGAGGAAATTTAAGCAGATTTTAAAAATAAGGGTTGTTTTTGCCTAAATCAGTGTTACAGAGCCTTTAGTCAAACTATTCACCTAATGGAGACACTAAAGAACACACATAGAATGATGAGAGGATGACTTCTTCAGAATTCCATAGCAGGTAGGTGTAAGAGAGCACAAGGATAGCCTTAACTTGGCAGACTAAAGTTAGCATCAATTGGTTACTCTTGGGAGGAAATTAAGCAATGATACAATATATACATTCTGTTAGTCAGGTCCCTAGAAGAGCCAGCACACAGTTGAAATACAATGCGGACAACTCTATATGCACTATGTGCAGTTACTTAAGAGATACTGCTCATAATGCTAATCATTATGAACTATATTTTTCAGGGGAGGATGCTAGAATCTAGTCCAAGACTTTGGCTTCTCTAAGGAGAAGTATAGAGGGGAGTTGGGAGTGGGGGAGAAGCATATGGTTGCTATGGGTTTTTGTTTGTTTGCTTCCTTTGTTTTGTTCAAGATAGGGTCTCACTTATGCAGCCCAGGTTGGCCTGGAGCTCACTATACACTCCAGGTTAACTTTGACATTGCAGAAATCTTCCTGCTTGTCTCCTGGGGAGTACCACATTCTGGGCTTAAAAACAGGACTGTGAAGTCTTTCAACTGATTCTCAACAATGTGGTAAATAGATAATGGGAGAGCCTTAGTATCTAGAGCACTAGAGATAATATATGTAATCTATCAATTTTTAATTTATTTGGTATATATGAGTGTTTTGCCTGTATATATATGAGCCTCACATGTGCCTAATACCTATGGAAGACAGAATAAGGCCCTGGCTATCTGGAACTAAAATTACAGAGAGTTATGGGCCTCTCCATCATAAAGTCCACAATTATTCATTAACAAAATTAAATGAACAAAACAACTGGCCCTTATTTCCATTTACCAGATAAGCTCATTTTATAAATGTTGTTTCTTACAGGCCTGTTTCTTACATTTACCTGCTACTGTATGAAATAGTAACAAATTCTAGTTATTTTAGCTATGCATATTTTAGAAGAAATAATGCTAATGATAAATGGCTTTACTAAAAAAAATCACATTTGGAAGTACCACTAGTTTTATAAACTTTTAGTGAATGTTTATTTTAAATAAAGAAGGAAAAAATATAGACCTCTCTTTTCAAGAGTTTGCAATCCAGTAAAAACACAGAAGCTTCCATTAAAAATTATCCATTAAGGAAACACTGCAATAAAAGCAATTGAAGGCATGCAAAAGGGAAGCTAAGGCATTAGGATTTTAAAATAAGTAATATATATTATACTTTAGGAACATTAACCAGTCATCAAATTTATTAGCCAGATTTTTTTAACTTCTCTGCTAACAACAGAATCTCAAAATCAAAAAGGAATGTAAAGCTTAATTTAAAAAAAGTTATAGAAACCCTGTGTAGGATCAGAGACACTAGTGTTTAAAAAAGCACAAAGTAACCTAAATTATATCTATGCATTTCTTCAGGAAAATTAGACTTCCAGTAGTCTTTCACACCTCTGGAAATAAGAGCCTAGAATAATCAGAAACTCCTGCTACCACCTCTGTCAAGATCTACAGTCTCCTGTCTCAGCAGTTCCACTTAAGAAATAAGATACGTGGTCACATGCTCTCACCTTAGTTGTGAGTAGTTAGGAGCATATAAAGTTTTTGGCATTTGACCTGGAATGTCAAGATTTGTATGGGAAGTTAGCAAAAGGCAGGCTAGAGAGATGATTTAGTGGTTCAGATGGTTCAACTCACTAGCTGCTTTCAGAGGTCCTGAGTTCAATTCACAGCAAACACATGGTGGCTCACAACCACCTATAATGTGATCTGATGCCCTCTTCTGCCATGCAAAAGTATATGCAAATAGAATACTTATACATAAAACATAAAAAAGAAATTAGCAAAAGACTAGAAAGCTATAAAAATGCAGAGTGATAACTGTCAAATGTCATTATTTTTTGTTAGAGAATTTGAAAATAGATTATAAAGTCAGAATTTTAAGTTTACAAACATGTAAAAACTACTACTGATTTAATTATCGTGATTTCCAAGTCAAAAGATGAGTTAGTTCATACAGGTATATGAAACAATGAATATTAAAGAATATAATTTTCTTATAATCCAAACACTGTTTTATAAAAGATAAACATGAGAGGATTTTTAATACAATAAGATATCAAAACTACTATATGATAACATCATATTCTATGCTGAGTAAGATGGTGCATGTCTGAGATCTCAGCATTTGTACCATAAGACAAAGAAACTAAAACAAAATACACACACACACACACACACACACACACACACACAAAACTAAATTCTAGACACACAGATTTTATGTAAGGAGAGCCAATATGTCCTTGTAACACATTTTATTTTTTAAAAGTATTATATAACTTTTTGTTCAATCAATAAATTCTACAAAACATATTCTTCCTTTAATGGTTCAAGGTCACCATGAGAAATAAAGCGAAGCAGTTGGTATAGTGTTATAATTATTTTAGCAACCATAAATTAACTAAATCTAACTCAACTTTCTTTGGCTTATTATATTTATGATTTCTAGATCAAGAGGCCCTCTCTGTACCAATTAGCACAAACTGCTTGTTGTCCTGTCAGCATTTTCCTAAAGATAGTGAACTACGAATTTACCAGCTCAGTTATACCCCCAGCCCTTAATATAGTTTGATGTGCAAAACAAAACAGAATGAGTAGAGCATAGATACAATCTCCTTAGTTTAAGTGAACGGCAAATTAACTAGATGAAGTCAGGAACAAAAGACACATATAGATATATAGACACGAAAGATACTAGAAATAAACTGTCATAATCTTGGGGTGTACTCAAAATGCATGTAAGAAATATGAACATTCCCAGAATGAACTTTAGATTTCTAACCTGTACAATTCGATAGATAGTAATATCATTCACCAAAACAAAATAAACACCCCCCCCAAAAAAACCCACAACCGCCCTGCAATAATACTGAGTCTTAAGAAGTAAGCCTGTACATTTATAATTTTAGATATGAGCAATTTAAAGATACTGTGCCAAGTATCTTGTTTGCCTCTACATTTACCCCACTCTTTGCTGTACAGATTATCTACAGACAACCTCATCCTCTTGGTGCCCTTGAATTCAGTCAATAGAGACCTCTAAGACCTGATCAGAAAGTATTTATTTTATTCTTTTGGCTCCTTCCTTAGCTTGAGTTGAACCCTTCAATAGGAGATGTCACACTTTCAAAAGTTTCTCATAACTTCTTCCTGAGTACCAGGAACTACTCCCTCAAATGATTTCATAAAGCAGCAGGGAAGAAATGTTTCCAAATTAATTTTTACAAAGCCAGTTTTATTCTGATATCAAAACTAATAAAAAGACAACAACAAAAAAGAAAACTACAGAGCAACATTCTCAATGGACATATATGCTATAGTATTCAATGAAATACTAAAAAACCAAACTGATCAATTAATATGTACAATGTATTTTATTTTGTGTGTATGTTATACGCCTGTGGAATTGTGAAGGCAAAGTTAATGTTGACTGTCTTCTACTGTGCTCTATCTTATTCTGTTGTTTTGGTTTTGTGTGTTTGTTTGATATGTCTAATATAGGGTCTTACTATGAAGTCCTGCTGTCTTTGAACTCTATGTAGAACAGGGTGGGCTGGAACTCAGAGATCCTCCTGTCTCTGCTTTCCAAGTACTGGAACTAAAAGCATATGCCATCACACTAGGTACTTCACCTCATAAGAGAAAGGGTCTCTTACTGAATAAAAACATAAAATATTAGTGAAAAACTAATATTCTACCTTAGTACACGTTTTACTAAGTTTTTTGTTGATATCAACCCAAGCAGCTAACAATATACACTATCACTAAAGTCAATATAGTCTGCTAGTATAATACAATTTTTCTTTCTTATTTTTCTTTTTAAAAATTAAAAACTCGTGTGTGTGTGTGTGTGTGTGTGTGTGTGTGTGTCTGCATGTGTGCATGCATGCATATGTGAATATGTGTGCAGGGGAGTATGTACTTGGTGAAATTAGAGACTGGTATCATGTGTCTTTCTCTCTTACTTTTCAACTTATCTTTCTGAAGCAGAGTCTCCCACTGAGCTTGGAGCTCACCAATTGCTTAAACTGAGTGGGCAGCACAGCTGTGGGATCCTCCTGCTCCTGCCTCCTAGAACTGGATGTGTACTGCCATGCCCAGGTTATGCAGGTAGTAGGGATCAAATCAGGTCCTAATGTTTCACCAGCAAGCACTTTACCTGTTGCATTAAAACTATAATTTGGTTTAATGGGACAGGATCATAACACAGACCAACATAGACAATGCTGACCCTCAAACTCCCAGTGAAGCCAAGGATGACTTGAACTCCTGATCTTCCTATCAGCTCCTCCCAAGTGCTGCGACTATACATGTATACCACCATGCTCAGCTAGTTTGTGCAAAATTGAGTTAATTTTTATAATTAAAATTACAAGTATGTAGTAACATTTTACACTAGATGAAGCACAATCTGATAGAATTAGGAAATAGACAAAAGGTCACTACACTACATAATTACAAATTTTTACATAGTTACAAGTTAAAATGGCTTATAATATAAAACATTACACAGAGAAATTAGAAAAAAACAATAACCAAAAATTAATCAGTAATATCTGTGCAATATTAATCAAAATCCCCTCAGACTTATATTTTTTGTATAGGAACTTACAATATTCTTAAACTACACAGAAAGGTAAAGATCATAATAGACAATGTGAAAATAAAAAATACAGTTGGAAGACTCACATTACCTAATATTAAAGCTTACTATATAAAGCTGAATTCAAATAGTACTCAGCAACAGTATCAAGTAGTCATAAAATTAAGCAAAAATAGATTAAATGTATTTATATATAAGTGAATTCAGACTGACCCACAAATAATTGTTCAATTAATTTCAATAAAAATGAATAAAAAATGCAGTGGAAAATGATAGGTTGGCTTTTGTTTGTCCCCAATGAATGATATTGGCAAAACTGGTTACTGGTATGAAAAAAAATTAGTTTTATACTTTTCTCACACTACACACAAAATTTTAAGTTCAATTATGTAACAAATATAATCATAAAAATGGAAACCTAGAAATTTCTGGAGTAAAAAATTTCATAACCCCAGTTATGTCTATGGTTTTGTATACAGTTCACAATAAGTGTAAATTTTTAAAAGACCAACTGAATGTCATAGGTAAAACTTTCTTAATATACACTGAAAACAGAAAGCCACAGTTTTTAAGAGGCATCTGCCAGTTATATTTGTCTGGCAGATAACTTGTATTTTTTGTATATAAAGAATTCTTACAATTAAATAAGAAAACATATGGGAGTTGGGTCTGGTGGTACATGGGACATTTTGAGAACAATGTTCTGCAATGGCTTATTCTCCTCTGCTTATTTGTGGCAAGAGTACACATAAATACGATTAAGACCGAAAGAAAAGATGGTTTGGGACTATTTCTAGCTTCTCACTATACATTCATACTTGGATGTTTAAATGTACTCATCTCAATACCTTTATTTTTAGTAAGTTCTCTGTTTCTTCTCATTTTCAAACTTACAGTTTCTTTGCTATTCTGACCTTTTGCAAATCACAGAGTGGTGTACTGCTTAGGAACACAGAAACTATGCGACTTTGGGCAAACTACTTTATTTTCTGTGACTCAGGATACAAATTGACACACATGTCGAGAGTTAAGCCTTCTTCTACAGTAAACAATACACTCAAAGTTTTCTTCCTTGTTAGTCTAGTATCATTCCTACTGTGTATGGCTGGCCTTAAACTCACAGAGAGTCACCTGCCTGAGTCCTGAGTCCTGGAATTAAAGGCATGTGCTACCACACCCAGCTATGCCCTTGCTCTACTTCTATCAAGGAAGGTAGATCTGGTAGGCCTTCTCAGAGCAATTGCTTTACTCTCTGTTCTTTGTAACTAGTAATGTAGATATTGTCTTCCACCAGCCTGCCTTTTTTTTTTTTTTTTTTTTGGTTACTCCATTCCAGCCAATTATGCACTACTGTCAAATTAATTTTAATTCTAAAAATCCCCATTTCCTATAGCAGAAAAACTTTGGAGCTCTGTATAAGTGTGGGAAATGTATCCACAGTTGTGTCCAAAATGAATCACTGCTAAAAAAACAGTTAAGACTGCTGAAAGTATCATGAGTGAGTTTAATTGTAGTTATCCCTACAATTAAAGCAAGTTACATTTATTAGTATAAGAGCAACAAAATGGTATAAGCGTCCTTCAACTAACACTAGCAAATCCTATTTCAGCAAATATTCCTAGTATAGTTTTGAGATTTGATTTGATATAAAATCTCTACTCAATTACAGAAATCACTCTATGCTCCTTGACACGAAAAGGTACCCACTAATTGAGTACAAAACTCCTTCCTGAAGAGTCTTTAAAAAAAAAAAAAAAAAAAGCAGTTATCCAAGAAGTTAATAAATAAAGAAAAATGGTAAAGGTAGATTTATGCCATTCTATTTTTTACATTTTAATTTTTTATTTTATGTGTATGGGTGTTTTATGTCTGTGTATTATGTGTATGCCTGGTACCTTCCCTGCAATTAGAGAGGGCTGTGAGCTACCACCCAGGTCCTCTGCTGGATCAGTGAGAACTTTTAACTCCTGCCCTGTTATCCCAGCCCATGTCATTCTTAAACTCCGTGACTTCTGGAGTTGACAGTAACTTCAAGGTGTGATTCCATTCTAAAAATACCTGTCTATAGGAAAACTTCTGCACTTTAAAGTTCCCCTGAGAAGATTTCTAGAAAAGTAGAAAATCTTTTCTAAAAACTATTTTTGTACAGTGTCAAAATAATTGTTTTTCAATTTAAAACTATACTTTAAAACAAATTTCACTGTGATCCATTAACAATTCATATTTTGTTGACAGTGCACTACTACTAAATACATAATCCTACTAAAATGGGACCAAAATGTGATATCAGCATATAAATAAAGCTATTCTTTTAAAAGTAATTCTTGTAAATCTGAACATTTAATATTTTAACATTTACCTTTTTTCTTCTTTTGCTCTCAGCTGTTCTTCCTGTCTCAAAACTTGAACCATTATAGACTCAAAAACTCCACTTGTCAAACCTGCCAAACTTCGAGGTGTTGACCGACGCCTTGTTGAAGTACATGCAGTTCCCTTCTCCTCCTCCAATCCATAATAGCCTCTAGATGTAACTGCTATCGTTGTCTTTTCTCTCAAGTGCCTTGGAGAAGAATAAGTCAATTCACAAGGTCAAATCTTCTGGATAAGCAATACACCCTTTCAACTAGTACCTTAAGTAGAATTTCTTTTCTGTTTACATACAAAATATTTAGTCAAACCTTTATTTGCCATGTTTGAGTTTTATCTTGTCCATACAAGATTCTAACTCTTTCATACAAAATCCACTGAGGGACAGTATGTCTTCTACATTTAAAAAGTATAAGCCTGAAGCTTTCAAACTGAGGACTAAAACACTAATTGTTTAGTAGAAAGTTTTGTTTGAAATAGATATATTGTTTATTAATGTATGAGAAAGTGTACAATGATCTAAAAACATTTTGAGAAAGAAGATTTTTGATACATAAATACTTTGGGGAAATTATTAACAAGTGCAGTATTACAATACATAGCAATTATATTATATAGGCTGAGAATAAGAAATTATAAGGCCGAAGGAAAACAGTTGCCTAGCAGTAATAGATCATGAATAGATGAATTAGAGGTTCATTCTAATGTGTTTTTACAAAGTGATGTAACTAATTCTTTAATATTAATTACTTATCAATACTAATGAAAAGAAATATTAATAGAAATATGAATGAACAATGTAACAAAACCTGACTTCTGACTCAACTGTAAAAAGAGTTTATAACTCTAGAGTTCCTTTTCAATCTCAATGCAAACGTGTCTTTTATACTTTTATTAATTCATTGAGACACTGGTCTAATGCTTAAAAATAGTATCTCAGCAGTTCACTTAATTGTTCATAAATCATCTTAATGTATCTAAATGACTAAAAACATTTACAATGGACCTAAGGATGTAGTTCAAGGTAGCAACTGTTATAACCCTAAGATTAATCTATAATACTGCTAAAAGAAGTCAATAAGAACATATTTATCCTGAAAAAAAAAAAAAACCATTATACTGATATTGCAAAGTTTTAAAGGTCATTCCAACTACTGGTTTTTAGGACTGCATTTATTATATAAACAGTAATTATTAAAAAAAAGTTCAGGCCTGGTGGTGGTGGTACATGCCTTTAATCCTAGCACTTAAGCAAAGGCAGGCATATTCTGAAGCTGAGGCCACCCTGGTCTACAGAGTGAGTTCCAGGATGACCAGGGCCACACAGAGAAGTTCTGTCACAAGTAAGTAAGCAAGCAAAAAAATAAAAAAATTTAAAAGTTCATATAAAATGTCTCTTCTACCTTTGTAGTGTATGCCAAAGCCTCTAAAACTTTCACATATGCTATTTCTACAATGGCAAACTTAAGTCAGTACTTAGGCATATCACTCAGGTACTCAAAATCACTCAAAATACTATGGAATAATTTATAAGGGATATTCCTATCTTGGAGCTCCTCCCATTCTTGAGTGTTTTTACTTTACCTTAATAAACCATATTCCTCTTTAAGCAACAAGACACACAAAAAAGAACTCATATGAATTAAATGCTGGCAATAGTTGTATTTCCTTGCTTTCCTAAAAACTGTCAAAAAGGTCAGTTCAGCATACACTTTTACACAATGAGGTATACATAATGAGGTATAATTAAAGCCCCACCCTTCTTAAACAGTGTCCACATTGATTTATGACTATAAATTAGAATAACATCAATCTTACATTCACTGGCATTTAGATCTCATGATAGATTCTATTGAATTATTGTACTAGTGTCTTTTGTTACATGGAGATATCACTAACTAATTTAGCTTTATACAGGACAAGAACATTAGTTTCCTAATGGAGAGTTTGAGCTAATCTGGTTTGCTATTTCAGGCACTTATCTTTTTTTAAAAAATTAATATTTTAATTTAAAAATTTATATTCATTGTTTGTATGCCTGTAGAGATAAGAATATTGCTTTTAAGTGTCAGTACATTCTTTCTACCTTTTAACAGAATTTTACATTTATGTATTTTGTGTGTGTGTGTGTGTGTGTGTGCACTTGCATGCTCGCACACAGGCATGAAGGTCAGAGAGGACAACTGAAAGTTGGTTCTCTCCTTCCATATGGAAGTTCCAAGGAGTGAACTCTGACTATCAGTCTTGGCAGCAAGGACCTTTACCTGCTGAGTCACCTCCATGGCCCAGATTACATTAGTTAACATACTTTAGAACCAATGCATCTGAGAGGACCAGGTGCTTGTATATGCACTCACAAGTGTAAAAAAGTTTTTGATCAAAATAATTTAATCTACAAACATCACAAATAAATGACATCTTGAAGTATGTATGCTTATTTATATATGAGTTCAATTTCTTAACCTAGATTACTACAAATGCTTCATGACAAGGTTTTTTTCCTTTCATTCTGTTCTATCGATACAGAAACCTGCACAACACTTTTAAAAGTGAGTTGGAGTATGTCATTACTTTGCTGTCTCCTCCCAATCTTCCAGGCATACTTAGAACACGTCTGATGTTCTTATTATCTGTAAGACCTAGTATAATATGGTTGGTCCTTCTCTCCATAAGGCCACCCTTCCTGCTTTTCTAAGTCTTTGTTCTCTGCATGCCAGCCAAAGTCTCCCATTTATTCTCAAGCACACCATCATACCTACTTCCCTAGAACCTTTGCGTCCCATTCCTCCTCCATAAAAATATTCTTTCCTAGATGTCCATGTGTATGTCTCTCATTTCAATCATCTTTTAGATGCCACCAAATCTGAAAGGGTTTCTAATTGTGATGTTTAATAACACCTCCCCTATTGCTCTATGATCTTATACTGCTTTCTTTGTCTTTAAGTTACTTATCAACACAGTGTTAAATAGTATTTACTTAATAACTATCTACACCCCCACCCCTGGCAAAACTCAGGGATCTATGCAAAATAGGAGGCAGAAAGACTAAAAGCAGGAGTTGATGGATGACTCCCAGGAAACAGTTGTCTTCCAGACACAGCAGGACCAAAGCGCATATGAACTCACAGAGATTGCGGCAGCACTCACAAGGCTCATACAGGCTCAGCTCAAACAGGGTCCAAGCACTGAGGGAGAATTTAGAAACTGGCTTGCAGGCCTCAGCAAGAATTGCAACTGGCACCTGTCATCACTTCAGAGCAGGCCCTGTACCCAAGAGTAGTTGGCCAATACACATACAAAAAAACTCAATGGCATTTTTGTACACTTTTTTTTGTCTTAACTTGCTTTGGGCATTTTCTGTATTACTGGTCTTTTGCTCATATATTTGGTTTCCGTATTTGGGTGAGTTCTGTGTGTGAGTTTCTTGATTTTGTTTGTTAAAAAGAAAGGAAGGAGGAAAACATAAAATTGGGTGCACAGGGAAGAGGAGAGGATCTGGGAAGAAGAAAAACATGATCAAAATATATTTATAAAAAACATTTTCAATTACAAAAATATCTATTGAGGCTGGAGAGATGGTTCAGTGGCTAAGAGCACTGGCTGTTCTTGCAGAGGGTAGGGTTGAATTCCCAGCACCCATGTGGCAGTTCACAACTGTCTGTAACTCCAGTTCCAGAGGATCTGACACCCTGATACAGACACACATGAAGTCAAAATACCAATGTACATAAAATAAAATGAATTTTTAAAAAAACTTATATATACCCAACTAGAAGGAAAGGTCCAGGAATAGAAGGGACTTTTCTCTCCTTATTGGCTGTACTTTCTGACCCCAAAATACAGTAGACACATGTTGTTTATATATATACACATTTATGTATATATGGGTGCATGCATGTTTAAATATCTTTGAAAGGATACAAACCAAGCTGTTTCACATTTTCAGTTATAAATATATTTAAACATTTAAACTCCAATCCATGTATATTTGTCCACATGTCCTGAGTAAACATGTTATTTGGTTTTTATTTATTAGAGAATAAGATCCTATAATTTAAGATAAATAAATTTCCCCTCACCTCTAAACAGGAACTGTCACATGATCAAGAACCACATAAATACATTAAACTAACTCTTCCCTTTAAAAAAAAAAAAAGCTATTTTCTTCCTATGAGGAAAATTATTTCATGAAATTAGTATGACAGTGGTTTGAAAATAATGAAAATAATATGCCAACAATATACAAAACTTTAGCAATTATAGTTGACTCATTGAGTTTTTAACCATCATTTCTCTTTTTCTTCCTTTAAAACATAAAATGCCTATGCTAATACATTCTGAATTTCAGGATTTAGAGACTAAATTCTACTCACAATGATTAAAACAAGTATTATCATGAAGCAATTTGCTGTTAAATAATTAATACTTAAAACTGATATAAAATATAAAATATACTTGCTATTTATTTGATACCTATTAAAAACAGATATTTAGAAATGCTTCCCCCAGTCACAAAAGAACAGACATAATATGTAGTCACTGATATTGGGATGCTAACCCCAGAGGCTTGGACTGCCCCAGAAACAACTCACAGACTGTATGAAGTTCAAGAAAAAAAAGAAAAGAAAAGAAAAGAAAACAAAACAAACAAACAAACAAACAAACAAAAAAAACAAAAAAACCCCGTCATGCTCAATCCTTACACACCAAGAAAACGTTGACTAATTCCGGGTTACATCCTGTTTTACATGTACTTTCTGCTCATTGTAACTAGTAAGACCTTAATGCAGAGTATCAAACCTTAAAAAAAAAAAAGAAAAAAAAAGCCAAGCACTGACACAATTGTATTTGTATACATTTATTCAAAAATGTTTAAATTTTTTCTTTTATCTTTGTTTTTTAAAATAAAGTTTAAGGAAAGAAAAAAAAAAGAAATGCTTCCATTATTGAGGGTTTTTAGATATTACTAAAAGCAATGTGCATTCCATTAGTATTACAATTATTTGTATGGACAAACAGCTCAAAAGTAGAGAATATATTTACCATACACAAGGCCCCGGTTCAATCTCTCTCTCTCTCTCTCTCTCTCTCTCTCTCTCTCTCTCTCTCTCTCTCTCACACACACACACACACACACACACACACACACACACACACACACACACAAACACACACACACAGGGGTTGGGAACAATGCACATGAGAGAGCGCATAATTATAATTTGGAAATAAAATTATCTAATCTGTTTAATATTCTAAGTAAAAAAAGTTTCACTTTGTTAACTCATTCATTTAATGAATGTTAAAATACAATTATAACTATTATCCAGGATCCTATAGTAAGAAAGAACATGTAAAAGACAGTGAGTGTTGCTTAATGCAGGGACTATTTACAAATGTGCAGGCAAGGCTAAGATAATTTAGGAAGAGATGATGAAGTATTCTGGGATCCGCAACAAGGAGTTATTCCTACTCTAAGCCTAAGAGAGGAAGAAAAGGGAATGGGGAGTAGTTATCAGACCAAGAGAATTGTAATTAAAGAAGAGCGCCACACAACGACTGAGCACAGTTACAGCCTCAAGGCCAGGAAAGAGGAAGATGTTAAAGTAAATACTCCTACCTCTTGGTCCTCTTGTCAGTGCCTTCCGTTGGCTGAACCCAATCAGAAGTCAGGGGACAAGGCAGACCAGTTGATGCAGTCCTTAGAAATCAGCCTCCTGGGGCACAGAGCAGAGTATACAAGGGTGGAGAATGCATTTGGAGGAGCACATGATGACTAACAGCAAAGCACAACCTGAGTATTAGTTTTCAAGACCAACTGAATGAAATTAGAAAAGAAAGAAATTTTACTAGGGACTTCAACAAAAACTAAAGCACATTTGATAGATAAGCGATATAGGCATTGCGGCCGGTGTGTACTTCTTCCATCTAAATGTATGCATCTTTTTAAGTTCTGAGCTGCACTGTTCACTAAAACCACATATCCAAATAAACCTAGCATAAAAGAAGCTTCAAATATCTTAACAGGCAATATTAAACCAAACCTTGACAAACAAATCACAATGCTTTCATAAAAAATAATTTTTGTACAATTACTGCCTGAAGAAATGCTTACTTGCAATTTATAAATACAAACTATAGTACACATACTAGTTCTTTTCCCTCTTTCAAAGATCAGTTTATAAAAATTTAGTAGCCTGACAATGTTTTGGTGAAACCAATCATTTTCACAAATAATATATACTAATTTTTTTAAAGTTTGGAGACTTTCATCTTTAAGCTACTTGATATCCAAGATTTTTTTTCAGAAGAAAAAATCATCTGTAAGAAAGAACTAATCATAACTAGACTTTTCCTATTGTTCCTTCCCTTTGTTCCCTCAGTTATTATTCTTACTCCCCTTAAAATCCTCAGCTCCCCCAGAAAACTTGTATTTTGCTCTAACAGAATTCAGCTTCTTTTCATTAGTCATAAATAAGATGAAACTCAAAATACATTAACAAATTTTCTTCTCTCCCTTCCCATGTATTTCCCATGTATTTAGTTTCTTTTACATCTTAGCCTAAAGTCCCTCTGCTCATATTCTTCTACTACTAAGCATGATTATCGAAATCAAAGCCTTGTAGTTTATTTTTTAGTTATGAACAAATGGATTCAACCTAGACAAAGACCACTTCTTTGAAAGTAGTTAACATCCTCTCTTGGCCTCCATAACAGCCATGTCTAATACCATCATATGCAAAAGCTTCAACCTATCACCCACTACAACTTAGTAAGATATCCATTAATTTCAACTTTTGAAAAACTAAGACTATTCAATATTTCAATTGAAATATTGAAAATTCAAATATTTCAATATTACTATTTCATGAATTCTCCTGAGCATTCCTTTAGCATAAAACCATGTCCAAGTCAGATTAAAAACAGCCATTCCCCTTGAAAATATCTGAACCTAAACTGCTAGTCCTTTGATTCACACTGCAGTCTAACATGGCAACTGCCTGTACATACTTCACTGAGTCATTCTTCCCAATCTTCTTGTTAGGACATTAAAATACGTCCCAGTCCTTACTTTACTCATGTTAGATCTCTAGCATCTAGTCACTCTTTTCTTAAGCCATTAACTGTAACTCAACATAATTGAAACTTTTTGGGATAGAAAAGTAGAGAGGGAATATCCATTTGTATAATTCAAATTCATTCAGATATCTACTAAACAATAAAGATTCAGCAAGGAACATGACAGTTTGTGTATATGGAATTAAATGTATAAATATCAAAGATGATTAATATAGCAAGGTTGAAACAATAGTGACAATACCAACAAAAACCTAAAAGAATTGTAAAAGTCAAAATTAAAAACCAAGATCTGGGCTAGAAATAGATAATACTTCTGAGGTAGCAGTTATTTAACTAATTAGAAATGTTCTGCTGGGAAGTTTTGACACACACCTTTAATCTCAGCACTCTGAACCAGTCAGGTAGATCTCTGAGTTTGAGGCCAGCCTGATTTACAGAGTGAGTTCCTGGACAGCCAGGGCTATACAGAGAAATCCTGTCTCTATAAAAACTAAAAAGGAAAAAACAAGTTCTATGGACAGAAATAAGTTATTTTTTTAAGAGAGAGAGGGCTTAAAATACTGACCTGGAAATATTTTGGCAAGTAAAGCCATGGGAATGAATAATGTATCTAGAAGAATAAATGCAGAAATAGAAGTTCTAAAGGCGCAATTGCAGGAACTACCTACAGATGAAGGAAAAGCCAGCAAAAGAATACTGAAAGATGAGTTAAGGAGTAACTTAAATTGCAAAAACAGAGACCAAAAATTTAATTGGTAAGTGACCTAAACTCTTTAATTTTTCCCAATCGACTGAGAAAGAACAAAGTAAAAGCCAAGGATTGAGAAAGAAGGCCTTTATCTTTAGTATAAGCCAAAGAAAACTTCAGTAGGACCTAACTGCAGAGACCCTTCAAGTTAAACATTTCTAGGCCTTAGATATTTATTGAAACAGCAGATCAATAAAAATACTACCCACAATTGAAGACAGACCACTATAAGTTTTTTAAAGCATACATTTTGAGCTTTGTACAATGAAATAAATACCCACAATACAACTCACAGACCATAGGAAACTTAACAAGAAAGAAGACCCAAGTGTGGATACCAGAAACCCACTTAGAAGGGAAACAGAGGCAGAGGGATGGAGGAAACTGGGTGGGAGAAGGGACTGAGGAGGGGAAAGGGAGGCACAGGATCAGGCATGAGAGACAGAAGGGAGCCCAGAGGGCCAGGAGAACCTCTAGAAAGTCCTGGGATATGAGAGGCTCCCAGGACTCAATGAGGATGACATTAGCTGAAATGCCCAACAGTGGCTGGAAGAGACAACCTCCAGTAGAAAGACATGGCCCCAGTTGAGGCAGGGGGCCAGCCACCCATCTTCAAAATTTTTAACCCAGAATTGTTTCAGTCTAAAGGAAATACAGGGACAAAAATGGAGCAGACTGAAAGGAAAGCCACCCAGTGACTAGCCCAACTTGGGATCCATCCCATGGGTGCACACCAAACCCTGACATTGTTACTGATGCCATATTGTGCTTGCAGACAAGAGCCTGGAATGGCTGTCCTCTGAAAGGCTCTACCAATAGCTAACTTGAGACAAATGTCCAATCTATCAAGTTACTAAAAAGACAAATTTCATATAAAAATTGGAGAAAAGAACTCCAGGTAAAATATTTAGTTTTGGCAGAGGACCATTTTACCAGATATTAAAGGATTTTAGGGTCTGAAGAGGAGAAGTCAGTAAAAAGCACTTGTTTTGCAAACCTGAGAGCCTAACTTTACCATTAAAGCCCAGGTAAGAAAATCTCAGCATTATGGAGAAGGGAGGGTCCATAGGCTTGCTGGTTGCTAGTATAGGCCTGCCTCAAAAAAGTGTTCTTGAGGAGGACGCCTAAGTTGCCCTCTGGCCTCCACATACATGTGAGCAGAACGCACATACATGTATATCCTCTCCCTCCCTCTCTCCCCAACATACACAAAGAAATTTAAAATCACAAAATTAAAGAAATACAAATGTCTAAAGATCGGCAACAGAGTAAAGAGTTCAAAATATACCCTGAAATTATCATAAAGATGGCATTTCAAAACAATGGAGAAATGTGATGCTGCAACAACTAGCTGCACACAGTAACAAAACAGCTGGTATTCAAATTCATTTCTTGACTAACAAATCATTTTGTTCATCTTATGTATGCCTTCATTCGTCATTAGTTAGACACTTACAGGTACTGTGGCTAGGGACTGGGACAGCTGCTGTAGTAAAGATATACAAAATCAAAGTAAGCAAATATACAGAAGTTCTAAGTTATAGATTCAGTTAAGAATAATTTCTCTGAGGAAGTGACAGCAGGAGTCAACCATGCAAAACTAAACCAAAATAACAACAACAACAAATGTAGGAATATATATATATATATATATATATATATATATATATATATATATATATGTATGTATATATATATATATATATATATATATATGTTCAAACTAAAAGATCAAGTACAAAGTTCATGATATGAAAAATGGTTTATGGGGTGGTGAGACGGTTTGATGAGCCAAGTTTGATCCCCAGAACCCATGTGATGGAAAGAGAGAACCTCCTCTCCCCAGCTTGTCCTCAGTCTTCCACCTTAGAGCCACAGCACCTAAATACTAAATAAATAAATAGACAGTGGGGAGGGGTGGGGAGGTGGTTTGGCAGATATGTAGGAAGAACAGTTAAATTCTTTAATATACCCAAAATGCCAGTGAAGCACTTATTTGTAAGGGTACTTACTAATTCCTCCATATATATATATATATATATATATATATATATATATATATATATATATATATATATATATATAAATGATTGATGAACAGAAAATGAACTCAAAAGAAAAAAAAATTAGAAAACTACAAGTAAGGAAATGGTAATGTCTTAAACTTAAGCAGCAACATTAGAAATACACAAGCTCAGAATTAATTGACATCTTTAATAAGGGAAACAAATGAAATGGAAGAAACTTGAAAAAACTTAAGTGTTTTGGCCAGAGCTCCATAAGATTAGCCACAGTAAAACTATCACTACTACCATAACAAAATAAGCCATAAGTACAGGTTTAAACATGTTTAAACTGGTTATTAGATATCAATTAGATACAGGAAATAACTGTGGTCTCAAAACAGTAATAGACTATACTGCTAGAGAAAGGAGAGTCTATGTAAAGTGTGCATGTGTGTGCAATATACGTAAGTATCTAAGTGTCATGCCTGTGTGTAGGTATGTGGAGAGCAGAAGTTGATCTCTGGCATATTTCTCAATTGCCTTTACCCTATTTTTCTAAGGCATGATTGCTCACTGAACCTGAAGCTCTCTAACTGGCTAGACCTGTTGGTCTGTTGAGCTCCTCAGCATCTTTCCATCTCTGCTTCCCAATACTGGGATTACAGGAAGGCATTGCCATACCCAGTTTTTATGTGAATGCTGAGGTTATTAATTTATACATCAAGTACCTTATCTCCTAAGCCAACTCCCTAGATCAAGGAGACTTCTTAGAAAAATTTTGCTACTTCCTTATAACATTTAGCTTTTGCTACCAGATATACATATCATTTCTTTTAATAAACAATAATGCAAACATTAATCACTAAATTGCTAATTAGTTTCTTTAGATTTCTACAACAGTTACTTTATATATCCTGTTGTTGGTTTAGCTATTGAGATAAGGTCTCATTATGTAACTCTGGCTAGCCTGTAACTCACTATGTAGACCAGGCTGCTCTCGAACTCAGAGATTTATTTCCCTTGTCCTCCCATTTAATAGGAATAAAAACATGTATCAGTGCCTGCCTATGTTATTATTTTTAATAATATTACAAATACAGGAAATCCTACAATACTAGGTCTCTAGCCCCTATGCCCTGAAATTCCCTATAAGCATTTCCTCCCCAGCCTGTCTCAGTAGGTAGACTCCTTTTCCTCAATCCCTACATCTTCTGGCAACACAGCACAGTGGTTAAATACTGGCTGTTAAGTCAAACCACCTACATTCCTATTCAGGTTCTGCCACTAATTAGTCTGGGTAAACTAATCTTTTAGTACCCAATTTTTCCATTTGTAAAACAGTTCATGAAATCAGTAACTACCTTTCTAAAGGATTCTATTTTGTGTATATGAGTGCCTACATGTGTGTTAGTGCCCAAAGAAGCCAGAAAGTGGTACTAGATCCTCCAGAACTAGTTCAAAGTGGTATTGAACCACCTGATGTGGATACTGGGAATTGAACTGGGATCCTCTGCAAAAACTATTGTTTTTATCCTGTAAATCATCTCTCCAGTCTCTCAATAAATATCTTAAAAACTAAGAGAACAACAATGTATGTAATACCTTTCAAACAAGATTGCAGTGACAATAAATGTTAACTAGTGTTAAAATAGTATTAAAATGTAACTTCAAAACTTCTGCTAAGATTTTATCTATTACAGGCTTTTTCTATTCCTTGCTCTAGACCAGTGGGTCTCAATGTGAGTTGAGACCCCTTGGGGGTGGATGGGTGGGGATATGACTGACCTTTTCACAGGGGTTGCCTATCAAGACATCCTGTATATCAAATATTTATATAATGACTCATAACTGTAGCAAAATTATAGTTATGAGGTATCAACAAAATAATTTGATGGTTGGGGGTTACCATGACATAAGGGACTATATTAAAGAGTTGCAGCATTAGGACAGTTGAGAACTATCTCTCTAGACTGATAAACCAATCATGAGAGTGCTGTTATAAATTAGAATGAAGTGAGGAAATTAATAGAAAACTAGCTAATCTTGTATGACATAAAGTACCACATTTAAAATTAATCATGGTATGATTGATGGCGTCAACTTAAAAGAGTTTAATGAGTCAGGCTGATTTCTAGTTAAAGTGGTTTTCTTTTCTTTCTTAGCAGCTCTATTAGTTCATTTTCTAATTTATGTGACTACCTGACAAAAAGCAATTCAAGGAACTGAGATAGTCGGCTCACAGTTTGAGAGTACAGTACATCATGGCAAGCAAAGTGTAGCAGCAGAAACATGAGACAGATAGTCACAGTGGACCCACAGAGAGAAATGAGTGCTGTTACTCAGCTCACTTTCTCTTCTTATTCAGTCTAGACTCTAGCATGCCTTAACTATACACTGCTTTTTTTTTTTTTTTTTTTTTTTTTTTTTTTTTTATGTTATGGTCTCACTGTATAGCTCCCACTGGTATGAGATCTTTGAAACCCTTCTTTTAAAGTGCTGTATCAAAGCAAATACAAACCTCCCCAGCCCATACCTTTCATTATATACACACTTACACATCTGTCTCTTATTTCCTTCCTCCCTCCATACCCCTCTCTTTCTGTAGTATGGACAGCTGAACCTACCAGCACCTCACACAAGACAGACAAGGTCAGTGTCACTCTCCCCAAGCACTCTTAGCAGGGTCTCACTAAACTGGCCAAGCTAACCTAACTTCAAACATGAATTTTACCAGGCTTCTAAAAACTGTATTCATTCCATGAGGAATTGAGTATGAAGCCTCTTTTCAACTCAACAATTAATAAAAAAAATCCTTCGTTTTTAAAGAGCTACTTACTTTTTAATTTCAAGTGAATAGTCACAAAAGTTAAACAGCAGCACACCAAGTAGAAAAAATTCCTGTGCTCAGAGAGAAATAATTATATATGACATAAAAGTAATGACAAAGGTTGCAAAACAAAACCCTATTAAGAACAAAGCACATTAAAGGTGATAAGGACCCAAAAAAGGAAAGTGACTTAAGAATGGTTAGGAAGTCAAAGTTTGAAGCAGAGACTGAAGCAAAGGCCATCCAGAGACTGCCCCACCTGGAGATCCAGCCCATATACAAGCCATTGTATCAGACAATACTGTTGATGCCAAGAAGAACATGCTGACAGGAGCCTGATATAGCTGTCCCCGGAGAGGCTCTGCTAGATCACGACAAATACAGAGGTGGATGCTCACAGCCAACCACTGAACTGAGAATGGGGTCCCCAATGGAGGAGTTAGAGAAAGGATTGAAGGAGCTGAAGGGGTTTGCAACCCCATAAGAACAACACCAACCAACCAGAGCTCCCAGGGACTAAACCACCATCCAAAGAGTACACAGAGGGACATAGCATGGCTCCAGCTGCATATGCAGCAGAGGATGGCCTTGTTGGGCATTAATGGGAAGAGAAACCCTTGGTCCTGCTAAGACTCGAGATGCCCCAGTGTAGGGGAATGTCAAGTGAGGGGGGGGGAAATGGGGTGTGGGGGGAGAGTGAAGGGCACCCTCATAGAAGCTGGGGGAAGTGGGAGGGAGGAGGGGATAGATTTATGGAGGGGAAACCGGGAAAGGAGATAACATTTGAAGTGTAAACAAAATATAGGTAATAAAAGTAAAAATTTTTAAAAAGGAAGTCTTAGATAAGGCAGCATCAGAGAAGAAAATAAGGGAGTCAAGAAAAAATGTATTTGTAGTATATTCTAAGCACAAGCACAAATATTCAAAGCAAATATAAAATGTCTTCAACTTTCTTATTATTTTCTAATATTTTCATCTTCTAATTAAAAATTTTCAGATATGTCAAAAACACTGGTTTTGTAACTACAGGAAAAATATGTAATGAGTTTTTTTTAAATAGCCTGTTTCTCTGTGTGAAATGAAGTAGACTTTTCTTTTTTAGGACAAACCTGAGAAAATACTCTGAACTGTCTCTGTAGAAATAGTTTATTTAGTAAAAGTTTTTTTGTTTGTTTGTTTGTTTTCTAGTTTTGTATTTTACCTACCTATATGATCAAGCACTAGGATCAAGAGTATGTTCCATCAAGTCTGGTATAGTATTTTGTTTCTATTTCTTTTTCAAGGCAAGGCCATATAGAGTCTAGCAGGCTTTGAATTTATTCTCCAACCTTCACCTTCCATATGCAGGAATCATAGACTTGTTTGAAAAGCAATTTTAAAAACAAAAATATGAGCCAGTAATACTGCTTTGCAGGTAAGGCTGATGATCTGAGTCTGATCCCTAGTACACACATGATAGAAAAAGAAAGCTGAATTCCTCAAGCTGTTCTCTGCCCTCTACAAGTATGGCGTTGTGTATGGGTGCACAAATACACATAAACATACAAATAAATAAATACAGTAAGGATAAAAAAGAAAAACGAAAGTATGAAATGCTACTGGGAAAATAATACTCTACCTGAGTACACATTTTGTGGAAAAGATTCCTTGATGTTGATCAAAAGGGCTGAGAATATACACTACCACATAAGTCATATAATGTGCTAGTAAATTATAATTTATCTTTTAAAATTGTGTATGTGTGCATGCTTTGAGTATGCATGGGTTAATGCAGACATGCATGCATATGTAATCAAGACTGGGTGTCTTTCTTCATCACTGTTTCATGTTACTATTTTGACAATATTTATTTACTCTCTGTGTGAAAGTGTTTTACATGTATATATGAGCACAATATGTGTGTACCTTGTGTCCAGGAAGGCCATCATAAGACAATACTGGATCTTTTAGAACTAGTCATGTATGGTTGTGGAACCACCATGTGGGCACTTAGCATCAAACCTGGGTCTTCTGTAACAGCAACAAGAGTTCTTAACCACCAAGATGGTTCTTAACCATCTTTCTAATCCTCTCTACTTTCTCTTTTGAGGCAAGGTCTCTCCCTGAACCCAGAACTCACCAACTGGCCACACTGGCTGGCCAGCAAACCTTGACAACCTGCCTGTCTCTGCACTGCCCCATCTTTCTCCCAGTGCCACCATATCCAGCTTTTACAAGTTTGGAGATCCACACTCAGGTCCTCATGCTCCCTTTAATGGTAGGTATTTACTGACCTCTGTATCTTTCCAACCCAATTTTCCCCTTAAAGTTATTTTTGTTAGCATGTGTTAATTGTACAATGGTGTCTTATTATAACATTTTCATATGTGAATACAAATGAATATAACCTCCATCACCTCTGACTCTCCTTTATTTTCACATGCCCAATAATCCAACTTTTACTTTCATGATATGCCATACACCATTATATATACAAGAAAAAAAATCATATGATGATTTTTCTTTTTGAGACTGGATTAGATTTAAAATTTTTTCAATTGCTAATATGCCAACCTGCAAGTCTTTTTTGAAAAATAAAGCTGTAGTTCCTACAAATTAGGATGCTACCATTTGAAACAAGATGTATCTTTAACAAATGGAATGTATCTAAAGACAAGGGCTATCCTTAGGGAAAAGAAGATCCCAAGCAAATGTCATGTGCCAAATTACCAATTCGAACACTATTATACAAGGTTGTGGACACTAAAAATGATTATTTGTTTTGAGTAATTCTAATTTTAAGGAAATAGTCTAAAAGTGATCTGAAAATGGAATAAAACTTGTTAAAATTGTTTTTCTCAGGTATTTGTACTACAGCTTACAACCATACTGATAGACTACATAGTAAAGACACACTACTCTACCAAGGCATTTTTACTGTAAGAAATCTACAATATTCTAAAATAGTTTCAAGTGGAACAGAAACTTTAGATAAAGTTCATAGTACTGAAAATAATACCTTTTATTGGTGCCATAATATACTCTTTCTAGCCTTCTATCAAGCTGCCAAGATTTCAATATATATGGTGTATACATTTTAATCACAAACTTTTATAATCTTTTTCTCTCCCAAAAGACTGCTAAAGACCAGTGATTCTCATATAAAGTTCTGCCTTGGTACCCTTGTCCAACACTGAACTCTTGTCTCCAGATCTGTGTGTTTTTCTGCACTTATCAACCTGAATGAACAAGATAATGTTTACCAATATAGAACTACTCAAATACATATTCAATGATATCAATTTCATCTAGCTCAAAACTACAATGTCTTGAATAAGACATAATAAGATATTTTAAACTTCACCCCTGCCCCGACACCAGTAGTTTATACCATGTCTATATACCTCAAACACTCTAGAACATAGCTCATCATAGTATTCCCAAAGAATGTTCCCATGGAACACATAAGAGTACTTTATAAGCTAAGCCAAGATTTCCAGTCAATCCCATCAAATAAATTCAGAAATATTTATACTATCAACTAGCCTAGCTTATCACCACTGTCACTGTCTGAATGATGAAACATATTTGTTATAACTTGTTCATAGTATCAGTACTACTAGGCTGCTCACTAATGATAATGTGGCATCCTCTTCACCTAATACCTCATCAACTGCTCAATAGAAAGCTCAATAGTATATATAGCAGCTCAAAACAATTTTTTAACATGTATTTATGGAAGGGGTTGTGTATCCCACAGGTCCTCAGGCTTGGCAGCAAATACCTTTTCCCACTGAGTATTCTTGCCAGCATCATATAAGCAGCAACTTTAAAATAATTTTTACCATTTGAAAATAATAGTTCAGTGTCTGAGAAATACACATTAGAAGACAAAAAGATAATATGTAATACTGGTTTAATTACTAAACCACAGACCACTTTATGATACTCATAAAGTCATCTATTTTGTGAAACCATAATCACATAAAAAGTCCGTAGAATACTGTTCTTGAACATCGATATATCAAACGTGTATTCCAAGAAGCTGCAGCATTCACTAAGTTCTGCCCACTCAAATACTATGACTCAGATTTTAAGCTAATATAAAAAAAGAAAAGAATGAGTATCCACAAATATAGTCTAGCACTTACAAAATGTTTGCATACATCAAATATTGGCACAAAACCATGAGGAACTCAAAACTATCTATTTGAGACCATCACATTACTTTTGCTATTAAAATGAATTTTTATTTCATTTGACCTAATAAATTAGAGACATATTTTTTATTACTTTACAACACTGCAAGTTTAAACTCTGAAGTGTAAAGGGGGTATTTCTGGGCATAAGCTGTTGGGAATTTATACAATTTTATGCAAAAGAGAAAAGAACAGCCTGTCGTTTTATAGAACAAAGATTTGTTGCACACAGAGTAATTTTGAGCATATCTACAGATCAGCTGTGTCTACATGCTACCTTTCAGAACTTCCCATACAGCAATTCTGTCTCATTCTAGATCTGGTTTCGCCATCTATAAAACTAGGTGGATTACAAGAACTCTAAGGTTCCTTCTGTGTTTAAAATCCTGTGACATCAGTTTGAAGTATATTTAGCTATTTAAAAATAATGACATGTGGGACTGGGGAGAAGGCTCAGATGATTAAGAGCTCGAACTGCTCTCTCCCAGAGGACCAGACTTTGATTCCTAGCACTCACTTCAGGTGGCTCACAACCACCTGTAATTTCAGCTCCAGTCAATCTGACAAACTGACCTTCACAGGCAACTGTATTCACATGCATACATATAACTCCCCCAAGTTAAAATCTTTTTTTAAAAAAACTTTTTAAAATTTATGACATTTGGATGGACTGCTTTTAAAATATGTGGTATTTCCACCACAATGCACTGTAAAGAGTAACAGTTTTTTTAAAAAACTCACCAAATAAAAATACTAAAAATTACTTACAAAGCTAATTTGTAAACACTTAACCTATTAGAAATAATTGTACTTCACTGCTGATGTAAAAACAACTTTCGTCTGTTTAAAGAATCTGCCTTTTAGTGAGTTAACACTCACTATATTATTCTTTTAGTGAAATTAGTAATAAATTTGAAAATAGTATATAAGCCAAAGACAAATGAGTAACTTATTTTTCATATTTTATACAAAGCCCAAGTTCAGATTTGAGATAATATTCTTTTTATTGCACGACTGTGCTTAATACATTGAGTTACATGACTTATGGTATTGACTTTGTTTTTTTTTTTTTAAAAAAAAACCTCATTTGGTCCTCACAGCAAGCTTTTTAAGTAGATAGTATTTTATAGACAAGGAAACCGGTCAAAAAAGTCAATCAATCAAGCTCATCCAGGTAATAAATACTCAAACCCTTATTCCAGGAGCTGGAGAGATGGCTTAGCACCTAACAGCCCTTGATGCCCAATCAAAACGACTTGAGTTCAGATCCTATTAGCACGGAACAAACCTGTAACCCCTGCTCCAAGGGAGATGAAGACTGGAGGCTGGCTGGGGCTTGCTAGCTTTCACTCTCTAGAAAATGGAATCTCACATTTTCCCAAAGGACACTTTCTTCTGATTTCCACTGCACGATCATTACTCCCCACAGTGCACATACACTCTCATATACACAAAATAAAAGCCTTGATAATTAATTAACCCATTTTAATTAAAGTTTCTAATATTTAAAAACGTTTCTACTATTAAAAAAGTGAAATTAACTGAGTTCGTGTCCACTATATAGTGATTATTGTATAAAATACCTTCAATGTCCTATGTTAACTTATTTCCTCTTATTAAAAGGGGGAAGCATATAGATGCTGTATACCAAAAGCACTGTACAATCTGAATTACCTATACTTTCTAGCAGAAAGTATAAAAAATGTCTGAGGCTGGGTTCTTAGCTCCGTGGTAGGGTGCTTGTCTGGTATACTTGAAGCCCTCTGTTCTATCTAGCACTGGAAAAAGAAAAAGACAGACAGGCAGACCGATAGACCGACCGGCCCACACCATGCAAGTCTACACTTATGAAAGATGTCGATGCATTTTTTGTCACTGCAAAAATTCAATTTCCTCATGAAATGGGAACATTTAATAACACTTAAATTTCAAATGGCTGAAACTGATAGTAAAAGATACAAATTTTGCTCGACCATCTTTCTCAACGATCAAAATTATTTTCCTAAAAGTATTTCGCCCCACGTGCTGTTGTCAACGGCACGTTACAACTGTCTACAAGTGGCGGATTCAACTTCCATCCTATAAAAAGCTTTCCCTGCGCCTACTCCCGTAGCTCTTACATGTTGAACCTATCTACCTGCTATCCGAGTTTGGGGGTTCGTTGGACGGGGCTACCTTCTCGGCTTCGGCGTGCGGGCGCACACCCTTCACGCGGTGCCCACCACACCCCTCCAGTCTCACGCCCGGCGCTGCTGCTCCTCCTCCCGCGGTTCTTGCACCAACTCAGCACCTATCAGCGCCGCCCCCCAGGCCCTGGCCCAGCCCCTCCTCGGACACGTGTGCGGGTGTGTTTGTGTCGGTCTGTCAGTCCCACTAGGGACCGGGCTCGCTTACCGAGAGAGAAGCGCCAACTTCTGCTCCAGCAACATCTCCAGTTTCTGGCCCTGTTTGGAGATCCAGTGGTCGACGCCGTGCAGACGGTAGCACGTCTCCAGCATCAACCTGAAGTCCGCCACAAACTCAGTGATGCCCCTGTACTGGCCGCTGGAGAACTTCTCCTCCATCTTCAACAGACACATGCCCTGGCCCGGCTGCTGCGGGAGGACGCGACTGCCCCGGCCACCGCCGCGCCGCCCTTCGGCCACCTCTTCTTCCCCGGCGGCAACGCCCCCCAAGGGCTGCAGGAAAGGGGCGGTGAGGCCGCGGTGCTTCTCCTGCAGGAACTCGCCCAGGATGCGGTAGCCCTGCTGCAGCTCGTAGGTCAGCTCCTGCTCCTTGCAGCCACCGCCCGCGACCACCTTCGTCTCCGCCGCCGCCTCTTCCTCCTCGTCGTCCACCGAGGAGGCACTCCTCCTGCGGACCAGTGCCGAGGCCCGGGCCGCCGCTGCCGCCACCTCCTCCTCGTTCCCTCCTCCGGTCGGCGGTGGCGGCCGCTCCTCCTCCGCGGCCCGCTCCATCTCCCCCGGTGTCTCCGGCACGCTCATGCCCCCGGCAGGCCCAGGCTGGGTAGAGAGGAGCGGCCGCTCGAGGCGCCGGGGGACGCGTGAGCGCGGGCCGCTTCCTCAGAGATCCGCGGCGCCGCGCAGCCCCTGCCGCATCGGGCCTTGCTTTCCTCAGTCGCCGGCCGGGACCCGCGCGCGCGGGGGTCTCAGGCTCGCGCCCGCGGGGCGGGGTTACATGGCGCGCGGGGGAGGGGGGAGAGGAGAGCTAGGTGCCCTCCTCTCCCCTCCCCCCGGAGCGCGCGGCCCGCGCCGGCTTCACCCTCCACACCCCGCCCGCCCGCTCACCGGCCGGGCCGGCGGGGCCTCGGCGCCCCACCCCCTCCCGGGCCGACGGGGCACTGGGAGGGGGCGAGGAGTAAGAGGGCTCTGCTCCTTCTCGAGTGGGCCGCAGCCCCGGGCCGCCGCGGCTCCGGCTCCTCCTCTCCTTCACACCCCCTCCCGCCCCTGTCTACCTGCGGGGGACCTGGGCAGGAGGAGGCGGCGCACGGACCGGGCCGGGCGACAACTGTCAGTTAGAAGCCCCGCCGGGCGGGAGGAGGGTAAGGGGAGGAGCGGAGAGGAAAGGGGCTGGGCACTCAGCCCCCCCGGCTGGGGAGAGCCGTGTAGAGAGGCAAAGAAAGAGGTACCGTCGCCATTCCCGGCGCGCATGCGTAGTAGCTCAGGATGGCCCCGCCCCCTTTGGCCCCGCCCTGCTACGCAAAGCTCGGACTTGGCTCCCCCACAGGCCTGGAGGCCGAGTGTGTTGCGCGGACTAATGATGTCATCAATATGCGGGCTTCTGTAAGGGGTGGGGTGGACGGAGAAACAGCGCCTGCGCAGGTGCACAGTCTGGCAGGCGATCAATGGACTGAGAGTAACCTTTGCTAACCCAAATGAATAACGAGAACGAACAAGATTAAGTCCTCTCCGTTGTAAAATATTCTTTGTACCCCTCCTTCCTTTTGTGACTGGGTTTGGTTTTGTTTTTACATAAAACCAGCATTTAGAAAAGTTTGAAAGGAAGTTTAAGGACTCCACAAAAGAAGAGTGGTGTTATGTAGAACGCTAGTTCTCAAAAGCGAATCCTGTTTTCTAATTTGAAATTTAAAAACCGAAAACCACCTGGAGTTTGGCTAAAAAATTAAGAGAATGCAATCTCACTAAAAAGTCTCCATATGTCTACTCTAAACTGTACAGCTTATTTATTATTGGTGTGGCTTTAAAGTCTCGCTACCTATTTTTATTTTTAAATTACCCAAAAGTGGACTCACTACATTAATTTACATGTTGCTTAAAATGAAGAAATTTACGAACCCCAAATAGATGTTACTGTTTTCTAATGCACATAATATGTACTTGCTTGAAACTTAAGATTGAAACATAAAACCAAAACCATAGAAATGCAACTTAAACATATTCATAACTAAATGGTTGAGACAATCTTACTTTCAAAGTGGTTTACATATCTATAAACAAAGACTTTAACTATTAAAGGACTGATAAATTTAATAGCTTAAAACTTTCTTGTGGGGGCTCAATAGTAAATACCAGTTGTAGGTAAAACAGTGAGACAGGAATATGAGTTTTTAAAGTACTTCACACATAAACGGATTTATGCACATGCATGTATTTATCTGGCATTTATGGTTTTCTCTGACATACCTCAGCTCATGATGAAAAGAAGGTGGGGCAGTCATACTTCAGCAACTGGCAAATGTCTGGCTAGGCTTTCCTTCATTTCCTCTGACAAAGCCCACATCTAAAGCCAACCAAACTCAAGCAAATGTCCCCTTTTAGCCGCTATTTCAAGCTTTCCACAGTAGCTTCTTCCACTTAACTGAACTGTGCTGCTAAGTACTGGATAGTTGTTACCTTCTTTGACTCTCAAACAACCACAAGAGCTACCAACTAGCCTGCCGTACAGACGGGGAAAGTTTGCAAAAAATCCAAATTAAGAACTCTTACTTCAAAACTCTAATTGCTCAACTACAAATCATTTGCCAGATTTCCACAAGACTACAAGAGATGAAAAAAGTAAATTGATGAAAAATTTCTTAAGACATATAAAGAGAGAAGGCTATGGATAAGTAGGAGCCTTGACTCTATTCATGAACTTATCCTAGTTATTATGGAAGAAAAATCAGGTCCTTGGACTTAAAAAAACTTTATTATTAAAAAAAAATGTTGTTGGTAAACTATAGATAAGGAAAAAGTTGCCATTTAGTCCCACTGCCCAGAGAAAACATAAACTTAAAGATAACTATTTTTCTATTTATTTTAAATAAAATTGTAACCATAATATATATCAAATTCTGAACTATCTACAATCCTAACTTTATATCCCTGTCTGCGGTAGTTTAGATAGAACTAGTAGGGGGGAAATTCCATGTAAAACAAATTCTAAAGTACGAAAAAGAACACAGTAGAAGGACAATCAACAGAAGTAACACTGACAATTTATTGAGCACTTACTGTTTCGGACATATTTGGTCTGTTACATACACAGTACTCACAACAGGCTCAGGAAGCCACACACAATAGACATTCTTGTTTGTAAGTTTTGAATGAAGTTCTGTTAAGTAGAATTTTTTTCTATCCTAACAAAAAAACCCCTTCAACATTAAAGACATTACAATTAATATAATTAACCCTAAATTGATAGCTGTTTTGTAATACACACACACTGACATATGACTAGCCTTAAAAGCTCTTTACTTTTTAATGTTTAAGGGTAACATTTTGTTTCACTGTTTCTGTAGAATCTATTAGGAACTGCTTCAAAATAGAACTCTATTTAACCCCCATTCTGAATAAAGGTTTCCCTTTATGTTTGAAATGGGGGTAATGGGGATATGACATACAAACACAAAGTAATACTTGGCTAAAACATGTAACAATACCTGATTCCCACAAACACTGACTGTTATAGCCTGTTAAATGCTTTTAGTGTTAAAAGTCTTCTCAGTACCTCCTCCTCTACAGCCATGAGTGTTTTTCAGTTCTAGATAATTTTTTAAGACCAGTTTGGCTAAGGAGATTTAAAAGTTCTTCTAACTCTCAGGTGGACACTGTAGGAACTTGTATTTAGACATGCTATAACCACTTTTTAGGAGTACCATATGAAAAGATTCACTTATATTATAGAAAACAACTCCTACATCCACTGTAGTACCTTGACACACTCAGTTCTAGCATCCTTCCATCACCGTAACAAACAGAAGTGTTACCAGGGAAGACCAAGTTTGCCACTGTATTCTTCACCCTCAATTCTAGAGATATTTATCCTGAAAGTCTCCCTTTCTTTGTGAGCTTTTAGCATCTTGTGACAGTCATAAAAATCTTGGCAGCAAGTATACCATTTGCCCAGCATCAATAGTTCAGACAACGATTTATACATTTCACACTAAATAGGGGGAAGGTGACAAATAACTCTAGGACAACTGGAAGCACAAGTTACAACCACAGATCAAGAGGTGACACGTGCAAAATAAACAGATAATCATCTCCACCTTAACACTAATCCTGGAGAAACACGGAGATATGGACTGCTTAGCAGAGAGAAATAGTATCTCTCATTTGTAATGAATCCACTCAACACTTTGTAGCTTTTATGATAGATGGTATTAAACTGCTTCAAGCAAAACTGAGTAACTCTTGTAAAGCTTCCTGCTGTTCATCATCAAGTTGGGATGTGCATTCCAACCATAATTCCTCAGAAGTCTGTATCTGACGAACAACATTAGCTAGGCGTTTGGCACAGGGATCCTCATGGCTAATAGTTTCATTAATTTTTCCTTCTGCAATTATACTAATGATTTTGGGAAGATTGGAATTATTTGGACCAATCACAACTGGGTGGTTACTTTCAATTAGGTCACAGAGAAAATTCAAAGTCTGAATAGCTTCTTCTTTATCTTCATGCAGCGGAAGCCATGAGAGCCAGTGTGGGAGAACTTCGTCCACGTTTACACAGTTGGGCTTAAACTTCATAATTTTTCCGATTGCTGAGATACAGTTCTCTGTAGCAATCACATTTTTTTTGGTTTTGGAATTTGCACACTTAATAACTTTTACCAAGAGTGGAACGGCTTCTGAACATAAAGAACGATAATCATCTCCGCCAAACTGTGCCATAACTCCCAGTCCATAAGCAGCAGCTTGTCTGACTTCGGGGTTGTTGTCTCGCATATTCAGTAGCATCGGCCACCGAAAATACTCAACATATTTGAATGAGGTTGGACTGCAGTGCTCTATGATGTCATCAAATATGCATAGTCCCCACTGTCTGTCTGGCCATGGCCTACTTGAACAAATTAGATTTACAATTAGTGGTAGTAGCTGTTCAAACCACGGCAAAATTTTTTCCTTGTAAGTACTAAATAATGAGTGCAAAATATCTGATACTTTGGTCAGAATGTAGACATCACATTCATCCTCATCTTGAAGAGACATTTCAACCTGTTGGTCATAATTTTCTTCTTGTCTTTTTACTTGCCGTAACTCTTGGTTTTTAAAGTGCCCTTCAAGTTTTGCCTTCAAAATTTCTCCCAGTTCTTCCAAGTGTTCATCGTTGAGACAACCATCTCCCATGACCTCAATGGACTTGGCAAAAGAGTTCATTATTTCTGAGAGTACATCTGTATCAGGTTCGGTTCCGATTGCCTTGATTAAGGGATCACATATAAACTGCCACATCTGTGAAAGATACTCTGAGCCACGAATTCTTGCACATTCTAAGAGAAAGGGCATGGCTTCTGCAGCTGCCACTCGAACATTGTCATGGAAATAAAACTTCAGCAGAGGAACCATCATCTTCACAACTTGTTCTGTGTATTCCACAAATCCTTCTCTTAACTCCTTAGCATAGTAAACCAACATCTGGCAAGCAGTTGCTTTTGCCTCAAGTCCTGAAGTTTTGATTCCGAAGCTTTGCTGGTCTCCGAGGTTTACAAACTGCCAGCCATCGTCATCGCTCATGTTCTCCACATCCTGCGTGTCCAAGAGTGCGACATCAGGTTTAGCTGAGGCAGTCTTGATAAGAGGCTCAATAACCAATGGAAGATACTGCTCAAAGTCTTTGCCAAGGATTTTACACATTCTAGCCCAGGCTGAAACCATGTAAGAAGTCTGAGGGTCATCATCTTCCATGTTATTTAAGTCTGATTGTGTCTTCAACAGTAACTGCATCACATTCGATGCATCTTGCATAAATTTTTCTTTCCCAACGGCAAGTCCAATGTGGCTAATGCACTCAATAGTTTTTCCTCGAAGAAGCTTGAGTTCCTTTTGCACAGCGAGCTCAACAACGTGTTTGAGTGAGGGCATAAATATATCATAATATGGAATAAAGCTTTCTTCTATTGCATCTGCAACCGAGGCAATGGTAGTCACAAGTTGTTCTAAGGCCAACTTAGTTCCATTCCGAATCAGCTCTTGAAGTTTAATTACCAGGATGGAATGGAGACTTTTTACCATATTTTCCAAATATAGAACTAGCAGTGATTTGGGGCAGTCTTCAATAAAAATAACAAGAGCAGAAGCTGCATGAGATTGCACACGCTGATTACCTTGGTTTTCCATGGTTCGCAACAAAGCTGTAATCACTACTTCATGGAATTTCTTTTGGAAACTAGGTGCAAAATCTGTAGCCATCTGTCCAAGCGTAGTACAGGCAGCAGCCCTTACCCTTGGATGAGGATCCTGAAGAAAAAGCAAAACCGAGTTAACCGTTTCATCTAGAATTGGTTCCATTTGCTGATGGCAACCTTCTCCGATGGCTGATAAGGCCATTAATCCGGCATGTCGACATTTCCAGTCATGGCTTTGAAGCATCTGCATGATATGCTCCTTGGTCATTGGTAAAACAACTTTTCCACCAAGTCCACAAGCCAGTCTGTCTAGTGCACTCTCAGCAGCAACTGCATTGCTGTCAAAATCATCTTCTTCCATTTCATCAGCATTTACCCAGTCATCATCATCTTGAAGATCAACCATCATTGCTAATATATGAGGCACAGCCTGTGCAATAATATTCGTTTGCTTTTTCAACATCGGAGTTGCAGTTTCAGATAAGGTCACTATTACTTCCAGAGCCAGCTGGCGTTGCAGATTACTAAGCCGAGAGTCTCCACATAACTTCAGGCTCAACTGTAGAGTATCTTCTAAATAGGGACCCAAGTACTTAGGTACAGTATCTGCAATCTCAACAAGGGATTCTAGCACCGAATCATCATCCTGATAGCAGGAATCATTCACAGCCTGTAATATTCCAGGAAGCAAATCTGCAAAGTCTTTGAAAAGAGCGATATTGTTTTCATTAGCAAGGACAAACGTAGCTGCAGCTCTAGCAGATAATGTCCTGATTGCTGGATGCTCTTGATCTTGAATACATTGGTCCAACAACCTCTTGATGATATCCAAATCGTGACGATCTTGGCTCCCAAAAATCCCAGGAAAGTGCCAGAAAACGTGAAGTGCAACTTCCCACAGAACCACATTTTTAGAGTGGATCGAATCAATGAGGAATTTCAGACCGTCTGGCCAGTGGTTAGTGCCATTCTCATCTATCAAATTCCTGGCCAGCACCGCAAAAATATCACAAAGCTTTTTCCTCATGCTAGCATGTGTTTCCAACTTAACGGCCAGTATCAGTTCAATCTTGACATCCCTCTGCACATCAGGAGGTAGATTTGGGTAGACCTCCTCAAACCCAGAGGACAAAAGCCGTCGTAGCAGTGCGGCAGCCATTTGTCTCACCTCATAACCTGCTCTTCTATTTCGGACGGCGTCTAAGAGGAATGTAGTCTTACACAGACCTGGGATATTCTCATAGACCTCCTCGGCTTGCCTCCGCACCATACAGCTTGGATTGATCAGGTTCTTCAGAAGCTGGTAAAACTCCTGCTTATCCGATACGGTCCCCGGCAACCCTGCAGACCCGGCCGCCGCCATCGCGCCCTGTCAAAGCTACCGCGACCGGGAAGGAGGGAGGGAGTCTGCGGCTGGGAGCAGTGACGTCAGTGAGGCGACGCCGGGGATGGGTGGGGCGCTGCTCGGTCCGCTGCGGCGGGGTAGAGCTGAAGGCGGGGGTCCGGGTTTTACTGGGTGAAGGAGGCTCGTTCGTCCTTCTGTTCTCCGATCCGTGTGCGCCTGTAGAGGCAGGAAAGAGATGGAGAGAAATTCGCTCCGAAAGTCTACATACTGTATGATGCCGTTATTTTTTTATATATAAAAGATCTCGAATAAGCACGTCTGTACGAACTTTAATTAGCACTTGCTATGGAGTCGGGGAGGAGGGAAGAATGAAGTATAACTGCTGTCCCGGGATTTCTTTCTGAGGGTTGATAAAAATATTCTGCAATTGGTAGTGATGATGGTTCTCTCAATGCCATGCCCTTATACTAAGAACTACTGAATTTTACAATTTAAATTGTTAATTGGGTATCATGAGTAAAACCATAATAAAGTTGTTTGCAAAATAAACCCAAATAAGCTCGATTAAAGGTTCAGTTTCCTTCCCATTACCACACCCAAAGAAGTAGAAGCCGTGATGTTCAAACTCAGGCGTATATCAGATCTCTTGTCCTGTGGATTATAACAGAGTGGGAAAGATAAGTATGTAAGGTGACAGATGATCTGGAGCAAGAATGAAACTTCTAGAATTCAGGTCTTCTATATAAATTACTTTTGTATCTTTGTTACACATGATTTTCCTTACGTGTTTCTAAACTGTAATATGACAGTATTAGAGTCCTAATTACCCGTGAATAGGAAGCTGCAAAGGTTATCCTAAAAACAAATTCCCTGAGGCTATGTATCTTTAATTTAGGCAGATGTGTTATTTAAAACCATAATTATAAGGTGTAACAGTCTGTGATCAGGTCTTCCTCTCTGTCAGCTGTTGCCACATTCATTTCAGCCTTCAGTAATTCTGTAAGGCTGATAAAGGCAGATAAAGTACTACTTTAAGGCAAGAAATGAAGAGCCAGGGAAACTGAGGCCTTGCCTAAGATAACGGATGAGTCTGAACCTTTGCATCTGCAGCTTTTGGAAATGTTAATGAATGCTGGAGAAATCCTTTCCCTACAGCTGCATCCATTAGCATATTAATGGCTTATTAAAGTCACAGCAATATCCGGTGACAGACAGACAATGCCAAAGCTTGTGCAAATGTGGAACACCAGAGAGCTTGGCTATATTATACTAAAGTATATAGAAATTAGTACAGCTTGAAAGAATAGTTGAAAATGCTGTTAAGATTGTTCAGTCGTAGAGCCACCAGCCAGGAGCATACCTGGGCTGGTCCGAGGCCCCTGGCACATATGTAGCAGAGGTCTGCTGGACTGGCCTCAATTTGAGAAGATGCTCTTAATCCTTGAGAGACTTAAGGCCCCAGGGGAGGGGAAGGTCTGTGGGGGGGGGGCACCCTCTCAGAGGTAAGCAGGAGGAGGAATGAGATGAGGAACTGTGGGAGGGGGGACAGAGTGGTGGGAAATGACTGGAATGTAAATAAAATAATTTTTAAAAAGATTGTTCAATTGTACATTTATTCTACCAGAAAATACTCACTGGAGCTTTAGCAATCATAATGCTGAACACCAAAAATTAAATGCAAGAGGAGCTTGGGAAATGGATCGGTGGATAATGTTTCTGCTATGTGAACAGGATGACTACCTGAGTTTGGATCCTAGTATCCCTGGAAAAGCTGGGCACCCCATTGCACAAATATAACCCCAGCACTCTGTGGGAGCAGGAGGAGACAGGCGGATCTCTAGAGCTCAAAGGCTAGCTTAGCCAGATCGATGATCTCAAAGTTCAGTCAGAGGTCCTTTCTCAATAAGGTGAAGTAATTTAGGAAGGCACCAGAAATTGACCTCTGACCTCCACTTGCAAAAATGCACACACACCCACACGAACACAAACATACACCACACACACAAAGATCAGCTACATGAAGATGCTTATGGGAGATAGTAAATGTCACACACTCAGGGAATTGATAATAATTCTACCAAGGCATTGTGAAGGCAGCTAATCCACTGGGGTATAGAGGATGTCAGCTGGGAGTTTGCACAGAACAACATTCCCTCAAATTACAATTTGTGCAGCAAAGGGAAGGGGGAAACTTGACTATTTCTTTTATTGTCAGAGTTGATAACACAAATCTCAGATGTCTGACTGGCTTTTAAGAATGAGTCCTAATTAGTTATCTGGGGTGAGGAGGGTAGGCTTCAAGGGGAACTATCCAAATTAGACAAAACAACTTGCTGAAATGTAGAGGCAAACTGGGAGAATGCTCTGCCAATACTCCAGCGTCAGAACATTAGGTGTGGGGCCCTGCGACAGTTACAAGGCAGGAAAGTAAGTAGAACAGAGGGTGAAAGTATAATATTCCATGCTAAGAAATGTGGGTTCTTTTCCTAAAGGTAACAAGATTTTTTATTGTATATTTTATTTATTTACATTTAAAATGTTATGCCCTTTACCAGTTTCCCCTCCATAAGCCCCCTGTCACATCCCCCCTTACCCTGCTTCTATGAGGGTGCTACCCCACCTACCTACCCACTCCCACCTCAACACCCTAGCATTCCTCTACACTGGGGCATCAAGCCTTCACAGGACAAAGGGCCTCCCCTCCCATTGATGCCAGATAAGTACCCTTAAGCTCCTGTCAAAAAGCACTTCTTGGCATCAGCAATCGTGTTTGGGTTTGGTGGCTGCATGTGAGATAGATCACCAGGTGGGACAGTCTCTAGATGGCCTTTCCTTCAGTCTCTGCTCCACTCTTGTCCCTTTATTTCCTTTAGACAGGAGCATTTAACAGATATCTGTAAAACATTTCATCCTAAAGCAAATTTCATCTCAGCACCTCAAGGTAACAAGATTTGAATCAAGTGGCATGAATCAAATTTTAGATCTCTTTGGCAAGAATATGAAAACGGGTGCATAAAGAATTGACATTTAGTAGGTAAATTGCCTAGTTCAGTTAACCAGAAAGTCTGAATTTTCAGTAGCTGAATTTAATGGTAGGAAATAGGGCCAGGATTCAGTAGCACACACTAAACAAGAAGATGACTAAGACATCTTCCCATGAGCTGACCCAGTCACCTGTTTTGATGACATGCTGGTATTTGCCAGCTTATATACTTCTAAAAGAATAAAAAGAATAATCAACACACTGCTAACTATTTGGGAAGAAAAAGCTTTTCTCAAGATAGGTGAATCTTGGGGTCTGTAATTTGTTCTTTCACTTGACATGTTCAACAACAGTTATAATCTCAGTGGGCACAAACAGCCCATTTTAGGGCCACCATTTATGACTTCTTGCTTTAGAAAAGCACAAGAATATTTAAAACCTTAGCTCTGTATTTTAGAACGAATAATTCTCTTGTATTCATTGTTTTGTTGTTATCCCTTTTCCCCGTGAGAAGTAGGGGAAAGACTACTACATAATAATTGGCTGCCAATTTGCTTAGAATTGAACAATGTTAAGTTCTATAATTAACACCAGCTTTGCTGTATTGGTAAAGATTAGTTCCCCAGGGTAGCTCAACACCAGACAATTAAGGTGTTTTTTTAGCATCTTACCAAGTGGTGGAAAAAAATTCAGGATACGTTGCTAATTTCACTGAAGAACTGGGATTTAGAGCCAAATGAGAGGGATAGAATTAAGTTGATCTTGCATGATATTTTTTCAAGAATAATCCAGAACTAAAAGATATGCAGAAAACAACACTTAAAGTAGCCTAAACTGAGACAACCTCAATATAAAAGAGAATAATGCCCACAGTAGACTAAAAGAAGACCAGAAATATGAACACACGTGACAAGTCTCTAACATCAAAAGTTGCTAACCCCTTAGTCATCTTTCATGATTCCTAAGTTGGCAACTCTGAAAATAGACTTAAAGGAATAGGCACGTTTCCCCTGTTTTCTTCCTGCACAAATTGTAATTCAGATCGAAGAGATGGTTAGTGTGACTGTTGCTCTGTGCAGACTCCACCCAATGAAGGCAAAAAGGATGCCTCAATCAGAAGACCACTCTGCCATAACACTGAATCAAATAATAAATCTCAAGTAATGGTGATCAGCGGGTGTTAGACTACCAGATAAAACACACCTTGGGAACTTCATACTAGTGAGTTTAGGTTGAAGCCACTAAAATCATTGTTTAAACTTTGTTATGAAACCATAAGTACCATTTGTCAATTGTCTCTTAGCTCTCCATCTATACTTGTATAATATGTTCTCTGATGCTCAGGTTAGGCTTTGGAAACAAGATTTCCCATTCATAGCTGGATCTTTGTTGGGTTCTGCCAATGAGAACCTCAAAAGACTGGACAGTTAAAAAAGAGGTATGGTCAAATGGGGATGGATCTTCTTGTTCTGTTTTGCTCTGGGTTGCCTCAGCAATGGTCCTTCTTTCTGAAGGCAGCAACCTCTTGAAACCCTTAAAAACAAACACACACACACACACACACACACACACACACACACACACACACACAGCTCTCACCTCTGAGAGAATGAGGGATAGTTTATTCAGCATCACAGTATGAGTGACCATGGCCTGAGGGTAGATTTAGGTTTCTCTGAATTCCATATTCCAGTATTGCAATAGTTTCACTGAGTTTTTATAGTAGCAGAACAAAGAAAGTCATAAATGAAATACAAATATGTCAGCAAAACCCTCAAATTGGTGGGTTACCACAAAGTGTGGAAAACCCTGCATCTGGCACCTATGTTTATATTGGCTGTGACACCAGTCACATGTCCAGGAGGAAATGCAAGAGTGCAAGGACCAATTTTTACAAGGGTATAAGCTCTCCTTAATTCCACTTCTCTGATTTGACACATCATGTCCTACAATGGTTTTCATCGAATCTAGCAATCTAACACTGTCTTGCCACAATCCCAGTGGGCTCAGCATTGTACTGTTGATCTCAAAACTCTTAAAGACCTAAGTAACTTCATATATTGTGATGGTATATGGTCAGAGACTTCTGTGCCAGACTTCCTATACCTACCTTAAAAATCTTTCTTTTGTAAAATTTGTACATTTATCTTTGTTTTTAAAATAAAGTTGAAAAAGAAATAAAAAGTATAGTCCATGATAATAGACAGATGGCCTGAGGTCAAAATAAAAACCTGACTGAGAGGATCCCAAAGTTAAGGACTCTACAGGTAATCTAATCTGGCCTTTGCTTTTTAAAGAATCCGGCTCAAAGATGGGACCAGATTGTGTCATATTCATTCTAACAAACTTTTATGCTAGTAGAAGTAGTGGCCAGCCATGATACCCTTGCATTCAGGAAATCTGGCATCTGCCAGTTTTAGACCAAACCACAGAATATTTCCTTGCCTCAGACAAAAGAGTTTTTTTTTTTCCTAAAGTTTGAACTTTAGTGCTCAAAAGACAGCAGGCACATTCAAATAGCAAATAATTTGTCAATGATTTTTATTAAAGCTATACTTATTTATTTATTGTGTTGATGTACAGGGGTGCATGTACTACGGCGTGCATCTGGAGGTCATAGGATAACTCTTACGAGTCTCTCCTTCTAGCATATGGGTCCCAGGGATTGAACTCAGGTCTTCAGGCTTGCCTACCCATATTAAGTGAATTTGGATGGAGCTAATTGTTTCCCTACTTATCCCCTGTTTGCCATGGAGTATTTCTCTTGAGTTTGTCTTTTCTAAGTTCATTACTTTACAAAGAATTTTTTATTCATGGAAATGTGAAGTATACTGCTATTGGTAATTGACTCCCAGCATTTCAAGCAACACTGAAATGCTCTCCTTGTTGGGCAGTATGAGAGCAAGACACCTTCTGGAAACCTTTGTTTTAACTCTAAAATAAAGTATCATCGAACTTAATAAAAGTGTCAGCCTTAAAAAAAAACTTCCTTTTGAGGTGCCATTCATATATGATTAAGTGGAATGGTTATTTATGTATGTTGTGATTTGGGTTATATTGCTTCAGCTTCAGTTATATGTTAACTTTATTCATATGCGAGAATAGTAAGACCTGTGGCCACTGTTAAAAGTTATACAATACAGTAATATATCTGCTTTTTAAGATGTGTACATGTATATGAATGTGTATGTGTCTGTGTGTGTGTGTGTGTGTATGAGTGTGTGTGTAAAGCTTTAAATAATAATGGAGACCCCAGGACATTCAAAATGCTAGGATCATGGAACAAAGATGGAGGAGAGTAGCAGGTGTGGAGTAGAGCCAACCCAAGTTAACAAGCCAAGCTGTGTGTGAGCATGACAGCTGGGGAAGTGTGAATGCTTATCTTTTTTCACTCTTTTTGATCTTCCAGTTTTCTCTTCTTATACTGGACAAACACATGCTTTCCCAGACACCCTGAGCTTTCTTACTCTTTCTCTAAAGCCCAACCCCTTCTGTCCACGCAGCTGCTTGCCAACCCACTGCAAAGGACGTGCCTTTCCTCTCCTCCATCTCCCTCATCTAGGCAGCTTCCAAGATTTCCTGTTTGCCTGCCTAGTTCTCTTTCTGTCGAGCTTAGATATAATTATGGATGAGGTTTCTTCTCAGTCCCTTTTAAAAATGTTTTATTAATGACCAAGAGCCATGAAACGAGAGCCGTAATTTCCCTAAAAACAAATGGGGATTCCATTTATTCTACATCCTTTGGCATAGTGGGATTCTTTAGAGTGGTGTGTTTCTTGTGCTGCTTGTGTAAAACGTGCTGAATGGGAAGTGATGCCCAAATAAAGACAATGGGTGCCTGAGTCCTTGTCTATGTAGGGAACATCCAGAACCTGTCTAGAAAAACTTGGACTGTCAGAGTCATCAAAAGCCATGCATGAGACAGGAGCCTAGCATGGCTGTCCTCTGAGAGGCTCCACTCAGCAGCTGACTCAGACAGATGCAGACACCCACAGCCAAACAGTGCTTGGAACTTGGAAACTCTTAAGGGAGAATAGGAGGAAGGATTGCGGCCCCATAGGATGACCAACAGAGTCAACTAACCTGGACCCTTGGAGCTCTCAGAGACAGAATCACCAACCAAAGAACATACACACCTAGGCCTCCCTGCACATATGTAGTAGATGTTCAGCTCTGTCTTCATGTGAGTCCTGAGCAACTGGAGCAGGGCCTATCCCAAAAGCTGTTGCCTGTATGAGGGGTATGTTCTTCTAGATGGGCTGCCTTGTTTGGCCTCAGTGTAAGAGGATGCACTTAGCCTCACAGAGACTTGGTGTGTCAGGGTGGGGGAATACCCTGGGGAGCCCCAACCTGCTCAGAGGAGAAGGGTCAGGGGGTGGGAGGAAGGATTGTGGGAGGGGTGACTAGGAGGAGCTAGTGAGAAGGATGTAAAGTGAATAAGGAAACAAAAAACAAAACCCAAAACAACCCTTCATGGCTCCTTTCGAACACAGCATGAAGCTGGACCAAGAATCAGTTTAAAACAGAGCAGCCCTGAAAACACAGAGCTATCTGGCTCAGCTGGTGCTGAAGTGGGAGGGTCAACAGAAGCAGTGCTTGCTGCTAAATGTGATCTATTTAGTGTGTGTGTGTGTGTGTGTGTGTGTGTGTGTGTGTATGTGTGTGTGTGTGTGTGTGTGTGTTGACATGGGCATTTACCCAATCTTACTGGATCCCCAGTTTGTTCCATTTCTTTCCATCATCTATCTATTTACCTATCTATCTATCTATCTATCTATCTATCTATCTATCTATCTATCTGTCATTTATCTATCTGTCATCTATCTGTCATCTATCTATCTGTCATTTATCTATCTGTCATCTATCTATCTATCATCTATCTATCTATCTATCTATCTAAATATCTATCTATCTATCTATCTGTCATCTATCTATCTAATCTGCTTCTAATTTGTTGTGTGCGTTTATGTGCATGTGACAGGGTCGGGGCATGGGTGTTACACTGCATGTGGAGGACCAAGATTGGTGTAGGAAATGATACTTGATTGCACATCTACCTTATTCTACAAGCCAGGGTCTGTCAATCAAATCTAGAGTGGTCAGATATGGCTAGTCTGGCTGGTAAGCTTGCTCAGAGGACCCTGTCTTTAGAGGTTGGGATCACGGGTGGGTTTGCCATGCTGCCCATCTATACCCAGTACTTGTGTGGATTCTGGAGACTCTGGCTCCAGTCCTCACATGTTCCCAGTGAGCCTTAGGCTCTGGACCACTCCCCCAGACCCAGTTTGTTCATTTTAAATGAGAATAATAAATTCTTAATCACTGAGTCATTGAGGCAGCTAAATATGCAAAAATATGAATGTGGACAATTGTATAACATTAATTAATGTGGGACCATTTCCCATTTAAAAAAAATTCAACAAAAAAGAGAATTTATTGGTTCACATAACTGAAAGTCCAGGTGATATACTATTAGCTTCAGGCACAGTTGGATACAGGGGCATAAATGTGGTCATCAGACTCAAGTCTCTTCCTCTTTTGGCTCCATTTTCTGCCTGGTTCATTCAACATAGGCCCTCTTGGTTTGAGTTTTCTTCTACAAAGCTAAAGCATCTAAGTGAACTCCTCCACATCTGAGAAAACACCTAAAGTTGATTATCATTGGACAATAATCATGCATCCATTCCTCAACTAATCGCTAGAGTCAAGATGGACTTTGCTGTGATTGATGAGGCTGCAACAAAATGTCCAGCACAAAAAGACTGTCTAAATCACAAGGACTGAAAATTGGAAGAGATGGTTTCAAAAAACATCAGAAAGTTAATAGATGAAAATGGTCGTTGGGCAATAAAACATTGGCATCCAGGATAAGACCAGATATAGAGAGCTTAATCTTTGCCCATAAAGTTGACTTGTAGCAGCTGGTATTTCTTCCTTGGTAATCAAATCCTCCGTTTGTTTCATATTCTCCACCCCCCAAGGTTGTTTGTGCATTTTTTTCTCTTGGGGTCTATTTGTAAGGAAAGGAGAAGTTAGTTGTCTGAAGAGTTCTCTCTGCTCTGTAGAAGCTTCATCTCATCAAGGAGCTTGTGTTAAGCGTGGGGTGGAGAAGAAGGAACAGGGATGACATTGAGCATCCTTTCAGGGAAAGAATTAAGATAGAGAGAATTGGTATTTCTGTCAGATTTGTGGAGATGAGGAAGGCTCTGTAAGGATGGTGAACTATGCTTTTCTGAGCTGGGTCCTCTCATGTTCATGGTATGAAGGTGAGACTGCTTGCTAATTGCATAGCTCCTAGACCTGGAAACTACCAGCATGTGCCAAACTAGATGGTATGACAGCAGCCAATTTCCACGATGCCACTTAGGTTTGAGTGATGAGCATTTCAGCAGTGGCTCCTGTGACCAAAGCCCAGAGGGAGTTCTCTACTTACTTTTTTCTTCTTGATAAGGCTCATGGGATAGGACTTTGATACAAAACAGCACAAAAGACTTAGTTGAACTGGAGGTGTCTGGAGTTATAGACATAAGCCTGAGATGAGGTAAAAGGAAAAAGACAGTGGTGCCTCGAAGGGACCTTTGCTATTGATAGCCATGGCTGGAAACATAGCCAAGATTTAGAAGAAATGACATAAGGGTCCAGGTGCTTGATACAGAAAGCCAGGTTTAATAATGGCTAAAGAATACAAGGTTCAGAGAGCTTTAAATTTCTATTTTCATTCTGACTTTAAGAAGTAACACATACATTTTTGGAGAAAAGACAGCTTAATTTGGTTAAATGTGAATGTAATCTTTCTGACATATCCTTTGTGGTCTAGAGTCTATTTTCTGCAACAATAATACAATGTATAATATTATAAGCACATTTTAAAAAATAACAAGATTTCCTCTAATACACTAACACAATGAGCAGTCACACAATATACATATGTACTCATGTCTAAAATATAAGGTTAAGGAATTGTGGGGCTGGAGGGCCAGGTCTCTGTCATCAGGACTCAGGATCTTCCCACAGAAGCCTGAGTCCCCAGATCAGCTGCACAGGCGCTTTTTCACCTGGACAGAGGGTGACCCTGACGCAAAGACCTGCTGAGTGTCCAGTGAGAGAACGCAGGGAGTTCTTGAAGTGCGTGGACCGTGGTGCTCTCTGGAAAAGGGTCCTTTTTGGCTTAGAGAAAGAGCCGAATCTCCACCATTAGGACTCAGGACGTGTGGGCAGAGGGCTGTGCTCCCAGAACTGCCTTGCAAGAACTCTCACACATGAGCCCACGAAGACAGAACTGAGTCAGTGCCATCTAACTCACTGCTTGTCCACGAAGAGCCGAACACCCAGGAGCAATCTCCCTCCTGAACTCATGGGCTGGGCTGTCAGACCCACAGGAGAGACAAGCACCAGTCAGAAACAAAAAGATCACCAAAAATCACTGACAACAAGATGGCAAGAGGAAAGCACAAGAACTCAAGAAATGGAAACCAAGACAACCTGGCAACATCAGAACCCAGTTCTCCCACCACAGCAAGTAGTAGATTTCCCAACACTCCAGAAAAACAAGAGATTTAGACTTAAAATCATAATTCATGATGATAATCGAGATCTTTGAGAAGGGCATGAAAAACTCCCTTAAACAATTACAGGAGAACCAGGAGAAATCACTCAAAGAACTACAGGAAAACACAACCAAACAGATGATGGAATTGAAAATGGAAATAGATACAATAAAGAGATCACAAAAAGAGACAACCCTGGAGATAGAAAACCTAAGAAAGAAATCAGGAGTCATAGATACAAGCATCACCAACAGACTACAGGAGATGGAAGACAGGATCTCAGGGGCTGAAGACAACATAGAAAACATAGACAAAACAGTCAAAGAAGATGCAAAAACCAAAAAGTTCCTAACCCATTGTGTACAGAGAAGACCAAACCTAAGGATAATAGGTATAAAAGAGGGTGAAGAATATCAACTAAAATGCACAGTAAATATCTTCAACAAAATCATAGAAGAAAACCTCCCTACCCTTAAGAATGAGATGACCACGAACATACAAAAAGTCTACAGAACTCCAAATACATTGGACCAGAAAAGAAATTCTTCCCAACACATAATAGTCAAAACACCAAATGTTCAAAACAAAGAAAGAATACTAAAAACAATAAGGGAAAAAGAACGTATAACATATAAAGGCAGACCAATCAGAATTACACCAGACATTTCAACGAAGACTATGAAAGCTAGAAGATCCTGGACTGACATCATACAGTCCCAAAGGGAACACAAATGTCAGCCCAGGTTACTATATCCAGCAAAACTCTCAATCACCATAGATGGAGAGACCAAGATATTCCAGAACAAAAGCAAATTTACACAATATCTGTCCACAAATCCAGCCCTACAAAGGATGATAGATGGAAAAGTCCAACACAAGGAAGGAAATTACACCCAAGGCAAAGCAAAAAATAATCATGCAAGGAAACCAAAAGAAGAAAAGCACACAAACACAAGTCTACCTCTAACAACAAAAATAACAGGAAACAACAATCACTATTCCTTAATATCTGTTAACATTAATAGACTCAATTCCCCAATAAAAAGACAAAGACTATCAGACTGAATATGTAAACAGGATCCAGAATTTTGCTGCATACAGGAAACTCATCTGAGAGACAAAGACAGATGCTACCTCAGAATAAAAGGCTGGAAAAAAGCCTTCCAAGCAAATGGTCCCTGGAAACAAGCTGGAGTAGCTATTCTAATATAGAATAAAATAGATTTTCAACCAAAAGCTATCAAAAAAGTTAAGGAAGGATACTTTTTACTCATTATGGGAAAAATCTACCAAGGTGAAGTCTCAATATGAACATCTATGTTCCAAATACAAGAGCACCCACATTCATAAAATAAACCCTACTAAAGCTCAAAGCATATATTGCACCACACACAATAATGGTGGGAGACTTCAACACCCCACTCTCATCAATGGACAGATCATAGAGGCAGAAACTGAACAGAGACACAGGGAAACTAGCAGAGGTTATGAATCAATTAGAACTAATAGACATCTATAGAACATTTCATCCTAAAATAAAAGAATATACATTCTTCTCAGCACCTTATGGCACCTTTTCCAAAATTGACCATATAGTCAGTCACAAAACAAGCCTCAATAGATATAAGAAGATTGAAACACTCCCATGCATCCTATCAGATCACCGCGGACAAAGGCTGGTCTTTAATAACAACAAAGACAACAAAAAGCCCACATATACATGGAGGCTGAACAATGCTCTACTCAAAGGTAACATAGTCAAGGAAAAAATAAGAAAGAAATTAAGGATTTTCTAGAATTTAATGAAAATGACACCACTACATACCCAAACTTATGGGATGCAATGAAAACAGTACTGAGAGGAAAACTCATAGTTCTGAGTGCCTCCAAAAGAAACTGGAGAGAGCATACACTAGCAGCTTGACAGCACAGCTGAAAGCTCTAGAACAAAAATAAGCAGATATACCCAAGAGAAGTAGATGGCTGGAAATAATCAAACTCAGAGCAGAAATCAGCCAAGTAGAAACAAACAAACAAAAAGAAACATAAAGAATCAATAAAGCCAGGAGCTGGCTCTTTGAGAAAAATCAACAAAATTGATAAATCCTTAGCCAGAATAACTAGAAGGCACACAAAGAGTATCCAAATTAACAAAATCAGAAATGAAAGGGAAGACATAGCAACAAAAACTGAGGGAATTCAAGAAATCATCAGATCCTACTACAAAAGCCTATACTCAACAAAACTTCAAAATCTGGAAGAAATAGATAAATTTCTAGACAGATACCAGATACCAAGGTTAAATCAGGATCAGATAAACCATCTAAACAGTTTCATAACACCTAAAGACATAAAAACAGTCATCAAAAGCCTCCCAAACAAAAAAAGCCCAGGACCAAATGGGTTAGGTGCAGAATTCTATTAGACCTTCATAGAAGACCTAATACCAATACTTTTTAAACTATTCCACAAAATAGACAGGGGGAACACTACCCAACTCATTCTTCAAAGCAACAATTACTCTCATTCCTAAACCACACAAAGACCCTACAAAGAAAGAGAACTTCAGACCAATCTCTCTCATGAACATTGATGCAAAAATACTCAACAAAATCCTTGCAAACCAAATCCAAGAACACATCGAAATGATCATTCACCCTGATCAAGTAGGCTTCATCCCTGGGATTCAGGGATGGTTCAATATACAGAAATCCATCAGCGTAATCCACCATATAAGCAAACTCAAAGAGAAAAACCACATGAACATCTCACTAGATTCTAAGAAAGCATTTAACAAAATTCAACACCCCTTCATGTTAAAAGTCTTGGAAAGAGCAGGAATCCAAGGCCCATACCTAAATAGAGTAAAAGCAATATACAGCAAACCAGTAGCCAATATCAAAGTAAAAAGTAAGAAACTTGAAGCAATCCCACTAAAATCAGGGACTAGATAAGGCTGCTCACTCTCCCCCTACCTATTCAATATAGTACTGGAAGTCCTGGCCAGAGCAATTAGACAACAAAAGGAAGTCAAAGAGATACAAATCAGAAAGGAAGAAGTCACAATATCACTATTTGCTGATGAAATGATAGTACTCTTAAGTGACCCCATAAATTCTACCAGAGAACTTTTGCAGCTGATTAACAACTTCAGGAAAGTTTCTGAATATAAAATTAATTCAACCAAATTAGTAGCCTTCCTCTACTCAAAGGATAAACATGCTGAGAAAAACATTAGGGAAAACATACCCTTTATAATAGTCACAAATTATATGAAATACCTTGGTTTGACCCTAACCAAGCAAGTGAAAGGTCTGTATGACAAGAACTTCAAATCTCTGAAGAAGGAAATTGAAGAAGATCTCAGAAGATCTCATAGATTGGAAGGATCAACATTGTAAAAATGGCCGTCCTACCAAAAGCAATCTACAAATTCAATGCAATCCCCATCAAATTCCAACTCAATTTTTCATAGCATTGGGAAATAACAATTTGCAAATTCATTTGGAATAACAACAACAACAACAAAAAAAAAACCTAGTATAGCGAAACCTATTCTCAACAACAAGAAAACTTCTGCAGGAATGACCATTCCTTACCTCAAACTATATTACAAAGCAGTCGTGTTAAAAACCTCATGGTATTGGTACAAAGATAGGCGGGTAGATCAATGGAACAGAATAGAAGGTCCAGAAATGAGCCCTCACACATATGGTCACTTGATCTTTGTCAAAGGAGCTAAAAACATTCAATGGAAAAAGGATTGCCTCTTCAACAAATGGTATTGGTCCAACTGGCAGTCAGCATGCAGAAGAATGCGAATTGATCTTTTCTTATCTCCTTGTACAAAGCTCAAGTCCAAGTGGATCAAAGATCTTCACATAAAAACAGGTACACGAAAACTATTAGAAGAGAAAGTGGGGGAAACCTTAGAACACATAGGCACAGGGGGAAATTTCCTGAACAGAACACCAATGGCTTATGCTCTAAGATCAAGAATCAACAAATGGGACCTCATTAAATTGCAAAGCTTCTGTAAGGCAAAGGACACTGTCATCAGGACAAAAGGACAACCTACAGATTGGGAAAAGATCTTTACTAATCCTAGATCTGACAAAAGGCTAGTATCCAATATATACAAAGAACTCAAGAAGTTAGACTCTAGAGAATCAAACAATCCTATTAAAAAATGGGGGGACAGAGCTAAACAAAGAATTCTCAACTGAGGAATATCGAATGGCTGAGAAACACCTAAAGAAATGCTCAACATTTTTAGTCACCAGGGAAATGGAAATCAAAACAACCCTGAGATTCCACCTAAAACCAGTCAGAATGGCTAAGATCAAAAACTCAGATGACAGCAGATGCTGGCGAGGATGCAGAGAAAGAGGAACACTCCTCCACTGGAAATCAGTCTGGCGGTTCCTCAGAAGATTGGACATAGTACTACCTGAAGACCCAGTTATTCCACTTCTGGGCATATATCCCAAAGGTGCTCCAACAAATAATAAGGACACATGCTCCACCATGTTCATAGCAGCCTTATTTATAATAGCCAGAAGCTGGAAAGAACCCAGATGTTTTTTAGTAGAGGAATGGATACAGAAATTGTCATACATTTACACAATGGAGTATTACTCAGCTATTAGAAACAATGACTTTATGAAATTCTTAGGAAAATGGATAATATCTAGAGAATATCATCCTGAGTGAGGTAACCCACTCACAAAAGAACAGACATAATATGCAGTCACCGATAATTGGGTAGTAACCTCAGAAAGCTCTGAACACCCAAAGAAACAACTCGCAGACCATATGAAGCTCAAAAAGAAGCAAGGCCAAAATATGGAAGCATCAGTCCTTCTTAGAAAAACAAAGTGTATACCTTCTCAGAGTGTGGTAAACCTAGACCTTAAATCATGAATAATTCAATAGCTAAGAACGAAGCCTTGTGGCATTCATTGGCATTTTAAAATCATTATGTTTAATCTTTACACACCAAGAAAACTTTGACTATTTCTGTTACATTTTGTTTTATTTGTACTTTATGCTCATTATAAGTAGTATGTTTTCAATGCATACTATCAAATCTTTAAAAAAAGCAAGTGCTGACAAAAATATATATATTCATATGGTTTTATGCAAAAATGCTTTTATAAATCTGTACATTTATCTTTTTTTTAAAAAAAATAAAGTTGTTTAATAAAAAAAAAAAAAAAAAGGAATTGTGGGGCTGAGTGTAGAGCTTCGTGCCTTTAATCCTAGCATTTGGGAAACATACAGGAGGGCCCTCAGTGAGTTTAAGGCTCGCCTGGTCTAGAAAGCAAATTTCAGGCCAGCCAGGGTTGCTCAGTGAAAACTTGTCTTAAAACAAAAACAAAGAAGCCCATTCAAATAAACTTAGGATGTGCCTGCACTTGTATGTTAGTGTCTGGCTCTAATGTCTCACCCACAACATGCCATCACCAGATCTGATCTGGAACTTTTTCCTGCTTACCCCAAGAGCTGGTTTGTATTTGACAAGCACCTCCATCCTTTATTCTGCAGCATAGCATTATGGGCCATTGTTCTGTTACGTCAGACCTTCTCAGACTTTGGTATGTGTCTACCTCATGCGAGGAATCATTTACCTGCTGTCTGTGCCTTGTGTGTCTCCTTATCACTTACCTTCTGGTGTACTATGTATGTAATAGCATCATATTCATAATTTATCTTCTCTAAAGTGTAAGTCTCAACAGCAGGGAATGTTGTGGTTGTACCTCTGGCATCTGGCATTATATATATTTTTTGATCAGGAGGAAAATGCATTTTTGTGGAATGAGTATACATATATTTAATTTCTTAGATTAAGTTGCATTTAAAATCACATTTACACTTGGTAGATGTGAGATGTTCTGAGAAGTGTTTTGTAAAATACCATGATAGAATAACACTGAGAAGTCCCGGACTCTGGAAAAATCAGCGACAATGACAACAACACCAAACCCCAAACCAAACAAACAACAAACCCAGCTTAGACCAGATGCCCTTGTCACATGACCCCACCTGGCTCTCAATGAATTTAAACAAAACCTTAAATAGGTTATGCTGGAGTAATGAGTAATAATGCCTAATCCCCAAATATCTCAGGTTTAATATGAGATGTATTTCACAAGCATGTCCACAGTCACTATGGGTCAGTAGTGGGACATTACTCATTGTAATTAAGGCTGATGAGTAACTATGTTAAATTACTGCTGGTCCTTAGAGAATTGGGGAAGATCTGTAGCATCGACGCCTCTTTGTTTATTTTAAATGAGGAATAATAGAACTCACTTCACTAGATCATTGTAGCATCTAAATGAGAGAAGATAAGAATTTAGGAAAAATGTTCAGTGTTGCTGTTTCCTCTAGCTTTCTCTTCTCCTTTGCCTGAGGTCACACACATACCTTTTCCATGAGGGTTATTTATGAGGTACTCGGGGCTTCTTGAGCTTCTCATTCTAGAGGCTGGCTGTCCTGCTCCTATTTGACCAGTATCACAGTGCCCTCTAGTGGGATAAAAGCTACTTAGCCCTCCTAGGGGACCTCATCAGAAACCTCAGTAACTAACCTTATTTACAGGAGTTGAATACTATTAATTGTACTCTGGCCACTTTGTAGGCTTTGCAAAGCATGCATGATAAGCCGGGACACTGAAGAACAGCTGTCTCAGTGACTATATGGAGTTGACCTTTTCTCCTTGACAAAAACCATCTATAAATTTCTAGAATTTATAGAACGTAGGCACACAAGTCAATATTTTCTCCAAATTATTAATTAAAAACTTTTAATTATAGTCATTGAGATACAGAGACAGACAGACACAGAGAGACTAGTTAGAGGGCAGCTGAGGGGTATTAATTCTCTCCTTCCACCAAGTCAGCCCTAGGAACTCAGGTACTGGGTTTCGAGAGCAAGTGCCTTTACCTGCTGAGGTCTTTCTGGGCCCAAGTGATACTTCTTATTGTATAGAGACTTCCTTTGTGTCTTCAATAACATTTTAATACAAACACGCACACACATAAAACATAAAATTATTTACATCAATGAGGACAAAAGGACAAGATTCCGAAGCCTTTTGGAATGATGATTTTTGATTACAGGAATAAGAGAGAAGAGTTGCTTCTATAGGAACCACAACAGCATCTTCCAAGTCTGCTCTGGCTTGACTAGAGCTATGGACAACTAGATGCAACAGTATTTTCATACCATCTCTTTTCTTTGTGGTCCTCTCTATCTCCATTTAAAACGAATCTGAGAAGGACTGCAGAAACCGGTGTGCTGGAGAATTATTTGGCATATGTCATGGTCAGTGTCGGTAATCAAGCAGATGTACCTGGAAAGAGAGACTGTCAATGACTGGTCTTGGCATCCATGTGGTGGGTAAATGGAGGCAGGCAACCATTGGGTGCCAGTGCTTGAAGCTGCTGATGGGTGGATCCAGATACCTATAAGGGTTGCTGCCAAGGGCAATTAGAGAAGTTACTCAGCAGCCTTTTCTCTGTGGGAACAAAGCTTAATTTACTGGAGTTGGCACTCCCTGTGCCCAGTGGAAAAACTATGAACTCTTTTAGCTCCTTGGGGTGGGGGAGAGAGAAGGAAAAAGAGAAAAATCACACACACACACACACACACACACACACACACACACAGAGAGAGAGGGGGGGGGGGAGGGAGAAAACCATAAGGCAGAATTTAATGATTTTACACACACATATGTATACATAAATATATACATGCATACATAAATATAGAACTACAGACAGACATATACACATTCACACATAGAAGTTAGAGCAGAGCTCCAGTGAGCAGGCTCCAAGCATTTTACACATACATATGTATATACACACAAGTGGTGGATGGAGCAAGCTCCCACCCACCAGACAAGCTTTACACACACACACACACACACACACACACACACACACACAGAGAGAGAGAGAGAGAGAGAGAGAGAGAGAGAGAGAGAGAGAGAGAGAGAGAGAGGTAGTTGATGGGTAGAAGGAACAATGGTCTAGTCCCCCACAGTTTATTATTTTTTTCACGGCTTATATATCCCAGCAAAATCTTTTGAGCAGTATAACATTATAATATGATTACATTTTAGTTTTTTTTCTAGTGAATGATTATGAAAAACAATGTGTTTCCTACAAGAAATAACATTATGCAGTACAGATTAAAGAAAACAAATTATTCTCCAAAACCCAAGTACATTTGTAACAGAGCAACTTGTTACAGATTAACAAAGTGTAAGCAAACAAGGTAGTTTTCTCAGCCAGTTTCCCTTACTGGGTTTTCAGTTTACAAAGGAATGAGTAATTATTTTGTTATTTATCTTTAAAGGTAATCTTTTAGAATCTTAAAAGACTCACAACTCCAAACTTTTATATAAAAACCAGTCACATGTGCCTTAAATCTTAGAATGCATAGCTACCCATCAGCAGTTCTTAATAAACCGTATCAGGAAGCTGAGGACAAAAATGGGTGTATAAAAACAATCCTCACCAGTCCAGCCTCAGTGAGAGTCACATCAGCCAGTGCTGCCATTGTTCCTGTTCCCTGACCACAAAAGGTCCCTGGCTTATCCATTAGCAGTGTGTCTTTCTGAACTTCAGCTTGTTCCCTAAGATTTTCTACATCAGAGCCAGTAGTAAAAACATAGCAACCTAGCGTCACTAACAATTTTATTTTTCCAAATGTTTCCTCAGGGTGGTGGTTGTTGCTGACCACCTATGTCTCTAAGTTCTTCTCTAGGTTGGAAATTAATCACAGCAGCAATGCCTGAAAGAGATCAAACGTGAATACTGCGAATGCCAGAGATTCTGCCTGGGGAGGGACTGGAAGCCCTCTTAAAGTCTTTTCACGGTTCTTCGGATGAGGGATGTGCGGGCAGCATGCAGAGCAGAACTCCATAACGGCAAAAGTCCTCAGGACATGTGCCTGTGGTAACCAGTGAGCCGAATTCCAATAGTTCTAAAGCTATTGATTGTCTCTCCTGCACGGCCCTCATCAAGGGACTTAAAACTAAGGAAGTGCTTCTGTTGGGCTGGCCTGTGTGCACGTCTGTGGGACACTTCTTTGTGGTCTCTGCCTCAGTTCCTACCTCCTGGTTCCTTCCCTGAGTCCTTGCCTTAGCATCCCTGGAGAAAACTCTTAACACAAGATACACCCTTTCTTCCCAGGTTGCTTTTGGTCATGGTATTTCTTACAACAACAGAAAGCAACTCTTCATTTCTTGTCTTAAAGTGACACTCCAGTTTCACAGGGTGAGCCCGTAGCCATCAAAGAGGGGAGCGTGGCAGCAGACAGCCATGGCACAGCTGAGACTTTGTACTTTGAGGGTCTGGTGCTTTGATTCACAAGCAGGAGGCAGATTGAGGTAAATGAGAGTAGTTTGGCTTTTGGGAACCTCAAAGCTCACCTCTAGTGACACACCTCCACTACCAAAGACACACCTCCTGATCCTTCCCCAAACAGTTTCACCAGCTGGGAACCAAGCACTCAATTACCTGCATCTATGTGGGCCAATGCCATTCAAATGACCACAATCGGTGTGATGCAGCATTCTACATCTGACCAGTGGGTGGCACCCCTGCTTCAAGAGTGAAATGAAATTGAGTTGGAAATTTTATGGGGATTACACTGAATCTGTAGATTGCTTTTGGTAAAATGGCCATTTTTACTATGTTAATCCTGCCGATCTATGAGCATAGGAGATCTTTCCATCTTCTGAGGATTTCTTCAATTTCTTTCTTCAGAGACTTGAAACTCTTGCTGTACAGATCTTTCGGTTGCTTGGTCAGTCACATCAAGATATTTTATATTATTTGTGGCTATTGTGAAGGGTGTCAAAATTGCAACTCAATTCAACACAGAGATAGGAAGAGAAATTCTCAAATTCATTTGAAACAACAACAACAACAAAAACCAAAATAGAGAAAACTATTCTCAACAATAAGAGAACTTCAGAGAGAATCATCCCTGACCTCAAACTCCACTACAGAGCAACAGTGTTAAAAACCACATGGTATTGGTACAGAGACAGGCATATAGCTAAATGGAATGGAACTGAAGACCCAGAAATGAACCCACACACCTATGGTCACTTATCTTTGACAAAGAAGCTAAAACCATCCAGTGGAAAACAAGGCGGCATACTCAACAAATGGTGATGGTCCAATTAGAGGTCAGCATGTAGAAGAATGAAAATTGACCCATTCTTTTTTTTTTAATTGACTCATTCTTATCTCCTTGTACAAAGCTCAAGTGCAAGTGGATCAAAGACCTCCACATAAAACCAAATACACTGACTCTATTGGAAGATAAATTGGGAAAGAGCCTTGAACACATTGGCATAGGAGAAATTTTCCTGAACAGAACACCAGTGGCCCAGGCTCTAAGATCCACTATAGATGAATGGGATCTCATAAAATTGAAAAGCTTTTGTAAGGCAAAAGACACTGTCATCAGGACAAAAGGACAACCTACAGATTGGGAAAAGATCTTTACCAATCCTACATCTGATAATATAAACAAAGAACTCAAGAAGTTAGACTTCAAAGAATCAAATAACCATATTAAAAATGGGGGACAGAGTTAAACAAAGAATTCTCAACTGAGTAATTTTGAATGCTCGAGAAGCAACTAAAGAAATGCTCAACATCCTTAGTTATCAGGGAAATGCAAACCAAAATGACCCTGAGATTCCATCTCACACCAGTCAGAATGGCTAAAATCAAAAACTCAGATGACAGAAGATGCTGGTGAGGATGCAGAGAAAGAGGAACACTCCTCCATTGTTGGTGGGGTTGTAAGCTGGTACAACCACTCTGGAAATCAGTCTGGTGGTTCCTCAGAAAATTGGACATAGTACTACCTGAGGACCCAGCTACACCACTCCTGGGCATACACCCAAAAGATGCTCCAAAATATAACAGGGACACATGCTTCACTATGTTCATAGCAGCCTTATTTATAATAGCCAGAAGTTGGAAACAACCCAGATGTCTCTTGACAGAGGAATGGATACAGAAATTGTCATACATTTACACAATGGAGTACTACACAGCGATTAAAAACAATGACTTCTTGAATTCTTAGGCAAACAGATGAAACTAGAAAATATCATCCTGAGTGAGGTAACCCAATCACAAAGCACAGATGGTATGCACTCATTGTTAAGTGGATATTAGGTAAAAAGCTTGGAATATCCAAGATACCACCCACACACAGATCATACGAAGCTCAAGAAGAAGGAAGACCAAAGTGTGGATGCTTCGGTCCTACTTAGAAGGGGGATCAAAATAATCACCGGAGATAGAGGCTGGGAGGAACTCGGGAAGAAGAAAGGAGGGAAAAGGAAAAGGGGTGGGGGAGTATGGGAGGGACAGATGGAGGAGATGTGCAGAGGGTCAGGAAATTGAACTGAGGTATATTGCAATGGGGGATGGGGAACTGGGGAGAACCAACAGAAAGTCCCAGATGCCAGGAAAGCAAGAGGCTCCAAGGACCCAGTGGGGATAACATTAGTTAAAATACCCAACAAAGGGGAGAAAGAACAGAAAGCCAGATGTTAGACACAGCATCCGATTGAGGGATGGAACCACCTACCCTTCTTAACAATTTAACCCAGAATCGCTCCTGTCTAAAAAATATATAGGAACAAAGAGAGGAGCAGAGACTGGAGGAAAGGCCATCTAGAGACTGCCTCACCTGGGGATCCATCCCATATACAGACACCAAACCTAGACACTATTTTTGATGCCAAGAAGTTCTTGTTGACAGGAGCCTGGTATAGCTGTCTCCTGAGAGGCTCTGTCAGAGTCATACTGATACAGATGAGGATACTTACAGCTAACCATCAGACTGAGCATGGAGATCCTAATGGAGGAGTTAGGGGAAGGACTGGAGGAGCTAAAGGGGATTGCCATCCCATAAGAAGAACAACAATATCAACCAACCAGATCCCCCCTCCCCAGAGCTCCCAAGGACCAAACCACCAACCAAAGAATGCACATGGAGGGACCCCTGACTCCGGCCACATATGTAGCAGAGGATGGCCTTATCTGGCATCAGTGGGAAGGGAGGCCCTCTACCCTGTGTAGGGGAATACTAGGGCAGTGAGGTGGGGGTGGGTGAGGGAGGGAGCAGGGAGAGGAGGTGGGATGGGTGTTTTCTGAGGGGAACCGGGAAGGGGGATATCATTTGAAATGTAAAAGAATAAAATAATTAATAATAAAAAAAAAGCTGGGAGAAGGTGGTGGTAGTGAAGTGGGCAGAGTTACAGATGAAATAAAAATCCCTTGTGACTTTTACCAAAGCAGGGTGATAAATAGAGTTTTCTAGTCTAATGCATGATTTTGTATATATTTGAAAATTTTTCATTAAGAATAAAATCAACCTATGATTAAGATAACAATGAGCTGCCAGACATGACAAAGAGCTGAATTTCTTCTGATCAAGGATGAGTGTGGAGAATACACCCCAAACCACAAGGGGAACAGGAAGGAAAGGCTAAATATTGACACAGAGGAAGCCGTAGCTCACAGGAAGTGAACAAACCGGATGAATGTGTAGGACTTAGTCATGTTGTTCAACTTTGATTGTGAGGGGGTAAATCTATATTGTATTAGCTTCAAAAGTCAGTTTTTAAACAAAGTATCAATTGTCTTGTTGTTTGTTTGGGGTGAGTCTGGGATACGCAGACAATTGGTACATAGACAGAAAGTCCAGAGTTATGGATGACAAACACCTCTAGCCTTCAGACACAAAGGAGTGAGGGAAAATGCCCCTCTTTACTATTGTAAATTCTTCATGGCTCAAAACCAGAGAGGACTGAGCAAGTTCATTCCGATTAATGATGAGCCTTTTAAAGGTATTTCTTTTAAAGAATCTGTTTTATGTCTACTGAAGAGATTTTCCCAGGTTGTTATAGATATATAGCCATAAAATTTAGTATTTCTGAAGCATTAATAAAAATACTTTAAAAATCTATGAATGTCTCTATTTATACAAAGGGGTAAGACCCCTTTCAACTATCTTTTTTAGCATTCAAAAATTCTTGTTATTTTCTTTTAATTATGAAATAATTTATATAAATATAAGAATATATACATTTATATATGTAGGTGTTTTGCCTAAATGTATGTCTGTGCACTATTTGCATGAAGTGCCCACAGAGACATTAGATTCCCTAGAACCAGAGTTATATGCAGCTGTGAGCTGCCATGTGGGTTCAGGCAATCAAACCTGGGTCCTCTGAGCCAGCAGCCAGTGCTCTTACACCGACCCATCCATCTCCTCATCTCCAAGAAAGCTCCCAGTATAAAAGATTTTGCAGAGTAAGATAGAGAAGGTATTTCTATTTTTAGTAACAATCACAACTTACTTTGTTATACATGCACAGTACTGTCTTCCTTTTAATCAGAGACAATTAATGGTAAAACAATGTATTTTCCCTTAAACCAAAAATGATTTATAATCCTACTAATATTGCAGTTATCTCATTGGTAAACTGAATATTTTCCTGTCAGCATTCTATTTATCATGAAGGCTTTGCTGAGAAATGGAATTTGGAATAAGGATGATATGACTTCAGGAAGCCAGAGGCTTGAGTGTCACTTCTGGCCACCAAGGACTGCAGTGAAGAAGGAAGCCAGACTGAGGGACAGGGACGAGAGGACCTTGTCACAAACCACATTTGGGCTGTAGAAGGAGCTCTCACATTAATCATGGGCAGCCTCTGCATAGTAAGGGACATTGTCCACACCTCCTGAGATACTTTGACTATTAGGTGCCAAAGATGGAAAACTCTGATACATCCCTGAAAGGCTGAGAGGAGTTTAAGTGCAAGCCACAAAGGTGGGACTGGGAGAATGTGTAGACACCCAGAATGTGTAGCAAGAGACCCAGGGATGCTGTTGTCCTAAGCAAGAGAAGGTCAGGAGAAGACCAGATATCACTGGACTATCTTGGGGCCAAGATGTCTCAAATCATTTCAGACTCAGTAAATGCTTGAAGTTATACTGGAAACCTGAGATTTTATCTGTGGACTCCCTTGTCTCCTAGGACATTTTTATTTTTAGGAGAACACAAGTGTGTCGTCTACTTGTTCTGTCTCATCGGTCATCCTTAGGATGTCGATGATGCCCCCTTAGACAGTGAGGCTAAAGCTGCAAGAGTTAAGCAAGAACGTAAGAAGACGCTGCTTGGTCCCCACTCCACAGTGTACCACGCTGCCTCTGCACCTCTGATGTCTAGCTCACCTTGATTCAGGAGGAACATATTTCTACTTCATTCAGATCATTGTTGGTGTTGCCACTGTACATGTATTCACAGGATTTCTCCAAATGCAGAGCGAGAACAGGACCTTAAGTAGCAGGGACAATGTGACGCAGGCAGAGAACCTGTGGCTCTGTGTGGTGAGTATCATAGGTACCGTAGCTCCCCTGGCACTTAGGGCAGTGGCAGTGATGAGCCCAGGAAAGTTAGCTTTCACCCACAGTCACCCAGTGCATGGCCTCAGAGTCTGACTTCTGGTCCTCCAACGGAATATGAACTAGCCTTTAATGAGTTCCCTTGTTACTTCCTCTTCCTTCTCCTCCTCTTCCTCCTCTACCTCCTCCTCTTCTTCCTTTCTTAAACCATCAGTTCTGTTGTTGGTTGCTACGTTCTCTAACAGTACACTTCTGAAAGGCACATTCAAGATTCATGTCAGCCAAATCCCTACTTACATGTGCTAATACTCTAGACTTTTCACTTGCCAACTTACTCACTTCAGCTTCAAATCTGCTTTAAACACACACATAATGTTTTACGCCAAGTTTTCCTTTTATGAAGAAAAACCAGAGTGCTAAACTGAATGATATCATTCAATCGCACCATGGTGAAAGTCACCCATAGACCATATCTTAACTTTAGTTCTTAAGACAAACATTTCTAAAGTAACATTTAAATATGGGTGTATTTAAGATTATTTTTTAACCATGCTCCTAACAGAAAGTCTTGACCATTAGAAATGTCATTTATGGTGAAAACCTGAAATGAGGGATCTGACCTGATCTCCCTTCATCAGTATCTTCTGGAAATGTTTTTAACTTTTAAAGTAACAACAACTGTCTCTGGCCAGGCATTTTGTGCTGAGGGAAACCCATGACTCTGTGCTCTTTCATGATTCAAGGGAGACTAATTTTGAGCATAGGCAGTATTATCTGAATTTGACCTTTTTGGGGGATATTCTGAAGTTCTCCTTTCCCAGAACTGCTTTTATAAATGGCACTGTGAACATTTGCCAGTAACACATTCTCCTTAATAGCAATTTATGTACACAATGAACTATAGCATTTGTAAGCACCCGCGACAGACACACTAATCCCCTTTGAGTGGCCACGTGGGAGTCAGGGTGTCTTTTCCTGTAGCTGCTCTGACCAGAGCAGCCCAAGGAAGGGAGGGTTTCTTTGGGTTCACAGTTTGAGGTAAGGAAGGCAAGACCTCAGGCAGTCGAGGTCACATGACCCGTGGCTGGGGTGCAGACCGTGATGAGCGATTACGTTTCTCTTACTTTTCAGTTTGTACAGCCCATTTCTATCCCGGCGAACCGTACCTCAGTGGGCAAGTCCTTCCACCTCAACACAGCCAGGGGACCATCCACAGGTGTGCCTAGGGATCCTAGATTCTGACAAGTTGATAAAACTAACTATCACTGTGCTGTCTCTATTTCTCTCCCAGGTTTTGTTTTTTCTTCTGTAGCTGAAATAAATTACCATGAAAAAAAGAAAAATTACCCTGAGAAAAAGAAAAAGGGTTTATTTTGGCTTATGGCTGCACCACAGCAAGGAAGTTAAAGCCCTCTGTGATAATGGGCTAAACCTCTGAACCTCTAAGCCAGCCTCACTCAGTTAAATACTGTAAGAATTGCCTTAGTGCTCAGAAGAGAGCCCACCAGGCCCCTCTCCTAGCCAGAGCACTGCTGGAGAGCTGATCCCGATGACATGAGTGTAGGAGAGCCAGTCCCACCAGCTGTCACAAGCAGGAGAGCTGGTCCTACTCCTTGCTTGGACAATGGGAGAGCTGGCTCTGGTGGTGAAAGCCCTGTGTTGGCAGGCTGAACAACACAGATAACACCCAGGTCCAGATCCAGGGCTTTGAGTTGGCTCACCCCAGCATCTACCCCATCTGTGGACTGCTGGATTGCATGAAGGGGCTGCATCTGGAGGTCCAAAGGTGCGGGATCTCCATGACACAGGGCAACAATAGGATATTGAGAGGAGTCCCAGTGAGGACCCAGTATAGATAGTGTAGCAGAAACCAGGGGCCTCAAACCAGACCAGTGACTCATTGCAGTGAACATTTGCAAGTAAAGGTGTGTGGACAAAAGGTGTACTGTGGGTCACACTAGGATCATACTACAGGCTCCACGGTGAGATGTTTTCTAATGTTACCTTTTCCTCTTTTTTGTTGTTTTTATTTTTATTTTTTGGGAGTGAGGTTGCAAGGGCAGGGAGCAGTTATGAAGGGATGGGAAGGTAACTGGGATTGGGGTGTATGATGTGAAATTCACAAAGAATCAGTAAAAAGTTAAAAAAAAAAAAAGAGTTGCTATAGTCATGGTATCTCTCCACAGCAATAAAAACCCTAAGCCATCCAATTCACTTAGCCATCCCACTAGGCCAAAAGATAGATACATTTAGAATGCCACACCGATTTTGTGGTTATTTGTCATGTAAGAAGCAGGCTGGCTGATGGAGACCCTTTAGCCAAAGTAAAGCAAATTCAACTCTTAAGTCTACTAAGTTGGTTTTTCCAGTTTCTTACTGTCCTGATATCCTCTCTTATGCTTTTGTTCCCTGATTGTAAATAACCTCCTTGTTTCAAGGATGCTTCTGCATCATAGCAAACTACCCACTTCTCCTCCCTCATCCTTTTCTCCTTGGAAGCTTGAAGACCATTGTACTAGAGTTTAAAGATACAAGAGGGTTTCCTGGGATTGTTTTGCTTTTGGTTTTGCTGTTTTGTTTGAGAAGGGTACTCACGATGTAGAGCTTGGCTGGCCTGGAACTTGGTATACAGACCAGGCTGGTTCCAAATTCATAGATCTGCTTGCCTCTGCTTCCCCATTTTTCCCACTTTTCAAGGAACTACCTGCAAACATGTTACTGTGCCTTAAAGTGAGTTCAGGTGAGGGAACTAGACTACCCTTTACAGCACTGTATCCTGCGGAGTAGTGGGTCACAGCCTGTGGGTCATGGTCCCTTTGGGGGCTGCATATCAGATATCCTGCATATCAGATATCCTGCATATCAGATACTTACATTACAATTCGTAACAGTAGCAAAATTATAGTTATAAAGTAGCAACAAAATAATTTTATGGTTGGAGGTCTCCACAACCGGAGGAACTGTATTAAAGGGTCACAGCATTAGGAACCACTGTTATAGTGAATCATCCAAACATTTTATATGCAAATTCTTTGATACGTGAAATATTTTCTTCCAATTCTGTTACTCCTTTTTTTATTTTGGAGGGGGGGCACGCAATTTTAAATAGTTTTGTTTAAGACATTGTATTTTCCGTGTATGGCACTGTGTTTATATAGTGTGACGTATATTCATCATAGTAGATCAACTTTAAAATGCCACATACCTAAATAACTTTGGGTACTTAAAATACTCTACTGTGGCCGAATGTTATACCTCAGCTTGCTTTTTTTCCTTTCACTTTTAAAAAGAACATTTTCCAGTGAGCAGGATGTTTAAGGTTTGGTGGATCTAATCTGTTTTAATTTATAGTTTGTGACACTTTTGTTCTAAAAATACTTTGCTTAGATTGCAAAGGTCCTTTTCTATTTTCTTCATGGTTTCAGCTTAAGTGTGTGGATTTCATGGTTTAGCTCTGCAGTTTTACTTTTTATTATAGCTATGATCTATATAGGATAAATTTTTTTGAATGCTATGTGAGTTATGGGCCCAGATAATTAATATTTATGCATCCAAATACCAGTTTTAGTAATTTTTAAGCTAAAATGTTTTCTTTTCTCTCTCTCTTTTTTGTGTGTGTGTCTTCCCCTTTTTCTTTTCTTTTCTTTTCTTTCTTTCTTTGTTTCTTTCTTTCTTCCTTCCTTCCTTTCTTTCTTTCTTTCTTTTTCCTTTTTTTTTTTTTGGCAGAATCTCTATCCAAGCTATTCTTGAACTCTATATGTAAAAGAAGATGACTTTAACTTCTCTCTTTCTCTTCATTTCTTCATTCCTTTCTTCCTTTCTTCCTTTCTTCATTTCTTCCTTCCTTCCTTCCTTCCTTTCTTTCTCTCTCTCTCTCTCTCTCTTTATTTTATAAGTTTAAGCTTTTGGTCTGCCTGTCTCCAGCTCCCAAGTGCTGAGATTACACAGGAATGTGTGACCAAGGCCTATTTGTGTATTGCTGGGAAGGGAACCTGGGGCTTTGTGTATTGTACGAAAGTGCTTTACCTACTGAGCAGAACTCCAGGCCCAGATAAGTGAATTTAAAAAATGTTTTATGTTAATGAAAAAACATAAATATATAGGTGTATATATATGAACATAATATAAAATATATTAAAGTAAAAAGTATACATACATACGAATCGGAACCATCGTGTATGTGTCTGTGTTCTCTCCTGTCTTTGCCTTTTATCTCCCTGGTGGAGCAATGCTATACAAACACTCAGGTAATATGTCTAGCTTTTGATAAAGGTAGGTTCTAGGATTTCCGTCATCATGCTTGTGTGGAAAGTACTTTTACACACTTGAGCCATCTCCCCAGCCCGGAACCACTGTTAAGGGTACAAATATAATTTAAAATTGTCACAAGAACCAAATCTTGCAATTGGTAAGATTTTAGATTTTTTTCTTTCTATGTTCTTTATCCTCTCCAATGAACTTAATTTTTTCTAGTAAACACAGTTGCAAGAATAGCTTTATTTTAAAATGAGTTTCTTTCCCTCTGCAATTCAAAGTCTAAGTTGTAGGCTTTTGACTGTATAGCAACTAGTCCAGTTGCTAGGTGTTTTGACTTGATTCTAGATCTGCAACTTTCAAGAACCTGTGCTGTGGTCCCCTAGACTCTGGAGACAAGATATAGATGAGCCTTGAGCTTTTGTTCTGGCTCCAGTATTCTTGGGAGATGCATTATATGTTTAGCTATAGGTCATTTAAAATCCAAGACACTGGTCCTTACCAAACCTCATTTGTTTTAGACTTTGTGTATTAGGGAGGAAATGCTATGTAAGTACAAGTATGCAAGTGCTTCAGGATGACCTGGAGGAGTTGGCCCTCCTCTTCCACCTTGTGATAGAACTCAGATAGTCTTGGTGGCAAGACTTTCATCTTGGTGGTAACTTTTTATCCACTGAGGTATCTCAATAGCCCAAGAGAAAGGGGTTTATTTTTTCTTTTGTATATAGAAGTGTTTGCTCTTATGTATACATGTACACCACATATGTGCCTGGTACTTGCAGGGGTCGGAAGGTAGTGCCAGGTCTTGCAGACAGTTTTGATATACCATTGGTTTCCCAGCATGCCCACTTATGAGGGCAACTCATAACTGTCTATAACTCCACCTCCCGGGGATTGTCCTCGTCTGGCCTCTGTGGGGATGTGCACAAACCCACACACATATACATACAAATAGAACACAAATAGGATTTTATGAAGGGTCTAACGCAATCTTGATGAGCTTCTCAGAGAGGGATTTGTGGGTGTATCAGGAGCTTTAATATCTGCATCTTTTAAATGAACAGTTTGCTCTTATGGGGAGCTGGGAACTCTTCCCTAAAAGAGCATTGGCACATATTTCAGGATCTGTAGTCATTCAGACTCAGAGGCAGCTACACTTGGCAGCTATCTCTCTCCTTGGGTCTTGCATCACATTCAACCAACCATGGGTAGAAAACAAAATGCTGGGGGTGTAGCCCAGTGGATAAGCCTGTGCTTAGCATATTCTAGGCCCTAGGTTCAAGATGGTTCCCAGCACCAAGCCACAATAGCAAACAGACAAAGTAGCCATGTTTAACACACCTGGTCTTGTTTCCTAGCCCTTACTCCTACACTGTGAGCTGTAGTTGGTATTTTCATAGCATCTGCATTACTTTAGGTATTACAAGGAACCTGGAGATGACAAGGGGTGTGTGTGGGTCGGGGCATGAGAAGATGTGTGTGCACTATATGCAAATACCATGCCATTATTACCCGATGTTTGAGCACCCACAGGTTTCGGTGTCCTTACTGGACCTGGAATCAAGCCTCTGCAGATGCCAAGGGTTGGTTCTAATTCAAATGCATTGCCCTAGCTTGAAAACAGTCATAAGGGCTGGGTGTGGTGCTGCACTCAGGAGGCAAGAGCAGGCTGATCTCTGGTCCACAGGCTAGCCAAGGCTCAATAGAGAGACCCTGTCTCAAAGGGTGTGTGTGTGCATTAATCAAATGGACATGCTTAAATTCTAATAAACCTTTATTTATAAATGAATGAATAAATGAATAAAATCCAAGGCAGTAAGAATAGCCAAGAGGAAATCCACCCTGGAGGAGATGTTTTAACAGAAAGGTGAAGGCATTAAAGGAAACACTATTGTAACTCGATACATTAGTCTTCTATTTTTTTTTTTTTTTTTCTGAGTTCTTGAAGCAAGAAGCCATGAAATGCATTATAAAGTCCCTTTGTTTTATAGACGCTTAGGGTTCACAGCACATACTTTCTGTGTTTAGTTTGGACTCCAGACAAAGGAAACATGGTAGAATTCTATGACTAAGGATGGCTTTATTTTCCTCACAGCACTCAGTAGCCTTTGATCTTTTCAAAGTGGGCTAAACTACTCTGTCATACTCTACCCATTTCCCCTGGGCATTATTCTTGATTCTTCCTCTCTTCCTGAACTGCATGGCAACTTATTTGTAATAGAATTATTGTCTAAATAACCTCACAGTCGCCTACAGTTCCCTCTTTAACAGTGCTTGCATCCAGAAATGTTACTATAAAGCCATATCTGCAACCAGTCATGTTATAGCTAGAAAGATATGGGGAGAAGAATTTAGAAAAAAAACGAATGAACCACGTTGGGTGTGGTAGTACCCAACTGTAACCTAGTATTCTAGAGGCTGAGGTAGGAGCATCACAGAGAGTACAAGACTAACTTGCGCTACATGAAGAAACCATGTTATAAACAAACACCCAAAGAAGTGAGAAAAGAAAAAAAAATCAAAAGAATTGCAATCCTGCAGACAATCTGGCAGATCTGGACAGCTGTGTTCACAGAAGAGTTACTTCATGGATGGCTCTACTCTTGGAGAACAGTGTCAAAGCTATGGCCTTAAAAACAGAGGTGGCTTGTGCATAGAAAATTAAGAAAAACTGCAGCATATAGGAGACTTAGCATATTCCTTTCCAGGTCACCGGATCCTGGGAGGCTTGTGCCTCTAAAGGTTTATGAACTGTTTTATAGCTTTAAATTTAGACAACAGGCAGCCACTCCTATGATCCTAACCCATGATGTGCAGGTGAATTCTGTCAAGTTGAGGGGCAATTTGTTGTAGTTTTGCTTCACTTTTCAATTCTTTCCATTATTCCTATTGTCCCTTGAGGTATATGTGTGCACATCTGAGTTCTCCTTTGAAGAGGACACAGCAACTCATTAATTCCTTGGCAAAAGCAAACATATTTTGGCACACGCTCACTTTTTCTTTTGCAGGAGAGTCATAATTCTGCCTTTAGAAAGATTCCCTTGGCAGACACTCATGTACATAAACTGGAAAATTAAAAGAGCATGGTGGTAGGGTTTTGCCAGCAGAAATGATGGTAAATAACAAGACCCAGGTTTGACTGATAACTTTATTAGAACTCACTGGTGGCCTGACCTCCCAGTTTATAGAGAATAAGGAGCCAGACACTGGTCTTCTGGGAACCTGTTGCCTCCACAAAAATTCTCCAGGATTGTTTAGAATCACAGTTGTTTCTAAACGCTGGCTTTCCTTTTTCTCAAGTGAAAATTTGTTTGACTGCTTTTGCTTCAGTAAAACATTAAAAGGTAGTTCATCTTAAACAAACAAACAAACAAACCAGCCCACGATAAAGCCTGAAGTGGACTTGTTTTTTCTATGCAATGACTCATGTTCTTTCCCAAGGCTCAACCCCAGGACATGGTTCAGTTGTTTCTTCTGTCCTTACCTGGCAGAATTCATACCCTTCCTAAAAGAAAGTTCAGGATGAAGCTAAAATCAGTAAAACCATTCTTTCTGGATCCCTACCAGGATCTAGCCTAATGGACTACTTAGATGTACCTCTCGGTTTCTTCCATCCTGTGGTGATAGATGCATCAGGCACAAGCTCCTTAGAGACACTTCTAGGTCTCCAACCTTTCACTCTTGCTCGCTTGTTTTCCTCTGACGCCCAGGTCAACTTCACCAAGCTCACCCCAAGCCTCAGGAACCCAGCACAGAAAGGAGTAACTCGGGGACACCTGTGACATTCTGAACTCATTCCTAAAGCACCCTGCTGTCTGTTCCCCTTGTCTACTGCTTCTGGTTCTCAGATCACCCTGGCGGTTTCCTCAGCCGCTCCATTGACCCGCTCTTGGAACTGGTGCTGTGAATCACTCTTTAAGATTTTTATTTTGTTGCCACGTCAAAGTAAGTAGGACTGAAGCATCCATACTTTGGTCTTTCTGTTTTCTTGAGTGTCTGTGTGTTGTATCGTGAGTGGGTAATCCAAGCTTTTTGTGACATCCACAGCCTGTCAGGCTAGGGAGACATTGAATACACCCATAAAAGGCAGAAGCTGACCTTAAGTCATAGATCTTATCAGCCTGGACAGAAACATCTGCCTTGGCTGCATCTGTGAACTTCGGTGTTCAGGAGTTAACAAGCTGCAAAGATATGAACACTTATCAGATTTACTGCTGTTCTGTTGCTACGTCCCCCTCACCCCACTACTATTCTGGGGATGGGTTTATCCTTTAAATACACTGTGCTGAATATTAAATATTTGAGCCTTAATCAGAACACTGTCTTGACTCCATGTTTCTCACGCCCTCTGCCCTTTTCATTTTCAGCCTTTCTTTCAGGTGAGCCTTGCTGGATCTTAAGCTGCTGGATGACTATAGCCTTTAATCATGGGGGGGGGGGGAGGTAGGGCAGGAGGGATTAGGGAGAGAGGAGGAAAGGAGGGTAAAACTGGGGGCAAGGATCAGGTGTGGGAGGATATGGGGAAAATGTACAGAGGGTTAGGAAACTGAACAGAGGTGTGTAGCAATGGGGGTGGGGAACTGGGGATAACCACCAGAAATTCCCAGATGCCAGGAAAGAAAAAGGTTCCAGGACCCAATGGGGATGACATTAGTTGAAATACCCAACAAATGGGAGAAGGAACCTATAGATACCATATCCAGGTTAGGCACAGCAACCAGTTGAGAGATGGGGCCACCCTCCCATCTAAAAAGTTTGCAATATCCATCAAAATTCCAACTCAGTTCTTCATAGAGTTAGAAAGAGCAATTTTCAAACTCATCGGGAATAACAAAAATACCTAGGATAACAAAAACTATTTTCACCAATAAAAAAACTTCCAGGGGAATCACCATCCCTGACCTCAAGATGTATTACAGACTAATTGTGATAAAAACTGCATGGTATTGGTATAGAGACAGGCAGGTAGATTTATGGAATAGAATCTAAGACCCAGAAATGAACCCACACACCTATGGTCACTTGATCTTTGACAAAGGAGATAAAAACAATCAATGGAAAGAGAACAGTCTCTTCCACAAATGGTGTTGGTTCAACTGGAACACCAACGGCTAATGCTCTAAGATCAAGAACTGACAAATGGGACCTCATGAAATTGCAAAGCTTCTGTAAGGCAAAGGACACTGTCATCAAAACAAAAGGGCAACCTACAGATTGGGAAAAGATCTTTACCAATCCTACATCTGATCGAGGGCTAGTATCCAATATATACAAAGAACTCAAGAAGTTAGACTCTAGAGAATCAAACAATCCTATTAAAAAAATGGGGGATAGAGCTAAACAAATAATTCTCAACTGAGGAATATCGAATGGCTGAGAAGCACCTAAAGAAATGCTCAACATTCCAAGTCATCAGAGAAATTCAAATCAAACCAACCTTAAGATCCCACCTCACACCAGTCAGAACGCCTAAAATAAAAACTCAGGTGACAGCAGATGCTGGTGAGGATGTGAAGAAAGAGGAACACTCCTCTACTGTTGGTGGGGTTGGAAGCTGGTACAGCCACTCTAGAAATCAGTATAGCGGTTTCTCAGAAAGTTGGACATAGTACTACCTGAGGACCCAGCTATACCACTCCTGGGCATATACTCCAAAGATGCTCCAGCATATAATAAGGACACATGCTCCACCATGTTCATAGCAGCCTTATTTTTAACAGTCAGAAATTGGAAAGAACCCAGATGTCCTTCAACAGATGAATGGAATCAGAAATTGTGGTACATTTCCACAATGGAGTTCTACTCAGCTATTAAAAACAATGATTTCATGAAATTCCTAGGCAAATGGATGGATCTTGAAGCTATCATCCTGAGTGAGGTAACCCAGTCACAAAAGAACACTCATGGTATGCACTCACTGATAAGCAGATACTTGCCCAAAAAGCTCTGAATATGCAAGAAACAATTCACAAAAATTATGAAGCTCAAAGAGAAGGAAGACCAGAAGATGGATGCCTCAGTCCTTCTTAGAAAGGAGAACAAAACAGTCATGGGAAGAAATAGAGGGACAAATAGAGGAACGGGGATTGGTGTTGTAGTAAATATTAAAAGGGACCTGGTGTATCTCTTTATTAACCCCCCAGGTCTCACTCTGCCAATGCCACTCCAGTGTAGAGCCGAGCACATGGGCTCTATATCTTGGTCTGCAAGCCGACCTCTCTACGAGACTCCCTTCCTGGTCATTCACTCGCCCGCCTGCCTCCAGCCTGGGTGGAATTTCTGCCTGGCCTTTTTTTTGTTGTTGTTGTTTGGTTGGTTGGTTTTTTTTCCCCTTCTACTGCCCGTCACAATCATCACCTCAAAGCCCTGTGATTTTTTTTTAAACAATGATTTACTAAGCAACCATCATTGTTCACACAGTGAAGAAAAGATTTTGCAGAGGAACTGGTCTCCTTCAGAATCCTCTTGATACATATGATGAATCAGCTCTTGAGTTCTTACATAAATCTGATATAGTACGGAAGATATAACTCGTAATGATAGTAAAGTCCAGTCATTCCATTTCGTCTTGGTGGGGATTGCATTGAATCTGTGGATTGCTTTTGGCAAGATGGCCATTTTTACAATGTTGATCCTTCCAATCCATGAGCATGGGAGATCTTTCCAGCTTCTGAGATCTTCAATTTCCTTCTTTAAAGTCTTGAAGTTCTTGTCATACAGACCTTTCACTTGCTTGGTTAGTCACCCCAAGGTATATTATAGTCTTTGTGACTATTGTGAAGGGTGTCAATTCTCTAATTTTGTTTTCAGCCTGTTTATCCTTTGAGTAAAGGAAGGAGGTTGATTTGTTTAAGTTAATCGTTTTATCCAGCCATTTTGCTGAAGTTGTTTATTAGCTCTAAAAGTTTTCTGGTGGAATTTTTGGGGTCACTTAAGTATACTATCATTCCATCTGCAAATAGTGATATTTTGACTTCTTCCTTTCCGTGTGATTCCCTTTGACTTCTTTTTGTTGTCTAATTGCTCTGGTCAGGACTTTCAGTACTATATTGAGTAGGTAGGGTGACAGTGGGCAGCCTTGTCTAGTCCCTGATTTTAATGGGATTGCTTCAAGTTTCTCTCCATTTAGTTTGATGTTGGTCACTGGTTTGCTGTATATTGCTTTTACTTTGTTGAGGTCTAAGCCTTGGATTCCTGATCTTTCCAAGACTTTTATTATGAAGGGGTGTTAAATTTTGTCAAATGCTTTCTCAGCATCTAGTGAGATGATCCTGTAGTTTTCTTTTTTTTCTTTGAGTTTGTTTATATTGTGGATCAGGTTGATGGATTTCCGTATATTGACCCATCCCTGCATCCCTGGGGTAAAGCCTACTTGGTCATCGTGGATTATTGTTTTGATGTGTTCTTGGATTCGGCTTGCAAGAATTTTATTGAGTATTTTTGCATCAATGTTCATAAGGGAAATTGGTATGAAATCCTCTTTCCTTGTAGGGTCTTTGTGTGGTTTAGGTATGAGCATAATTGTGACTTTGAAGAATGAGTTGGGCAGTGTTCCTTTTGTTTCTATTTTGTGGAATTGTTTGGAGAGTATAGGTATTAGGTCTTCTATAAAAGTCTGATAGAATTCTTCACTAAACCCATCTGGTCCTGGGCTGTTTTTGATTGGGGGACTTTTGGTGACTGCTTCTATTTCTTTAGGTGTTATGGGACTGTTTAGATGATTTATCTGATTATGATTTAACTTTGCTATCTGGTATCTGTCTAGAAATTTATCCATTTCCTCCAGATTTTTTAGTTTTGTTGAGTATAGGCTTTTGTAGTAGAATCTGATGATTTCTTGAATTTTCTCAATTTATATTATTATGTCTCCCCTTTTATTAATTAATTTAATAAATTTATTATAATTAATTAATTAATTTTATTAATTATGTCTCCCCTGATTCCGTTAATTTGGATACTGTGCCCTTTAATTAGTCTGGCTATGGGTTTATCAATCTTATTGATTTTCTCAAAAAAACAGCTCTTGGTTTTGTTGATTATTTGTATAGTTCTTTTTGTCTCTATTTGGTTAATTTCTGCTCTGAGTTTGATTATTTCCAGCCATCTACTTCTCTTGGGTCTATCTGCTTCTCTTTGTTCTAGAGCTTTCAACTGTGCTGTCAAGTTGTTAGTGTATGCTCTCTCCAGTTTCTTTTGGAGGCACTCAGAGCTATGAGTTTTCCTCTCGTACTGCTTTCATTGTGTCCCATAGATTGGGTATGTTGTGCTGTCGTTTTCATTGAATTCTAATAAACCCTTAATTTCTTTCTTTATTTTTTCCTTGACTGTGTTATCATTGAACAGAGCATTGCTCAGCTTCCATGTGTATGTGGGCTTTTTGTTGTTTTTCATGATATTAAAGACAAGCCTTAGTTTATAGTGAATTAATAGAATGCATGGAATTATTTTGACCTTCTTGTATCTGTTTAGGCTTGTCTTGTGACTGACGATATGATCAGTTTTGGAGAAGATACTGTGACGTGCTGAGAAGAAAGTATATTCTTTTGTTTTAGGATGAAATGTCCTGTAGATGTCTATTAATTCCAGTTGGTTCATAACCTCTGCTAGTTTCCCTGTGTCTGTTCAGTTTCTGCCTCCATGATTTGTCCATTGATGAGAGTGGGTTGTTGAAGTTTCCCCTTACTATTATGTGTGGTGTAATATATGCTTTGAACTTTAGTAAGCTTTCTTTTATAAATGTGGGTGCCCTTGCATTTGGAGCATAGCTGTGCAAGACTGAGAGTTCATCTTGATAGATTTTTCCTGTGATGAGAAAAAAGTATTTTTTCTAATTACTTTTGGTTGAAAATCTATTTTATTTGATATTAGAATAGCTACTCTAGTTTGTTTCCTGGGACCATTTGCTTGGAAGCCTTTATCTCAGCCTTTTACTCTGAGATAGTATCTGTCTTTGTCTCTCAGATGAGTTTCCTGTATGCAGCAAAATGCTGGATCCTGTTTATGTATCCAGTCTGATAGTCTTTGTCTTTTTATTGTGGGAATTGATTCCTTTGATGTTAACAGAAATTAAGGAATAGTGATTGTTGTTTCCTGTTATTTTTGTTGTTAGAGGTAGACTGTTTGTGTGCTTTTCTTCTTTTGGTTTCCTTGCATTATTATTTTTTGCTTTTCCTTGGGTGTAGTTTCCCTCCTTGATTTGGACTTTTGCATCTATCATTTTTTGTAGGGCTGGATTTTTGGACAGATATTGTGTAAATTTGCTTTTGTTCTGGAATATCTTGGTCTCTCCATCTATGGTGATTGAGAGTTTTACTGGATATAATAACCTGGGCTGACATTTGTGTTCCCTTTTTGACTGTATGATGTCAGTCCAGGATCTTCTAGCTTTCATAGTCTTTGTTGAAATGTCTGGTGTAATTCTGACTGGTCTGCCTTTATATGTTACACGTCCTTTTTCCCTTATTGCTTTTAGTATTCTTTCTTTGTTTTGAACATTTGGTGTTTTGACTATTATGTGTTGGGAAGAATTTCTTTTCTGGTCCAATGTATTTGGAGTTCTGTAGACTTTTTGTATGTTCATGGTCATTTCATTCTTAAGGGTAGGGAGGTTTTCTTCTATGATTTTGTTGAAGATATTTACTCTGCCTCTTTCTCCTCTTCATCCTGCTGGTGCATGAAGGTATGCACATTCCCTAGCATATATTTAGAGTTCAGGGGAAATGTTTTTTCCAGATTTCTCATGGATTCTAAGGATCCACACTCAGGCTGCCAACCCTGTGCTGTAATCCCTTTTACCCACCATGGCAACTCCCTATCCTCACTCAGACTTTCCACTGTTTATTTAACTATCTCCAGACACATTCTGATGTTGGAGTTTTATTCCTAATGGCTTGGCTCTTTTGTTTCCACCAAAATTTCCCTTCGGCAATAATCTTATAACAATCAGAACAGTGATTATTATTATTTTTTTTTTTTTTTTTTTTTTTTTTTTTAGTATCTGGACTAGCTGTGCATTCTTAGCTATAATGAGCTAATGGAGAGTAAATAATTTACAGGGAGAACAAGTTTACTTAGGTCATGGCTTTTTTTGGTTCAGAGCTGCAGCGCAGAAGAGTGGAAGGTCCAGGGTGTGTGTGAGAAACAGTAAGCACAAGGGTAGCCATGTGCCCTGCTTTGCTTTTCATAACCGTAACAAATGACATGGCTAAAGACAACTAAGGACGGGAGGGTGTTCTTTCATTTTACAACTCCAAAGCCAGTCCATCACTGAGGGAAATAAGGGCAGAGACTCAAGGCAGAAACCTGGAGGCAGGAACTAAAGTAGAGACCATGGAGGAACAGAGCTTCTGGTGTATTTAGCCTATTTTCTTATATAATCCTCCACCACCCACAGTAGGCTGGACCCTCCCATATAAATCAACCAAGAAAATGAACTAAAGTATTAGCAACAGGCCAATTTGATGGAGGCATTTCTCAATTGAATTCCCTTCTTCCCAGATGACCCTAGCTCATGTCAAGTTGACAAAACCAACCAAAATGCCTTGATTTTTAATTACTCATTTTTATAGCAGATAATCTAGCCCTGGAAACTCTGTGTCCATTCATTCATTAGGGCAGTGGCTCCATGATACACTTTTCTCTTTACATAGTTACAACAAAGATAAAGTTTTAAAATGAGTTTAAGAAAGGAGAAAGCATATTTAAGCAAGAGCAACTGACTGTCACAAAGTCATTCTCAGCCTACACCATCCCCATAGACAGAGCATTGTTTCCTGATACCACACATGATGTGACTCCTCAACTTTCACAAAGCTATGTGATGTTTGACATTCTTCTTCTTCTTCTTTTTCTTCTTCTTCTTCTTCTTCTTCTTCTTCTTCTTCTTCTTCTTCTTCTTCTTCTTCTTCTTCTTCTTCTTCTTCTTCTTCTTCTTCTTCTTCTTCTTCTCCTTCTTCTCAACAGTCTTTAAGATTTTCCATCTTAGATCCCCCTCATACACAGAGTTGCTCTGGCTTAGAAATTTGTTCCATCAACTTCATAGCTTCCTCTTCTCCTTTCTTCATTATTTCTTCCTCTTTCCCTCAGTCTAATCAGTTTCATTTTTAAATTCAGTTCATATATTCACTACTCAGTCCCAATATTAACATCCATGCCCCCCAAGGTACAGATTTTTAAACATGGGTATAAAAAGAATCTCTTGTGCATTGTGGAAGCATTACCTGTCAATAAAAAGTTGATGGCCTATTAGCAAAAGGTAGGAAGTATAAAGTAGGAATTATGGGAGAGAGATTGGAACTCTGAGAATTAGGCATTGGAAGAGTTGGTCACACAAAACTGAGGAGAGGTAACTAACCATGTGGTAGACATAGACTAGTTTAGGCAGGTTAATATAAGTTATAAGCTAATGGGAACAAGCAAAAGCTTAAGGTCTAGGCATCCATTCATAAATAATAAGCCTCTAAGTCATTTTTCAGGAATTGGGGAGTAGGTGGAAAAGCATGGTCACATATGGGTGTTTTATATGCATGCATGTATATACATCATATGCATGTTGTGCCAGAGGAGGTGAGAAGAGGGCATCAGATCTCCTAAAACTGGGGTTGGAGACATGTTGAGAGCCGTTTGTGCCGCACCCAAAGATGGCGCCGGCTTCCCGCCAATGACTCAGCAAACAGAGCTGTTGCCCAGCCCAAGAGATGTAGTGCGCATGTACCACAGACGTCACAGCCCGCTCTCGGGGCATGCTAATGAGCTACTGGAGGGCGCACCAATCAGGTAGCAACACGAGTCTCTTGGGCATATATAAGCAGTGCATTTTTCTTCCACGTGGTCCCCTGCTCAGAGAATTGTACAATAAAGATTGTTCGCAGAAGAATCCTGTTGTCGCACATCGTTCCTGCCGGCGGGACGTGGGGCACGAGACAGAGACGATTGTAAACTTCCATGTAGATACTGAGAATTGTCTAGCCCAGTGGTTCTCAGCCTGTAGTTCAAGACCCCTGGGGGTGTCAAATTACCCTTCACAGGGTTCACCTAAGGCCATTGGAAAACACATGCATTTACATTACAGTTTATAAAGAAGCAAAATTACAGTTATGGAATAGCAATGAAATAATTTTATGATTGGAGGTCGCCATATGAGAAACTGTATTAAAGGGTCACCGCATTAGGAAGCTTTAGCCCCACTTTTCAAAAGATATTCCAGGAAACAGTTACCTTAGGAATTGCTGATTGTTTTTTGGAAAAATATATAGGGTTTGAAAAATGGCTCAGCGGGTGAAGGCTCATGTTGTCAATGTTAGTAACATTGACTGATTTCTGGTATGTATATGGTGGAAAGAGAATCAACCCCTATGATTAGTCCTCTGACCTACACACATGAACTAACTGTGGTTGATGTCTGTATACAGGTGAGGGCAGGCACAAGATAAGGCAAGGCCTGTGATTGGACAGGGAAAAAGTAAGGCAGGGAGAGAGTTTTCTGGAGGTTGGGGAGATGGGAGAAGGGGAGAAGAAGAGAAAATAGAGGATGGGGAGAATGACCCACCCCTGCATGACTTTACATAGCCACAGGTAGCTATGGACATCTTATAAGGGGTGGATTATTATAGGACAATTTGTCTTATCTAGGGCAGTTTATATCAGTATCAATTGACGCTGAGTTTATTGTTAGGATGTTTTGTGGGGTGAGAATTTACTGATATAAATATGATTGATAAATTGCAACCTTTTAGAGTTTTGATTTTTGTTGGGTTACTGAGAACTGTGACTATAACCACAAGGGACAGATACTGGAAATGTGAGCGGGGTCCGCAGGGGAGAGAGGAGGTAGAGAGTCACAGGAGGGTTGCTGCTGGGGGTAGTGCGGCGTGGTGCCTCGAACAAATTGCCACTTTTAAAAGGTTTATGGCTAGACTGACTAACTAAATAAATGTAAAAAAGTAAAACAATAACAAAACTTACAAAAAGATAATAGTCCTTAAAAAATAAGAGAGAGAGAGAGAGAGAGAGAGAGAGAGAGAGAGAGAGAGAGAGAATGGCACAGACTTTAAAAACTTTTAAGTCTTCCTCCCAATGATACACCCCCCTCAAACAAGGCCACACCCCTTAATCCTTTCCAAACAGTTCAACCAACAGTGGACCAAGTGCAGGCATAAAAACCTATATTCTCATTTAGATCAAAACAATATCTTTGTGTCAGTGCCAAGAGGAACACCTTAAAGTTTCCTCATTGTCTAATTGCAGTCAAATTTCCCATCTGCTCCTGGCACAGGCAACCCAAGTCTGCTTTCTGTCATTATAAACAGTTTCTCATTTTTATTTTCTAGAGCTTATATAAATGAATTATGCAATAGGTACTCATTGGGTCTGGCTTCCTTTACTCAAATAAATGAAGTTCATCCAACTTGTATGGCTAAGCATGGCTTAGCATGGCTTAGCATGGCCTAGCATGGCCTAGCATGGCTTAGCATGGCTTAGCATGGCTTAGCATGGCTTAGCATGGCTTAGCAGTGTGCTCCTTTTTATTGCTCAGTATACTTTTTAAATTGGGGATTTTATTTAAGTTCTTGATGAAATTTATATTGTTTGAAGTTTGGGGTGACTGTTAAAATGAAACCATTTTGAATGTTTTTGCACAAGTCATTGTGCAAAAATATATGTTTACACTTCTCTTGGGTTAATATTTAGGAGTGGGGTGGCTGAAACCCTAAGGTAGGTATATTGCAAACCTTTAATAGATTTGTGTGCCATAATAGCTTCCCTCTTTTCATTTGACCAGTGCATGAGAAGGCAGCTGGTCGATACTTTCACCAACACTTGGCATTTTTGTTACTGAGGAAAAAACCTAGGTAAACTCTGTAGGTCTACTTGCTCTTACTGGCCTAAATGATCCCTAGTGCTGAAGGTCACCCTGCAGGGTGATATAGGGTTGGTTCTCTACTAGCTTTGCTGTGAGACAACAGCTTTGCACTATAGGAGATGATGACAAAGGGTGTCCAGGTTATTTCTCAGGCACCTGGAGTCCATTTTTGAGGAAACCACTCTTAACTTGGGCCTACAGATGTCTGGTGGCTGACTAGAATCAGATGGAAAGCCTTGGCATCTCTGTAGGGTTATAGGTCCTACGCCCACTCCGTCACAGGGCATGGCCGCTCCGAGAGGAGTTGACTGCGTTTAAACCATACCGGGCAGTCTTGGGCCATAGGGATCACCGGGACACCACTCCAGGTGTCCATGCCAGCACAGTCTAAGGCATGGGGCAGCTAGAGCTGGCTCTGGGGTCCCGGGCCTGTGAAGAGGGTGGGGTCATGGGGTTCCCAGGCTCTTGGACATCCAGGTGCCACTGAAATTAGCAGAAGAGCTGAGAACGGAATCTGGGCCTGCCGGTTGCATCTAGCTCTGAACCTGGGGGCAGGGGGAGCTCCGGCTGGTACTACTGTGACTGTCCTTGGCTTGACGGTGGCCTGCTTGGGCTCTGCGGCAGTCGTGGTTCTGAGTGCAGAGAGGCCTTCTGTGGAGATTAGACAGTGGCTCTGTAGGCAAAGGCCCCTCTGTGGTTCCCCACGGCAGATCCAGATGAAGAGAAACAGTTCATGGTTTTAAGGTATTTAGTGTCATGGTGGAAAGTGGATGTGTAAAACTGTACCCCCTTTCTCAGGGTGGGCCTGAGATTAAATACCCTTTGCAGGGAGGAATGTCTGGGAAGGAAAGTTTATTAGCGATGTCCTTCAGGCCTTATATAACTCACTGGCATGGAGACCTGTGGTCATGTCCCCTACATGTGGAGGCTTGGGGCATTGCCCTTATGTGACTGATGGCCTCAAATCGATGGGGACCTGCAGCTAGTGACGGGGCCTGGTGCCCGGGAGCAGGTAAAGCTCCTACTGTCCCTTCAGGGTCTCCCGGGCTTTGTTCAACCAGGGACCACACTACTTTTCATGATCCCACACTTATTATGTCTGACTCCTTGTGGCCTTTGTCCTTGGGTCAGAGTCTAGTCATCTCTGTGTAGACAGGTAGACCACTAAGCAACATTTTGCTTAGAACTTTGTCACAAGGGTAACTTGGCCAGGACTCGCTTGGTCTCTCTCCTTCTCCTTCAAGTATAAAAGACACATACTAGCCACCATAACTGGGAACACGGGGGCATGAAAGGAACATAAATTTATGACACCCGCAATATCTTTATCTGTTCCCTGAAAAGGCACACACATCTCTCTTCCCCACTGGCCTTTCTCCTTTGTCATTTCCACTGTGTCTGTGACCCCCCAACTCCCTGGAGTCAAGAAGTTGATTTGTTTCTACTCCATTCTATCGTCCTTGGGCCCCAGAATAGTCTTTCTTTCCTTCAACATTATCTCTCAGACACTGGCTTTTTCAAAACTGGATGAGCTTCCAGGCTTTCATTTCAGACTGAGTGTGGCCATTCTAATGACCGGAGAGTCTTACCTTATTAGGGTTAAAGTTTTATTATTATTATTAATAATGCTGAATGTTTTTTCATATTCTTATAGGTCTAGGGCTATTTTGATCTTTTTCTGTCTAGTGTTTGTTAAAGTATTCTGTCATTTAAAAATCAAGTTGTCTTATTGAATTTTAAGGGTTCTTTATTTAAAATAGAAGTCCACTGTTAGTTACATAAATATCATGCATGCAGTATACTTTTTCAGGTTACTAATTTATTTACTAATTTTTGAGACAGGGTCTCACAGTGTAGCCAAGGCTGTTCTCAAACTTGCAACCTTCCTGTCCCTGCTTCTGGAGTGTTGGGATTACTGGTGCCTGCCTTGTCTTTTCACACCTATTAGTAATGTCTTTTGAAGCATAAATTATTTTAATTTAGGTGATATTCAAACTATAAATTTTTCTTTTACAATTTGTGATTTTTATATCGTAAGAAATCCTTGTGTACACCAAGGACTGTAGAATTTTTCTCCTACATTTTCTTCTGGGAGTTTTATAACTTCTTGTTTTTTTAGGGTGTGTGATTTTTAATTGTGTGAATGACTTATTATTCGTGTCATAAGTGATGTATTTTGAGGTACTATGTAGTTGCAGTTTTTTTATTATTATTGTTGTTGTGTAAATGTGGGTGTGAGAGAAGGCATGGGCATATCATGCCGTGTGTGTATATTTAGGACAACTTTTCGGAATCCATTTTCTCCTTCTACTGTGTGAGCTCTAAGGGTTAAACTCAGGTTCCACGGCCTGTGCAAAAAGCACTTCATCCACTGAGTTGTCATTTCAGTCCCAGTGTTGTTTCTTGTTGTTTATATATGGAAACTCAAATATATTAAAAACACATGTATCGGACATTTCCAGAATGTCTCTATAGCATTTTTAAGACTTAAGAGTTCTTTGGCTCGATGTCCTGGGCTATTCGTTAATCAGTGCCAAGTGCTACCAGAGCTGCACAAACAAACCCATCAGCTGCATGCATGGGCGAACTTGTTCCACAGCCTGTGCACTCGCCTCTCTGCAGGTTTTGCACACCCTCATCCTAACATCTCCCTTCACTGCCAAGATCAGGATCTTGATGTTTCTCTTGCGATGCATCTCTTAGTACTTCAACCTCGTGTCTTCTACTCTTTGAGTTTAAGTTTTGGGAAGCTTTCCAGGAGTGAGATGCGTACCAGCCTCTCCTGGCAATGGTGCAAACAGACGGAACTTTTATTTTGAACTTCTCCAGAGGATGTTTTTGTTCATAGTGTGCAAACAAAGCTAAAAGGGATTGGGATCGGACTCTGAAGAAACCTACAAGGGAATAGCTAAGCTTCTTAACACGACCCCTCCTATATTTGCTAATGGCTTATTCAGCCCAGCGACCCTTCCTCTTAGGGAGTTAAAAATATAAGACAAGAGGCATCCAGATGCTAAAGAATGCACACACGGGGAGGAAAACACAACTAAAAGTAAAATCTATGGGGTACTGAAGTCATGTAGTCAGAAATCTGAATAAATGGAGGTAACAGGATACATGAGTTGTGTAACATCCTGAGAATGAGCCATTTTTTTCTGCTCTAAATAGTTTCATTTTTAAAATTTCCCCAGTCCTCTTCAGAATCGGTCACTTGAGATGATTTCAGTGGGCCCACGTGCCTCGAATCTTCAAAGAATATTAATTAACACAATTATTCTCCAAGTCCGTTCCCTCATTTTCATACCCAACCAGGTTAGGCTTTCACGATGACTGATGTAGCTGACTAGAATAACAACCAGAACTCCATGGCTCTCTCTTCCACCATGAACCTCTTGACACACAAATCCTGCTGCCTTTTGTGTTCACGAAGATGCGTGTACAAGCCCCAGCCATGCCACAGAGAGGTACACAGTGGAGCTGGCTTGGGAACAGCCCCACGCTGTATGTGTGTTCTTTGGAGGTAGAAGGATGGAGACGGGATGGAGGTCCAGCAGAACAAGGGATCATTTTATTCACTCTCATTGGCTCTCAGGGTCTCTGTCCCTCGGCCTACTTTAGATGCACGTGACCACTTGTTTACTCCCTCTAGTCACAGAGGGACGCTTGACTGCAGCGTGTCTAAACAAATCTCATTAGTCCCTCCTTCAGGAGCAAGCTGTCTTTAGGGACCTGTATTGCTATTTCTCTAACACAGCCCCTCTCCCTGTCTCTCATCCCTTACACCGCAGAAGCAGACTCAGCAGAGCGCATGCACTGTAGCTGTAATGCAACGTAATTTATTTTTCACCTATAAAGTTCTGTTATTGGCTCAACAAGACAGCTCAGTGGGTGAAGTTGCTTGGTCTGTAGGTCTGATGATGTGAAACCCCTAAGTCTATGAAATGTACAAGGAGAGAAGCAACGCTGTAACTTTGCCCTCTCGGCGCCTCCCAGCCCCACACAGCACCTAAGTTTACTTCTGCAAATTTAGTCTATTTTAAATTGACAGGATAGTTGTATGTAGTTATGAGATGATATTCTGATACATGACGTTCATACACATGAGGGAATGACCAAATCAGGCCAACTGTCCAACCCATTGCCACAGTCACGTGTTCTTTCCTTGTGAAAAGATTTAACCATACTGTTATGTTTTCCAAAATGTTACTGCATCTCTAACCGCTCTGTGTCTAATAAACGTTGCACCCCCTGACCGGTGTGTGCCCTTTTCAGTCCCTTTGGTAACCATCACTCCATTCTCTACTGAACATGTGAGTACCACCTCTAATGATTTCTCACGTAAGTCAGATCGTGTGGTGCTTGTCTCTGTGCCTAGCTTCTTTCAGTATAACACTTTCCAGTCTTGCTCACGCTGCCACATTGACAGAATGTTCTGTTTGTTTTGTTTATTTAAAGATGATAGTATTGTTCGGATTCTATAAACCCCACCCCTCAATTACCTGGCAGTAGCCAGGTATGCTCCGCCCCAGTGACTGACCCGTCCAGCAGGTCCAGTTATTCAGGGTCCCAAAGAGGCCTTTGTCCTGAAAGTCATGGGGGCGAGAGAGAAAGGAAACCAAGCACGCAAAGAATGACACAGAGTCAGTCTGGATGGTGTCAAGGCTTCATTGAGGGTTTGGTGCTTACAGCTTATATGGGCTGGGCAAAAAGGGGGAAGCAGGGTGCAGTGGAATTTTTACAGCATCTTAGTGACAGGAAGAGGGTATTCATGGCAGCCATAGCAGGAAGGAGGGGATCCTCTGGCGGAGATAACTGGTGTTTGCTCAGGCTAGAGCAGTTTGTGATTGGGACGGGAACATCCTGTGGTTGTTCTCGGAGTCCTGTGCCATCAGTACGTGGGAAAGGCTTTTGTCAAACAATCTCATGACTTTATGGCAGTCATATTAGAGCTGAGTATCTGTGGCTATACGGCCACATAGCCACTCTGAGGTATACAGTCACAAAAACGGCCAGTCCCAAATCCAATACGGCTCCCTACAAGTGACCTGACACTAAAAAAGGGGCTGCTTGCCCCCTCTTCTCTCTCTTGGCCTCTCTTGCCTCATAGCTCTCTTGCTCTCCCAACTCTACCGCTCCTCTTCCCATTCCCTTCCCCCTCTCTCCATGTGCTCATGGCCGGCCTCTACTCCTCTATCCTCCCCCCCCCCCCCCCGCCTCTACCACCCTCTTAACTCTCCCATGACCTGAATAAACTCTATTCCGTACTATATTGTTGTGCGGCCGGTCCCTCAGGGGGAAGGGATTCCCAACATGGACCCCCCCAGAGGTATCTCCCTTACCCCCAGGACTCACCTCACCTCCATGGGCCATGTGTCCCCCCACTCTCTTCATCCTTCCCCTTAACATTGGTGCTGAAACCTGGGAGTCATCTTTTCACAACATTGGTGCCCATGACTTTTCCTTTCGGTGACTTTCCCTTTCACTGATGCCCTGTCATCTTTTCCTTACATTGGTGCCCCGTGTGAGGAGATTAGATTTCATCACGACCAGATATCTCTTTCCTTTCATTCTGTGACTTTTAACAACCTTGGATTGGTGCCTCTCGACTCAAGAAAATGCAGGTTCGCATCCCGACGCTCACAAGCCCAAGACCTGGTAAGCTCCCTCCCAACATTGGTCAGAGTAAGCATCCACGAGGTCCCAGGGAAGTGTTCCTGAGCTACCCCTGAAGACAGATGCTTTTACTGACCCTCATTCTAGGACTTTTGCCCTTGGGAGCCCCCCTCCTCCTTTGACTAGAACTAGGCCAGGCCTGAATCTCATTCTGGATCCGCCTCCGAGGAGCACTGCCTCCAAGTTTAGAGCCCCCATTGCAGCTATCACCAACCTCCCCCATGGGCTTGTCTTCGCTGCCTTTCTCCCTATTTCCTGCCTCGCCACACCTCCATGGGCCATGTGCCCCCCCCCCCCCATCCTTCCCCATAACAAGTATCCCATTCCACACAGAAACCAAGACTTTTAAAACACGCATTCATCCATCAATGGGCACCCGGGGTCTTTCCATATATTAGACATTCTGGATAATGTTGCTGCGAGTGTTCTAGTCTGGAGACTCCCTTGGCTCACGACTTCCACTCACATTGGGGACATGCTGAGGATCAAGATAGCTGAACTGTGTAATTCTCCTTTTAGTGGCTTGAGGAGCTTTTACGTTTTCCAGAGCGACTAGACTGTTATACGAGCAGCAGCAGTGTATGAGGTCCTCTTCCACAGCTTTTCCCATGCCATCTTTAATTGTTTTAAAATATAGCAACCAGTATAATAGATACACAGTGATAGTCACTGGTGCTTAGATGTGCATGCCGACGGTGATTATAGATGCTGGGTGTTTTTCAGGTATGTTCTCTGGCTCTATGCTTTGTCTTAAGAAATGTTCACTTGGGATCTTTGCCTAAACTCAAGCGGTTATTGTCTTGTTCTTGACTTCTCTGCACATTTTAGATATTATCACTTCATTTGAAATACTGTTTACAAATATCCAAATCTGTGTGTTATCATTAATTCTTTTCCTTGTCAACAGAAATCTTTCAGTTTCTCACAATCCTCTTAGCGCTGAGTTGGCTGCAGTTCTTGAGGTCATATCTGAGAGATCTCTTTTATACGCCACAGAGCTTTCCCACACGTTTTCTTCAGTAGTCTTAATCTGGAGGTTTCATTTTATGAGTCCTCATTCTGGTTTTTTTAAAACCGATTCTTACATAAAGAGTGAGAAAGGGGTCGTGTCCATTCTTCTGCAGGTGAATATTCCATTTCCTAAGTGCCAGCCATTGAAAAGACACAATCCGGTTCTCACTGCATTTCCCTGAAAGTTTTGTCAAAGCCTAATCAACCATAGGTGTATGGGAGCTAAGCTCTTCTCACTGTTACTCAGATCCATTTCCTCTCCGGGAGGTAACTTCGGGTCTTCTCCGTTTACATTTCAGGACCCTCCCAAATCCACCTTGGACTAAAATAAAAGGGGAAACTGAGTAAAGCTGAGTAGTAGCATATGCTTGGTAAAAAGCTTTCTGTGACCTTTTTACTTAATAATCACAAAGCAGTGGACACCACACATGCCAAAACATCAGTAGTACGTGACATGCTGTCAAATACGCAGGTAGACCACTTTCATTAGTTTGGTAAGGAGATGAATATTCATAGGCTTCTCATACCTTGTGTGGCTGGGGCAAGGAGTGTTGAAAAAGTCTTAGCTTTCTCAAATTTCATTATACAGTTAGGAATAATAATTCTGTTATTCCTTCTTCTTCAATACCAGGCTTCAGAGATTAGCCCCTTAAGATCAATCTTGTTTTGTGGATAGCCATGCCTGCATTGGTTCTGTGTCCATGGTTTATTTCAAAGCAGACCTGAGCCGGTATAGTCACTAGTGGATATGCTGGTGTGGCTCCTTTTGTGCTGTCCCCTAGAACTCGGCAGGGATGCAAATGTTCTGCATGCCCATCCTCTGCTGCAACCACTAGCTGCCTGTGGCTCTGGAGTGTGTGATATCTAGCCAGTGTCACAAAAAAAGTCAAGTTCTTAAGATTTTCAAATTACGGCTTAAATCTAAATCTAATTAGACCCCCTGTGCCCAGAGGCTACCTGTTGGACAAGGCAGCTGTTTGACATAGAATCCTTTTAAAAAACAAAACTGGAAAATAGCTCAGTCCTTCCTGACTCTATCAGCGCACCTACCGGCCACTGTGTTCTCTTTTCAGTCACCTCTCTCCTGGCCTTTGATAGCCACCAACCTACTGTCTGCTTCAGGGTGAAAGGAAAAGTCACTGAAAGGAAAAGTCACAGGGCACCAATGTTGTGAAAAGATGATGTCTCAGGTTTCGGCACCAATGTTAGGGGAAGGATTAAGAGAGTGGGGGGCATATGGCCCATGGAGGTGCAGCGAGGACTGAGAGCAAGGGAGATGCCTCTGAGGGGCCCATGTTGGGAATCCCTTCCCCCTGAGGGACCAGCCACACAATGGTATAGTACAGAATAGAATTTATTCAGGTCATGGGAGAGTTAAGAGGGTGGTAGAGGCAGAGAGAGAGACAGAGAGAGAGAGAGAGAAAGAAAAGAGAGAGAGAGAGAGAGAGAGAGAGTAGAGGAGTAGAGGCTGGCCAAGAGCACTTGGGGAGAGAGGGGGGAAGGGAAGGGAAGGGGAGGGGTAGGAGTGGGAGAGCAAGGCTGCAAAAGCACAAGAGCAAGAGAGAGAGGAGGGGTCAAGCAGCTCCTTTTATAGTGTCAGGTCACTGGGGCAGAGCATACTTGGTTACTGCTGGGTAATTGAGGGGTGGGGTATACCTGGCTGTTGCTAGGTAACTAAGGGGTGGGGTTTACAGAATCCTAACACAGGGGAAGTGACTGTTTTTCTTATTCATTATTTTATTTATTAACATTTCAAATGCTATTTCCCTACCTGGTTTTCTCTCCACAACCCCTCCATCCCATCCCTCTTCCCTTTGCCTCTATGAGGAAGCTCTCTTACCCATCCCCCCTCCCCCCTCAGCCTTCTAGCGTCCCCTACACTGGGGCATTAAGCCTTCATAGGACCAAGGGCCTCCCCTGCCATGGATGTCAGATAAGGCCATCTTTTGCTACATATGTAGCTGGAACCATGGGTCCCTCCATGTGTACTCTTTAGTTGGTGGTTTAGTCCTTGGGAGTTCTGGGGGTCCGGTTAGTTAATATTGTTGCTCTTCCTATGGGGTTGCAATCCTCTTTCAGTTCTTCCAACTCATCCAATGGGGTCTCTGGGCTTAGTCCAGTGGTTGGCTGCATACATCACAACTGATTGGTCAGGTGCTAGCTGAGTCTCTCAGGGGACAGTTATACCAGGCTCTTGTCAGCAAGCACATTTTGGCATTAGCAACAGTGTTGGGTGTGGAGAGCATTTTTGGCACCTCTGGACAGTTGGTGGCTGGTAATCTTAATTTTCCAGGACATTCTTAAGCTGACTAAAGGCAGGAACCTGGCTTCAGTGCTAAGCCCTGAAAGGGATAAAATTAAGTACATTTGCATATGAAGTTCAGGGCTGTACACTTAGGACTGAAGCCCGGGGAAGTACATTTGCATTTGAAGCTCAAGGCAGAAACTCTTAGTAATGTGGCTCTGGACAGGGCAGACTCTGTGGACGTAGGCAGAGGCCGTCTTTTGTCCCTGATCTTCATACCTGGCCTCCAGAAAGATATTTATAGGATCTTTGATTGTTAACTTGCTAGTTCCCAGTCTCAGAACTGATGTCATCTTTCTGCATGTAATTAAAGTGGTTTAAAAGAAAACTGAATAAACAAGGCTTCACTTCAGCCTCAAGTCTGGCTGAAGTCATGTTATAATTTTTACTAATTTGTCTCTCTTTTCTTTCAATCCTCGCTCCGGCCCTGGGGAACCTGTTGTCTGACCAAGCTGGTCTCGGACAGTTGGGGGTTTGGTGTCTGCAGATAGAATAGATCCTTAGGTAGGGCAGTGTCTTGATGGCCTTTTCTTCAGTCTGCTCTTTTTTTTTTTTTTTTTTTTTTTTTTTTTTTTTTTTTTTTTTGTCTTTGCATTTCCTTTAGATAGGAACAATTCTTGGTTAAAAATTTTGAGATGGGTGGGTGTTCCTATCCCTCAACCAGGGCCGTGACTATACTGGATATGGTCTCTACAGGTTTTATCTTCCCTTTTGCTGGGCATTTCTGCTAATGTCATTCCTGCCGGGTGCTGGGAACCTCTTGCTTTCCTGGCATCTGGGACTTTCTAGTGGCTGCCCCCAGTTCCTCATCCCCCACTGCTACAGATCTCTGCTCAATTTCCTGACCCCCTGCAATTCTCTACTGTCTCTTCTCATACCTGATCTTGCAGCCCCCTTTCTCCCCTTTCCAGAGGAGGGACTTTTAGAGATTCCACATATAAACAAGATCAAAGAGTGTTTCTCTCTGAGCCCGGCTTATTTCCTTAATTTCAAATACTTGATTCTAATACTCAGAGTTCTTGAAATATAGTGTGAGTATCTTTTAAAAACCATGACTTTGACTCTAACCTGACCAGTAGTTGCAATCTGGCTGCTAGGTCTCTTAAGTTCTTTAATGCTACATTGTTAAGAGGTTAATTTCATTTCCACCTTATGTCAGTGTGTGCCATTTTCAATCTTTTTAACATGGATATAATTTTAACATATCAGGTATTTTTCTCAGTGACAAAATTATATTACAACGCTTATTGATATTAAACAGTGTTGACATTGCGGGGTGTGTTTCATAGAGCCCAGGTTGGCCTTTAACTTGCTACATAGTAACGGCATTGAACTCCTGACTCTCTGCCTCTACCACCCCCTTAACTCTCCCATGACCTGAATAAACTCTATTTTGTACTATACCATCCTGTGGCTGGTCCCTCAGGCGGAACGGATTCCCAACATGGACCCTCCAGAGGCATCTCCCTTACCCTCAGGCCTCACCGCACCTCCATGGGCCATATGCCCCCCACTTTCTTCATCCTTCCTCTAACACTCCAGGCATTTAAAATTATGCTTGGCTATCTGTCTGTCCCCTTTAAAACACATCTTAATTGTACTTTTTCTGTCTCAATGAGACTAAGCATCTAAGATTTCATTTCAAACTCTTTCTTTTGCATCTCCAGCCTTAGCAGTTTCAGAACATTTCTTCAGTATCTACATCAGGGTGGCTTTCATTTCTCTTCTGCTTAGGTCAATTCTTGTCATATTTTTTTATTAAACAGGTGACAAGATTTTATTGATGTTGTCATCAGTGTAGACCATCTGTCTGCTGGGGTTCAGATTCCCTGCAGTTCCTTTCTCAAGCATCAGCCCTGTCCCTGAAGTGGCCCTGTGACCATGGAAAATTGCAGACATGAGATAAAGCTCAGGAGCAATGTCTTCTGGGCCATAGCAAGATGATAAGGGTGTGGCTGTCCTGGAGGAAAAACTCAGTGGAGGGGGTCAAAGATTTTGTTTGCTTAAGCCTTGGTTGAGTGTTATTGTTAGTGGTTAGATAAACAATATATACACAGCAGTGGGAAAATAAAAAGTATTCATTCTTGAAGTTAGTCCAAAGTCTTGTGTCTCTCTCTGCCTATCATCCCTCACTTTTCAGGTCCCAGAGATGCCCTTAGCTACACTGGCCTTGGCATTTGCCTGCCTACCTATTACCTATCTTGGCTTGTCTTTCTATAAATCCAACCAATATGTTACATCAGTTTAATCAGGGTTGTGGAGCCCATTTAACATGCATAAATAATTACTAACAAGTGTAAATAACTATCCGTATCTCTATATTTTTTTATCTCTATCTATCTATCTATCTATCTATCTATCTATCTATCTATCTATCTATCATCTATCTATCTATCTATCTATATCTTGTGGTATTTTAAATATACATCATGATCGAGGATATCTCTCTCATTACCTGGTGAAAAATCTTCCCTTTGGGATACGTTTTGAATATCTGGGGATGCAGGTTTTCCTCAGGGTGTTCAGTGTCACTTATGTCTTGGTACTGGCTGTTGTTCAACACTCATCAGAAAAGCAACAGGAAGGAGCACAGAACATTGTAAGTAAGTTCTCATAACTTGGCAATGAGATTTTAGCCACAACTTCATGGGTATATTATACTCTTAGCATGTCTTGACTGATTAAGCAGTTGGTAGGTAGAAGCCCGAGTGTGGGGGAGGAGGCAATGTCCAGGTAGGAGATAGGAGTAGGGTGGGATAGAGGGGGACATGGTGGCACATAACAAGGGCTCCCTGAAAATGGAGCAGAGAAATGTAAAGACATGGTGTTGAGGGCAGATTTAACTGATTTCAAGACTCTTGGGCCGTGGAGTTGGCTCAGTAGTTAAAGTGCTTGCTGCATAAGCACCATGACCCGAATTTGGATCTCTAGTGCCTTCATAAAAGCAGGAGTGTGGCCACGCACACCTGTAATGCCTATGCTTGGGGGTGGAGGGTAGAGATAGAGGGATCCTTAGAGTCATGGGCCAGCCAGCCAGTCTGGCTGAAACCGAGATCTCCAGGTTCAGTGAGAAACCTTGTCTCAAAACACAAAGTAAAGGAGTGACCGAAGAAGGCATCTGAGTTCACCTCTTTCTTCTCTGTTTGTACCACAAATCCACATATGGCTAACTTTTTTTTTTTGCCTAGTTCCCCAAAACATAAGTCACGTTGAACAAAAATCACACTGGAGACAAGGATTTGTCATAGGAAATTATACAGCATTGTATCATAGTGTTTATTGGTTCCTCTTTTCCCTCAAGTCTGTCCCACGCACATTAATGTACAATTATTCATAAAACCATACTTACTGAAGATCTGAGACACAGTCCAAGAGAAGATGTGAGATACAGCAGAGATTAAGAGGTGGCGCTTGTACTACCATAGGGCAGGACCAGTGTCCTGTGTCAGCTGTGGGGGCGGAGGCTGACCGAGGCTCGCTCACTCATCCTTGCTGTCTCCATCTCTTCCATTTCATCACCATGGCTTCCAGGGTGGACACTCTGCTTTCTCTCTTCTTCAAGATGTCAGCCACGTCTTTATCTCCACCCACATTTACTTCTGAACCCATATTTATTTTTCTCAGCCAAGGTGTTTTTACTGAAGGTTTCTTTGTGTGCTAAGCATCACTGGAGAAATATTAGAGACTTAAGTTCTGAAACCTTGCTAGAAGACAGTAGAAGTTTGTGTGTGTGTGTGGTGTGTGTGAATAAAGAAAAAACTACAACTATTGGACTGGTATCTGTGTGACTAATAAATAATATCTGTTTACAGAATTATTACACTTTATTCCTAAAATTGAGAAGCAGTTTGTATATGCCTGTATGTGTGTGTTTGTATGTATGTGTAAGTATGTGTGTATGTATGTATGTGTGTGTGTATGTGTGTGTATATGTGTGTGTGTGCATGCCTGTGTACATGCCTTTGCATACATGTGGAAATCAGATATCAACTTTCAGGAACTAATTCTTGCTTGTAAGGCAGTGTCCCTTATTTCTGCCACACAGTGTGCTCCAGGCTAGCTAGTCCAGTATGCTTTCTCTCACATCGCTATGTGAGTCCTGGCTCTCCATGCCCACCACCACATCTGGCTGTTCATGTGAGGTCCCCAGGTGGAACTCATGTAGTTGGACTCAGGTGACAAAGCACCTGTACCAGTTGAGTTCTCTCTCCACCCACACGTAGTGTTTTCTAAAGAATATTTCTAAGGATATTCCCAGAGCAGATCAACCATTAAGGCCTCTGAGGCTCAGTGCACTCACCTGTGAACTAGGTATGTGGGTAGCAAGAATGCTGGGTGCCTGGAAGGTGTGCAAGAGACAGCCCCAGGAGGAGAGGAAACTTCACGGAGTGGAAACTCTTCACGGAGTTGCTCCTGCCCAGCCCTGCCCTCCCCATTTCCTCTTTATGCCCATGACTGGTGTACCCGTTCTCTACACCACTGAAGGAGCAGAGAAATGTTCTGTGATGGGGTGGAAAGCAAAGTGAAGCTTTGGGTCCAGAGACTATTTTTTGGAGGGAGTTGAACCTCAAGTGAATGCATGCCTTAGCCCATCACCCATCAAACTGAATTTCATGTGGTTCAATTTAAAATACACGTCCCAGAGGAAAGGGACTACCAAAGTTTGCCTGGGTTAGAACAGGTGAGATTAGGACTTTCTTGCTTCTCAATATTTAAATAATACTGACTAGGATTACGGAAGATAGCATGCTGCTTAGGAATGACTATGCTTTTGGACTGGTCATTTTAGAGTAATCTGTAGATGTGATTTTTTTTTTTTTTTTTTTTTTTAAAAACAAACCTAAAAGTAAACACAGAGCAAATGCTTTTGAACATGTAAAGCTTTCTTGAAAATAGATTTATTTTCACTGTAATGGGAGACAGAAGCTACATTGAATACTTAGCTGAGAGAATTTAATCACATGCCAATAACAAGGTGGCTGAAAGATAGAAAACATAAACAACGGTATCTTGGAGACATCTACTGCCCCTCCAGGACAGGGTCTGGAGAAGCAGAGGAAAGCAGCTGACCACTTGGAGTAGATACCTAGAAAAGGGGCTTTGGAGAAGTCAAACTCAGGCCTCTACAGTAGGGATGTGTCAGTCGGGCAGGGAGTGTAGCTCAGTGGTAGAATGCTTGCCTAGGATATGCAGGTATGAGCTTCTGTCTCCAGTGCTTGAAAAAAAAGGGCTTTTGGAATGTGACTTAGCTTGATCTGTTGCCTCCAGGTTGGAATAAATGAGCTCCGTGAGCTAGGGACCAAAGCCCCAAAGGGTAGATACTGGCTCCTTAGTATGTCTGAGGTTAGAAGCACAAGGAAGCTGGTTTTATAAATACTGGAAAGACCACAGATTGGAATCAGCTGCCAGTATACAAGAGTACCTTCAGTCTGGATGGACTTCATGGTGTGAGCCAACAGCAGCCGGATCAGAAGCCACGTAAACACACATCTTTCTTCCTCCTTCAGCCCGGCGTTTGGACAACCCCAGGACCAAAACTGTATAACCAAATCAAGAAAGATGCTGAGACACAAGTGGAAGAATTTAATATAAAACTCCCTTTCATAGAAATATTAAAAGACAAGATGCGTCGAGGGGTTGGTATTTTTTTTTCTCCTCAACTCCTTATCCAAGACTAGGAAAATTTTTCACGGTGCAATGAGAAACGTGGCTCAGTGTCTTCTCCTCACTTTTCCAAGATGCCAGCGTTCTCAACACTCATGCCTTTCTCACAGCGATAAACTGCTGATGTTTATGTTGGCAGATTTAGAATTGCTTTTTACTTCATCTCATCATGCATGCTATTAAATATTCTCTATAATTTCATTTAAAAAATTTTCCTTTGTGCTTTTTGTTATTGTTTTATTTTTTTGCTAGAACCCAAAGCCTCACTCATGCTAAGAAAGCTCTCTGTAGACACTTTAATACACAACAAAGATACATGCACCAGAATGTTCATAGCAGCTCTATTTATAATAGCCAGAAGCTGGAAAGAACCCAGATGTCCTTCAGAAGATGAATGGATACAAAAAGTGTGGTACATTTACACAATGGAATACTACTCAGCCACCAGAAACTATGACTTAACCAAATTCTTAAGAAAATGGCTGCATCTAGAGAATATCATTCTGAGTGAGATAACCCAGTCACAAAAGAGCAGACATAATATGCAGTCACTGATAGTGGGATGCCAACCCCAGAGGCTCGCACTGCCCCAGAAATAACTCACAGACTGTGTGAAGTCCAAGAAAAAAACAAAACAAAACAAAACAACAACAACAAAAAAGTTTTGCTCAATCCTTACCCACCAAGAACACATTGACAACTTCCGGGTTACACCCTGTATTACATGTACTGTTTGCTCATTGTAAAAAAGAAAAAAAAAATCTTTACACACCAAGAAAACTTTGACTAATTCCAGGTTACATCTTGTTTTACATGTACTTTATGCTCATTGTAACTAGTAAGATCTTAATCACACTATCAAACCTTAAAAAAAAAAAAAAAAACAAGTACTGACAAAAATGTATTGTATACTTTTATGCAAAAAAATGCTTAAAATCTATACATTTATCTTTGTTTTTTCAAATAAAGTTGTAAAAAAAAAAAAAAAACAGTAAACTAATGGAAAAAAAAGAAAAAGAAAAAAGAAAGCTCTCTGTAGCCGAGCTGTATTTCCAGGCCTAGAAGAAACACATTATCATCACTCAGTCTCAGGAAGGAAAGAAGCCCAGTAATGAATAGTTCTTAATTTAATTATTTCACTTTTGATTCCTCCCCAAAGGTCCCTGTTGAGATACAATTACCAATTAACAAAAAGATACTTATATTTATATGGACCTTACAGTTGAAAGCTACTATGAAGTGAGGTCATGGCGGACATGAGGGGTGCGATTTAAATCTTCCTCGTGGGTTCTTAGGGTGAGTCCCATCCTTATCTCCACAATACCTACCGTCAGGAAAGTAAGAGCTGCTGAAGACACATACCCAAGGTTACACAATCAAGCAGCAGAGCTAAGTCCAGAAGCCAGATCTTAAAAGTCTCCTGGGCACTCATAACTTCTTTGGATCCTTTCCACATGCTTCTTGCGTGGGTCCAGGTTCACATAATTGTCCATGCATAGGCCCAGGCTACTTTATCGTTTGATCCTCCATTCCTAGCCAAAGCTAACTCTGAAGAACAAACTTATGCAACTCACATAGAACCCGAGTGCATGTTCTCTCCTGCCCTTGTATTATTTGAGTTGTAAACTTAAAATGAACAAATCCTTTTTGGCTTGAAATATTGTTTTTCTTTCTTGTACACCTTCCATTATTCACATTCTTTGCAAACAGTCCTTGAGTTATAGGTCCAAAATCCTTGCACCCTCCTCCCAGAGAATACTCTTATCTGAGTTAGGGTTTTACTGCTGTGAAGAGGTACCATGACCAAGGTAAGTCTTAATTGGGAAACATTTAACTGGGGCTGGCTTACAGGTTCAGAGGTTCAGTCCATTCTCATTAAGGTGGGAACGAGGCAGCGTCCAGGCAGGCATGGTACAGGAGGATAAGAGAATTCTACATCTTCATCTGGAGGCTGCTAGCAGAACACTGGCTTCTAGGCAGCTAGGATGAGGGTCTTATAGCCCACACCCACAGTGACACACCTATTCCAACAGGGCCACATCTTCTAATAGTGCCACTTCCTGGGCTGAGCATATTCAAACCATCACATCCCCAAATACACTGAAAAAGTGCGGACTACTGGGGCTCAGAATGATCTTGCCACTGCAGAGGAGAGTTGTAAATGTTCTTGCCCACCAGCTGGGTCTGCTTCAGGGGCTGTTAGCCAAGGGCACTCATCTGGTATCTAGGTGGTGACAGAATCTAGAAAGTGAACTTCTCTGTTTTACCTCCTTCCTACCTAACAATGTGATCAACAAAGACAATATAATATTTAATCTTCTTTAATAACATGACCCTCTTGGTGGAAACAATTCGAAACACAGGGAGGGGATCCACGACAGACACACCATTGCTACAAAGGAAACTTTGCTTTGCTCTTGTATGGATGGACAAACAGAAACCCTGATGATATTCGCTCAAGGATCCATGCTAGCCAGCAGCTGTCAGAGCCACAGCTTGAGGGGACATTCCATTGACTCCTATTCCAATATTCCATTATCTCCTGGCAAAGTAAAATGCATTTAATTCTTTATTTGTTCCAGCACCTTTGGTGTGCTAGATTTTGAAGAACACAATGAATAGAACAATGGGGGAGAGGTTCCTGACTTCCTGGTGATGGTAGTTTACTATCTGGTTATATGTTAGAAAATTAAACAAACAGATGAAAAATTGGATTTTTGGTTTTTTTTTTTTTTGTTTTTTGTTTTGTTTTTTGTTTTTTGTTTAGAGGTAGCTATAGGACAAGAGCCTTGAGGTTAGAAAGAGCAGAATGCAGTGACGTTGAAAAGCTGAGTAAATGTCATGTGCAAAATCACAGCCACTGAACTCTACTTCTCTTCCTCAAATCGACTGTCATTCACCCAGGATTCAGAAGTTCTCTCTGTCTTTGAGACAGCACCTATGTTTTGCTCTCTGTTGCAGTTCCAATCAGCTCTGAGAAGAGCTGGATTGCTAAGAGCTACCAGTTGCTTTGGACCCTGTGGGCCAAGCTTGTTGAATCAATGCTTGAGAATGGGGTTTTATTTTAAGAGAAGTGGCTCAGTCTGATTTCTTTCTGGAGAGCTTTTTGTATTTGCTTTTTCCCAGGCATCTTCATTTGGTTTCCCCTTGCTGTAGTAAAACATTCCAACAAAGGCACTTTAAAGGAGAAAGGTTTATTCTAGGTCATAATGGCTGTCTAGTCATAATGGCAGGACCTTCAGAGAACGGGTCACATTACATCCATTGCTTCATGTGGTGAATTAATGCATGCACGAGCATGCATCTTGCTCTCTTCTTTTAATCCAGAGTCCTGCCTATGAAGGTACAACTCTCCCCTAGCCTCTTTTCCCAAGCAAAGCTACATTGTTTCAAATCAGTAACAAAGCTAATCACTGCGCCAGGCAAAACTTGAATTATTCCTTCACAGTTAAAGAAAACTTTCCTTTTGTCTTTGTTCTTTAATTGTACTTAAAGTCAGGTGAGTCTAAAAGGCATGGAAGTCACAGGCCTATAAACCTCCGAATAGCAGGAAAAAGAAAGCCCCTCTTACTTTTGCTCTTCTTGTCCTAGCTCTGCAATTCTGGATAAGCTTTCTGCAACCTGGCACATTTCTAGCCTTCTTGGAGATTAAAAGTTACATAATGTCCTGGGCTGTGTAAAAGTACTTGCCATACAAGCACAGAGTGGAGCTGAATTCCCAGTATTCAGGTACAAAGCCAGGCATGGTTTCATGTACTTGTAATCACAGTACAGGGGGCCAGAGACAGTGGATGGAGAGGTTTTGCCAGTCAGCCTAGCTGAAATGGTGAGTTTAAGGCAGAGAACAATAAAGGAAGACACCTGATGCCCTCCTCTGGGCACATGAGCACACATGGGTATGTCCATGCACTGTCTCATGTGCATGTGCACACACATGTCTAGATTTTTTAAAAAAAACAGATTTTACTATAGATATTTCACAATTGTGAGAAATGGTGGCTCATTGTTATTAATATTCTTTCATTGCTGCATAACTGTCTGAGGCCTCCTGAACCACTTCCTGGCCTGCAGTGATAAGGAGTTGACAGTGTGCAGTCTGTCCCCCCCCCCCCCCCCCCCCCCCCCCCCCCGTCTTCCTGCTCTCTCTCTGGCACGTACTTCTGTGTTTGTCTTCTTAGTTTCTTCTTTCCAGTCAACATTGTTTAGTTCTTGAACTCCCTGAGTCAACTTGCTTCTCTATGTGGCCCCTGTGCATACAATTTGTCCTCACTGTTCACTTTAGATTTAGCAAATAGAGCGGCCACTGGGGTAATATTTTGTGATATCTTTATAGTAACAAAGTACCATGCCACACTAGCGCCGGCTACTCTCTGGCCCCTGTGGTAATATCACATGCCTCATCCCATAGAATATAGGAAGATCAGTGGAACCAGGCTTTGGACTTCCTAGATATCAGATATACGCCTCGTTGATGGAGGAAATAGAAACTGCCTGGCTGTCACTGCTGCATTGCCTCTGCTCAATCCTGAGATGTTCCCATTCTCTCGGAGGTCTTCCTGGAAGCCACTTTGCTATTTTTTTTTGTTAGAAGCTGAGTCATTGCTCTTGTTAAGATTAGGTTTTACTGGAAATAAGTTCTTAAAAATCCAGTAGCTTAAACAAGATAAATCTCATCTTGCTACATAAAGAAAAGACAGAGACAAGCAGTGTCATGTTACAAAGTTTCTTCCTTTGAAGTTGTAAGGATTGCTTCCAAACTGCCCCTACGGTAGTGAAGTCTTCCCCCCTGAGGTCCGAGACAGTTCACACAATTAAGCATCTGTATAACAATAAATAGTTTGGAAGAAAAGATGAAGGTAGTGTTCATCTATTTCCTTTTAGGAGATCCATGGGAGTCTCATGCTCAACCAACTTGTTCAACACAAATTTTTAAAAACCCTAATGTGTACTGTATACAACTTTCAACACTGACCATTCAAACATCTAACTGATTGGGAATTTAGCCATGTAGTTAAAATTAGCTATAAGGAAGCTACATGAACTACCCAGATAAAATCAGAACTTTGCCCACTAAGGCTGAAAGTGTAACTGTACAGATAATTAGCGATCTGTGCAGCATCATTGTTCAAAGACAGAAATGATATTTACATGTAGCATCTTTCCATATGGTTCTTTCTTTCTTTTGTTTTTTTTATTTGTATTCAAAGAAAGAGATACTATTTAACACACAATCTTTTTGTTCAGTTCCTGCCTTGGCTATATCACAAACATCTCTATGTTTGATAGAGAGGGATCACATGGAGAGACAAGAAGCTACAAGCTCTGTGGTGCAGGCCCAGGCCAGCTCTTTTCTAATCCCGCTCTCACACAAGAGCTAACTTGGGTCCTGCCAAAAGCTTTCCCTACGGAGGAGATTAATCCCTCCACTGACCTGTTTTCCATGCCCACCTCTTAAAGCTTCGAGTTCCTCCTAGGTGTCACACTGACAACTGAGCTACAAGCTCATGAGCCTCTGGGCTCTGGGAGGCAAGCCTATATAGACCACAACGTATTTATTTAGAGAAGCTATGTAAAATGATTTTAAGTGTTTCCAGTTCCCCACTTCACAGTCTCGGACCGATCTCCCTGCTGTTTCTAATGGAGGCAAAGACTGCTAGAGAATGTGTGGACTTCCCTGTAGGACTGTCCTCTCTTTTTGTACTCATTTATTTGCTTATTTATTTTTATTGGATATTCTCTATATTTACATTTCAGATGATATCCCCTTTCCCCTTGATCTCACTCCCCTCCCCCTCCCTTTACCTTCATGAAGGTGCTCCCTCTTCCAACCACCCTCTCCCACTTCAGCGCCTTGGCATTCCCCTACATTGAGAAAATGAGCCTTTGCTGGACCAAAGGCCTCTCTTCCCACTGATGCCAGAGAATGCTGTCCTCTCTTGCATAAGCACCTGGAGTCATGGGTCTCTCCATGTGTGGTCATTGGTTGGTGTTTTAGTTTCTGGGAGCTGTGGAGATTAGTTGATAATTTTGTTCTTTTCATGGGGTTGCAGACCCTTTTAGATCCTTCAGTCCTTTCTCTGGCTCCTTCATTGGGGTCCTCATGTTCAGTCTGATGGTTAGCTGCAAGCATCGTCCTCTGTATCAGTATGGCTCTGGCAGAACCTCTGAGGAGGAATCCATATCAGATTCCTGCCAATAAGCACTACTTGGCATCAGCAATAGTTCGTAGATTTAGTGAGGACTGCCCTCTCTTGAAATAAGTACAAGAACTTCAGAATCAGGGTCAGCTCCTAAATCTGAACCTCCACCCTTCTTCCTTTCTTTTTCCTTTTATTGAAAACGGGCATTTTTTTTCCCACACAATACATCCTGATTAAAGTTTTCCTTCCTGTTCTTCCTAGTTCCTCCCCACCTCACCTCCCTTTGCATCCATTCCCTTTCTGTCTCTATTAGAACAAACCTCTGAGAGATGAAAACTGAACACAACCAAATAAAACATAATAAGATGAAGCGAATCATGTCATATCGAACAAGGCAACCCAATAGAAGGAAAAGATTCCCAAGAGCAGGCAAAAGAGTCAGAGACCCGCTTGTTCTTACAGTCAGGAGTCTCACAGAAACACTAAGCTAACAGCTATTATATATACTCATAGGAGACCCTGAGCTTGCTGCTTCAGTCTCTGTGAACTCATATGAGCCTTGCTTGATTGGCTGTGCTCTCCTGGGGTACCCCATCCTCCTTTACCCTTAGCATCTTTCTGCCTCTTTTTCTATGGAATTCCCTGAGCTCCAAGGGGAAGAATTTGATGGAGACTACCAATTTAGACTCTCTCCACATAATGTCTGACTGTGGGTCTTTATATTTGTTCCCATCTGCTGCTGGAGGATCAATAAGTAAGAAACATGTAAAGATCAGGACTTTAGCCCAAAGTATTTCAATCTGTCAAGCTCTCAATCTAGAGCGTCAGATCTTTATTTATTTATAACTTCCCTAATATATATCTGTATTCACTCTGCCTGGTGTCCAGACTTATATTTTTAGTAACCTTCTTAACTTGCAAATATTACCACTCTCTACTTGGAGTCAGTGACTAATTTATTCTATCTTAACTCCAAACTGCAGATGAAAATCCAGGATGATATTTTCTAGTTCCATTTATTTGCCTAAGAATTTCATGAAGTCATTGTTTTTAATTGCTGAGTAGTACTCCATTGTGTAAATGTACCACATTTTCTGTATCCATTCCTCTGCTGAAGGACATCTGGGTTGTTTTTAACTTCTGGCTATTATAAACAAGTCTGCTATGAACATGGTTGTGCATGTGTCCTTATTATACATTGGAGCATATTTTGGATATATATCAAGGAGTGGTATAGCTGGGTCCTCAGGTATTACTATGTCCAGTTTTCTGAGGAACCGCCAGACTGATTTCCAGAGTAGTTGTATCAGTTTGCAATCCCACCATTAATGGAGGAGTGATCCTCTTTCTCCATATGCTTGCCAGCATCTGCTGTCATCTGAGGTTTTGATCTTAGCCATTCTGATGGGGTTAAGGTATAATTTTAGGGTCATTTTGATTTGCATTTCCCTGATGACTAAAGATGTTGAACATTTCTTTAGATGCTTCTTGGCCATTTAAGATTCCTCTTGTGAATTCTTTGTTTAGTTATACTCTATTTTTTGATTGGGTTGTTTGTTTTTTTTTTTTTTTTTTTTTTTTTGGTGGTTAGCTGCTTCTTTCCTTCTCCTTTTCTCCTTCTCCTTCTTTCTTCTCCTTCTCCTCCTTCTCTTCCTCTTCCTTCCCGTCCTCTCCCCCTCCCCCTCCTCCTTCTCTTCCTTCTCCTCCTCCTTCTTATTCTTTGTTGGTTAGCCAGTTCTTTGTATATTTTGGACATTAGCCCTCTATTGAATGTGGGGTTAATGACGATTTTTTTCCCCAATCTGTAGGTTACTGATTTGTCTTATTAACTATGTCCAACACTTTATAGAAGCTTTCCAGTTTCATGAGGTTCCATTTCAATTCTTTATCTTAGAGCATGAGCCATTGGAATTCTGTTTAGCAAATTTCTTCCTGTGCCAATGAGTTCATCTCTCATTTTCTTTTCTGTTAGATTCAGTGTATCTGGTTTTATGTTGAGGTTCTTGATTCACTTGGACTTTAGATTTGTGCAAGTGACAAATATAGACCCACACCATTTATTAAAGACGCTTTCTTTTTTTTTTTCTATGTATATTTTTGGCTTCTCTGCCAAAGATAAAGTGTGCTTAAGTGTGTAGTTTTATTTCTGGGTTTTCAGTTCTATTCCATTGATCAACCTGTCTGTCTCTGCACTAATACCATGCAGTTTTATCACTATTGCTCTGTCGTAGAGCTTGAGGTCAGGGATGGTGATTCCTGCAGCCATTCTTTTATTTTTAAAAATTGTTTTCACTATTCTGGTTTTTTTTTTCTTTTTTCTTTTCTTTTTTTTTTTTTTTTTTTTGCCTTTTGAGATGAGTTTGAGTATTTTTCTTTCCAAGTCTTTGAAAAATTACATTGGGATTTTGATGGGGATTGCACTGACTTTGTAGATTGCCTGTGTTAGAATGGCCACTTTTACAATGTTAATTCTGCCAATCCACGAGCATGGGAGATGTTTCCATTTTCTGAGATCTTCTTCAATTTTTCTTCTTGAGATAATTGAAGTATTTTGTTGTACAGTTGTTTCACTTGTTTGGTTAGAGTTAACCCAAGATATTTTATCTAATTTGTGACTATCGTGAAGGGAGTTGTTTTTTTAATTTCTTTCTCATGTTTACCATTTATATAAAGAGAGGCTACTGATTTTATTTGAGACAATTTTATATCTGGTCACTTTGTTGAAGTTGTTTATCAACTGTAGAAATTCTCTGGCAGTATTTTAGGGGTTACTTATGTATACTGTCATACATCTGTAAATGTTGATACCTTTATTTCTTCTTTGCCATTTGTATTCCCTTGATCTCTTTTTGTGGTCTTATTATTCTAGCTAGCACTTTGAGTACTATATAGAATAGTGGGCATCCTTGTCTTGTCCCTGATTTTAGTGGGATTGCTTCAAGTATCACTCTATTTATCTTGATACCGGCTGTTGGTTTGCAGTAAATTGCTTTTATTATGTTTAGGTATGGGCCTTGAATTCCTGATTTTTCCAATACTTTTAACAAAGGGGTATTGTATTTTGTTAAATACTTTTTCTGCATCTAAGGAAATGGTCAGTGATTTTTTTTTGAGTTTGTTTATATAGTGGATTATATTAATATATTATCGTATATCGAACCAACCTTGCATCCCTGGACTGAAGCCTACTTGATTGTGGTAAATAATGGCTTCAATGTGTTCTTGGGTTTGGTTTGCAAAAATTTTATTGAGTATTTTTGCATTGATATTCATAAGCGAGATTGGTCTGAGGTTCTTTTTGTTTTTGGCTGGGTCCTTGTGAGTAATTATGGCCTCATAAAATGAATTAGGTAGTATTCCTTCTGTTTCTGTTTTAGGGAATAGTTTGAGGAACATAGGTATTAGGTCTTCTTTGAAGGTCTGGTAGAATTCTGTACTAAATCTATCTGGCTCTGGGCTTTTTCTGGGGGGGGGGGTTAAATTACTTCTATTTTCTTATGGGATATGGGCCTGTTTAGATAGTTTGCCTGCCGACTTTGGGGCGCAGAACAGGGCTCGGCCCATCTGCCACCAGGACCAGCGGCTACCAAAGGTTTAAAGACTGGTGAGGAGGGGATCTGGGCAGCCAGGGAGCAGAGAGATTTCTGCCAAGTGTGCACGGAAAGCACGCCCCTGCCCTGCCTGATCCAGGGACCAGGAACACAGCATTGGAACCTCTGTTTCTACCCGGCGAATTTGGGGCGCAGAACAGGGCTCGGCCCATCTGCCACCTGGACCAGTGGAGATCCAGGGATACAGACCAGATACAAGGGAAAGGCAAGAACATATCACTGATAACAAGATGGCAAGAGGAAAGCGAAAGAGTATATCCCAAGGAAACCAAGACAACCTGGCAACACCAGAACCCAGCTCTCCCATAACAGCAAACATCGGAATGCCAAACACTCCAGAAAAAGAAGACGCAGACCTGAAATCATACCTCAAGACGCTGATAGAGATACTTAAACAAGAACGGGAGGAAAAGCAAAAAGAATCAGAAGCTTTTAAAGAAGAAACAAAAAAAAACACTCAAAGAACTCAAAGAGCTAGAGGAAAACAGAACCAAAGAGATGAAGGAATGGAAGAGGAAATTTAAAACGGAAATTGACACAATAAAGAAAACACTAAAAGAGATAACCCTAGAGGTAGAACACCTAAAAAAGAAATCAGGAGTCACAGAAACAAGCATTTCCAATAGACTACAAGAGATGGAAGAGAGAATCTTTCGGGGGTAGAAGACAACATTGTAAACATAGACAAAACAGCCAGAGAAGATGCAAAAAACAAAAAGCTCCTAACCCAAAATGTCCAGGAGATCCAGGACACAATGAGAAGACCGAACCTAAGGATAATAGGAATAGAAGAGGGAGAAGAGTATCAACTAAGAGGCACAGTAAATATCTTCAACAAAATCGTAGAAGAAAACTTCCCTACCCTTAAGAATGAGATGACCATGAGCATAAAAGAAGCCTTCAGAACTCCAAATAGGTTGGACCAGAAAAGAAATACCTCCCGACACATAATAGTCAAAACACCAAGTGCCCAAAGCAAAGAAAGAATACTAAAAGCAGTAAGGGAAAAAGGTCAGGTAACATATAAAGGCAGACCAATCAGACTCACACCCGATTTCTCAACAGAGACTATGAAAGCTAGAAGAGCCTGGACAGACATCATGCACACCTTAAGAGAGCACAAGTGCCAGCCCAAACTGCTATACCCAGCAAAACTATCAATCACCATAGATGGAGAGATGAAGATATTTCAAGACAAATCAAAATTTACACAATATCTGACCACAAACCAAGCACTACAATTATAGGTGGAATACCCACTACAATGAGGGGAACTACATCCTAGTAAAAACAAGAAAACTCCTAAGCAAGAAAACCAAAAGAAGAAAAAGACACAGACACAACTCAACCTACAAAAGCAATAATAGCAGGAAACAGAAACGACTATTCCTTGATATCTATTAACATAAATGGACTCAACTCCCCAATAAAGAGACATAGGCTATCAGACTGGATACATAAAAAAATTTCAGCATTTTTCTGCATATAGGAAACTCATCTTAGAGACAAAGACAGACACTATCTCAGAGTAAAAGGGTGGGAAAAAAAAACTTTCAAGCAAACAGCCCCAAGAAGCAAGCTGGAGTGGCTATTCTAATATTGAATAAAGTAAATTTCCAACCAAAAGTTATCAAAAAAGATAAGGAAGGACACTTTTTACTCATTACCGGAGAAATCTGTCAGGAGGAACTCTCAATCCTTAACATATATGCTCCAAATAAAAAAGCACCCCCATTCATAAAAGAAACCCTACTAACGCTCAAAAAATACATTTCACCCCACACAATAATAGTGGGACACTTTAATACCCCACTCTCTCCAATGGACAGATCATGGAAACAGAAACTCAACAAGGACACTGTAAAACTAGAGGAGACTTTGAACCAACTAGAATTAATAGATATATACAGAACATATCATCCTAAAGTAAAAGAATACACCTTCTTCTCAGCACCCCATGGCAGGTTCCCGAAAATTGACCACATAATTGGACACAGAACGAGCCTCATTTGATATAAGAAGATTGAAATACTCCCATGCATCCTCTCAGATCACCATGGTCTACGGCTGGTCTTTAACAACAACAAAGACAACAAAAAGCCCACATACACATGGAAACTAGACAACGCTCTGTTAAACAATATCAGGGTCAAAGAAGAAATAAAGAAAGAAATTAAGGACTTTCTAGAATTTAATGAAAACGAAAACACAACATACCCAAACCTATGGGATGCAATGAAAGCAGTACTGAGAGGAAAACTCATAGCCCTAAGTGCTTCCAAAAAGAAACTAGAGAGAAATCACATCAGCAACTTGACAGCACAGCTAAAAGCCCTAGAACAAAAGGAAGCAGATACACCCAAGAAGAGTAGACGGCAAGAAATAATCAAAATTAGGGCAGAAATAGACCAAATAGAAACAAAAAGAACCATTGAAAAAATCAACAAAACCAAGAGCTAGTTCTTTGAGAAAATCAACAAGATTGATAAACCCCTAGCCAGACTAACTAGAGGGCAAAGAGAGAGTATACAAATTAACAAAATAGGAAAGGAAAGTGGAGACATAACAACTGAAACTGAGGAAATTCAAGAAATCATCTGATCCTACTACAAAAACCTATACTTCACAAAGTTGGAAAATCTGGAGGAAATGGACAAATTCCTAGACAGATACAAGATCCTAAAGTTAAACCAGGACCAAGTAAACCATCTAAATAACCCTATAACACCTAAAGAAATAGAAGAAGTCATCAAAAGCCTCCCAACCAAAAAAAGCCCAGGTCCAGACGGGTTTAGTGCAGAATTTTATCAGACATTTATTGTGGACATAACACCAATACTCTCCAAACTATTCCACAAGATATAATCAGATGGAATACTACCTAACTCATTTTTTGAGGCTACAATAAACCTCGTTCCTAAACCACACAAAGACCCTACAAGGAAAGAGAACTTCAGACCAATCTCACTTATGAACATTGATGCAAAAATACTCAACAAAATCCTTGCAAACCGAATCCAAGAACACATCAAAACGATCATTCACCATGACCAAGTAGGCTTCGTCCCTGGGATGCAGGGATGGTTTAATATAAGGAAATCCATCAATGTAATCCACCATATAAACAAACTCAAAGAACAAAATCACATGGTCATCTCACTAAATGCTGAGAAAGCATTTGACAAAATTCAACACCCCTTCATGTTAAAAGTCCTAGAAAGAACAGGAATCCAAGGTCCATACCTCAACATAATAAAACCAATATACAGCAAACCAACAGCCAACATCAAACTTAACGTTGGGAAACTTGAAGCAATTCAACTAAAATCAGGGACTCGACAAGGCTGCCCACTCTCCCCCTACCTATTCAACATAGTACTGGAAGTCCTGGCTGGAGCAATTAGACAGCAAAAGGAGATCAAGGGGATACAAATCGGAAAGGAAGAGGTAAAAACATCACTCTTTGCAGATGACATGATAGTGTAATTAAGTGACCCCACAAATTCCACCAGAGAACTCCTACAGCTGATAAACAAGTTCAGCAAAGTGGCTGGATACAAAATTAACTCAAACAAATCAGTAGCCTTCCTATATTCAAAGGACAAACATGTGGAGAAAGAAATTAGGGAAAAGATACCCTTCACAATAGTCACAAAAACTATGAAATACCTTGGAGTGACTCTAAATAAGCAAGTGAAGGACCTGTACGACAAGAACTTCAAACCTCTAAAGATGGAAATTGAGGATGATCTCAGAAAATGGAAAGATCTCCCATGCTCATGGATTGGAAGGATCAACATTTTAAAAATGGCCATCCTACGAAAAGCAATCTACAGATTCAATGCAATCCCCATCAAAATTCCAACCGAGTACCTCATTGAATTGGAAAGATTAATGTGCAATTTCATATGGAAAAACAAAAGACCTAGAATATCGAAATCCATCCTCAACAAGAAAACATCTGCAGGAATCACTATCCCTGACCTCAAGCTATATTACAAGGCAATTGTGCTGAAAACTGCATGGTACTGGTACCAAAATAGGCATGTGGATCAATGGAATAGAATAGAAGATCCAGAAATGAGCCCTCATGTATATGGTCACCTGATTTTTGACAAAGGAGCCGTAAACATTCAATGGAAAAAGGACAGCCTATTCAACAAATGGTGCCGGTCCAACTGGCACTCAGCATGCAAAAGAATGAAAATAGACCCTTTCTTATCTCCTTGTACAAAGCTCAAGTGTAAGTGGATAAAAGATCTCCACATTAAACCAGATACACTGAAACTATTAGATGAGAAAGTAGGGAAAACTTTAGAACATATAGGCACAGGAGAAAATTTTCTGAACAAAACACTAATGGCTCAAGCTCTAAGGTCAAAGATTAACAAATGGGACTTAATGAGATTGCAAAGTTTCTGTAAGGCTAAGGACATTGTCAAGAAAACAAAACCGCAGCCAACAGAATGGGAAAAGATCTTTACCAACTCCACATCAGATAGAGGCCTAATATCTAAGGTATACAAAGAACTCAAAAAGCTAGACACCAGAGAATCAAATAACCCTATTAAAAAATGGGGTACAGAGCTAAACTAAACGTTCTCAGTTGAGGAATGTCGAATGGCTGAGAAATATCTGAGGAAGTGCTCGACATCCTTAGCCATCAGGGAAATGCAAATCAAAACAACCCTGAGATTCCACCTCACACCAGTCAGATTGGCCAAGATCCAAAACTAAGATGACAACAGATGCTGGCAAGATTGCAGAGAAATAGGAACACTTCTTCACTGTTGGTGGGGTTGCAAACTAATACAACCACTCTGGAAATCAGTCTGGCGATACCTCAGAAAATTGGACATAATACTACCTGAAGACCCAGCTATTCCACTTCTGGGCATATACCCCAGAGACACCTTAGTACACAACAAAGATATATGCACCACAATGTTCATAGCAGCTCTATTTATAATAGCCAGAAGCTGGAAAGAACCCAGATGTCCTTCAGAAGATGAATGGATACAAAAATTGTGGTATATTTACACAATGGAATACTACTCAGCTACCAGAAACAATGACTTAACCAAATTCTTAAGAAAATGGCTGCATCTAGAGAATATCATCCTGAGTGAGATAACCCAGTCACAAAAGAACAGACATAATATGCAGTCACTGATAGTCGGATGCTAACCCCAGAGGCTCGCACTGCCCCAGAAACAATTCACAGACTGTGTGAAGTCCAAGAAAAAAGGAAAAAAAAAAGTCATGCTCAATCTTTACACATCAAGAACACATTGACAAATTCTGGGTTACACCCTGTATTACATGTACTTTTTGCTCATTGTGAAAAAAAAAAAAAAAAAAAAAAAAAAAAAAAAAAAAAAAGCCAAGCACTGTCACAGTTGTATTTGAATACATTTATGCAAAAATGTTTAAAATTTTTTTATCTTTGTTTTTTAAAATAAAGTCAAAAAATATTTAAGAATCTCAGTGAAAAATAAAAAGATAGTTTGCCTGCTCTTAATTTAACTTTGTTACGTGGTATTTGTCTAGAAAACTATCCATTTCGTCTAGATTTTCCAGTTTTGTTGAGTATAGGCTTTCATAGTAGGATCTGATGATTTCTTTCAATGCCCTCAGTTTCTTTTGCTATATCTCCCTTTTCATTTCTGATTTTGTTAATTTGTATACTTCCTCTGGACCCTTTGGTTAGTTTGGTTAGGGGTTTATCTATCTTGTTGATTCTCTCAAGGAACCAGTTTTTGTTTTTATCCAGTCTTTGTATTGTTCTGTTTGTTTCTATTTAGTTGACTTAGGCCCTGAGTTTGACTTTTTCCTGCCCTTTACTCTTCTTAGATGTGTTCACTTCTTTTTGTTATAGAGCTCTCAGGTGTGGTGTTAAGTTGCTAGTATAAGAACTCTTTAGTTTCTTTCCCAGAGTTAGTGTTATTAATTTTCTTCTTAGCACTGCTTTCACTGTGTCACATAAGTTTGGGTATAATGTGCTAACATTTTCATTAAATTTCAGGAAGTCTTTAATTTTATTCTTTATTTCTTCCCTAACCAAGTTATCATTGAGTAAAGAGTTTTTCAGTTTCCACTTGAATGTGGCTTTTTGTTGTTTTTGCTCTCATTGAAGTCCAGTCTTAGGCCATAGTGTTCTGACAAGATGCATGGGATTATTTCAATCTTCTTGCATCAGATGAGGGTTGTTTTGTGACTAATTATATGGTCAATTTTGGAGAAGGTACCATGAGGTGCTGAGAATAAGGTATATTTTTTTGTTTTAGGCTGAAATTTTCTGTAGATATTCGTTAAATCCATTTGATCCATAACCTCTGTTAATTTCACTGTGTCTCTATATCTGTTTCAATTGTTGACGTCTCCCACTATCATTGTGTTGGGTTCAATGTGTGTCTTGAGCTTTAGTAAAGTTTCTTTTATGAATGTGGGTGCCCTTGCATTTGGGGCATAGATGTTCAGAATTGAGACATTCTCTTGGTGGGTTTTCCCTTTGATGAATATAAAGTGTCCTTCCTCACCATGTTTAATAACTTTTGGTTCATAGTCTATTTTATTGGATATTAGGATGGCAACTCCAGCTTGTTTCTTGGGACCATTTGCTTAGAAGACCTTTCCCACCCTTTTACTCTGAGATAGTGTCTGTCTTTGTTATTGAAGTGTATTTCTTGTATCCAGCAAATGGCCGGATCTTGTTTGTGCATCCAGTCTTTTAGCTTGTGTCTTTTTATAGATGAGTTGAAGCCATTAATACTGAGAGCTACTAAAGACAGATGACTGTTGGTTCCTGTTGTTTGTTTTTGTAGGTGGCTTTATGTGCTGTGGTTCTCTCCTTTTGGCTTTGTTGTGAGATGCTTAATATCATGTCTTTTGTTTGGTGTAGGTACCTTCCTTGTGTTGGAGTTTTCCTTCTAGGATCCTCTATAGGGCTGGATTGGTAGATAGACACTGTTTGAATTTGGTTTTGTCCTGGAATATTTTGGTTTCTCCATCTATGTTGATTGAGAGTTTTTCTGGGTATAGTAGCCTGGGCTGTCATTTTTGTTCTCTTATGTCTGCATGACCTCTGACCAGGCTCTTCTGGCTTTTAGTGTCTCTGTTGAGAAGTCTGGTACAATTCTGAAAGATCTATCTTTGTATATTACTTGGCACTTTTGTATTTTTTAATATTCTTTCTTTGTTCTGTGAGTTTAGTGTTTTATTATGTGACGAGAGAAATTTTTTTTCTTGTCCCATTTATTTGGTGTTTTACATTTATGGTCATCTCTTTCTTTAGGTTGGAGAGGTTTTCTTCTATGATTTTGTTGAAGACTTTTTAGATCCTTTGATCTGGGAATCTTCATTCTCCTCTATTCCAATTATTCTTAGATTTGGTCTTTTCATTGTATCCTGAACTTCCTGGGTATTTTGGGTTAGAATTTTTTTTTTTATGGTTTGAATTTTCTTTGACAGCTGTGTCAATCTCTTCTACTACATCTTCTACACCTGAGATTCTCTCCTTTATCTTTTGTATTCTGTTGGTGATACTTAAACCTGTAATTCCCATTTCCAGGTTTGCCTCCATTTGTGTTTTTTTATTGTTTCTATTTCCACTTTTAGGTGTTGGACCAGTTTATTCAATTCCTTCACCTGTTTGTTTGTGTTTTCCTTTATTTCTTTAAGGGATTTGTTTCTTCTTTAAGGGCTTCTACCTATTTACCTGTGTTTTCTTATATTTCTTTCAGTTCTTCTTAGAGGACTCTATTATATTTATGAGATGGGATTGTAGGTGAGCTTCCTAATTTTTAGTTGTGTTTGTGTATTCAGGGCTTGCTGTGGTGGGAGAACTGGGTTGTGATGATGCCTACTGATTTCTGGCTTCTGTTACTTATGTTATGGTCTTGCGCTTGGCTCTTGCCATCTGGTTATCCCTGATGTTTGCTGGTCTGAGTGAGTTTGTCTGGAGTCTGCCTCTTTTGTCCCTGGGTTGTTTCAGGTCTTCTGGTAGGGCTGCAGCCCTGGTTGTAGCAGACTTCCTATGGAGCCTTCCAGCTGTGTGATCTTAGGGTCAGAAAAGCTGCTGATCTCTTGCCCTCCAGGATCTGCTGCAGTAGATCTCCTGGGAGGCCTTCAGATTGTTGGGTCTTCAGAGGAGCAGTCAAGCTATAGTTGGTTTTAGTGTTCCATCCAGAAAGTCATCTCCTGTGACAATTCATTCTAGGCTATTCTCTACTTCTCTTCTATCAGGTCCAATGTTTCTGGTTTTATGCTGAGGTCTTGAGTTTACTTGGACTTGAGTTTTTGATACATATGGATCTATTTGTATTGTTTTTTTTCATGCAGACACTCAATTAGACCAGCACTATTTGTTGAAGTTTTGTTGTGTATAGTTCTGACTTCTTTATAAAAAAACATGTATCCACACGTTTTTAGATTTATGTCTGAGTTTTAAATTTGATTCAATTGATCAACATGCCTGTTTTAATGCTAATTGTCATGTGATTTAAAAAAATCACTATAGCTCTGTAGTATAACTTAAAATCAGTAATAGCGATGCCCCAGGCAGTTCTTTTATTGTTCAGAATTGTTTTAACTATTCTGGTTTGTTTTTGTTTTTTCTAAATGAAGTTGAGCATTGTCCTTTAAAGGTCTATAAAGAATTGTGTTGAGATTTTGATGGGGGACTGCATTGAATCTGTAGATTGCTTTTGGTAGAATGGCCATTTTTTACCATGTTCATCCTACTGATTCATTGACATAGGAGATCTTTCCATCTTTTCAGGTCTTCTTCAATGTCTTTCTTCAGAGACTTGAAGTTCTTGTCATACAGATCTTTCACTTCTTGGTTAGATCTTCGAATATGTTCAATTTCTTTCTTCAAAGGCTTGAAATTTTTATCATGCATGTCTTTCACTTGCTTGGTTACCGTTACAAAGATATTTTATATTATTTGAGGCCATTGTGAAAGGTGTTGTATCTGTGGTTGCTTTCTTAGTTTATTTGTCAATTGTATACAGGAAAGTTTCTGACTTTTTCAATCTTGTATTCCACTTAATTGAAAATGTTGTAGAATTTTTAGAGTCATTTATGTATATTATCATATAATCTGTAAATAATGATACTTTTACTTCTTCCTTTACTCATTGTACCTTCTTGATCTCTTTCAGTTGTCTTATTGCTCTAGCTAAAACTTCAAGTACTATATTGAATAGTTATAAAGAGAATGGACAACCTTGTCTTGTTCCAGATTTTAGTAGAATTGCTTGGCATCTCTCTCTATTTAATTTAATGTTGACTACACCCTTGCTATAGATTGCCATTATTATGTTTAGGCATAATCTTCTAAATCTCTCTGTGACTTTTATCATGAAGTGGTATTGGATTTTGTCAAAAAGCTTTTTTTCTGCAGTGAATGGGATTATCATGAGCAATGCCTTTTGTTCCCCTAGGTAGTTTTACTTCTGCCTCATATATACACATAATTTTAAATAGGTAAATAAATGAGAAAAATTCTGTTTTTACTCATAGGACCTCTGTTGGAGATTGTCCTGCAGCCATTTGTATTTTAATGTTAATTCCACTTCCTCAAGAAGGGCTGCCTAGTCACATAATCAGGTGACTTTATTAGAAACTTCTTCCCATTTTAATTAGTAAAATAAAGGTGAGAGCCAGTGACTGGGCAGGGGAAGGGAAGGTGGAGAGAGAGGGTTAGAGGAGAGGGAGAGAGAAGGAAACAGAAGATCAAGATGGAGCCCTGAAAGGATGAGCTGGATCCAGATGGACTTAATTGGCATTGGGTAGCTATGAACAGCTCATAGGAAAAGGTAGTCTGTGTCTTTGTCTATTGGATGCAATCTTATTGTATAGAGGGTTTGAGGATTGAGAATTAAATATATAAACCTGTTTGAAAAGCTCTCAGGCCTTAGAGTCATGTTTGTGCTGGGCGGGGTGGTAATTCCACCCGGTACAAAGGCAGTCAAAGGATGGAGTGAGACTTCAGGGGCGGCTTGGACCGAGTAACAGAGTTTGTGTGCTGGCTCCATACTAGAAGCAGTGCCCACGGAGTGAGACTGTGGGAGCAATAAAGAAACAGATTATTCCTTTTTTTTTCAGAGCAAAGACTGTTTACAAATACATTGGAGAATCATGCAATGCTTCCTGCATTGGATGCAATCCTGGGCCACAAGTCTGCACACTCCTTTGCAACTGGACCTGTAATAGCAGAACCTTTCATTTCATCTTTATTGGTTACTATGACCCCTGCATTATCTTCAAAATAGAAAAATACCCCATCTTTTCTTCGATTTGACTTTTGCTGTTGAATTACCACTGTCGGATGTGCCTTTTTTCTTAGCTCTAGTTTGCCTGTCTTAACTGTGGCCGTCACCATGTCACCCACACCAGCAGCAGGAAGTCTGTTCAGCCGTCCCTTGATTCCCTCCACAGAGACAATAGACAAGTTTTTGGCTCCTGTGTTGTCAGCACAGTTGATCACAGCTCCAACTGAAAGACCCAGGGAAATCCAGAATTTCGCTCCGGAGGACCCGCCACATCCTCACTTCGACGTCTTGAGCATCCTGAAAGAGTCAGAAAGGGCGAGATAGGTTATTCCTTATTTAATATTTATTGCAACAGACCTCCATACTGATTTCCACAGTGGCTAGGGTAGTTTATACTCCCAACAACTTATTGTAAGGGTTCTCTTCTATCCTTTGTGCTCTTCAACCAAGACTACACCAACAGCTCAATTAATGACTCAATCAAGATAATTATAATTTAAAAAGCAAGTTCATTATGAACTACTTATGGAGCAGTGGACAACTATGAACATCTGTAGTGTTCCAAAATTGTCCCCTGCTCCTTACTACCACACTCCCAATTTATATTGCTCCATGTCTACAACAGAACTGATTCAAACGTGGGTTCAGATGGTTATTTGCAACTAAAGCAGTAGAGGTGAGTATAGGCTCAGAGGTACAAACAGAATCACAATCTGGGAAAGTTATCTTTATCAAGGATTCATTGTCTATTTACTGGAAGAATAAACTCTTTTTGTTGTAGTCTAGTGCATGGAACTAAATGTTAAGATATAAAGGCATTCAATGAAGAAAGGGTAATGTTTTCCTGAAAATATGCAGAAGATGGTGACATCTTTTTATATGGAAAAATAGATAGACTTTATACCTTACACGAATATTAACACAAAACAGATCTAAACACACACACACACACACACACATCAAAAAATCTAAAAGAAAACAGGAAAATTATTGTGACCCATAATTTACTGATAAGCAATAAACAAAAGCAACATTGATGAAAGGGAAATTACAAGCTAGTTATGTGATAAATGACCATAGCCAAACCAGCATAAACCACACGTAAAAACTCAATTGTGAACAAATGTGAAAATTCCAAACATCTGAGCAATGAAGTAATGGGCGGGGGACAGATAGTAAAGAGTTTGCTGACCTTGCTTTTCTGTAGAGAGATGTAACTAAAACAACAACAAAATGTCAGGACAAATTCATTAAATTATCTCAAATCCAGCGCACCACTATCACTGAATGCTGGTGACCATATGAAGCAACAGGAAGTCACTCATTGCTGTTGAAAGAGAATTTGGCAGTTTCTAACAAAGATACATTCTCAACAGAGAGTTCAACAGCTGTGCTCTCAATCTATGCCTCATTCACCCAAACTTGTTTGAAAGCAAGGTCATGCAAACATCATGCATGAGTATTCAGAGAAACTTTATTCATAATCACCAACGTTGGAAGTGTCCACGCTGTCCTTACCACAGAAATGAGTTAACAAACTGTGAGAGAGCTATATATTGGAATTCTTCAGAGTTACAAAGAACTGAACCATAGAACCACCCAAAGGCATGAGTGAATCCTAAATACATATCTCTAAATAAAAAGAACCTATTTTAAACAGCCACAAACCTCACATTTCAGTTTTCAGGAAATAAAATAGTTGAGCAGTCGTCATGATTCAGAGAGTGACGAAATGTTAAATGAGTCAAACAGCGAGGGTTATATTGATTGTGAAACAAGTATACCTTATTATATTAACATGACAGAACACCACTTTCCAGAGCTGAAACCCACACAGCAGAGATTAAAGGAAAGGTCATCCAGTGAGTGGCCCACCTTGTGATCCATCCCATGAACATCTAGAAGTGACTTCATGACAACGAGGCATCTTTACAGCCAACCCTCGAGGAGGCGATGAGACATGTCATCTCTAGCAGCTCAAGAGGCAACAGTGTTGCTCCTGTGTCTGTCTCTGCACAGGCATCATGGCCCCTGCCGCACGTCCCTTTGTGCATGTGTCATGGGCCTAAGCAAAGCTCATTCACCCTGCTTTCATCTCTCTTCTCTCCTCCCTCTCCCAGAGGCTGCCTCTGTTTTCCTTTCCCAGTAAACCTCTCATATGAGACCTGCTGCATGGTGTGATTTGTTTGGAACTCACCACTCACTTCTAATACTTCCTCTCCACCTTATTTTTATGAGACACTGTTTTTCACAGAACCTGGAGCTTGCCTCTTTGGCTAACCTGGCCAATAATCTCTACTCTCAGTACTAGGGTAACAGACATACTGTTACACCTAGATTTTCTATAGGTTCTGGGAATCTGAATTCAGTTCCTATTTTTGTGTTGCTGTGCACCTTACTCATTGGACCATTATTTGTAACCCCAGCTATCCTGTATTTTACACTGTATTTTAGTTATAAATTCTTCAATTGTTGGCAATTTCAACTTTTTTTCAACACTTGATTTGAGAAAGGGATAGATTGAGTCTATGGGAGAAAAAAGATGAGGATGAAATTTGGGCATGGGTATACCTACACACAATGAGTTTATAACGCTTATCAAACAAGATAGAATGAAGCAAGTTTCTCTGACTTCAGGGTTTGTGGAAAGCAGAAAAGGAGTCTGAGCAAGGAGATCAGAAACCTCTCAAATGAAGAGTTGAGTGATTTGCATGCTTTTCAGACTGGAAGCTGTGTGAAGAAGTATGCTTACATCACCATTTTCTGTCAACACTTCCCAAAGAGTTTCCTGTTGAATCCACTCTAGAAACAACCAGAAATGCAAGTTATCTGGTGACTAACTAATGTCTCCAAGGCTGGCTGGAGGACTGCTGGTCCATCTGCATCAAGCCCTTTCAACTGCAAAGGATCACCATGGCTGTCAAGAGTGTTGGAATGAGTATCACCACCACAAATCAGGCAGGCATCAGATCATGGGCAGTTATTTTCACTTCTTTCTGAAACTGGAATAACACAGGCATTGAGTCCAACAACTGAAAAATGGGCCTTCCTGAAACTACACAGCTTCTATACAGCAAAGGGTAACATTATCCTAGTGGAGAGACAGCCTACAGAATGGGGAATAAAATCTTTACCAACTATACACCAATTTTAAAAACTGGATTGTTTGGGTTTTTATGGGTTTTTTTTTTTTTTTTGAGATTTTTGTATATTCTAGATACTAATCCCCTGTCAGATGTATATCTGATAATTGCATTTTCCACTTTGTAGGCTGCCTCTGTTCAAATTACTTTTGCAAAATTCTGTCAAGCTGCATGGGACTGTTGAGGGGATTGCGTTGAACCTGTAAGTTGCTTTTTTGTGTATTGTATTGAAACTTTAAGTTTTTTTTCCCTTCATCCAACATCCTACCACTCTCTTCCCACACCTCCCTCAAACCCTGGGTTATTTAGCTATAGACTGAGAAACTGATGACTTGGAATTGAATCCCTGGCTCTAATAAAATTCCTGTTGTTTCTCGTGGAACTAATAGAGGGAAAAGCACTTAAAGATATTAATCTCTTCATGACAAACCCAGAAAAAAAGAAAAACACAAAAACATAATTTCACTTATAACAACAAAAAAAAAAAAAAAGAAACTAACAATCACTGGTCCCTAATATATTTCAACATCAATGGTCTCAATTTCTCCCCAAAAGACATAGGCTAACAGACTGGATACATAAACAGGATCTAAAATTTTGTTGCATACAGGAAACACACCTCAGTGACAAAGACAGATATTACTTCAAAGTAAAGGCTGAGGAAAAATTTTCCAAGCAAGTGGTCCCCAAAAAACCAAGCTGGAGTAGCCATTCTAATATTTAACAAAATAGACTTTCAATCAAAAGTTATCAAAAAAGATGAGGAAGGACACTACATACAAACCAAATGAAAAACCCACCAATATGAACTCTCAATTCTGAAAATTTATGTCCCAAATGCAAGATCACTCACATTTGTAAAAGAAATGTTACTGAAGCTCACATTGAATCTGACACAATAATAGGAAATTTCAACATCCCACTCTGACCAATGGACAGATCATCAAAACAGAAACTAAACAGAGACACAATGACACTAACAGAAGTTATGAACCAAATGGTTTTTAACAGATATCTACAGAACATTTTACCCTAAAAAAAGGATATACTTTATTCTTAGCACCTCATGGTACCTTCTCAAAAATCGACCATATACTCTCTCTCTCTCTCTCTCTCTCTCTCTCTCTCTCTCTCTCTCTCTCTCTCTCTCTCTCACACACACACACACACACACACACACATACACACACACCCCCAAAACCCCAACAGATTCAAGAACATTGAATTAATCCCATGCATCTTATCAGATCTCCATGGACTAAGGCTGGTCTTTAATAGTAACAAAAACACAGAAAGCCCATATACTCATGAGAGCTGAACAACTATTTACTCAAAGAAAACTTGATCAGGAAAGAAATAAAAAAATTAAAGACTTTTTATACTTCAATGAAAATGAAGGCACAACATATCCAAACTTATGGGACACAATGAAAGCAGTGCTAAGAAGAAATCTCATAGACCCAAGTACCTCCATAAAGAAATTAGAGAGATCATACACTAGCAGCTTAACAGCTGGTCTGAAAGCTCTAGAAAAAAAGAAGCAAATACACCCAAGAGGAGTAGATGGTAGGAAATAATAAAACCCAGGGCTAAAATCAACCAAGTAGAAACAAAAGAACTATACAAAGAATCAAAACTAGGAGCTGGCTCTTTGAGAAAATCAATAAGATAGATAAGCCCTTAGCCAGACTAACCAGAGGGAACAGAGACAGTATCCAAATTAATAATATGAGGGACAAAAGGGAGACATAACAACAGAAACTGAGGAAATTAAAAAAAAAAAAAAGATGTTGCTACAAAAGTTTATACTCAACAAAACAGGTAAAGCTGGATGAAATGAATGGCTTTCTAGATAGATACCAGTTAAATCAGGATCAAATAAACCATTTAAACAGCACCATAACCCCCCAACGAAATAGAAGCAGTCATTAAAAGTCTCCCAGCCAAAAAAAAAAAAAAAAAAAAAAAAAAAGCCCAGGGCCAGATGGTTTTAGTGCACAATTCTATCAGACCTTTAAAGAAGGGCTAATTCCAATACTTCTCAAACAATTCCATAACACAGAATCAGAAGGAACACTACCCAATACGTTCTATGAAGCAACAATTAAACTGATACCTAAATCACACAAAAACTAAACAAAGAAAGAACTACAGATCAATTTCCCTCATGAATATCGATGCAAAAATGCTCAGTAAAATTCTTGCAAACTGAATCTAAGAACATATCAAAATGATCATCTACTATGATCAAGTAGGTGTCATCCTAGGATTTCTGGGATGATTTAATGTATGGAAATCCATCAATGTAATACACTATATAAACAACCTCAAAGAAAAAAAGACCCACATAATCATCTCACTAGATGCTGAAAAAGGATTTGACAAAATGCAACATCCATTCATGCTGTTGGATGAATAAAATTCCATTACAGTATTGGAAAAATCAGAAATTTAAGGTAGAGTTGGAAAGAACAATTTGGAAATTCATCTGGAATAACAAAAAACCTAGAATATCGAAATCTATTCTCAACAACAAAAAAATTCTCTGGAAATTACATCCCTGACCTCAAGCTCTATTGCAAAGAAATTGTGTTAAAAACAATGTGGTACTGGTAAAGAGATAAGCAGGTAGATCAATGGAAAAGAATAGAAGATCCAGAGATGAACTATCACACATATGGTCACTTGATTTTTGACAAAGGAGCTGAAAACATTCAATGGAAAAAGGACAGCTTCTTCAACAAATTGTGCTGACTCAACTGGCAGTCAGCATGCAGAAAAATAAAAATAGATCTTCTTATCTCCTTGTACAAAGCTCAAGTGCAAGTGGATCAAAGATCTCCACATTAAACCAGGTACACTGAAACTATTAGAAGAGAAAGTGGGGAAAACGTTAAAACACATAGGCATAGGGAAATTTTTCCTGAACAAAACACCAATGGCTTGTGCTCTAAGATTAAGAATTGATAAATGGGACTTAATAAGATTGCAAAGGTTTTGCAAGGCTAAAGACACTGGCAAGAAAACAAAATGGAAGCCAACAGATTGGGAAAAGATCTTTACCAATCCCATATCTGATAGAGGGCTAATATACAAAGAACTCAAGAAGTTAGACTCCAGTGAATCAAACAATCCTATTAAAAAATGGGGTACAGAGCTAAACAAAGAATTCTCATTTGAAGATTGTTGAATGGCTGAGAAGCACCTAAAGAAATACTTGACATCTCTAGTCATCAGGGAAATGCAAATCTAAACAACCTTAAGATTCCACCTCACACCAGTCAGAATGACTAAAATCAAAAACTCAGATGACAGCACATGCTGGCGAGGATGCAGAGAAAGAGGAACACTCCTCCACTGTTGGTGGGGTTGTAACCTGGGACAACCACTCTGGAAATCAGTGTGGCAGTTCCTCAGAAAATTAGACATAGTACTACCTGAAGACCCAGTTATTCTACTTCTGGGCATATATCCCAAAGACACTTTAACATATAATAAGGACACATGCTCCACTATGTTCATAGCAGCCTTATTTATAATAGTCAGAAGCTGGAAAGAACTCAGATGTCCTCCAGTAGATGAATGGATACAAAAATTGTGGTATATTTACACAATGGAGTACTACTCAGCTATTAGAAATAATGACTTTATGAAATTCCTAGGAAAATGGATATATCTAGAGAATATCATCCTGAGTGAGGTAACCCAGTCATAAAAGAACAGTCATAATATGCAGTCACTGATAATTGGCTACTATCCCCAGAAAGATCTGAATACCCAAAAACCAACTCACAGACCATATGAAGCTCAAAAAAAGAAAGGCCAAAAGGTGGAAGCCTCAGCCCTTCTTAGAAAAAAAAATAAGTGTATAGCACCCTCTTAGAGTGTGGTGCACCTAGACTTTATATCATTAATAACCCAAGAGCTACGAAGATAGCTTTGTGGCAAGTTTTGGTAGTTAAAAATCATTATGTTTAATCTACACACACCAAGAAAACTTTGAGTATTTCCATGTTACAATTTTCTTTACATGTACTTTTATGCTTATTGTAACTAGTAAGATTTTAATGCATACTATCAAACCTTTAAAAAAAAATCAAGTACTGACAAAAATATATTCATATAGTTTTATTTCAAAATGCCTTTAAAAATTTCTACATGTATCTCTGTTTTTTAAATAAAGTTGTAAAAAAATACCTAAATATAATAAAAGTAATACACAGCAAACCAATAGCCAACATCAAATTAAATGGAGAGAAACTTAAAGCAATCCCATTAAAATCAGAGACAAGACAAGGCTACCCACTCTCTCCTTATCTATTTAATATAGTACTTGATGTTCTAGTCAGAGAAATTAGACAACAAAAGGAGATCAAAGGAATACAAATCAGAAGGGAAGAAGTCAAGGTATCACTATTTGCAGATGCTATGATAGCATACATAAGAGACCCCAAAATTCTACCAGCGAGCACCTACAGCTGGTAAACAACTTCAGCAAAGTGGCTGGATATAAAATTAACTCTAACAAATCAGTCACCTTCCTATACTCAAAAAATAAAGGGGATGAGAAAAAATTAGAGAATCAACGCCCTTCGCAATAGTAACACATAATATAAAATAATTTGGCGTGACTCTAAACAAGTAAGCGAAAGATCTATATGATAAGAACTTCAAATCCCTGAAGAAAGAAATCAAGGAAGACCTCAGAAAATGGAAAAACCTCCCATGCTCATGGATTGGCAGGACTGATATAGCAAACCCCATTTTGCAGAAAGCAATCTACATATTTAATGCAATCCCCATCAAAATTCTAATTCAATTCTTCACAGAGTTAGAAAGAGTAATTTGCAAATATATTTGAATAACCAGAAATCCAGGATAGCAAAAACTATTCTCAACAATAAGAGAACATCTGGGGGAATCACCACCCCTGACCTCGAGCTATACTATAGAGCAATAGTGATAAAAACTGCATGATATTGGTACAAAGACAGGCAAGTAAATCAATGGAACAGAATTGAAGACCCAGAAATGAACCTAAATACCTATGGTTACTTGATCTTTGACAAAGGAGCTAAAACTATCCAGTGGAAAAAAAGACAGCATTTTCAACAAATGGTGCTAGTTTAACTGGCAGTCTGCATGTAGAAGAATGTAAATTGATCTATTCTTATCTCCTTGTACAAAGCTCAAGTCCTGTAGAGATCATATCCAGAGGTTAGACACAGCCACCAGGTTGAGGAATAGGGCCACCCACCCTTTACAAAATTTTAAACCTGAATTGCTGCTGTCTAAAGGAAATACAGGACCAAAAAATAGAGAAAAGACTAAGGAAAAGGCCATCCAGAGACTACCCCTCCTGGGGATTTATCCCATATGCAGCCACCAAACCTTGACACTATTGCTGATGCCAAGAAGTGCTTGCTGACAGGAGTCTGATATGGATGTCTTCTGAGAGGCTCTTTCAGAGCCATACTGATACAGATTAAGATGCTTACAGCTAACCATCAGACTGAGCATTGGGGACCCTAATGGAGGAGTTGGGAAAGGACTGAAGGAACTGAAGAGGTTTGCAACCCCATAGGAAGAACAACATTATTAATAAACTAGACTCCCTAGAGCTTCCAGGGACTAAACCAAAGAATACACATGGAGGGACCCATGGCTACCAGCTGCATATGTAGCAGAGGATGGCCTTGTCTGGCATCAATGGGAGGAAATGTTCTGAGTCCTGTGAAGGCTTGATACCCCAGTGCAGGAAAACAATAGGGCGGTTGGAGTGGGAGTGAATGGGTAGATGGGGGAGCACCCTCGTGGAGGCAGGGTGAGGGATTTCAGATGGAATGGAGGGTTTTCAGATGGGCAACCAGAAAGGGGAATAACATTTGGAGTGTAAATAAAGAAAATAATAAATAAAACATGTGCTAGAATAGGGGGAAGCAAATTAATCACTGCAGAAGTGAAGAGCAAACAGGGATGATGTGAGGCATCTGCAGTGGCCTTCAAAGATGTCAGGCCTCATGACCACATATCCTCAAAAGGGGAGATCTGGTTGCTCTGAGGCTGCTAGGATACAGACATCTCACAGACGGACTAACTTCTCTGTGCTCTAGTGCCCTAGGTCCCTGGCATCCCACTGCCCAGACCTACCCGATTGGTCCTCAGACGATGTTTGTGGACTTTGCCCATGAATTTGCTCCTACGGAGAAGAAAAAAATTAAAAAAAAAAAAACTATAGAAAGCACTGCTGTAGAACTGACAACTTCCTCTGCCACTGGTCAACCCTCCTCCCACCCTCCCCTTAGTGCCCTTAACCCTTGAGGAGGCTGTAAACCCTGGTCTCATCCACCAAGGGTAGAGATGCAAAATTACAATTCAATTTCAGAAAATAGTTATTGTTAAAGAGACTCCAATGCTGAAGGCACAAGCATGGTTGCAGAAGGACTGATGGATAAAGATCCCAGGAATGTCTAGAGCACACAGAGGACAGACCAATTCTAACACGGAGCAAGGACCAAGGTTGTAAGGGGAAGATGAGCTGTGTGAGCCACGCTGTGGCTGTTTGGCAAGGCTGCTGGTTCTGGCTCAGGATTTAGGTTCTGTTGTCTTGGGTACGCACACCCCAGCTTCTGAAACAATGCTCAATCAAACAGGCCCTGACAGGCAAGCTGAGACACGTTGTCCATTTTCTTTGGCTGTAACAGAATACCTAGCACTAGGCAATTTGCAAATAAAATAGATTTATTTTGGCTTCTGGTTTTGAATGCTGGGAAGTGCAAGATCAGTCAGGTGTGCAAGGCTAAGTCCTCATGTGTATTCCTAAGAAGGGGAGGGGGAGGGCTGAGGGAGGGGCAAGCAGAAGAGACAAAATATGAGAGGTAGCTTTAGTTTATAAAGCCTACCCTCTCATTAACTGTGTCAGTCTGAGTGTTGAGAACTTCTCCATTATTTCTGAGTGCCTGGCCTCCGTGACCTCCCATTAGAATTCACCTCCCAGTGCTGCACACTGAAGATTAAAGCTTCAACATGAGTTTTGATGTAGATAAGACATGTTTGAACTATAGCATGTCCAGATGTTGTGGTAGCCAAAGCTGATCGAAAGAAATTAAAAAAGAAGCAAAGAGTGAGTGTTTCTGTTTCAGGATGCCAGCCTGCCCCTAAAGGCTATTTCCCAGACACTGAGCCACTTTGATCTATCAAGTCACTGGGCTCCAGGAGCAACAACTGGGACATCAACTCAATTGTAACTTCTACTGGTACCCAACATGGCCTTCAATCTCACTAGTTCTTACTAGTGAATGTGTGCAGTCTAGGTAACAGATGGAGAAAACAGAAAACACAAAAAGAGAAGGGGCAAACAAAGCAGATGCTACTCCAGAACAGAGGGACCTGGTGCTAATATATGAGGAGCCTGGGAAGAATTCGAGGCCCACATATGTAAAACCTCTTTATAACACAAGAGACAGAGTGTTAGGTTACTGTGACCAGCAAGAAGGACTGGGATGTGAGAGGACATGATGTAATTTATGAAGGTGGGGTGACTGATGAATACACTAGCCCAGCAGGTACTAGTTCTAGAATGTTGATTTTGTCGGCACTGGATGCCTTATTGGCTTTTATTGTGTTGTCCTGTAACTTCATTCATCCGTAAAGCATATATGAGACACTCACTATGCCAAGTACTCTTCTAAAAAACCTAACATAGCAGTGGGTGATACAGATAAAATTGCCAGTTGGCAGGGAGCTGAAAATCTAGTGGAGGAAAAAGAGAAACAGACAAAGGAAATGTAACATACAAACAAATAATGAGATGACATCAGAATTCATCTATAGGGAATATTCGAGACAGAGGGAGAACTGGGGAAATGGAGGTATGAAGCTATAGGCTGCCGTTTTAAAAAAGAAGGCCTCAGAGGATAGGACATAGAGTTAGGTATGGTGTCTCTTGGCAGAAGACTATCCCAGGTTGAGGAGGCAGCTGGGCCAAGACCACAAGGCCAGAGGGTGCACAGCACAGTTGGGAAACAGAAAGGGGTTTGTTCTGAGCAACAGTGAGATTAGAGAGTTGAAGACAGTACAAAGAGGTAACTGGATCGTGGTAGTTAGAGGTTTAAGGGTCAGTGACAAAACCTGGCTTTTCCCGATTGAACAGTGTGGGGCCAGTGTAGGCATTTAAGAAGCTATTTGGCGTTACCACAATAGGAGCACGTAGGGGCTGGACCAGAGTCAAGGCAAGTGGAAGATACTAGAGTAGTACTGCTTGTAAGAGGTGATTTACCTGGACCAGATAAGAGCAGGGGATGGAAGTGATTGGGCTCCGGACTTAGTAGGAAGCCAGCTTGGGGAAGTTATTTAATACCATTGAACACTAGTTGCAAATCAGAAGGACAGAGACACTGTACAGTGCACATAAAAACCAACCCCAAATGAATCAAAGACTAAAGACAGTAGTTAACACTACAGTTCTTAGAAGGAAGCAAGGGAAAGAAATATCCACGGCATTGCATTTGGCAATGCTTTCTCGGCTATCAATACCAAATCATCTAACAGAATCGAAATGTGGATTTCACCAACATCAACACCTTTGTAGAATAAAAAGAACCATCAAGATTAGGGAAAAAACAACCCACGGAAAGGTAGAAAAGTGGGAAATAACATGTGACAGTAAAGATGTGGAGAAATTAGAATCTTGGCAAGTTGTCAGCAGGATTGTGGAATGGTATACTTGCTGTGGAAACAGCACAGCAGCTCCCAAAAAATGTTCACCTTAGAAATACCGCATGACAGGCTAGAGATCTCAGAGGGACGGTACTTGCCCAGTATGCCTGAGACCCAGCGTCACCTTACTCCCCACTAACAAAATGGTGAGCTAAAAAGAGAGGAAAATCCCTTACTTAGAAAAAAGAAACACCACCTGATACAGCAGTCATACTCTTGGGTATAAATGCAAAATTGAAATTACTACTGAAACAGAAAACGATACGCCCTCATCCACAGGATCTCCATTCATAATAACCAAACAATAGAAACCATCCCAATGTTCAGACGAGATGAGAGATAAGATGTAGGACTTATACACATATGCAAAGAGTGTTATTCAGCTTTAGAAATGAACGCAGTATGGATGCACAGTGGAGTAGCCTAAAAACACGGCAAGTGGAACAATCCAGAAACAAATGGACAACATCATGTGATCGCACTTACATAGGGACTCTGTGGAAACAAGAGATTTGCCAAAAGAAATACAAAGGAAATGCAACAATCCCCCTGTGACGTGATATTTCTTGCCGGTTTTTAGTTCTTACGTCTGAGAGGTCAGGATCACTGAGACCGCTGGGACACTGTATCTCCAAGTTAGGTTCCTGTTAGATCCTCTGGACAGGATATGTCCTAATAGAGGTCTCTGGAGACTTCGCTTCTTGTTTTGTTTTTCTGGGATCCAAAAGAATGCTCCATTTTTCCTCCTTTAACTGGTAGTGTGTTTGTAGATTAGGAAGTGTCCTTTGCAGAGGCAGGGGTCTGTAGCAGAGTGGAAATCTAAGAGGAAATAGAGACCTCTCAGGACACAGGACTCATTCAAAGTCCCCCTCACATGTGTGCGTAAGGGAAACTCTGCACTGGGCTGGGTGTGGGGAGGCTGCAGAGGTAGATTCTGAGAATCTCACTTTCTAGTAGACTTAACAACAGGGACAGAGCTCCACTGTGCTTTCTGGGGCTAGAGAGAGATTTATCACTTTATCAACAGATTCAAAAGTATGAGTTTCCCCCCAAGAACCTCTTCCCAGACTTAGTTAAGGTAAGGTAAGGTAAGTTCAGTTTAGTTACACTTCACTAGCATAACAGGGAGGAGAACAGAATGGGGGAGGATGTAGGTGACATGAATATACAATGATACATCTGGATGATGATGTCATAATTAAGCATTAATTTTATTCAGTGAACATACACTAATTTTATGAACCTGGCAAACAGCATCAACAGAGACAACAGAGACTCGTTGTTGGAAACAGTGCCCTCTGAACTCCTAACTGTCCACCTCTGTAAGATGCCAGCAGGTTGTTTGTTTTGCAGCTTAGTAAGTAGAGAGCAGGAGTCCAGGGAAAGCCCTCGAGATACAAACAGCCCCACTGGATAGCTAAATGGCTGGAGATGGAAGTTTCTCTTAACATGCCAACAAGCAAATGGGGAAGAAGGAATAGTGGAATGTCAACATTTTATAGTGCTGAATGAACTAAAGAGATAATACCAAGTCTCTAGTACTCTGAACAACAAACAGTGGGTCCCTCCGGGTGAATGACACAGAATCTGTAAAGCAGTCTTCACTCTGAACAGCCAACATGGATTCTGACTATCCTCGGGATCCAATGACTACTGCATAGGAAATACAAAGGGCAGAGGTTCATAACTGGCTCCAAAGGCTACTAAGAAAAGCCAGTGATTCCTCTACAGCAGTGGTTCTCAGCCGCCCTGTGTTACCATGCTAGGACTGTTCCTCAACCATAAAAGTCTTGCCACTTTATTACTATAATTTTGCTACTGATATGAGTTGTAATGTAAGCATCTGCTATGCAGGATATCTGATATGCCGATGGGAGAGTGAACCCAAGCAGAACCTCTGGGCAAGCTGACTGATTTCATCTTGAGCAGAGGTCAAAAGAGAGGTTTCCAGAGCATGGGGGTGTTTGATCAAAGGTAAAGTATATTCTGGGCGTGTGCACAGTCCTGAGTTTGATTTCTAACACTAAAAGCACGAGACGTGCTTTGTAATTAAGTGACACATTGGTTTAGCTGCCACAACCTTCTTCAGACTTTGTATTCCTGTTATTTTAATGATAAAAAATATAAAATGATCAGTCTGAAGAGGGTTATGGCAAGTTTCAGTTTGTAATTATATATACCCTGGGGAAGCGGGGTCAAGACTCAGGTCGAGGAGAAAAGGATGAAGAGGAGGCGGGTGGGGTAGATGGGGTATCATGCTCCAGGAGCTATTCCAAGAGGCAAAGGGCAGCAGCCCTGGCCTTCTGCTGGGAAATACCACCCATGATGTCCAACTCAGGCTCCAGGGACCAGAGACTGGAGGGATTCTGGGAATTGTTGAGCGAAGGGGAAATCAATACAGATTGCAGTCTGGCCATCCTTCAAAAAGTTGAGCACCACATCACCATATTATCTAGCTACTCAATTTTTAAAGAACTGATCACAGGCACTCTAACAAATCTGTGAGCATCCATTTCATACACCCAGGATGGAAATGATCTCAGTGTCCAGAGAGGATGAAAAGGTAATCAGATGGTGGCGTGGATGTCTCCTGGACTTTTCAGTGAGGAGAAGGACGAAGAACACATGTGTACTCCAACACGGATGAGTCTTGAGAACATCGCTCTAGTGGGGATAAAAACAGAATTGAAAGATTACGTGCTGTTTACACCACTTACATGAGCTGCCTAGAGTAGGTAAATCCACAGAGGGAGAGAAAGCCCATTTCCAGGGTTCAGAAGGGGTGTTTGAGGGGCAAGCTTAGTGGCTTAGTGGGTTGCAGGATCTGTTTAGGGTGATATTTTAAGACTTTACAGAGGTATTAATTGTACAATAACATGAATATAATTAATATTACTGAACAATTGAAACCGGTAAAAGGGAAACACATCTACTGTAATTATTAAATGATTATAAATCTTAGTTAAAAATTAATCGGATTCTTTCACTTGTCTAATGCCTCCTGTTTTATGACCTCTGCACATAACAGACCAACCTACAAGGCACTCAGTCCACTCCAGGGGATGCACATGAGCAGTGCGCATAAATCCCTAAGCATGAGGTAAAAAGAAGTTAAATTTGCTTCATTTTTTTCCGCCACAGTCACTTTCAGCCTTGTTTCAAGCTTTTCTATTAGCAGAGTGGAAAAGACATGGTTTTAACAAACTTGGGGTCTCTTCTTCTCTTCCCAGGGCTGTATTTGAATTTCTGGTACACACATAGTGCATGAGAGATGAATGCACATGCAGGTCAACACTCAGCACCTGATACCTTCAAATATATCCGGAAGCCCAACTAGCCACTGGACCCAAAAACACTGCTGCTGAGACCCTAGTGGCATGGCAGCTTGTCCCTTCCCGGGCTTCCCATGTTCCCACCACTGGCTAATTGTTTCCCATATGCTGATTTAATGTATATATATCATACCTTTAAAGCGGTTCTTCATCCCAGTTTTTCAGAGGAAAGAATTCAGAAGACAGAAGTTGTAGGACATGTATAAGATCACATAAGCTAGTGAGGAAGGAACAAGTAATTGGTCTCCTAGAGTTGGCTCCTGTCAGACTCCCTTTGGAGGCCCAGCAAGCCTCATTTCACAGAGGCTGAAGAACCTTCCAGAAGCTTTTATCCCTGGCTGCTTGTTCTAGGTGTTATCTTTGCCAGCCAGGAATTCTTCCCAGAAGCCAGGCACAAGGTCGCCTGCCTTTCAGCTTTCATCCCGTTGGGTTTCTTCTTCCTTCCTATACAATCCTTTGCTAGTCTCTTGAGAAGGGAGGGGGCCTTCTTTTCTGTTAATTTTGCTATTTTCTATGAACATTTCCTCTTGTTGGATTCTTCTTCTTCTTTTCTTTTTAATTTGGAAACCAAAGCAAGAAATAGATTCCTTAGCATGTTTATGGCAGTGGGGGTGGGGCTTGAGGAGAAATGAGAAGATGAAATATGTCAAAGGAGATAAAGAAGGTACATCAAAATGTTACAGCCTGCCTCAGAATCGCTTCTGGTTGAAGCTGGATTAGGCATTCTTAGGGTTTGGGTCTGAAACAGCTCCATGGGTTTATGAGTTAAAGGACTGATCCCTGAATGTTTTAATGCTGTGAGGCGACTGTGGTGTAGGACTCCAGCCTTTCCCAGAGGACTACTCTGCTGATGCGTTCATAATTGAGCAGACTGCTGGGCACTGATAGAAACTGAACTGGGTAGAATCTTGTTGGAGCAAGGAGCTCACTGAGGCCATGCCCTGGGTGGGTCCCGTCTCTCCGACTCGTTCTTCTCTCTCTTTCCTTTCTGGCTGCCCTCAGGTGAGCAGCTCTAGTCTCGACCACAGTGCCTACCATGATGTTCTGCTTCACCACAGACCCATGAATGAAGAAACATGCACGGAAGATTCTGAACCTGTGAGCCCAAATCCATCTTTCTTCCCTTAAGTTTTTTTCCTGCCTGTTTTGTCAAAGGGATGGACAGAGACCAATGAAGCCACCGTGCCTGCTGTATTTCTGGGAAGCTGCTTACCATGTCATTAACGTCAATGTCACTTAAGATTAATCATTGATCATTCTGCCTCTCTGTCACAGTACTGAGGTAAGAAAATTGTGTTTATTAAATCTAGGGGAGCCTTGGAAGCAGGAAGACCTTAAGTCCATCCCCTAAGTCCATGTAAAAAGACAGACATGGCACGCCCGTCGCTCTAGTGATGGACAGGCAGAGCCAGGCTCTATTGCCAGGCTAGGATAGACAATCTGTGAGCTCCAAGGTAAGTGGAATCCGTTTCTTTACATCTGTTTCTTTTAAAGCCTAACACTTGCCTGCACAACAGAAGTGTCTTTGTCTGGCCCCAAATCTAGGTTTCCAATTCTACTCTGTTCTTTCTTGTTCCCTTGCACTCAGTAGATCGTGTGGGGTCTCAGCTGCCTGAGGATATGACAATGGAACAGAGTCATTCTCCCCTGCAAAGGTTATCCTATATCAGCCAATAGCCAGTCAACCACTACTGAAGAGTGGCACCTGTGACATGTACTGCCAAAGTCGGCAGAACCTCTCTACTGCTCTAAAGACTTGAAGTTGATGCTTGTGCGAGTTACTAAGTTTGTGGCAACAAGTAAATGCCTGGCTAATGTTTGAATGTTGTGTCCTAGCATCTCTATTAAGTTTAATCTCTACATCCATATTTAATGGTATTTTTGAGGAGGGAGCCTGAGGTGCAGAAGATCTTTCCCTTTTGAACTGTGCTATGCTTTGGGTCAGAACTCCCCAAGGGTCCAGTGTAGCTGAAGTTTTGGTCCCTAGATAGAGATGTTGGGAAGGAGGGTTCACTGGAAAGTGTTGAAATCACTTGAGAGCATATAGACTGTCTTCTGGGACCTTGTATACAGCTCTCATGTGGTAGTTCTCAAGTGTCCTTATTAAAGGAGAAAGCCTGACCCATGCTTTCTGCTCCTGGCTCAAGGTACAGCCACTTGCTTGTCCTCACATCACAGCATCGACCATCATGAGACACAGCTAAGTCGTAAGATGATACAGGGCCATGACCTTACATTTCCCAAACTTATGAGCTAAGGAAACCTGTTATTCATAAGTAGCTATGTCTGTATTTCAATGAAGTAAGAAAAAAGTGACTAATGCAATGAATTGCTTCCCTTGTGGGTGACGGGGTTATGACAGGAATTGCAAGTTTTCTCGGTCTTGAACACAGTCTCACTTGGCGATGATACGGAGCAAAAGAAAGGACCTCACTAGAGGCCAAACAGATGCTGATATCAAGACCTTGGACGTCTTCATCTGCAGAACTGTAAGATAAACAAAGCTCTGTTGCAATTTGCTTCTAAGAGGTGCTTGAAACCATCCAATCTTGAATTATTTTTTTCTTAATTAAAAAAACATAAATACATGTACAGATTTTAAAAAGCATTTTGGCACAAAACTCTATGAATATATTTTTGTCAGTACTTGATTTTTTTAAAGGTTTGATAGTATGCATTGAAATCTTACTAGTTACCACAAGCATAAAGTACACATAAAACAAAACATAACATGGAAATAGTCAAAGTTTTCTTGGTGTGTATAGATTAAACATAATGATTTTTAGATACCAAAAATTGCCACAAGGCTATCTTCTTAGCTCTTGAGTTATTAATGATTTAAGGTCTAGGTGTACCCCACTCTGATAGGGTGCTATACAATTATTGTTTTTTTTTTCTAAGAAAGACTGAGGCTTCCACTTTTTTGCCTTTCTTGTCTTTCTTTCTTTCTTCCTTCCTTCCTTCCTTCCTTCCTTCCTTCCTTCCTTCCTTCCTTCCTTCCTTCCTTCCTTTCTTTCTTTCTTTTTAACCTTCATATAATCTGTGAGTTGTTTCTTGGGTATTCAGAGCTTTCTGGGGCTAGTATCCAATTATCAGTGTCTGCATATTATGTCTGTTCTTTTGTGACTGGGTTACCTCACTCAGGATGATATTCTCTAGATACATCCATTTTCCTAGGAATTTCATAAAGTCATTATTTCTAATAGCTGAGTAGTATTCCATTGTGTAAATATACCACAATTTCTGTATTCATTCATCTACTGAAGGACATTTGGGTTTTTTCCAGCTTCTGGCTATTATAAATAAGGCTGCTATGAACATAGTGGAGCATGTGTTTTCATTGTATGTTGGCGCATCTTTGGTGTATATGACCAGAAATGGAATAACTAGATCTTTAGGAAGTACTATGTCAAATTTTCTGAGGAACTGCCACACTGATTTCCAGAGTGGTTGTCCCAGCTTACAACTCCACCAACAGTGGAGGAGTGTTCCTCTTTCTCTGCATCCTTGCCAGCATGTTCTGTCATCTGAGTTTTTGATTTTAGCCATTCTGACTGGTGTGAGGTGGAATCTTAAGGTTGTTTAGATTTGCATTTCCCTGATGACTAGGGATGTCAAACATTTCCTTAGATGCTTCTCAGCTATTCTATACAGCTGGAAATGTTTGTTTAGCAAACATTTTTTAATGTTTTTAATAGGATTGTTTGATTCTCTGGAGTATAACTTCTTGAGTTCTTTGTATATATTGGATATTAGCCCTCTATAAAATGTGGGATTTGTAAAGATCTTTTCCCAATCTGTTGGCTGCAGTTTTGTTTTCTTGACAGTGTCCTTAGCCTTACAGAAACTTCACAATCTCATTAAGTCCCATTTCTCAATCTTTGGTCTTAGAGCACAAGCCATTGGTGTTCTGTTCAAGAAAAATTTCCCTGTGCCTATGTGTTCTATGGTTTTCCTCACTTTCTCTTCTAATAGTTTCAGTGTACCTGGTTTTATGTGGAGATCTTTGATCCACTTTCACTTGAGCTTTGTACAAGGAGATAAGAAAGGATCTATTTTCATTCTGCATGCTGACTGCCAGTTGAGTCAGCACAATTTGTTGAAGAAGCTGTCCCTTTTCTATTGAATATTTTCAGCCCCTTTGTCAAAAATCAAGTGACCATATGTGTGAGAGCTCATTTCTGGATTTTCTATTCTTTTCCATTGATCTACCTGCCTATCTCTGTACCAGTACCATGCAGTTTTTAACACAATTGCCATGTAATACAGTTCCTCCCTCCCTCCCTCTTCTTCCTTCCTTCCTTCCTTCCTTCCATTCTTTCTTTCTTTCTTTCTTTCTTTCTTTCTTTCTTTCTTTCTTTCTTTCTTTCAGACAGCCTCTCACTATGTAGGTCCTGCTGGTCATGGAAACCTAACCTCCCCTGACTCCTGAGACACTATATGTGGCTTTTAACAATAGAAAACACATACGATATTCTCCGAGTGTCATTGGGTGTATCAACCACACTCTAAAGCAGGTTCCATTTGGCACCCAGTAGCTTTCTAAGATAAAACAGACTCATTTTCATTTTGGTATTTTTGTTGTTGAGAGCACACATATGATTATTTGAATATTTTTGTATTTTTGTTGTTGCTGTTGTATTTTTTTTTTTTTTTTAGAAAGAAAGTGAGCACATACGTAAATATTTGAGTGTGAAGATGGGTAGGCTGAGAGTTGGGGAGGATCTGGGAAGATTTGGGGGAAGGGAAAGAAAATGATCTAAATATTTGTGTGAAAAAAGTAATAAATTAAATCCTTAATAATATACTATCTGTCCAAATACTCTAAGTATTTTGCAAAGTCCTGTGTGTTTTGTATTTTATCTGCATAAATTCCATCTAAACTGGCACCCTGGTCCACATCCCTGAGGAAACTGATTGAACACTAAGGATACTTGTCTTAGAACACAAATGTAAGATCTAGTGGGGGGCACATTTTTGTGAGAGCAGTGTGGACCAGAGCCTTGGGAACGCATCTGAACATTGTAAAGCTCTTTCAGCCTTCCCCTAAATCCTTGGGACTAATTCACTTCTGTTCTTTCCTCTTTTTGTAACAAAATGGTACCAGTGAGTCGGAGCAGAGTCATCACTGTGGGTGCTAGAAGCTTGGACCTAAGCTTAAATAAAGATACAGCAGCATGGTAGCTAATAGGCCTAGTGTCTAGCTTTTCACTAACAAGTCAGGTATTCTTCAAGAAGCAAAACTTCGGCCAGTGAGATGACTCAGTGGGTAAAGTCACTCACTTAGCAAACCCTGAGATCCCTCTAGGGCAGTGGGGAGCCGACTCCCAAGTTGACTTCTAACCTCCACACAGATGTCATGGCATGTGTGTGCACATACTTGATGAGAAATGTCAGGACAAAGAAGATATTCAGTACACATTAGACAAATTAGTGAATGAACTGGGAGTGACTATTGAGAAATATAAATCAATATTTATATAATATATATAAAGGGTATGTAGAAGGGAGAGTATGGATGCTAAAGATGGCAGAGTGTGAGACTGGATCACACAGAAATCTGAGATATTTAGGGGAAAGGAGCAGACACTAAGGCAACTCAAGATTGTTGCTACTTTACCAGGAACTGTTAGACACTAGGGAATCTGGAGAAAAAAGGTAGGAGCTGAGCTACTCTGAGGTCAGAGGATAAGATATATATTTGTATATATTCTATATATACACAACTATATATCACATATTATTATATGCATGTATATTTAATATATTGTATATTATATAATATACATATAATATATATCACACACAAATACATAAATATGATGCATATAATATACAATATGTAATGTATAATGTGTAATATATGATATGTAATGTATAATATATACTATATAATATACTATATACTATGTACTATATACTCTGTACTGTGTAATGTGTATATATAATATATAATATATAATGTGTAATGTGTAATATGTAATATATAATATACAATATAAAATATACTATATACTATATACTATATAATATACAATATACTATATACTATATAATATATACTATATAATATACAATATAAAATATACTATATAATATACAATATATATTATATAATATACAATATATGATATACAATATACATTATATAATATACAATATACAATATACAATATACAATATACAATATACAATATACAATATACAATATACAATATACAATATACAATATACAATATACAATATACAATATACAATATATAATATATAATATATAATATATAATATATAATATATAATATATAATATATAATATATAATATATAATATATAATATATAATATATAATATATAATATATAATATATAATATACACACAAATAAATATATGTATATTATACATTATATAGCATATAACATAAACTCTATAATTATATTAAAATAAATATATATAGCATAATATATGGTATATAATTTGGATTATATTATTAAACTCTTGCTGAACCCAAGTTCAGTTCTTAACTCTTGAAAAGCCAATATCCAAAATTTCATTATATATCACACATTATATATTACATCTTACATCTTACATATTATATTGTATGTTACATATTATCCATTACATATTACTTATTATATATTACACCATAGCATATATAATATATACCATATTATATATTACACTTAATAATATTTTATATATGGTATTATATTAATTTTATAATATATAATATATACCCATTACTTTTATAATATAAAATATATATTATATATAAATTATAGTATAGCTTATAATGTATTACTTGTAATATTATATATAATATATCATATATATTACATATAAGATTACATATACATATATTTCATGTAAAGTAGCTGCTTTGAAAAGGCCCAGCAAACAATTTCTTTGATAATCTTTTTTTGTGTATGTGCTTTACATTACTTCTAATGTGGATGTATATGAGGGGTATGTTGATGTCAGATGACAACTTTTGTATGGTTTATTCTTTCCTTTCACCTTGTGGGTCCAAGATATTGCCTGCTGAGCTATATTTCTTTTATTTAGACGGGAGTCTCATGCATATCAGGTTGGTCATGAACTTGCTACATAGCTGAGGATGACCTTGAACTTCTACTTCCACTTCCTAGGTTCTGGAATTACAGGTGTATGCCAGTACCTTCAGTTCACCTAGTGCTGCGGATTGAGCCCAGGAATTTGTCCATACTAGAAGAGGACTGTAGCAGCTGAGTACATCACCAGACCCCAGTTCTCTTTTCTTGACAAGTCTCTGTAAGGGCAGATTCTTCCTTATATTAGTGATCTTGAACCCTGAAGCAGATGAGGTCACTGTAGGTACCTTTGGCCATGTTAAAGGAACACATCGTCAGTTCTTAGGATTCTCTACAGAGTTCAGACATGCACACACACACAAACACACGCTGTTAATCATCTGCTCTGAATATCACATAACTAAAGTTAGGCTTAGCAGATTTACACAGCATCCTATCTTTTGCCGATCGATCGAGTAGAAGGAGTATTATCCTAATGAAGGATCACACAGCCCCAGAGGGAACTGTTGTCAATTTCCATTCCTAATCTTGTGTTGTTTTCATTTTGTTCTAGGCCACTGATGACGTTATCTTTGGTCTGAACCTATTCCTCCAAAAAAAGTAGTTGTTGACAACAGCTTACTAAACTTAAGTGTGCTTATAAGTTCAGGTGCCTGTGGAGGTTAGAGGTCAGATTCCCTAGGATCCTAAGTCACAGGAGGTTTTGAATAATCCAGTGTGGGTGCTGGGAATCGAACTTGCATCCTCTGGAAGAGCAAGCAATACTTGCTCTTAATGACTGAGCCATCTCTCCAGCTCAGAAACTGAGTTTTATTCAAGAGCTGGCACTAATAGCAAAAAATTGATCTTAGGGAACCTAAGAATGCAAAGATGAGGTTTATTTGGAGGAAAAGGAGTTGGGGCAGCAGTCACGAGATTACCAGCTAAGGTACACGGATGCAGGTGGGAATCTGTCTGCCGTATGGGATGTTTTATTTACTCTCCTGGACCATCTTTTAAAGATATATTTCTATTTTTTTAATTGTGTGTGTGTGTGTGTGTGTGTGTGTGTGTGTGTGTGTGTGTGGCTATGAGTACAGGAGCCAGAGGAGTCCAGAGGAGGACCTCAGATCCTCTGGGGCTGGAGTTCAGTCATCTGTGAACTGCCCAACATGGACGCTGAGATCCAAGCTCCAGATGTCTGCAAAAGCAGCAAGCACTTTTCATCGCTGCCTGCATATCTCTCTAGTGATATGTCTAGAATATCTTTGTGCTAATAATTAGTTTTCATCTCCTGGTCTACAATCTGAGATTCTTTTTAAAACAAATACATAATTTCCCTGGAAGTCAAATATCATTGCACATTTAATTAAATGATATGATTAGGGAGGCCTTGGCCCTATTCTGGTGTCTGAATATGTGGCATGTGTTGTGTTCTATAGACCTAAAGTCACAGCTCAGTAAGTTGTATGACTTATGTCTCTTTTGGAGACAAATATTCAACCCTGCCATTTTAGATACAGACCAGGGCTGAACTGTGCATAATATACTTTTTATTGGATATTTTTATATTTACATTTCTAATGTTATCCCCTTTCCCAGTTTTCCCTCCAGAAATCATCTATCCCATTCCCCTTCCCCTACTTCTATTGGGTGCTCCCCCACCCACCCACTCCCTTCTTCCTCCCCACCCTAGCATTCCTCTACACTGGGGCATCGAGCCTTCACAAGACCAAGGGCCTCTCCTCCCATTGATGCCTGACAAGGCCATCCTCTGCTACATTTGCAGCTGGAGCCATGGGTCCTCTGTGTGTACTCTTTAGATGGTGGTTTAGTCCCTGGGAGCTCTTGCAAAATATACTTTTGTCCAGGGCAAAGATTTAACCCTTTTGGCAGCTTCAGATGGAAATATAATCTCTGACACTAAAGAAGAATGAATAATGCCTTGCTCAGCTCTGTTACTCCACACCGTAACACTTAAAATCAATGAAAAACAAATGAAGCTTAAGTATAAACAATGATAATCAATGAGTAATTGTAGGTGGGCAGCAGTAAGAGACTGTAGAATTCTAGTAAACCACAACCACCATCAAAAAATGTCTCATCTGAAGTTGTTCCTTCCTCCTCTGGGTAAAAGTATATCACATGCCTAAATAAAGGTAAGTACAGGGGCTTTTCTGTTGGGCTGAAGCTGTATTTATCTATTTATATATGTGTGTATGTATTTATCATGAGGAACAGCTGCCTTGCCTTAAGTGCGGCACTTGAATGCATATAACGACACTTACATGTGTAATTAGAAACAATAAAAACTAAATCTTTAAAAAATATCTGCAAAATCAAGTGAGGTGTTAATGCTCTTTGATCTTAGCAGTGTTCATGTGAATTTGAGATGCCATGACTCATGATTCACACAATAAGCCAAAAGGGGAAGCCTACGGGTGTTTGACTTTAAGAAACTGGCTTGAATGATTCAGAAGGATTGGTAAGATTGAGTGAGTAATCACTAAGCGTCATTGAAACCTTTTATCAGTTTGCTTGATTCCTGGAACAGTCTTGGGTAGGTCGGTGCTGTCATGCTCACTACCCAGATGGTTCAACCAGGGCATGGCAACTCAACTCATCATCTACCAACAAATCACAAAGAACAACCAGCTTATCTCCAATTATATAATATAATCTGAATTTTGAATTTTTGGAGTTATCTTGTATTTTTTTCATGTTTTCTTCCTGAATATTTATTTGGAATAGATAGATGTCCAATAAATATGAATTATAATTTATAGTAAGAGTCTCTAAATACAAAACAATCCCATGGATTTATCTTTTGCTTGATCTGATCACCCGCTTACAGACACTTAGAGGTCAGAGAATCAGCATAAGATTCCCCTGAAACAAAGAAGACACTAATTTGATTGCTAGAGAAAAATCCACCTTTGGAATTATGACATAATCTCTTATCTATTTTTCACAAGGGAAAAACACTCCTCCAATCTCAAAGAAAACAATCAAGTCAAAGCATGTGTTACTGCTTAAGAGAGCTTTTGAGTCACCAAGCCTTTAAGTCTGAGCACTTGGGAGGTAGAAGTAGGTAGGTCACTGAGTTCAAGGCCAGTCTGGCTTGTAGAGTTCCAGGACAGTCAAAAACCCCTTTTCAAAAAAAAAAAAAAAAAAAAAAAAAAAAAGCCTAGTTTATCAATAACAGTTATTATTTCAGTTTGTATCAACCCCTAGGGAGTGAATCTTTGTCTTTAAAACTGGATCAACATCCTATTTCCCCACAAAAACACAAATGATTTTTAATGAAGACACTTTTTACACTTGCTAATCAAATTTCCTAGGGTGGAAGTTCTGGCTACCATAGATGTTAGCCAGCAGGAGGCTTACTGCAGGCAGGAAGCTGATCAGTAAGAAAAGCTAACCAGGCCATGGGAAACTCTCTGTGATAGACTAGCTGCTGTCAAGAAGGGATTCTTCAAGTTAGAGAAACAGTTTTAGGCTGGGTGGTGGTGGCGGCACACTTGTTTAACCCCAGCAGTTGGGAGGCAGAGGCAGGCAGATCTCTGAGTTCCAGACCCACCAGATCTATAAAGTCCTAACACACAGACACACACACAGACACACACACAGACACAGACACACACACACACACACACACACACACAAACCAGCAACATAAAAGAAGAAAAAAGGAAAAGAAGAAACATCTTTAGGGAAGCTAAGCTGGGGGTCGGATTATGCAGGAGATGGGTGAAAGGTGAATGCTGGCTGTCTACTCGTGTCTGAAGGTTTGTGGCCAAAGGACTCAAACTAATCCTAATTGCTGGTCCTGGAACTCTGGAGAGCAGGATGGTCTTGAACTCACTTTCATATCTTGTATTCATTCTCTCACTCTCCAGTGTTGGTAGGAATTGGCAAATTTCAATGAAGTAACTACAGCAGAAAGCTGAAGGCTTGAATGGCCCCTGTTGCCTAAAGTTGACTGCCTCCTAATGTCCCTTGGCCCTTTCCATCTGACAGCCGTCACTGTAAATGTTCCCCTTTGGTGCTGCCCATCATTCCCTAGGCTTGGCTGAACAGGTGTTTCTGTCCATTTCACTTGGTCCCATGGTTCTTGCACGTGGTGAGACAGTACCTCATGACAACCTGAAAGCTAATTCCTGCCTGGAGCAGGAGGTTTCTTCTGTGTTCCTAGGTCACTGTGTGAGGCCACCCACAACCAGGCTGGGCCTTTCCTCCTCAGACTATTCTCTCTGGATATGCTTCCGGAAACCCATCAAAGTGTCTTTTCTGTCACTCAGATCTGTCTCAATCCAATCAAACCGACAGTCAAGAGCCATGACATCAAAATACCTGTGAGTGGACTGAAAGTTTACAGTTTTGTGTTACTACACAAGTTAAGTAACAAAACAGATTACAAGAAAGAACTTAATAGGGAAATGTTTTCTTTCCGTTTTAGCTCAAAGTTAGATAGATCTATTGGTTTGGGCCTGAGGTGAGGAAGAATATGTCCATGGATCATGTGATTGAAGGGCAAACAAGAAACCAGGACACCTAGCAGAGAGAGAGAGAGAGAGAGAGAGAGAGAGAGAGAGAGAGAGAGAGAGAGAGAGAGAGAGAGAGAGAGAGAGAGAGTGAAACAGGAAGGGACCAGGGAAACCATGCACTTCAAAGGTACTAACCAAACCCTAATTCCTAAGTTCTCAGCATTTCCCAAAGTAACACCAACTGGCTGGGGACTTAGGAGCCCAAACAATGTTTCTGGTACTTTCAGTGAAAAAGCTCAATTCAAAGACTCTTGAATTTGAAACCTGAGAGAACTGGAAACAGGATAAGAAGATGGGAGTGGTTGGTGAAGGGCTGTGGAGTCAGTTTAGCACATGAAGTTTGGCAGTGTTCTTTCACACTAGAGCAACTATAGACAGCATCATGTTCCCTCTACCCTGAAGAGATTAAAAAATTTTTTAAAAGGTTGGTTTTTTGTTGTTGTTGTTGTTTTTTTTGTTTGTTTGTTTTGTATTTTTGGGGTTTTTTTTTCCCCCATGAAGAAGTAATGGGAACGCAGAGATGGCTGGTGTTGCTCATTCGTAGGTAGGCCGTTCTTCACTTATTCAGTCCTTTCGAAACATCTCCACAGACACACCCACATGTGTACTTTGCTGTTCTGTTAGGCAGAGGCCAGCCAATTTCATGCAAATTAAGGGTCCACAAGAACCGGCCCAAAGATCAATTACAACATAAAAAAAGGAACTGAAAACTCTTAGCACACACTTAAATCATCGGATTTAAGTGATGGGATGACGGTTTGAGATCCAGGCTTCTCTGTGAGACAGTGGTGGAAGAAGTGAATTCCAGTCACTGTGCTGGTCCCTGATTTCTTTCTCAGCTTGTTTATCCTTTGAGTAGAGGAAGGCTACTGGTTTATTTGAGTTAATTTTATATCCAGCCATTTTGCTGAAGTTGTTTATCAGGTTTAGGTGGAATTTTTGGGGTAACCTAAGTATACTATCATGTCATCTGCAAATAGTGATATTTTGACTTCTTCCTTTCCAATGTGTATCCTGTTGACCTTCTTTTGTTGTCTGATTGCTCTGGCTAGAACTTCAAGTACGATATTGAATAGATAGGGAGAGAGTAGGCAGCCTTGTCTAGTCCCTGATTGTAGTGGGATTGCTTCAAGTTTCTCTCAGTTTAGTTTGGTGTTGGCTACTGGTTTGCTGTATATTCCTTTTAGGTATGAATCTTGAGTTTTTTGTTTTTTGTTTTTTTATGTGATTGGTTATATTGATGGGTTTACATATATCGAACCATCCCTGCATTTCTAGGATGAAGCCTACTTGATCATGATGGATGATCGTTTTGATGTGTTCTTGGATTCCATTTGCAAGAATTTTATTGAGTACTTTTGCATCACTATTCATAAGGCAAATTGGTCTGAAGTTCTCTTTCTTTGTTGGGTCTTTGTGTGGTTTTGGTATTAGCATAACGGTGGCTTCATAGAACAAACTGGGCAGCGTTCCTTCTATTTCATTTTGTGCAACAGTGTAAAGAGTATCTGAACGAGGTATCATTTGAAGGTTTGACAGAATTCTGCACTAAAGCCATCTGGCCCTGGGCTTTTTATTGGTTGGAAGACATTTCATGACTGCTTCTATTTCTTTAGTGGTTATGAACTGTGTAGGTGGTTTATCTGCTCCTGATTTAACTCTGGTACCTGATATCTGTCTAGAAAATTGTCCATTTCATCCAGATTTCCCAGTTTGGTTGAATATAGGCTTTTGTAGTGGGATCTAATAACTTTTTAAATTTCCTCAGTCTCTGTTGTTATGTCTCCCTTTTCAGTTTTGATTTTGTTAATTTGAATACTGTCTCTGTGTCTTCTGCGTTAGTCTAGCTAACGATTTATCTATCTTGTTGATTTTCTCAAAGAACCAGATCCTGGTTTTGTTGATTCTTTGCGTAGTTCTTTTTGTTTCTACTTGGTTGATTTCAGTCCTGAGTCTGATTATGTCCTTTTATCTACTCTTTTTGGGTGTATCTGCTTCTTTTTGTTCTAAGCTTTCAGGTGTGCTATTAAGCTGCTAGTGAATGAATGGTCTTTTCAGTTTCTTTACGGAGGCATTTGGGGCTATGAGTTTCCCCCTTCATTATATCCCCATAAGTTTGAGTATGTTGTGACTTCATTTTTATTAAACCCTTATAAGTGTTTAATTTCTTTCTTCATTTCTTCCTTGACCATGCTATCATTGAGTAGAGCATTGTTCAGCTTCCATGTGTCTGTAGGATTACTGTTCTTTTTGTTGCTATTTGAAGAACAGCCTTAGTCTGTGGTGATCTGATAGGATGCATGGGATTATTTCAATCTTCTTGTGTTTCTCGAGGCCTGTTTTGTGACTATGGTCAATTTTGGAGAAGGTATCATGAGGTGCTGAGAAGGTATATTCTTCTGTTTTAGAATGCAATGTTTTATAGATATCTGTTAAATCCATTTGGTTCATAACTTCTGTTAGTTTCACTGTGTCTCTGTTTAGTTTCTGCTTCCATGATGTGTCCATTGATGAGAAAGTGGAAAATAGTGGGCACTAAAGTCTCCCACTATTATTGTGTGAGGTGCAATGTGCGTTTTGAGCTTTAATATAGTTTCTTCTATGAATGTGTGTGCCCTTGCATTTGGAGCATAGATGTTCAGAATTGAGAGTTCATCTTGGTAGATTTTTTTCTTTTGATGAGTATGAAGTGTCCTTCATTAGTTTTTTTTAAAACTTTTGGATGTTAGTTGATTTTATTTGATATTAGAATGGTTACTTCAGCTTGTTTCTTGGGACTGTTTGCTTGAAAAATTTTTTTCCAACCTTTTACTCTGAGGGAGTGTCTGTCTTTCTAACTGAGTTTTGTTTCCTGTATGTAACAAGATGCTTACTGAGGTGTGTTTCCTGTATGCAGCAAAATCTTGGGTCCTGTTTATGTATCCAGTGTGTTAATCTGTCTTTTTATTAGGGAATTGAGTCCATTGATGTTGAGATATTAAGGAATAGTGATTGTTGCTTCCTGTTATTTTTGTTGTTAGAGGTGGAATTAGGTTTGTGTGGCTATCTTCTTTTGGGCTAGTTGAAAGAAGATTAGTTTCTTGCTTTTCCTAGGATGTAGTTTCCCTCCTTGTGTTGGAGTTTCTTTTATCTATTATCCTTTGTAGGGTTGGATTTGTGGAAAAACATTGTGTAATTTTTTTTTGTTGTTGTTGTTATGGAATGTCTTGGTTTCTCCATCTATGTTAACTGAGAGTTTTGCTCTGTATAATAGCCTGGGTTCACATTTGTGTTCTCTTCTCGTCTGTAATGACATCTACCCAGGATCTTTTAGCATTCATAGTCTCTGTTGACTAGTGTGGCATAATTCTGATAGGTTTGCCTTTATATGTTACTTGACTTTTTTCTCTTACTGCTTTTAATATTCATTTTTGTTTTGATTATTATATGATAGGAGGAATTTATTTTCTGGTTCAATCAATTTTGAGTTCTGTAGGCTTCTTGTATGTTTGTGGTCATCTCTTTCTTTAGATTTGGAAAGGTTTCATTTTCTATAATCTTGTCGAAAATATTTACTGGGCCTTTAAGTTGGGAATCTTTGTTCTCTTCTGTTCCTATTATCCTTAGATTTGATCTTCTCATTGTGTCCTGGATTTCCTGGATGCTTTGGGTTAGGAGCTTTTTGCATTTTGCATTTTCTTTGACTGTTGCGTCAGTGTTTTCTATGGTATCTTCTGAACCTGAGATTCTCTCTTCTATCTCTTGTATTCTGTTGATGATGCTTTGTCTATGATGCCTGATCTCTTTCCTAGCTTTTATATCTCCAGGGTTGTCTCCTTTGTGGTTTATTGTTTCTATTTCCATTTTTAGATCCTGGTTGGTTTTGTTCAATTCCTTCACCTGTTTGGTTGTGTTTTCCTATAATTCTCCTCTTTAAGGGCTTCTACCTGTTTACCTGTGTTCTCCTATATATCTTTAAGGGGTTTATTTATGTCCTTCTTAAAGTCCTGTCATCATCATAAGATGTGATTTTAAATCAGAATTTAAATTGCTTTTCTGGTGTATTGAGGTATCCAGGGCTTTCTGTGGTGGGAGAACTGGGTTCTGCTGATGCCAAGTGGCCTAGGTTTCTGTTGCTTAGGTTCTTGCACTTGCCTCTCGCCATCTGTTTATCTGTGATGTTAGCTGGTCTTGCTGTCTCTGACTGTGTCTTGTCCCTCTTATAAACCTGTGTGTCAGCACTCCTGGGAGACCAGACCGAACTTGAAGGATCCTTATCCCTGGTTGCGCCTTATTCCTGTGTCCTGAGGGCTTTGGGTAGGTTCCTCTTGGGCCAGATATTTAAGCAGAAGCAGTGGTTTTACCTGTGCTCTCATGGCTTTTATCATTTTTTTAAAAGAAGGTTTTATTGTTGTCGTTTTGTTTTGTTTTTAATTTTCCTATTTCACATACTAAAAAGAGATCTATCACACTTTCTTGGGAGTGACAGATTTTCTGTGGTCTTTTGAGAAACAATTTTCAAGGCTGATTTATGATGTCATTATTCTTGAAATTGGAGCATCCTTTTCTGGTAAGAATACAGCTGGCTGAAGATGGTAAACACAAATGACATTGTAGACGTTCAGAGATTCGCTGCAAATCACCGTCCAAACTACTGGGTGAGGAAGAAGTAAGATAGTAAAACAACAACAAAAAACGACAGCCCTAACCAAACAAACAACAAACAGAAAGAAAAGAAAAGCCAAAAGAAAAACAAAGGTTTGAGTGAGATCACTTGGCTAGGAACTCCAGCAGCTGCTAAGGGAGGGGACGGCTCCAAAATCATGCTACAGGCCATTACACTTTAGGCAAACCATAGAATGATCTAAATGTAAAGCATTTTGTGGCAAATTGAGAGAAACGTTTATATTCAGTGGGGGGGGGGTAAACTAATTATGCTCAGCAGTTAAAATGTGTTTATTTTGAGTTCTAAGCCCTTTATTTGCTGTCCACAAGCATCCAGTAAAGTGGGCATCTTGATTACTTCTGCTTTCTATGCAGGGGAATGAGGGAGCAGGCAACTGCTTCACACAGAGCCACACTGTATGAAGGTGGCTTGTGTGAGTGTCAAGGTTGACCTTTGGCCATCATGCTTTTGTTCCTCTGGATAAGGACTAGAAGGATTAGGGATTATTTTAAGCGGGGACAAGAAGGTTATATTAGTAAAAGGCAAAAGTTGAGACATTGGATTTGGTACTGGAAGAGCACACTTTTTAAACCAAAACATCTGGCTTTGGAATCACCACCTGGCTACTCAGGAGCCCCACGGCTTGGGGTCACTTCCTTTTCTCTGTGACAGCACTGCCTTTAGATAATGCCATTAGGACCAAGCATAAAAGATTCCGAAGCATAGGGACAGTAACTTTTCTTAAAGTGACTTAAGGCAGGGCTGGGTTCCTGAATCATAGAAAGACTCCCATAGGAAGATAATTTCCTGCTCAAAGCTCACCTTGCCTTCTGAGTCAGCCCGTAGTGGGAGCTAGCCTTAACTCATTTAAGAGCAAACAGAAGCACATTCCCTTCAAATCGATGGGGTGATGGTTGTGAGGAGGAAGTGGTCCTGCCACATCTAAAAGGACATGAGGAGGGTGTGGTAGTACAAACCTAAAATTTCAGCCCAAGACAGCCTTAGCCAGAGGACTAACCTGGGGTCACAAAAGCTCTGCAACCAAACTCTCTCTTAACTCAGTCTGTACCCCTTCATTTTCTCCTGATGTCAAAGGGCCTGGCGTTAGGCCCAGAGAACGTCAGACGTGGTTAACTAAAAGTATCAGTAAGCACTTTCCCAACAGAGTCAAATATGTACTCACTCAGTAGCTTTGATATTGTGTTATCTTTAGAACTCCGGCGCCCTATAGCAAAGCCTGACTTGTTCTGTTTCATCTGTGATTCTGGCATGGTTAATGGTGGTTGACTCAAGTGCATGCTGCAGGGCTGAAAGCTCAGTAAATACTTGGCGTTTATTGTCTTGTTGAGTCATGGTGACCCCAGGAGGTGGGAAAAGCCAAGGTAGGAAGTTTCAAATGACTTGGCCCTGCTTACGCAGACAACCAACGTCAGAACCAGAGGGGATATTAAAAAGTCCCCACACTTTTTTGTAGGACACCAGTTCTCATGTGCCAAGAGTCAACCAGTTACAATGTTAAAACATGGAAGGACCCTCATGAAGCCTAGACTACTTTCCCAAAGTGGTAACATGGCTTCCCTGGATGTAAAGATAAGCATTTAAGACTAATGTTTTCCTAGCATGGTAGCAATTGTCTGTAATCACAGAACTTGGGAAGGGAAGCAAAGGATCAGGAATTCAAGCTCAGCTGTGTGGAGTGGTCAGAGCCAACCTGAGCCATATGAACTTTGTCCTGAGCCCACCCCAAAATTATAACATGGATCATTTCTCATTAATACATAGTGGGAATATATATAACACATCAAAATGAACATCACACTAACAATGTGTTAACATAAAAATATTGATGTATGTACAGAGCTGCTATAACTAAAGAACACAGGAACAACACTCCCCCTTCCCACCAAAAAAATAATAAGATTGGGTCTTAAATCTTGAAGCCTCAAGAAACACACATCTCCAACATTTTTTTTACGGCAGCAGATGTGGCCATTCTGTCTATGATGTATCAGTTTATGTCCTAAACATTATTCACATTTTCTAAATCTAAAGCAAAGGGTCCCCAAACTCACAATAATAAATAAAGGTAGCTTTTCTACCCGCAGGGAAAAATAGATGAAAAAATATGTTACCATCTCTCTTTTCTGTGTGATTTCTACACTGACAGGGATTTGATTGATACCAGTGTCTTGTGGAACCCTGTCAGTTGGACTCCCCTGTTGATTTTGGATTGATGTGACTAGAACAGGGTTTGGGTTGTGACTACTGTAGCCTCTGTTCAGGTCCCAGGCCAAACGCAATCATTTTGAAGAACGAAAATGTGATGTACCAGTCAAGAGAGACTTATTGCAAAGGCAGAATTTAAAATCTTTTTCATGAGAGAAAGAAATGATTTATTGATCATGAGTAAGAGAATTAGCTTGTGCCATGTTTGAAAATAATTAACTTGCACAAACCCCAACTTTGACCATGGACATGGTCCAATATGGTCATGAATTCTCAGATTTGTGAGAAGAGAAATATTCAAGCAGACTCTTGGATTTTCCCCCAAATTCCAGCTTCCACAAAAAGTCTCATGTTTTCTGGCCACATCCACATGTCACAGATGCTACCTCCCCTTCCCTTAGCATATATATGGGAGCTACAACTGTCTGTAACTCTCTTTTCAGAGAAATCTAACACCCTCGTCTGGCCTCTGATATACATGAAGGAAAAAAACCTATACACATAAAATAATTAAATAAAAAAAATGTGTGTCCACTCCACCCTCCAAGTGGCTCCTGTGACTTGGGTTAGCAAAGGCAAGACAGATGCAGACATCAAGTGTCATCTGGCGACTATCTCGGGTGCCTCCAACTTTGCAATATCTCTCACTTAAACATATAAAGTGATTTGCAAATGTTTGTAACCGAATACTAAATTTATAAAGTCTAGGTGTCTACTAAAGTCCAAATCTATATTTTAAAAATGCCTAAGAGAGAGAGAAGACTAGTAGGAAGAAAAGGAGAAGGAAAAAGGAGGGAGAGGAGGAGGAGAAGGAGGAGGAAAAGGAGGAAGAGAAAGAGGAGGAGAAAGAGAAGGAAAAAGAGAAAGAGAAGGAGGAGGAGGAAGAGAAGGAGGAGGAGAAAGAGAAGGAGGAAGAGAAGGGAAAAGAGAAGGAGGAGGAAAAAGAGAAGGAAAAAAAGAAAGAGAAGGAGGAGGAGGAAGAGAAGGAGGAGGAGAAAGAGAAGGAGGAAGAGAAGGGAAAAGAGAAGGAGGAGAAAAAAGAGAAGGAAAAAAAGAAAGAGAAGGAGGAGGAGGAAGAGAAGGAGGAGGATAAAGAGAAGGAGGAAGAGAAGGGGAAAGAGAAGGAGGAGGAGAAAGAGAAGGAAAAAGAGAAAGAGAAGGAGGAGGAGGAAGAGAAGTAGAAGGAGGAAGAGAAGGAGGAAGAGAAGGGGAAAGAGAAGGAGGAGGAAAAAGAGAAGGAAAAAGAGAAAGAGAAGGAGGAAGCAGAGGAGAAGAAGACAAAGAAGAAGACGACTACCCAGTTGAATGTCCTCCTGCTCCTGTGCTCTAGCTGTCGTCTATGACAGAACTACTCAGGGCCCTAGAAGCTGCTAAAGAAACTATATAAATTACAGATGAGGCCTGCCTAGTGCTGCTGAAAAAGCCTGTGATATGTTATAAAAAACAACAAAAAACAAACTTATCTATGAGCATAGGGAAATCAAAGGATACTGGGGTTGAACATAGTATTATTTGTAAATCTTTTCTTCCATCTAAGTTATCTTATATAGCTTATAGATATTTAAAAGTTTGGTCTTAAACTAATCAGTAACAACGATTAATTTCAAGGCTAGAGAGTATAAAACAACTTTATTTGAGGGCTGTGGGAAGTGTGACTTGGTAGATGGATTTGGTTAAAACCAAAAGATGGTTCTGAATAGGAAAACGAAGTGTGGGGCTTGTAGAGAACTACAATTCAATTCTCAGCACCCACATGGCAGCTCACAACACTGTCTAACTCTAGTTCTGGGGGATCTGATTCCCTCTTCTGACCTCAGTAGGACGAGGCCCATAAGTGGTGCACAGACATACATGCAGGCAAAAACCTATACACATAAAAACAAAACTAAAGACAACATGTAGGGGCCTCATAAGTTCTCCCTTCCTAAGGTCAAGTGCACCAGTCCCCTCTTTGAATCTGACTGTAAAACTGTGACCTTAAAACTATGGAAACAAAACTGTGTTCTGTGTACTCTGAACAGCACTTGGATGTTGTGAGTGTTTGTATATAGAAACCCCTGTATTTCTGTCACCGTGGGCTCAGCCAACTGTCTTACTCTTTGTCCATCCGTGAGTCATAGAACATGCTCCTTGGTGGATCCTTTTGGGGTTTTAGGTAAAGCTAACTGTGAGGGTTAAGTTTTTGTCAACTTGACACAAATGTAGCCCCCTCCTCAGGGTGGGGGGGAAGGAACCCCACCTAAACAACTCCCCATCAGAATGTCCTGTGGCAATTTCTTAATTGGTAATTAATGAAGGGGATCCAGCCCACTGTGGAAAGATAGCTGGGCAAACCAGTAAACACCTTTCCTCAATGGGCTCTGCTTCTATTCCTTAAGCTCTTGTTCTGGCTTCCCAAAATGATGGGCTGTAAAGTATAAGATGAAATAAACCATTAATTCATTAAGTGAAAAATTTTGCTAGCCAAGGCTACTGAATTTTATCAAGTACTCCTCTGATCATGTGGTTTTTCTTCATCAAACTTTTGTTGTAGTATATGTTAAATGATGAGTTTTAGACCACACTTTTGGATTCCTAAAATAATATCACTTAGCATTAATCATATATACATATATTTACATAATATACACATACGTTTAGGGATAGTCACTAGAAAGTCCCAGATGTCAGGGAAACAAGAGGTTCGCAGGACCAAACAGAAATTATATTAGCTGAAATACCTGACAAAGAGAAAAGATCTGTAGAGACCATATCCAGTGGATAGGCATGGCCCTTGGTTGAGAGATGGGGCCACCCACCCAGTTCAAAAATATTGATCCAGAGTTCCTTTCATCAAAAGAAAATGCAGGGACAAAGAATGGAGCAGAGACTAAAGAAAAGGCCATCCAGAGACTGCCCCACCTAGGGATCCATCCTATCTGCAGACACCAAACACAGAAACTATTGCTGATGCCAAGAAGTGTTTGCTGACAGGAGCCTGGTATAGCTATTCCACTCCCCCCCCCCAAGAGGCTGTGCCAGAGCCTGACCAATACAGATGAGAGTGCACGCAGCCAACCATTGGACTGAGTGTGGGGACCCCAATGAAAAAGTTAGGGGAAGGACTAAAAAGCCGAAGCAGTTTGCAACCCCATAGGAAGGAAAACAACATCAACCAACCAGACCCTTCCCCAAAGCTCCCAGGGACTAAATCACCAACCAAAGAATACACATAGAGGGATCCATGGCTCCAGCTGGATAACTAGCAGAGGCTGTCCTTATTTGGCATTGCTGGGAGGGAGCCCCTTGGTCCTGTAGAGGCTTGATGCCCCAGTGTAGGGAACTGCTAGGGCACTGATGCAGGAGTGGGTGGGTGGGTGGGGGGGAGCACTCTAATAGAATCAGGAAAGATGGGGGAGGGGAACTGGGAAGGAGAATAACATTTGAAATGTAAATAATCAATAAAAATAATATATGCAACATATATGTATAAATAAATATGTACATGTGTTGTGTTAAATAATAAAAATAAAAAGTATTACCAAACAATGCTAGTGCCAGCTACTCTCTGGTCCCGGCAGTCTGGCTGCCTCCATGGCTAATCCCATGTACAGACCACCTATCTTGTGGCTCTCTTGCTGTGGACTTTGCTCAGTCACAACTCCCAGTAGCCCAGTAAAATCAAAACTCTTAAGAATTGTAATTTATCAACCAGATTTATATCAGTACATTTTTACCCCACAAAACATCCACAAAATAAATTCAAAGCCAACTGATATTGTTATAAACTGCCCACCTAGATAAGACAAATGGTCCTTAACCATCCCTTATAAGATATTTATAGCTACCTGTTGTGGTAATTATTTAAAAAAAATAACATGACCACTTTCCAGGTGTTGCAGCTCAGAGTTGCTCCCAGCTTTCTCTGACCTGAGCAGTTGCTCCCAGGCTAGTCCCGACGCTGTCCGGCCATATGGAACTTGAACTATCTCAGCAGCTCTATGCTGTCCCACAAGTATTCTCCGACCCAGGCAGTCTGCGAGTCTTCCAGCACGGCACCTCAACATGCTGTTCCTACTCACAATCCCTGGGCAGGTTGTTACCACACCTGGCCAATGCCTCCCAATTTCTTGTCAGGCTTGGTGTACCCATTACTGAACCTTCTCTTGAAATCAATTAAGTTGCCACTTGAAGGAAAACACCACACAATAAACTCTGACCCAATTGATATGATATAATTTGTCCATCTAGACAGCAAAAAAATCTTGTACACACTCATCTTTTATAAAATATTTTTAACAGCCTGTACCTATATACAGAGCAGAATATTTACATCTCTCTCCATGTTGCTCCAGTTCCTTCTGAATTAGCATAATCTTTAGTTGGCAACCAAAAAAGCTTATATCTTGTATTCTCCCCCAGAGAAATAATATAACCACAAAGCTTAAAATCCCACCCATTTTGAAAATTAAAACAAATGAATTAAACTAAAACACTGTATGAGCCTATTCTTAGGCCTCTTTAATCTGTCGTGCCAGGAAGTCAACTCAAAATTCCCATGAAGCCCACATTAGAGAATTTGAGCCACCTGCAGACCAAAATATGCCATTTAACTGTTAAGCTTTCTACCTAAAGCAACAAACTTTTACTAATAACTTCTATAAAATATGTCTGTGGTCACTCTGCTTGGTGTACAGACTTATATTTTTTAAATAACTTTTATAACAGACAAATATCACTTTCTACTTGGAGTAGGTGACTAATCTTCCTTATCCTAGCTCCGAATCATGATGAAAATTCCCATGTGATTCAGAAAAACTCCATAATCTCTCCTTCTAACTATAAAAACAAGTTTAATCAAATTCCCATTAACATCTGTCATTAAGAAGCAGGCAGCTTTTTTTTTTTAAACAGAAGTGGAGGCATTCTCTATTCTTTTTTTAAGATTTATTTATGTATTTTATGTGTGTACACTGTAGCTGTCTTCAGACACACCAGAAGAGGGCATCAGATCCCATTACAGATGGTTGTGAGCCACCATGTGGTTGCTGGGAATTGAACTCAGAACCTTCAGAAGAGCAGTCAGTGCTCTTAACCACTGAGCCATCGTGCCAGCCCAGCAGGCAGCTTATTTAACCAGAATTTAAACCTAAAGTTCTCCTGGAGCCCATGTTAGCCAGAATAAGGGTGATCCTTTAAGACTTAATAAAGACAATTAAACCAGCTTTTAAATTTGTTCTCTAAACAACTTTTGTTAAAGAAGCAGGCAGATTATAATCTCTAGCTCTCTGTGTTCAGGGTAGCCTGCCTTTTTCATATCAGGGAACCTAGAGCCTGCCTCCAGAGGCTGCCTATGTTTCTTTTGTTTACAGTTTCCACACTTGAAATATCACATGATTCAACATGGCCCTGGCACCCTCTTACTTAGAAAATGAAACTTTCTTAGGCTGAAAATCTGAAATTTCTAGTGCATCTTATCTAACATGCTGGTTTGCCACCTGTTGTGGTAATTATTGAAAAGGCAGGACCAATTTCAAGTTACCGCTCTGGGGGAGAATACAAAATACAGCTTTTCTGGTTGCTGATTACGGGTCATGCTAATTAGGAAGGGTTTTGTCTTTGCTTTATTAGAAAAGATGGTTAGGCTCTGGACACCTTCCAGAGTCATATGAGTTACATTTGATAATAGGAGACTACCTGAAGGAGATTCAAGAGAATGAAACAAAGCAAAATTTAAAATAAAAAGTGAACAGAATTTCATCCTAACTAAAGATATCTCAATGATACTAAAACTTTGTTTTGAGATTTACACATTGCAGAATGTAGAGCTTTGATGAGTTTTGCCATCAGACCTGCTTGAACCCCTGGCCCTCAGGATCCAGTCCAAGATAGACATCAGAGCCTACAACCATCTGTGTGGACGGCTTCTTCATACCCCCCAGCCCTGGACTGTGGGGGACTGATGGTGGTTATTCTAAGGTCGTTTTCTGAGGAATTTAGAAATGGTCATAATTTAACAAGGAGGATTTAGCTAAAATTGGTTGTACAGCCACAACCTCCTTTGGTAAAAATCCTTATATTTGTTACTAAGCTAAGTTTATAATATTTACATTGATATAAAATTTATTTGATACAAGTTAAGATTTTCTTTGGCATAAATTTTCTTTATTGTTACAAAAATTTTTTAAAGTACAAGGCTTGGACCCAGTCCTTCTATTGATGCCATTACAAACTAATCTGAGATGATTAAACATAGGAATTAAGAGCCAAAGATCAAATTTATGGCTCCTACTTTACTGTTAGGATGTTTTCAAAATATTCTCATCAGAAATAGATGAGAAAAATTATCGGTAGTTCCATGTGGCCCTACGGTGCCTGAACTAATATGGGGGCAACTTCCCGGAGAGTCGGGGGCAGTGCAAAACTGGTGTAATACTTATGGCAACAGCCCCCTGTGGCTATTTAAAGCCACACAGGTCTGGGTTGTCCTTCTCTTCCTCCATCTTCCTTCCTTTGCTCTCCTACCTCTCAAAAACTCTCAGCCCGGCCTCCTTTTCTACTGTCCAATTACATGCTCAAGCCTTGTCTTTCATCTGCTCTCACCTGCTTACGGACAACAGTCTACATACATGTAATAAAAAGCTGTTTTGGGGACAACCGCATCAGAGCTGATGTGAGCGCGACGTGGGGCAGCAGCTGCCGGGTTGCCTGGGCGGCGGTTGTGGGACTTTACATCCCACCCCCTCCCGTCTTAATCAGTGACGAGGTCCGCTACGTAAACCCTTCGCTGCGGAATAAATAAAGAAGAAAACAGGGAAGGAACAAAACATTGATTACTCGTGTAATAATAATGAGCAACTGTGGCAGGAAAAACTATATGAGGACGAGTGTAAGGCAAATGGCCATGGAAACAGTTGAATCACAGCAGGATCGAAGTGTGACACACTCTGTGGCAGACAATAGCTCTGCTCATATGCAGACTGGCCAAATTTCTGTTCCTACTCTAGCTCAGGTTTCTGTAGCTGGATCAGGCACTGGAAGAGGCTCCCCAGCTGTGACTCTAGTACAGTTAGTTACCTTCAGGTTAAACTGTACAGGTTCAGGGAGTAATTCAGACACCACATCCATCGGTTATTCAGTCACCACAAATACAAACTGTTCAGGTAGCAACAATTGCAGAGACAGATGATCCTGTAGACTCAGAAGTAATCGATTCGCATAAACGTAGAGAAATTCTTTCACGAAGACCCTCATATAGAAAAATACTGAATGAACTTTCCTCTGATGTGCCTGGTATTCTCAAGATTGAAGAAGAAACATCAGAGGAAGAAAGGACACTACCTAACATTGCTACCATGGCAGAACCAACTAGCATATACCAGACTAGCACGGGGCAGTCCAATGAGGAGACTGACCTTGCCCCAAGTCACATGGCCGCTGCTACAGGAGATATGCCAACCTACCAGGTCCGAGCTCCTACTACCGCTTTGCCACAAGGTGTGGTGATGCCTGCCTCACCAGGAAGTCTGCACGGTCCCCAGCAACTAGCAGAAGAAACAACTCGCAAGCGGGAGGCTGACGAAGAACAGGGAAGCTGCCCAGCAGTGTCGCAGGCAGAAGAAAAAATATGTCAAATGTCTTGAAAATCGTGTGGCTGTGCTTGAAAATCAAAGCAAGACCATCACCGAGGATCTCAAGGCCCTCAAAGACTTTTATTGCCATAAAGCAGAGTAACTGTTTGACTTGGACCTTGTGGACTGTGAACTCTAATCGGGGCCGGCGATGCAGCATCCTCATAGTGGCCGTATGGACTTGTAGATGGGTCTCTTAACCTTGCTTAAGAATACAGTCTGCTGTAGGGTGTGAATTGGGAATACTGTTCAGCGGGCTGGAATGCAGCTTCCCTCGCATTACCACGCTTGCTCTATTGCCAATAGCATGCAGCATCCGTTTTGTTTGCCCTTCCGCTTCTAGCCCACACGCTGCTAAAGAGTGTCGACATCAAAAGAAAGAGTGTGTGAAGTGTCTGGAGAGTAGAGTCGCAGTGCTGGAAGTTCAGAACAAGAAGCTTATAAAGGAGCTTGAAACCTTGAAAGACATTTGCTCTCCCAAAACAGATTAGTAGAAATATTTAACTATGAACCGATTACAGCATGTGCAGTTGCTTTTGAATGCAATACAATATATAGCCGGCAAGAATTATGGCTTTTTTCCTTTGTATCATTCATGTAACTTTCTAAAACTAACATTCCTAAGATGCTTAGTTGTATTTAATTTGCTCTTACCTTTAAGGTCAATTTTTTAGAAGAGACAAACTGTAAAAAAAAAAAAAAAATGTATGTAACAAATTCTTAAAATGAAATATTTGTAAGACTTTGTTCCGGTGCGACATATTTGCAGTTCCTAGTCTCTCTGTTGTGAATAGTGCCCTATACAATACAAATTTTACAGGTTTTAAGAATCACAGGAAAAGATGATCAAAGGCAGTGCATCTCTCTAGTAGTATGATAAAATCAAACCACAGAGATACCTCAGGAAAGAATGAACGTAAGTGTATCCCAATGGTATGGCTACATGAGAATAGCTTACAAATTAATTTGTGCATTTATAGATTTTTTTTTTATAATCATCATTTTGGAAAGAAAATGTTGTATGCTGTCCTTGGGTGCCACAGTTGAAGACAGTTTTCAATAGAACCTGTTGGCTGCTCTTTGTACTATTTGGTGTTTTTTTTTTTTTTTTGTTTTTGTTTTTGTTTTTTTTTTAAGTATCTGTACATTCACTACAGCTTCCTACTATGTATGTAGCATGTATAGTTCTATAGAAGTTTGTGCTACTTTGCTATTATTTAATGAAAGAGACAACATATTTTTATTATTTGGGATGAGTTCCACAAGTATGAACTTATTGCTACACTGGGTCAACAGCCTTGCAAACACTGAGCCATTTCATCAGAGGACAACTTCTGGGCTCTAGGGACAGAGTTCAGTGTGGAGCACTTGCCTAGCATGTGCAAGGCTTCATGTTCAGTCAACAGCACTGCAACACAACTGGGTGGCATACAGTGTTTGAAAGGGAAGACTTAGAGCTCTGCACACAAGGTAGGGGGCAGAGGTCACAGGTCAGCCTTTGTGCAGTACTAGGCTTCCTGCAGATGGTCTGGAGAGTTTATGTCGATGACCCTCCATTGTGAATTTTTGCAACCTTAGGAATGTTAACATTTAAAAAACAACCCAAGCTGTCGTTTTTTATTTCACAACTTGGATCACTTTTGTTTTGCTTTTTGAAATATAGCTATGTACATTTATCATGTAGGTCCAGTCTGGCCTTAAACTCACAATTCTCTTGCCTCAGGCTTCTGAGTGCTTGGATTACAGATGTGGGCCAGAATATCCAGTATGAGCAAGTATTTTTTTTTTCTTATAAAATATTACTTTAAAAAAAACTGTTTTGGAAGCCAACGCACTAAGCAGATTAGACACACAGCTTTACTATGAACTGAAGGACAAACAATAAAACATTACTATAATGTACCAAATATGTGTTCATTCCATCAGTGTTTAAGTACTTACCAGTACCAGATGTATTCTGGGAATACAATTTCGAACGTGATAGATGTTGTCTTTGCTCCCCAACATTATTAATATGATGGGCGATACAATAAATATTTGCTAAATGGGGGTGTATGGCATACACCTCTAATCCCACCACTTAGAGAACAATGGCAAGTGGATCTAAGAGTTTGAGGTAAGCCTGCCCTACGGAGTGCATTCTAAGACAGCTGGGGCTACACAGAGAGAACCTGTCTTAAAAACAAAAACAACACATATATGGTCACCTGATTTTTGACAAAGGAGCAGTAAACATTCAATGGAAAAAGGACAGCCTATTCAACAAATGGTGCTGGTCCAACTGGCACTCAGCATGCAAAAGAATGAAAATAGACCCTTTCTTATCTCCTTGTACAAAGCTCAAGTGTAAGTGGATCAAAGATCTCCACATTAAACCAGATACACTGAAACTATTAGATGAGAAAGTAGGGAAAACTTTAGAACATATAGGCACAGGAGAAAATTTTCTGAACAAAACACCAATGGCTCAAGCTCTAAGGTCAAAGATTAACAAATGGGACTTAATGAGATTGCAAAGTTTCTGTAAGGCTAAGGACAATGTCAAGAAAACAAAACGGCAGCCAACAGAATGGGAAAAGATTTTTACCAACTCCACATCAGATAGAGGCCTAATATCTAAGGTATACAAAGAACTCAAAAAGCTAGACACCAGAGAATCAAATAACCCTATTAAAAATGGGGTACAGATCTAAACAAAACGTTCTCAGTTGAGGAATATCGAATGGCTGAGAAATATCTGAGGAAGTGCTCGACATCCTTAGCTATCAGGGAAATGCAAATCAAAACAACCCTGAGATTCCACCTCACACCAGTCAGATTGGCCAAGATCCAAAACTCAGATGACAACAGATGCTGGCGAGGTTGCAGAGAAAGAGGAACACTTCTCCACTGTTGGTGGGGTTGCAAACTAATACAACCACTCTGGAAATCAGTCTGGCGATACCTCAGAAAATTGGACATAATACTACCTGAAGACACAGCTATTCCACTTCTGGGCATATACCCCAGAGACACCTTAGTACACAACAAAGATATATGCACCACAATGTTCATAGCAGCTCTATTTATAATATCCAGAAGCTGGAAAGAACCCAGATGTCCTTCAGAAGATGAATGGATACAAAAATTGTGGTACATTTACACAATGGAATACTACTCAGCCACCAGAAACAATGACTTGACCAAATTCTTAAGAAAATGGCGGCATCTAGAGAATATCATTCTGAGTGAGATAACCCAATCACAAAAGAACAGACATAATATGCAGTCACTGATAATGGGATGCTAACCCCAGAGGCTCGCACTGCCCCAAAAACAACTCACAGACTGTATGAAGTCCAAGAAATAAAGAAAACAAAACAAAAAAATCTCTATACAACAAGAAAACTTTGACTATTTCCATGTTACATTTTGTTTTACATGTACTTTATGCTCATTGTAACTATTAAGTTTTCAATTCATACTATCAAACCTTTAAAAAAATCAAGTACTGACTAAAAAATATATTCATACAGTTTTATGTAAAAATTATTTTAAAATCTGAAAAAAAGTACTGACAAAAATGTATAATTTATGCAAAAATGCTTAAAATCTGTACATTTATCTTTGTTTTGTAAAATAAAGTTGTTTAAAAAAAGGTTAAGTAGCAAGAAAAAAATTTAATTTTAAAAGAATAAAGCTTAAATCTTGGATGACAAGGAAAAAATAGAAAGGGTAAAATATATTTTCAGATTCTAAATTTAATACAGAAGAAAAATCCACATTTCAGCCTGCAGATGGGGCATTGATAATGTTCAAATAATAAAAAAGTATGGTGATCTTGAAAAAAAATTAAAAAAATAAAAAAAATAAAAAAAGAAATAAAAAAATAAAGAAAGAGAGAAGTATCGGGTGAAGAGTCTGCTGTGGAGCTAGGATGTGGGAACGGATGATAAGTCCAGTCAGTTCCTGTGGAGTGACAATCTAGTTGAACTACAATGAGTCAGGACTAAATACAAAGCTGTGGATAAAAGGGAACCAAATAAGCTTAGTGTAGCTGAGGTGGCGAGGATGATGGGATAAAGCATGTGTTCAAGTGACAAGGTAGTGCCAGCCCAGCCCAGGAAGGCACTAAAAACCACATACATTCAGGAGCTGGACATCTCTACGATATGTGATGTGACCAAATCGGTTGCATCAAGCAGAAGGGTTGCTCACGGTTCACTAATTCCAGATGCATCCTCTGCTCCTGCTGGAGAGCGGATCCCCACGGGGCCCTTCATCCGGGCGATCTGCCCCCTGGCTTCCAGCAGGGCTCCAGTCCGTGGGTTGTCCATGTTCTGGGTCCCCTTGTTTCAGTACTAAATCTGCCACAGTGTGACACCTTGACCACAGGTCCTGCCAGATGCCCTGCTATGGCTCCAGCTGCCTCTGAGTAACCATTTGTTTCCCCTTCAGGCCCTACAGATGAATGAAGCTTCACTTACTTCTAGTTTCCTTAACCCTGACCCACCTCTCTAACGAGAGCCGTTGTCAAAGCTTTCATTTATCACCATTTGAGGCAGTCTATTTTCTTTTGGGTTCTTACTGATAAAGATCTTGCTGGAGACCAAATACTGTAGTGCAAAGTTGTAATCTCAGCATTCAGGAAGTTGAGGCAAAAGATTCATGAGTTCAAGGCCCACCTGGCCTATATGTCAAGACCTGTCTCAAAAAAAAAAAAATCAACAAAACCCATCTTTAGCTTCTTTATAGAAAACAGTTTGGGGGCTAGAAAAAGACTCTCTTCTGGCAGCCTTCAGATCAAGGTGTAGAACTCTCCGGTTCTCCAGCCTGCACCGTGCCATGTCTGCCTGCACACTACCATGTCTGCCTGCACACTGCCATGTCTGCCTGCACACTGCCATGTCTGCCTGCACACTGCCATGTCTGCCTGCACACTGCCATGTCTGCCTGCACACTGCCATGTCTGCCTGCACACTGCCATGTCTGCCTGCACACTGCTATGTCTGCCTGCACAGTGCATGCTTCCTACCATGATGATAATGAACTAAACCTCTGAAACTTCAAGCCAGGCCCAATTAAGTATTGTTCTTTATAAGAGTTGTCTTAGTCACGGTGTCTCTTCAAATCGATGGAAGCCCAAACTAAGACAACAGGCTTGAGGCCGCTCATGAGAAGGACCTTGTAACTCTGCAGACTAGAGAGGACTATACCATGGGCTGAGGTTGCGGGACAGATGTTGTGGGATTAGGACTAGATCTGGGCAAAGTCCCCAGTTAGCTTTCCCATATCATACTCATCTTTGGCCCCAACTAAAACCTTTCACTTTTGTGGCTCTTTTTAATGGTAAAAGGGCTCTATCAGCATATTTTCTCACACAATAGAGTACAAAGAGTAATAATGCTTCTCCTGGTTCAACTTCTTCCTTGGACTATTTTGGCTAAAATATCAAAGACTTGGATATCATTCCCATTTTGGCTCATTTTTAAATCAGTGACGGGAACATCTACTAGTTCAATAGAGTCTCCAACACAGAGAGGAATGTAGATTCTAGAGACACTTGGAAAACACAGTAGAGAAGATTCAGTTCTCCATTAAGTGGAAATCTGTAGGGTAGAGGATGTGGAGAAAAAGACGAGCTCAAAAAAACTGTTTAAGTTCTTATTTGGGTAATTGATGTTGACATTTGCTGGAGTAAGGAGGACAAAGTGAATGGAAAATGCTTCTATTTAAAGTATGACATACCAAGATGCTGGTGGGCTGTTCCATCACATTTTAAAGGACAAAAGGATCTGTTATAGGTAGTCTGGACTGTGGCAGAGATTTGAGGATCATTGCCTGACAAATGTGAACAGAATAGTCTTAGGGATGTTGCATAAGGAGAAAAAATGGTTTGAAACTGAGGTCCACCATAACCCCCTTTTAAATATGACAGTTACAAGAGTAACAATCTGGGTCCTGGTCACCCCAATAAACCAAGTTCAGTCACTGTTGTAAAAATTTCTCTGTGGTGACGGGAAACAAGGCAACATCTGCCTCCTTTCCTAATAAAGCTGCAAACAGTCTGAGGTCCAGTTCATACCAGGTCCCTCAGGCTTACATACAGAGCAATGAGTAAGAAGTTAGGAGCATGAGGCAGTCACACTAGAAGGTGCACAACCTACATGGATGATAACACCTCCATGGCTCTAAAGATGGAGCCCCCTTCCTGGAGCTATTTTCAATTAGAAAAGAATTATATACAACGGGTTAGAGAGGCATGGCTGGATACTTGGATGGGAGTCCCATGACTTCCCTTGTCTCTCCTTCTATGAGGACTATCAACAGTTAATAAACCTGCAAGACCTCCTGTGATAATCTGTTGCAAGTGACACAGCTGAACTTGGGAGGATGACAGTTTGACTCAGAAATAGTCTTGTACACATTATATGGCTGTCAACTAATATATTGTGAAGTTATCAACAGTCAACAAGTCAGCTGTGGTGATCTTGTACTGGCAGGCACAGCTGAATTCATGACAATACTGTTTGTCTTGGAGAACAATGCTGTGTCTGAGCCGCCCATCCTTAACAAGCCAATTATGCAAACGATCAATGGTGAAAAGCAGAAAGAAGAAATTTGTTCTATGTGGCCACATTAAAAGGAGAGACAAAAAGACACAGTGACCTCCCAGGTTTGTATTCTCCATGTGGCCACACCAAAAACTTTTACCCCGCTTTTCACTGTTGTTACCTGATTGAAGGAGGGTGTACTCTAGTTTATTGGGTCCAGGAGATCTGAGGCTCTGACTCTTAATTAAATCTGACTATAAACTTAGGGACTGTGAAGAGCCAAAAGACATTTTTGCATGTCTGCCATGTACAGTAATTTGACCCCAGCGCGAGAAGCGATGAGACAGCTCAGCCTGACAGGAGTTCGAATGCTTTTCAGGAGAAATACTTTGGGATGCAAAACATAAGCTTTGTCCCAACTAATCAAAATATATAAGAAGAACTCTCTGTTCCAGGAATGTAACATTTGTCAGAGAAATGAACAGTGCTGCTTTTATTTAGACACAGGATCCTCCTCAAGTCTTTGAAGAAAATTGACTTGTCAGAGGACTTTATAAACAGATTTTTTTTACTTTGTACATGTGTTTGTGTGCATGCATATACACCTGTACAGAAGTGCATGCATGTGTGTGTACCTGAAAGTGCAGGCTGAGGTTGGTGTCTAGAGTCTTCCTTAATTGTTCTGCCTGAATCTTTCAGAAAGTCTCTCAGTCCAACCCAGAGATTAATATGGCTAGTCTTGCTAGTCACCCTGTCCCAAGAATATGCTTTCTGAGGCTGGAATCACAAGGTAGCCCTCACCTCCAACTGCCACTTATGTATGCCTAGGGATCTCAACTGTAGACATCTTTGCCTGCCTGTCAATTTACCCAGTAAGCCTGGCACAAAGAAAACCAAAATGCACAAAGGAAAAGAATAAAAAGAAAAAGGAGGAAGGAAGAGGAAGATGAAGAAGAAGAAGAAGAAGAAGGCAGGAAAAAGTACAGTCAGTCATCTGAATTAACAATGCTCAAACTAACTTTCTACTGCAAGTATCAAATACTAATAATATGATATACCTGAAAAAATTTTAAGTTAAAGCACCCAGAAAGGTGGCTTCCCTTCTCCTCCTTTTACATCACCACATCCCTGTTGTCTAAAGTGCTCTTCTGAAACAAAAATCTTTCAGGAACTATGAATAGATCTCGCAACCTTTCTTCCATTTCCTCTGTGTACAGCAGGCAGCAGCATCCCACACAAAGGCATGAGATTTGGAGTCAGGGTGACTCCGACTCAAATATGAATGTTAGCATCAGCTAGAAGTATCACTTTGGGCTGACTATTTAACTTTGCTGACCCTTGACTGTGGTATCTTTGCATTAAGAATTCTCCTGGGATTTTGGTGCAAGCTAAATGATATAATATGTATAAAACCCCGAATGAATAGATGCATGATAAATGGTGTTTATGAAGGTATTTAATGTGGAGATAAGATCAGTCCATCAAAATGCAGCAAAAAGCATTCCCTCAGAGAGAGAGAAAATAGGTGTGGACAGAACAAGAAAATGCCAGCACTTTTAATTCCCTAATAAGGGAAGCTGTGGGAGTTCAGAAGGCCACTTGGGATGCTGAAGTTTGCAGAGTGTAACGCACTATATCCATCAATGGATGCACTGTTTGAGCTTATTTCGAGACTTGCTCTGGAGACGAGCTTGGCCCCCACTTCAGACTTAAGCATGTTTGTCTTAGAGTGTCTTCCAAAAGCCCTTCTCCAGGGAGGGGCTGGTCACACAGCACTGTTTAAAGGAAAAAAGAAAACAAGCCCAAGAGTAAAAATACTATGGCCTAAGAACAAGAAGAGACATAATCTTTTGAGTTACTGCACTGTGTACTTAAATGGGCAAACCATTCCAAGGCACCTTCTCCAATCAAAAGCTCGACTAGAGTTAATGCCATGAAAGAAAACTACCTGTGCTGCTCATGGGTAATTGAAAGTCTCACGCAGAAAAAGGCTTCCTGCCCAGGACACTCCGTGTCCATCAGAAGCAAAGTCTGCCTGCATCATTACCCAGGCAGTTCAAATCTGCCGCTAACTCCTTTATTCTTTAACATAAATATATATGCTTGCTGTATACTTAATAAACTCATCAATTACAAACACCACCAAAAGCATGACTATAATAGATCATTCTCCATGGGGAACACAGAACATGGCTAGAAATCACCTGTTTCAAGAGTTCAAAGTTCATCAAAACTCTGTTCCCATTCAAATGAAACTTGAACTCCTTTTCAGGGATCCTCTCCAAAATTCCAAGTTTTATCAACTCTCTGGCTCAATGTATAAACAAAAACCTGTTTGTTTGGGTTTTGTTTGTTTGTTTGTTTGTTTTGTGTTTTTTTGGTTTTTTTTGTTTATTTTTTGTTTTTTTGCTTGGGTTTTTTTTTTTTTTTTTTTTTTTGGTTTTTTTGTCTTTTTGTTTTTTTAAGCTGCCATGACAAATTACCTGACAAGGGCACCTTGGAGAAGTATCGGTTTATTTAGGCATACAGTAGCAGAAATTTAGTCCACTATCACTGTGTCTATGGCCCTGGTGGATAGGTGAGGATTCTTGTATAGGCAGAGGAGCAGCTGAAAATGAAACCTGGAGCAGGGCAGGGATATGAGCCTCAAGGCCAACTTGGTCACACCTGCCACTGTCCATCCCTGAGTCCCAGAGTCCTACCGCTTCCATAAACAATGCCACCAGTTAGTTAGCAAGCATTCAGACACATGAGCCAGTGGTTGGCAGTTCACATTCAAACTGAAATGACTGGTCTGGGGCTTAGAAGAGCTGTTCAAAGGAAAGGAGGTTCCCAGATGTTATATCTAAGATGACTCAACCATGCTCCGGGCAACCAGCTGTTGGGGAAGACGGGCCTACACCATGAAATTATTATCCTAGACGAGCTGCTTCTGGACCTGTGTGGGCCATGGCCCTCACAGGAGCTGCATATCAGATAGTTACTTTGCAACTTATAAAAGTAGCAAAATCACGGTTATGAAGTAACCATGACTGGAGTCACTTTGAATCTTTCAGAATCCGCAGATGGAAACAACCTCCCTGGAGCAGGGACACTTGGCAGTCTCAGTGCCATTACCCTCAGGTTCCTGGAGCCCGCTGTTTCTCAAACTGGTCTCTATAGGTTCTCAGTATTAACATGAGTCACCCAATGCCATTCCAATAAATATCCCTTTTCTTCTGAAGTCAGGAGAGTGCTCCAAGCCACTCATTGCTGGAACACTGAATTGCTACACAGTTTACACAAAAAGAGGATTATAAAGCCAAGTGGGTCAATGATGCTACTTCCTGGGGTGGGGGGGGGGTCCTGAAGGCTCTGCCAACTACTTTCCTAGACTCCTGTGTAGTTGCAGCTCAACTTTCGTCAAGGACTGGTGTTGGGGAAAAGACAAGGAGAATAGAAGAAGAGAGAGGCTGTGGGTAGAGCTGGAGGTGGAGAGGACCATGGACTTCAAAGTTTTCACAGCCTCAGGAAGTGCACAGACTTTCAGCATCCTGGAAGACAGTGGGCACACTGTTTACTGGCAGCAGCAGTCACAAAAGGTGACCGGACAGTCTTGTGTTGAAACTCAGCTCCAATATCTACTTATGTATTGGACAAGAAAAATAAGTCTCGGTTTCCTTCATAGGGACATTAAGTAGATGAGATGACATAAAGCTGTGTGAGTAATGACATATGAAAAGTGCGTTCAGTAGGCATTCTGGGCATTTTAGCTTTCTGCAGCACCCTCACTTGGCAAGTGCCAGAGTATGGTTTGGATTTATGAACAAAGATGCCTGAGATTTTTGTCTCAGTCAATCTTGTCCTAAGATACAATAAAAATATGAACAGACAACAACAGCGGGGTCACAGCAGAAATAAAGTCTAGAAATCCTAATTTTCAGAAGAGAAATGTGATCCAAAACTAACCTCTCACTTTGGGATAACCTGAGTCAAATGTGAGTAAGGAGTCCTACTCAGAAAAGCCACGGCCCCGTGCAAGAGGGCAATACACGCAGTTTTAGAAGAAAGCTCTTACTGCAGATATTTTCACATCTGGGTTATTTTTTTATCTATTTGTTATAAAATGTCATATTTCCCAAGATTTTATATGAGTCATAGCAGATGTTTGGAGAGAAAACATATCACAGCATCTCCTGTGCCCTTTCGGAGCACAGACACTAAAGAGAAGCATTTGGAGTCAAAAAGAAATAACTGGAGATGGCTGAGAGGCCTGTATAAAGCCTTTGCACAAAAGGATGCTGATTTTGGACTGCTGCATCCTATATCACCAGTTAAGGAAAACACCTTCAAGGAGCCTCACCTCTGGCCATCTAAGTTTTAATGAGAAAGCACAGGATCTCTTCCTAAGTTACCCATGATTCTGTAAGGTCTCCTGTACTTTAGAGAAAGCTCTCTCCTCGTAAGGTATGGTCTCTTATATTCTGAGCTGGTGTGATCTTGCTTCTTGCCCCTAAGAAAAGTCTCAGGAAAAAGTCTGATTGGTGTGAGCCAGTGCATCTGGCTAGTGAGAAAGACATCCAAGGAGAATACGTGAACCTTTGATTACAGCCCCTTATTTTCAATGTAGCTATTGATATAAAAGTACTTGTTTTCACATTTTTCCTTCAGCACATTTCATCATAACTTGAGTAGCCATAACTGCAAATTACCAGAAAGGCCCCACTTTTGACAAGTGAGCACAAAACTAAGAATGTTTGCTGTCCTATCTGACCTAGCAAAAGATAGAGCTTAGCATAGAAAGCTCTCCTCTCCTCTCCTCTCCTCATTTCTTCTTTCTCCACCCCTTTCTCTGCTCCTATCAGCTCCCCTTTCGTGGATTTAAAGAACAAACTGAGTGTCTCTACCTCCAGGTGAGGCAATACATTGTGGCTGGGCAGAAATTGCCTATTTCTCTTACATATCTGTATTGTTCTTGAGAGAACACAATTTACAGGTTGGGACAGCGCAGGTCTGCCAATACAGAATGGGCTAGTTCTTGGTAATTCCTGTTTACAGAGGTCTTTCAGATGGCCAGAAGGCTGAAGACTGCTCTCTCACGTGTTGTTAATGGAGGCTGCGCAGGTAGACAGTTGTCTCTACAACCTGTCTCAGTTCTGAAAGCCACGTTGGGCTTCTTATATTTCCAGATAATATTGGTCATTCTCAGATTTCTGACAGGGTTGAAGACTAATTATAGTCTCAGGCTGTTTAACTTTGAGAGGACATATTTAATTAGATGGTTCTCAGATGGTATACAAACTAACCAGGACATAACATAGATTTTAAGCCCTTCTTAAACTGGAATATATATAGCACGTTCTATTTAATTGACAAAAATGTTGGACTGGCTATTAGGTTCTTGTGTTCTTTATAATTACAAAATGGTAATAGCTCAGCTTATATTTGAGAGAAAAGTTCCTTTTTTTTAGTTAGACAGAAAGGGTGAAGTGTAGGCAGGCAGCTGTCTTTATGCTGGTAAAGGCAGGCACAAGATAAAATGAGACCTGTCATTAGATGAGAAAAAAGGGTAGGTAGGAACAGAGTTTTAGAAAGGAGGAGAGAGAGAGAGAGAGAGAGAGAGAGAAAGAGAGAGAGAGAGAGAGAAGAAGAAGAAGAAGAAGAAGAAGGAGGAGGAGGAGGAGGAGGAGGAGGAGGAGGAGGAGGGAGGGAGGGAGGGAGAGAGAGAGAGAGAGAGAGAGAGAGAGAGAGAGAGAGGGAGAGAGGGAGGGAGGGAGAGAGGGAGAGAGGGAGGGAGAGAGGGAGGGAGAGAGGGAGGGAGAGAGGGAGGGAGAGAGGGAGGGAGAGAGGGAGGGAGGGAGAGGGAGAGAGGGAGGAAGGCAAGATGGAGGACGAAGATGAACCATCTCCCCATGGCTCTGCATAACTACAGGTTGTTATGAATATTCTATAAGGGTATATAAATATTTGTATAGGATGATTTGTCTTGTCTAGGATGTATAGGATTTCTCTTGTATAGGGTGATTATATCATATCATTTGGCTCTGAGTTTATGGTATGGATGTTTTGTGTTGTGTAAAATTTACTAAGAAAATCTGAGATTAAAACTGTTGCTAAATTACAAGTTTCTAGAATTTTGAACTTGTCGGGCTGGCTGGCGTGTGGGTAGAGTTCTTTGTTGTCCATCTGCCAGGAGAGCGTGTCCACGGCTTATGGATGGCAAAGGGGGCTGTTGCTGGGACCAGAGAGCCGGGTCTCTGAGACCAGAGAGTCAGGGACTTCCTGCACAAGAGTCTAGTAGCACAGGAAATCAGACCAGTAATCAACAGATGAGATCTCCCCAAACCAAGGTGAGACTGAAGTTGGAGGAATGAAAGGGATAAGAGAAAGGATATGATTATATGATATATATATATATATATATATATATATATATATATATATATATATATATATATAAAATTCTCAACACCCCTAGTCATTGGGGAATTATAAGTTAAAACTACTTTAAAATTCTTTCTCACCCCAGTAGGAATGGCCATCTCAGGATTATAAATGCCACCAATCCTGAAGGAAATCTATAAACTCTTGGTGGGAATGTAAACTAGTCTAGCAACTTTGGGAATCAGTCTGAAGGTTTCTCAAAAAACAAAACAAAAACTAAACAGACCTGCCATGTGATCTAGTATGGTGGTTTGAATAAATATGGCCCCCATAGGCCCATAGGGAGTGGCACTACTAGGAGGTATGGTCTTGTTGGAGTGTGACCTTGTTAGAGAAAGTGTGTTACTGAAGGGAGGGTTTTGAGGTTTCAGAAGCTCAAACCAGGCTTACTGTCTCTTCCTGCTATTTGTGAATCCAAATGTAGAACTCTCAGCTCCTTCAGCACCATGTCTACCTGTGAGCTGCCATATCTCCCACCATGTAGACCAAACCTCTGTAAGCCAGCCCCAATTAAATATTTTCCTTTATAGGAATTACCATGGTCATGGTGCCTCTGCACAGCAATAAAACCCTAATTTAGGTGCCCAACTATACCACTACTGGGCATACTCCCAGCATCCCACTGTAGAGAGATGTGCACATTCATCTTTCCTGCTGCTGTGTTCAGAATAGCTAGGAAATGGAGTTAAATTCTAAGTCTATCAACATATGAATGAGTAAGACATCAGGGGCACATACACTCAATGGCATTTCCCTGGGCTGTAAAGAAAAATGAAACCATGAAATTTGTAGATACATAGCTAGATCTGGAAAGAAAATATGTGAGGTGAGGCAAGGCAGGCCCAGAGAGACAAAATCTGCATCCTCTCATATAAAGATCCTAGGTTCAAATCTCTGGTTTCGTGTGTTTAAGTAGGTGGAAGCCAGGTAACCAGAAAGCGGTCTTTTGGTGGGGGGCATACATGTTGGGGAGATAAATAGTCGGTCATAGGTAAAGCAAAAGTAGAGATGTGAAATGCTATAGGCAGAAAAGTGTAAGTGGGAAGGGGTGTGTGGATGTGGGGAAAACAGGAGGTGGAGGGGAGGGTTTCCCCACAGGAACAGCTGTGTGAAAACCCATAAAAAACTGGCCAATCAATAGGGAAAGAGGGTGGTCCGATTGTTCATCTGAGACAAATCTATTGCAGAGCGGAAGAATGCTCTTCTGTGTTCGGGGCAGGGATGACACAGACCTTGTATCAGCCACTTTTCGAGATTAGGAACAGTGTGCAATTCCAGGAGAGGGAGATTTAGCTCACTGAATCAGTTCTGCTAAACAGCGACAAGATGACTCAGAATTCTGTGTCCACGGCATCTTCAGCATCTTACTCACACACTCGACACCTGGCATGTGATATCTGTTTCTTTCAGTCCCCGTCCCTTAAGCTGCAATGTGAACACTGAACTTGGGCTATCATAGACGAGCACTGTGGGGCAGAGATGTACTGGCTTTGGCTATGAACCAATAAATGGATATCCTCTTTGGAAACTCAATTTGATTCACTCTAGACCAAACATGCCAAGCAGATGCAGATGATCAACTAACAAACATAAGAAACATACAGTTACATTTCTTACTTATGACCCGTCTCTAAGGTAACAGCAACCCAACCTCGGCTGTCCTGAGCATCACAGATCAGGTTTCCTTTTTGCAATGTAAAGGTTTTCCAAACAGAGATTTTACTGATAGAACATCTGGAAACTAGACTGCACTATATTTTCAAGTTGTGTTCAGAAGTTTTTTGGAAAGTTTTTTTTTTTTTTTTTGTTTTGTTTTTTTGCTGTATACAACCTAGTAAACTACTGTGCTTGAAAGGATTTTTAAATGATTGGAAGGATGTTGTCCCGGAGAGGAAAGGGGGCTAAAGGGAGGTAACCGCTGTTTAAGGGATAGTCCCGTACTGCCAATGCCACACTCCATGGGAGAAAAGATTTCTGATGGACGAACGCTACTACAAAGTCTAAGAGTCTAAATGTCTTCTTGATACTACTTTAGCATTACTTAAAGTGGCATATTAAAAACACCACATTTTCTCACCATTACCCACAATTCTGGTTTCAGGTGTCAGCTAAATACTAAATGTTACATGTCTGTAAGTTGTTTTGCACACTCTCAAACACAGTAGCATCAGAACTTTGTTTGTTCATTTTGGACCACAGAATCCTCATATTTCAATGTTCTCCCCCAAGTGCAATGCAGATATCAGAATAGACACAAACAGGAAACCCATAATCTAAACTGTTTGTGTTATTGTAAAGGATAATGTATGACATATGTTTAGGCAGTGATATAAATAACCTTATTTCCTGTTGGAAAAGAAAAAACTCCATATGGTCCAACAACCCTGCTACTGGACACACAGCATAGGAGCTGATCATTGTAACACAAAACTTAACAGATGGAAGGAACTTAAGTGCCCATTAATGGAAATGGATAAAAAACGTGGCGTATTAGTCTGGAGAGATAGTTCAGTGGGTAAGAACACTTGATACTCTTACAGAGGACCCAGGTTCAAGTCCCAGAATCTATATGGTGGATTATAACTATCTGTAGTTCCAGTTCCAGAGAATCAGATGGTCTCTTCTGGCCTCCACAGGTATCGGGCACAAATGTGGTGTACATACATACATACATACATACATACATACATGCTAAATATTCATATGCATGAAATAAATCATTAATTTTTGGTTTTTTGTTTTTTGAGACAATTTCTCTGTATAGGTAGCCATGGCTGTTCTGGAAACAAGGCTATCCTTGAGTGTGCCACCATTGCCTGGCTGATTTTTTTTAATATCATTTCTTCTTCTTCCTTTTATTTAATGGCTCCTTGTTGTCAGTTTGTGGATAGCAACTTATGTCTTGGCAACAGCCTGGGCTGTTTGGGGATTTCCATGGGACCCCTTAGTCCAGCAACTCAATTGAACTGGATGTTAGCCACTATAGTTACTGGAATTGGCTTATAGTTGGAAATTTGGTAGCAAGCCATAACCAGTTAGAACTATTTCTCCCTCCCTCATTATTTGGAGACGTCATTAGGATTGCCTTCATGTATCTTAGTAAGTTTCCACTGCACTAGGTTCCCACATTACCCTTCAAACGTTCCTCAATTCTAGCTGCCTCGCCCCATAGTATCTCTCTCAGTCCTCCTCTCCTTCCCCCCTCCCCTCCTCAAACGAAGGAAACATGACTATACATATTCATGTAGAAAAAGCATCTGAAGGGAGAAGAACATCCCTGAATAGCTTAAGGTTATAGTTCAAGGAAAGATCTCCATGCTGCTGGGTTCCTAGTGCGGTAATAGACACCATGACCAAAAATCAACTTGGGGAGGAATGAGTTTATGTCAGCTTACAATTGAGGTCAACTGTAAGGAATTCGGAGCGGGAACTCAAGGCAGGAACCTGGAAGCAGGAACTGAAGCAGACCTTAGAAAAGTGCTGCTTACCAGCTCGTGCTTTATGACTAGCTTAACTTGTTTTTTTGTTACTGTTGATTATTTGTTTTGTTTGGCTGTTTTCTTTTTAAATTCATTTCAGAACCACCCGCCCAGGGGTGGTACCACCCACAGTGGACTGGACACTCCAATAAAAATCATTAATCAAGAAATTGCCTCTCAGTTCAGTCTTCTAGGGGCATTTTCTCAATTGAAGTTCCAAGATGAACCTTGTTTATGTCACGGTGACAAAAACTAACTAGCAGGACATGGAGTCCATGTTGCAAGGATTAAAATGACAGACAGGGACAGCTTTGGGCATGCTCACACTTTGGTTTTGATGAATCTTTGGCTTTTGGACCTTCTTTGCTCTGGTATAATGAATCTGAGTCTAAGCAAATAGGAGATATAGATCTGCAAAAGAACAAGAGTTTCCCTGCACCATCTCAAGATGAATTAAAAAGAGGAGACTCTAGGAATATACTCTACCAGAGAGAAACTTTGTACACAAATTTAAATTACCCAGATTCAAAAGACTTATCTTGCAGTCACTGAGAATCAGAAGGCTGTCAGTGTGGTAGTGCGGCATGCCTTTAATTCCAGCACTCAGGAGGCAGAGTTTAAGGGCAATATGGTCTACAAATTGAGTTCCAGGACACCTAGACCTGCTACACAGAGAAACCCTGTCTCAACTGGATTTCATGCCCTCAGAGAGACATTACTAATAAGTCAGATATCCTTAGGAAGTACTTGGGCTGTGGGCTGGATGGCTTTTGTGGGCTTCTTCATGCTCTGAGTTTTCAGCTCTGCTCTGGGTCCACACAGCCTGATTTCATAGGCTGCCCTTGTGGAAAGCCTCTTTCAGGAAAAGTTTCGTAAGCGTTCACTGAGTGATGAGCTTCAGTAAGTAGTTCTGCCTCTTGTACAGGGAGTGAGGGAAAGTGACACATCTGCGGTTCTCCGGCTCAGCTATGAGTGTGGAATGCAAGGTCCGTAAACGCATCTTATCCAAGGACTCCAGCCGAAGGGTCAGTCACTCTTGGAGCAGATCCAATGAGAGACAAGTTAATGTGTTTCTTTGCTGACTTCTCTCTTTACCTGGCCTCCATGGAAAAATGGTATCTTCCAGTTTTAGGTGTAGCTAATTGTGCTCCTTGGGAGGTATACCCTTGGGGCTATCAAATCAAAGAGAAATAACTATGGATCTCTAGAGTAATTTAGTACTTATTTTAAAATAGCACAATACTATGATAATACTATTCATTGCATTATTGAGAATGAGTAAACTGGAGCTGGAGGGATGGCTCAGCTCTTAGATTATCTGTTGCTCTTGCAAAGGACCCAGGTTTGGTTCTCAGCCCCCAAATGGCAGATCCCCGTCACCAGTAACTCTGTTCCAGAGGATCAGATTCACACTGGTGCACACACATGTACATAAAATATCTCTTTAATTAAGAAGAAAATGAGAAAATTTTGCACACTCTATAAACCATCATTTACACTGTGTTGGGGGTCAGGAAATAATGGGAATGTTATTATGAATTGAAGACATTGTCAGTGCCTCTGTACAAGTGGGTGGGGTGGGCAAGCAACCAACATTCTGGGTCCTGCTCCTCTCAGAACATTCCTTAGATGTGGGGCACAATGGGGCATCTTGATGGATTGGCAGTTGTTTGCATTTTTTTCTGTAGAACTCTGGTGTCTGGAAGCCTCCCAAGACGAGAAGATTTAAGCAATTGTGTGTCTCTAACATCTGGAGGTGGGCATACTGGGAGGTTGGCATACATGGTACTTTTGGTTAAAGTTTGATCTTAGGGTCTGGTATGGTGGCATACCTCTTCAATTCCAGCAGAGATGATCTCTGAGTCCCAGGCTAGACACTATCTCAACAACAACCAAAAAAAAAGTCCAAGAAAATGTTTGTGTTCTGGAAAAGTTCTGAGGTGTGCTAAGCCAAGCTAAACTTGTCAGATGCCTGAAATCTTTTCTCTGGGAAGTGCTGTCTCAGCTCTAACTGACAGAGATAGGGATGTGGCCTCAAGTATTTCCAAAAGCAGGACAGAGAGGGAAAAGTTAAGAAGTGACTGTTTTATTTGGTCTGGTTCATATTTCTCATTGGTAAATACAGAGTTTCAAACACAACTAAAAACTATGTTATGAAGACTACATAGATTTACTGAGATTCATCTCAGAAAAGAGTACTAAATAGCAGCAAACCATGTTCACTCAGAGCCAAAGTGCACATGCCCTTTGAGTTGAATATAATCTGTACCCATAGACTTGAACATATGCTTAATCAACCGTCTCATAATTCCATTTATAAATGCAAATTCCTCATGCAAAGAGAAATTAAGTTAACTGGCCCCCACCTTTTCAAGTCAACCTTATAACATTAAACTTTTGCTTAAATTTTAATCTTTGCTTCATCTCTGAACCTGGGTGGAAAAATAGACTCTTTAAGCCAGTGAGTGGTTCTCAACCTGTGGGTCTCAACTCCATAAGGGTCTAATGACCCTTTCACAGGGGCCTCCTAGGACCCCTGGAAAACACAGATATCTATATTACTATTCACAACAGTAGCAAAATTACTGTTATGAAGTAGCAACAAAGATTGGGATGGCCATGACACAAGCAGCTATATCTGGAGGACAGCACCTTGAGGAAGGTTGAGAACCACTGCTTTAAGCAACTTTAAAACTTTAAAAAATATGAAATCATCCACATGGGTGGATTGTTAAGTCACATCTGTCTTTCCAAATGTCCCTGCTTACATGCTTAATAAATCCAACTTTGCCTTATAATGATTTAACCTGAACTTCTTTTCTACAGTTTAAAGAAGATTCCAACCACAGACAGGGTGGGGTCCTCTAGATGGGGACCACCACAGGCTATAAATAGCAGCACCACACTAGTCTCCCGCTGCCACTAATACCTCCTATTTCAGAATCATTGTGGCTTATGCACTGTCTTTACGGTCACTAACGGGGAACTAAGGGAGACAGTGAGCCATGCTCGTGACTTCCACAGGCAAACCCTGGGCTCATCTGTGGCCTTGACCCCATTCATTTGGTAAACAGTGCTTTTCTTTTCTAGTTATGTTCTTTGTCACAGCACAAAGTGAATGAGCAAACGGGCTGGGAATGATATCAAGCATTCGTTTGCTTGGTGACTTCCTCAGATGGGGTAGCTGTCTGATGGTCAGGGGATTTTTTTTTCCACCCACTAACCCATGATTCAGTAGGCTGAAGCCTGTCTGGTGAATAATGGGTAATGAGGAAAATCCTCCCAGGAGTCTTCTCTGTTCTCTTTATCTACTTTCCACTCTTCATTAGTGAGCAAACCTGATTTCACTGTTTTCTTAAGGACTGTAGCAAGTGCAGTGACATCTTTTAAAACTGAGTCATGGGACATGTAACTTACTCTTCCTACCCTGTGGTAAGGGCACTGTGAATGTCCTCCATCTGTCTCTTAGTTTCTCCGTCCTCTGTTCTCTCAACCCAATCACATCTCCTCACAGAGCTGAAGGTAGTATGACCTGGCATTCCTGTTCCTCTCCTAAGATATACCACCCTCCACCCTCCACCACACAGCGCACATTCCTCCGGGTTCATCCAGTCTGGCAAGCTGTCACCTCAGGCTGTGGCTGCCTGTCACTAGGGATCCGTTCCTGGTGCTGCTTAGCTGCTGAGAGCGGGCAAGGAAGTTGGCTCTGCTTCAGCTCCTAATCCGTATCTTTGCAATGAAGTTTCTAAGCAAGAAAGCAAATACCACTTATCCCTAGAAACATAACTTTATTTATTTATTTTTTATTTAGGCTACCTTGTTTGGTCTATGTGGGAACCACAGATTTTTATTGTCTTTATGATGACTTTACATCATAAGAAGTAATCACCTTAGTCTAGTTATCCTGGGATTTTCGTTTCTTCTTTCCACATTCGGACTCTTCAAACCACTGGTGTTTGTTTTTCCTCCTCCTCCTCCTCCTCCTCATTATTTAGTAGGAGGCAGGTCAGCTGTGTTGAGGTGCATGAAGCTTTGGGAACTTTTATCTATAAATAAGCTGCCTATTTCTGATGTGGCATAGGGAATGGTTTTATTATAAAAGAATTTGAAAGAATAAAGAGACATCTTAATGAAGGCTACAAAATAAGACTTTGGCAAAAGTGAAATAGAAAGCCAGAAGTCTGTCAATAAAGAAGTGCTGAAGGTAAAACTTAGGGGGTTTAACTTACCATGAGCCAATCTGTGAAGGAGAGAGACAGAGAAGGAGTCAAGACATGAAGATGGGGGAGGGCTGAATGTGAGCTAATTCTGGTATGAGTCTGGAAGAAAGGGAAACAGAAAATCCATCACTTGGAAGTTAAATTTTATAATCAAGGCAGATGAGGAGAACAGGTGTGCTGACCTGGTAGCTCCAGTCCTGGAGGTCAAGGCAGGAAGGTCGTGGATTAAGGGGCCAGCCTAGGCTAGATAGCAAGACCTAATCCCTCACCACCACCTGCCCCCAACACACATAGAAAATCAGTTTGTAAAGGCAAGGCAGAGGTGAGGCAGAAATCAGGGAGTCTTAGATGTTTACAGAATGACCCCAGGAATGCTATTAGCTTATTGAAAAGAAGAGAGAAAGTTTGGCCCCAATTCTGCCTCCCACAGTTCTTTTCTGAGACCATTTGGTCCTCTGCCAAGTTCTGGGTAATAAAAAGAGCCTGAGGCGCTCTGCACAAAAGAGAAACTACAGCTGCAGAAGGGAGAAATCAGGACAGGATCACCAAGGTAAGACTGAGACCAAAACCGTGCAAAAGTTTTAGTAGGTTTTGCAAAGAAAAGTCTTGGGACCTACAGAGCGCGCCTTCCCTTCTTATTTCTGAGAACTTACTAGCCTGGTTTGTTATCATTGCTAATAGGAGTAAAGTAGAAAATAGTTGCTACTAACTCATACTGCCATTTGCTTTCCTTCAGGTGATCTTTAAAATTATTAATTATTAATTGTGTGACGTCGACAGTCTTAGCCTTTAAATCCTCACCACAATGAAACTTTCCAAAGCAAGATGGTAATTCAACTTCTTCTTTTAAGGCTTAGCAACTGTCTGCAAGTGGCTCTCAGAAAAAGGAAGGTCCCAGAAAAAAACTAAGAAGAGAACATTTGTGTGTTTGGGGGGTTGACCATCTAAACGGATAAACTTTTTAAACTCATCATTTGTGATACTATCCACTCAAGAGACTTTCTTCTGAAGGCTGCTGGTCCTTTATGCTTCTGGAAATTTTTCCTCCTTATACTTTCCCTCTGTATATCAGTGGTTCTCAATTTTCCTAATGCTGTAACTTTTTAATAGTCCTTCATGTTCTGGTGACCCTCGACCGTAAAATTATTTTGTTGTTATTTCATAACTGCAATTTTGCTACTGCTATGAATCATAAATACCTGATACGAAGGATATATCTGATATGCATCCCTGTGAAAGGGTGGTTTGACCCCCCCCAAAGGTGTCTTGACCCACTGATTGAGAACCACTTCTCTAACTGCATGCATGGCCTTCAGATATTTTAGTAAAGAGCACAGAATGAAATACCCTATGCTGTGGTCACGCAGGAGCCAGAGACTGCATGTGGCTGTCTTCCCAATCTGCACTTGCTTCCCACCTGTGATTGCTTCCTCAAGTCACCCTTGCTACTGTGGGTAGCATCCTGGAAAACTGTTTTTCACTTTTGTCTCTGAAATCCTTGATGTTCCTCTTCCCATTTCCTCCCAGATGACACACAACTCTGTGTTCCAAACATCCCAGCATCCTCTGATTTTGCAGAGTTAGGGGCCCCTGAACCTTGTCACACAGGAAGAGAGTTTTTTTTTTAAAAAGAATTAAACACACCATCTAGCTTGCACTATTGCCCTCCTGGCACAAGTTTCCCATGTTCTCTATTCTTCTCTGGGAGGTTCTGGGATCTCCGTGCAAGAGAAGTTCTTCTCTGGGAACTTCTGATTCCCTCTGGCTCCTGAATGCTATTTCTTTGACTCACTCTTAAAAGTGTATACATTACATTTACAGAGAAAATAAATCCATGGTAAGCTTTAACTTTCATGGACCAGTTGAGATAGGGTTGGAAGTAGATAAAAAGTTGACAGATTAGGACTGCAACCCCAGGCTCTGCCAAGGGTCACAGGAAAAGAGCTTTGTGGGCAGCTTCTGGGAAATGGGAGTATTGTTAGAGTTATGCTCCATCCAGAAATTAAATCACTGGACGGAAACACCACAACGAGGCAGTGCTGGGAGGGAAGAGATATGTGCCTGGGAATATTTATGCTAAAAAGTCTGTTTTTTGTTTTGTGTTTTACAAGAAGTCTGACTTTGCCAAAATCAATGCATCTTTTATGTAACAGTTGACACTTTTGCAAGAACTGCAAGTACAAGGTTGTGGGACGGAATTCCCACTTCGAGCATCAATTTGCAGGAGGGGCAGTTAGATATTGCAAGACCAAATATGAACTCCTCAAACAGTAGAAAAAGAAAACCATAATTCTGTGGAGCAATGTAAAATGATGGCCGGGTCAAAGGTTTCAGGGTCATGGTAGGATCTCCCATCTCACCATTTCCTTACCATTTCTCAGCTGGCAATATGTGGGTGCAAAAGGAACTTTTTTGTTTGTTATCTGGTGCTGTGACTCAAACCTAAGATGTTGGATACACTAGGCAAACATGCTACCACTGAGCTCTCTCCAGCCTATGACAGGCACTTCTAAGGGGAAAATCCTTACAGGACAGGCAGACCCCAGGATAAGAGACCGAAGGGTGTGGAAAATCTGGAGAACTCTTCCTTTGCTGACAATTCCTGGCAATATTGGTCTTGCTATTGGTAGGTTATACTCTTGAGGACTTTTCCCTTTCCTTTAGGAGAAACACGTGATTTAGTGCAATAGAAAAAAACAAAACACAAACAAACAACAACAAAAAACCCCAGGGGTTTTAGTGGCAGTTTCACATCCATTTATATAGTTATCATTTATCAGCTATGTGAACCTAGATCTTACCCAACACTCCTGAGCCTGATTTTTGCCACCTCTTGTGTAAAACATGACACAAACAAAACTACCAAATGAGTGAACCCTACTCAAGAGAAGGTCTGTGACTGGTTCCACAAGTTGGAAGTGACGGTTGTCAGCTTCTGTCAGATTCCATCTCTGACTGTCTGCTGAATGTGCGAGGTTTATGTTCTAATTATCCTGTTCTTGCAACCTCAGTGACACACATGTTCCCATCTCAACTTGTGACACCAAGAAAGTGAGATTCGGAAAGGTTGTATCACAATGGATTGTAAAGTTGATAAATTTCAGGTCAGGGATTAGAGTCCAAGGCTACAAGTTATTAAGAAACAACAACAAAAGACAAGGAAGAGGGCAAGCTTCTAAACCATTGTCACTGATGTCTTTAAGCCTCTCTGGGAAGAAGCACTTTTAATTCAAAATTCCCATCACTTTCAAATGTAAAATATTAGTGAGAAAACACTATAGTTATCCACCTCTGGCCAGGGCTGAACCCACTGTTACCTTAATGAGAGGTTCCTACCAGCTGCTGCCTCTTCCCTACCTATTTCTCTTATGATTGCTGTTGCTATGAACAAGGAGGATCCACCCACAAACTTGGCTAAGGCGCTTTATAGTTTACATCTAATTCCCTTCCACTTTGAACACCTCTTAAATCAAATGAGTTTTTAAAAAAAATCCTTAGCAGTTTTTGTCCATCTGAGAATGGAATAAGAAAAAAATGCCATCAGAAGAATGTTTTGCTCATTAGTTACCATGGAGTCGTAATATAGATCGATGTTTTGGGGAGCAGTTTAACTGAACTGTGTCCGGCTACTCTGTTGGTCTCAACCACTGTTGGCTTGCTGACTTGTGAATGACAGATATTTAAGAAATGGCATTTAGTCAAGTTATATTTTCTTTAGCTCACTTATTTGTGTGCGTGTGTTTATGTGCACCTGTGTGTGCCTGTGCCTGTGTGGGGGCATGTCACATACATAGCTCACAGGACAACTCTGTGGAGTCTTTTCTTTCCTTCCACATTTATGTGGGTTCTTGGGATTGAACTGGGCTCCTTTGATTTACTTAGTAAGTGACCAGCTGAGCTTTCTTGACAGCTCTCTACCCCTTTCCCCATTTAAAGAAAGTTTGGGGGGGTTGAGACTAGGCCTCATGCTGTAATCCAGGCTAGCCTGAAATCCCTCAAGCTAGCCTTGAACTCATGACAATCCTCCAACCCCAGCCTCTCAGATGCTAGTCTTACAGGCTTGAACTAACACACAAGGTTCTTTCCCCCATGCTCACCCCCTCCCATACGGGAAGATAAGCCTTTCACAACGTGTTCTCTCTTGGAGCTTATCACAATGAAACAGGAACTTTCTCAACCCCGAATGTGTTCGTTCGGGTTTTTTCCTCCCCAGATTGTATCTTCTGTTATCTTCTATGCATGTACTATATATGACCTGTCCAGATTCACACCAGTCACGTTCAAAAATATTTTGTAGCCAAGTATAGTGGAGCGTGGCTGTCACCGGGGCAGTGGAGAGGGAGAGGCGGGCAGATCTCTGTGCACTCTTTCCAAGTCTATCTATAAAGCAAGTTCCAGGCCAGCCAGGACTCCACAAGGAGCGTCCGTCTGCCTCAAAACAAAAGCAAATCCACACTCCGTCAGATTTCTATATGACTTCCTCACATTACAAACTGAAATGCCAGCATGCAGTACTGAGCTTCCCTCAACACTGATTCTTTCAAACAATTTTTGAAAGTTTCAGCCTCAGAAACTGGTACCAACATTCTGATTCTGACTTAGTGGCAAGCTTTAGCTTCCTGGTGTGACTTCCATAACAAAAATAAATACGTAATTCATGAATGGATATATAGATCATTTTTACCGATGAAGTCACATTTTTTTTCCTTCACTGACCTAAGAGTATGTTTTGTGAATACCAACACAACTGTCATTATGTAGTAGACATTTAATATAACTGGGTGCTTTAAAAATGAATTGTACCATTTTCTCATATTTTACATCCCAACCACAATTTCCCCTCCACTCCCACTCCTCATCCTCAGAGAACGGGCTTCCCATGGATATCAATCAAGCATCACATAAAAAGCTACAGTAAGACCAGGCACATACCATTACACCAAGACTGGACAAGGCAACCCACTAGGAGGAAAGGGGTCCCACAAATATTCGAAAGAGTCACGGACACTCACTGCTCCCACTGTTGGATTTCCACAGGAATGTGGCCAAGCCACTCAGCCATAGCATTCATGCAGAGGTCCGAGCCCTGCAGGTTCCCTGATCTCTGCGAGCTAAATTGGGTGTTCTTAACAGCAAGGAATATAAGCAGCTTAAGAGACATCAAGCTTGTGATCTGGTCCTATCTCTTCCGTTAGATCAAGCGGAAAGTGCCTCATTGGAATCAGACCCATGAGAGTAGGCTCAGACAGAAGCATTAAAGATATTGGTATTCTGTTAATGACAGCAGGGAATTTTTTTGGTGTGACCTTTGAGAAGAGGGTTGCTTAATAGTCCTTTTCATTCCGTGGGTTCGAGTCGAACCTAGTTCTCACAATTCCTAGGTCAGGAAGACTCGGCTTGCTATCGGTCCCACTTAAAGTGCTGAGGCAGGAATCTAGTGGATGGCTGCTGCCGCGTATTAAGCCTGTCCCAGAATGCTGGTGCATCTTCAGACCTCTAAAGAGTACTTCTGTTAATGTGCAATGCATAATCACCAGACCATGGAATGAAATATCCAAGGTATGGATTGATGCTTGTTTGCTGAGATCCATGGCTAGGAACTCTCACTATTTATGCCTGGAAAGTCCCAATACCCTTGACTTTCAAACGTCTCATCATCAGCTAATATTATTCAGTACACGATGCTGTTATTAGTCTAACCTCTGAGAAGACCAGTGTTCGACAGTCTTTGTAACTGAATGTTTTTACTTTAGCCCAATTTCTGATAACCCGAACTGAGACCATCAGGAATCCTATGCAAAAACAATAAGAACAGGAAGTGGGGGTGTTTGCTGGAGATCCCATGAAGTAGAATGAGCCTTACACAATTACTTCTCTGAAGCCTGGCAGCTGAATGCCAGCATTGGGAGGGCTTTTGGCTGTGCCAACTGGCTTGGGAAGGTGTCATTGTGAACCATGGTGCTTTTAACTTCCTGCTGTACAGCTTATGTCTGTCACCCTCCAATGTGGATGTCACAAACACATGAGATTCCCCATTAGAGCTGCACTAGAAGTGACTATAGATAGCCTTTGTACCAGGGAACGCTTTCCTGGGCCATCTGGACATATTTAAATTAACTTTCTAATAAAGGTGATATGAAATAAAATCTTAGTTGGAAAATATTTTGTACTTGTTTTGTCTTCTGAATGCCACTACGGACTTAGCATTTTATTACTGTTTTAGGAAGTCATTTTAGTCAACTATTCTTTTGAGTCAACTTGCAATGACAAGTTTGTCTGCTTAATTTTTAAAGTGATGATCTTGTATTATTGTTATTATTATTATTATTATTATTATTATTATCATTATTTTGCTTTTCAAGACAGGGGTCTTGTATAGCATTGGCTGACTTAGAACTAGCTCTGTAGATCAGATGAGCCTTCAACTTACAGAGATCTGCCTGCCTCTGCCTCCTGAATGCTGGAATTAAAGGTGTCTACCACCAACTCCTGGCTGTTTTGTTTTTTAAGATATATTTAGTTTAAGCTCTGAGTGTCTGTCTGTCTGCGTGCATGTATACTGTGTGTATGTCCTTATGTCTGTGGAGGCCTGAAGAGGGCACTGGTCCCTTGGAACTAGAGTCTAAGATGATTGTGACATGCCATGTAGTTGCTGGGAGTCAAACCTAGGTCCTCTTCAAGAGCAACCAGTGCTCTTAACCACTGAGCCACACCTCTTGCCCTTAATGTTGGTTTTATTTACTTGGGAGTTCATTAGCTCCTGGAGGAGATAGGGAATCTGTTTAATAGCTTTGTGTATGAACTAAATGTTCAACTGAAGCTTTTAAATTTGAAAGCATTTCATACCTTTAGATGAATATATATGTAAATGTAAATTCTGAAATTAAAAAAAAATCAGTTTGATGATTCTGATACTCAGCATAAAAAAGGATGCTTCTAGGACCTGTGACTCAGTGGGTAAAAGTTCCTGCCACACTGTCCTAACAACCTATCTCAACTGCTGGAACCCACATAAAGGGTTGGATGCGTTAGTTCCGATCTGTAATCCTAGCAGTCCTAGAACAAGATGGGAGGCAGAGACAGGAAAGCCAGCCGCAGGTTTGCTTATTCAACACAGTCATAGAAACAAGAAAGACCGTGCCTCAGAAACAAGGTGGGAAGAGAGAACGGACTCCCCAAACTCTCCTCTGACCTTCAAAAGCACACTATGGCAGAGATAATTATCATCTTCATCATCCTTAATAACATGTGTCTAATACTTTTTAAAATCTTCCTGTGCAGTTATTTAAACACGGCCTCCTTCCTTGAGGAAGTAAGTCTTGTGTTTGTTCTCCCTCTTTTGTTTTATGGTTATATAAAAGTTGATTTTCCAAGTCTTTTTTGGCTGAGAGGAAAGGCTGTTGCTATAAAACCTAGACTGGGCCCTGGCCTCACGATCTCCTGACTCAGTGCTGGGTGCCACCATTTCCAGCTCAAAGTCTTGAAAACTCATTTGTCATTGTGTGTACTGGCTGGTTTTGTGTGTCAACTTGACACAAGCTGGAGTTATCACAGAGCTTCCTCAGCTCATCGTCACTCTAAAGGGAAAGAGGAAGATGGCTTTCCTATCCCTTAACTGATAGTCCCCTTAATTTAAAATTTATTTTTAAATTACTTAATCCTTATCAACTAAATAACAATTCTTAAGAATTATCTTATTTTTTTATGATTACTGCTGACCAAGAAAACTGTGAGTCTAGAATCTATATATTTTAGAATCCACTGACTATGTTTTTGCCGCAGCAGCAGCAACAACAATAAAAGCTGACACTTTATTGCTTTGTAACAAATATACTGAATATGGCACAAAATGAAGAAACTGTATGGTTTAATAAACTGTCATGAACTACACATACATATTTAATTATATAAACAAATAAGACCACCGGACCCCAGAAATTTCAGAATCCACCCCTTTGTTATCTTTGAGTAACCCATCTCAAAGATAACATGATTCCTAATGTCACATAAGGTCCCCCGTGCATAACAATGCTTCAGGCAATAGCAGAGCAGAACAGGCGTCCCATAAGGTTATAGTGCCAACGTGATGTGGGGCCATCTTGCTTTGTGTAACCACACCCTGCAATGGCTGCACACTGATGAATTTCTTAGCATGTGTCCCCACCAGTAAGCAATGCCTGACCATGTAGTTTTGACCATACAGAATTTGATTCCTGCCTCCTGCAGTTTCCTCTGCATTATGTTTCTAACATGCAGCTTTGTTGTTCGTCCGGGTAGCAGAAGCTTTTTACTTCACATGGCTGATTAGAATCCCCATGGTTATCTGTAGCTCTATTCATCTATCACAGCTTGGATGGACATGTGTGGGTGAGTAGCTCTGAATGTTCCTTAGCTGCCTTCCAGTGAACGCTTTTGCAGTTTGGCACTGTCAGGCAAACTTGTGAGACAAAGATGTCATTTGTTGAGCTTTAGTGGGAAATGCCACATTGCTCTCCAGAGAGGTCAGAGCAATCTACACTTCCACCAGTCATGCATGAAAATTCCACATATACCCCAAACGTGTCAGTGCTTCTGGAATATTCTCTGTCTCCCATCTTAGACATCCTGATACTTTGCCTGGAAATTTGTACTGCCAGTCTGAGGAAATGTCATTCATTTGGGTTTTTTTTTTTTCCTCCCCACTCCAGACTTGCATTAAACATACTTTAGGAAAAATGTTTTCCCTACAATTAGCATTTGGGAACTGAGGCCCCCACTCCTCTGCCATGTCCTAGATGGAAAGCAATGCTAATGCAGGGAGAAAACATTAGTAAAACAAGCCAGTCCTCACAATGCACTGGAGACAGGCACCCTGGGCTACATAGTGAGATCCTGTCTTAATCCTTTGCTCAAAGGCTCTGCAGTATCGGTGTTTGTTTACTTGTTTGTTTGCTTGTTAAGTCTTTTTAAAGAAGACAGTTAATCCCACAGTGGTGGTGGAAGGGCACCAAGAACAATGAAGTTTTAGAGTTCTGAAGGCAGTTACATTAAGAAAATTTAGTTAGCCTTTTGTTGAGCCATTACCCATTAATTATAATCTACCCCACTAATTTTCTCAGTTCCCACACTGTTGAAGTAATAGGCAATTTATATAATAAATGATTTGCTTTGTTTAATGTATCACATTCCATAAACCACATCACACAGAAGTTCTACATGTGACACTTAAGCACCTCAGGCTGACGGACTGGTTCTAGAGTATGTACAGCTTGCTAACCCTCTGCTCCACACCCCACCAAGGACAATTCTTACCTCTAGATGGGGGTCAGAGGCCTGAGAATAGCAAGCGTGGACACTGGGTTGGAAGGATGCTTGGAGTTTAAGAGCACTGGGCTGAAACTGCATAGGACATGAGTTGGGTTCCCAGCACCCACATGACAGCTCACAGCGGTCTCTAAGCCCAAGGGATCTGACGCTCTCTCCTGGCTTCTACATGCGTGCATGTGATGGACAGAAACCACAGGCACTTTGCACATGAAGTGCACACAAAACACTCATACACATAAAATGGTAAATAAATATTCCTTAAAAGTTCAGGCAAAGCAAACTTTTGAGACTTTTTTTCAGTTGACTGGCAAGCACTTTACTAAACAGTAGTTGACTCCTCTCTCTGTGAAACAAACACACACATTTACAACAGAATTACATACAGATTTCTTTTATTGTGAGATAATGTCTCACTCTGTGACCCAAATGGGCAGAGAATTCACTATGTAGCCCAGGCTAGCCTTGAACTTGTGGCAGTCTTCTTGCCTCAGCCTCCTGAGTACTAAAGTTACAGGTGTGAACTAACCTGCCTGTCTGATGTGTATGTGTGTGTGTGTTTATGATTAAATGGAGTTGGTACATTTCCATGACTGTAATTTTGCTATTGTAACTATTGCTTTGAGCTTCCTTCTTTGGGTCTTAAATGTCTAGAACCTTCTTTCCTCATTTCTATAAACACATGCTTCACTCTTTCAGAAACTCCCTTTGTTAGTCTTTAAGTTTTTGTAAGGTTACCTTTAAATGCAGTCTACAGGTGCATGGGGTTTATTCCAGAAGCTTCTTGGAGCATCTTGTGCACCAAGAATGGAGTTGAGGATACTGGTTATAAATATAAACCTGTCATACCTGAGAAAAAACAAACTTCCTTTTAGTGTTTTGTGAATCTGGCTAACCTGTTTTTTATGGAGGGTGGACGGTAGTGATTTAAAGAGACAGTGTACTTTCCTTTGAGGATGAACCCACAAATCCAAAGCACTGCAGTTTGGAAAATCTCTTGCTTCCTTAAAAAAAATAAACAGCAAACCAGCTGATGAAATTCAGGGTTTTGCCAGAAAAGTTATTCTAGCTATGAATCTGGATTTGTGCACACTGCAGAAACTATCCGAAGCTTTGGATTCTCAGCATTGTTTCCATGCTCACGTTAGCCAGCAAGTTTTTATTCTCAATTAAGCAATTTCTTTTGCCTGACTCTCTGCCAGCCGCAGTCCTCAAACCTGGCAGACTATCCCTGTGGTGAATTAGGCAAGAACTAGAAATAATTTGGCATGCATGCATATATTTTATCTTCATGCAAGAGCACAGTGGTCCATTTTGAGGTCACCATTCCTGATTCTTGTAAATTGTCTTCCTTTGTGGGTCTTTGGCACAAACATTTTAGACAGCAAGCCACACCGGTTTTAAAGGGAGCTAAAGTAAAACAAATTGGATTTCCCCTACCCCAGTATGGCAAGCTGACTGGTTCAAAAGTCGGGCTATGGTTTGGCACTTTTTCCATTGTATATTCCTCATCAAAGCCTTGGTATACACTGAGCTTTTTTTCCCTCCTGTCCTTCCACACAATGTTGTGCCAAACGTTCTGTTCTGTGACTAAACCTAAAGCATGTGTCTACAACCTGCCCCTTTTACGCTCCTACCTCCTTTCAAACTATACGGAAACAAAGAAGACTCGGTTTTCTCCCATCATGCAACAGGGCGAGCAGCTGGGGGGGGGGGGGTCTTCCCAGAGAAAGGCTCGCTATTGTAGTCAGTTATTCCCTCCCACACACAAAACAAGAATGGCCAAAGCAAAACAAACCCCTCCCTGATAGAGCACGCTGTAAATTTCCCCGTATTTCGTTTCTTCTCTGCTGTTGTTTAACATGTTTAAAAAAAAAAAAAAAAAAAAGCTCGAACCGGAGCAGATTGTCCACCGCAGCTGCCTATGAGCTGATGAGTCCTGCTCCTGGGCCCAGCGGACTCCAGCTCACTGTCACATGTCCTACCAGAAAAACATGGTGGTTGGAGCCATCCTTGCAGTCGAAGGAGGGCTTCATAGACACCCGAGGTACTTTGACTATATCAGATATTAACTTTAAGATGCTGGGGCCAATGTAAGACATAACCATCTACCCAGAAGCCTACTGTAAACGTTCGTTTTGTTTGCCCACGGAACTGACATTATAATCTCCACCCCCCCCCCTTTTTTTTTACATGTTCAACAGTTTCACAAGTAATAAATTAAGATATAGAGTTCTTCCTTCCACCTTCGCTCCTGCTTGAGATCCTTTGGTATCTTTGGGTCTGAGAGCTGACATGTTTAAATTTTTCTGAAAGGTTCTGAACCGTCACGTAAATCTTCAGTATTGCTCCTCCAGATACAGGAGACTGTCTCATTCTACCCTCCCAATTCTCTACTCTCTCCTTCACGTTTCCATCTCTGTGTCTGTGGGCTGTATCTGGACGAAGGCTTTTACATGCTTCCCAGGTCATGGTCTATTCATTTGCCCAAATCCTCTCCCGAGGACTAGCTGACGGTTTTTAGCCTGGCTACCATCTCTAAGGTCTGTTTGCTGTTCCCATTGTTTTTAGGACACTGCTATATGAAAACCGCTTTACCTGTCATTATCTAGGTCAGAAGTTTGGAAGCACAGAGGCACTGTGATGCCAGCACACACTCTTGGCGGAGGACAAGTAACTCTCAAAGGGGCGTGGTTGGGACAGGCTTTCCAGCTGTTCCTTGTACGCTTCTGGTCTATCCATTTCAGTCCTTCCTGTGTTCTGACTGCAGCCCCTTTGGGAGCTTAATTTCCCGTTAGGATCTCCACCTTGGGCATGTCCTGGGCCTTATTCCCCAACCCTGGCACTTTGTGTAACTTTCCATCTTTTCTCTGGGACATAAAAAGACAACTTTAGAAGAAAACTGAGCTGGCCTACTTGTTCTGGACACTACAGCCCAGACTAGCCTCAAATCAGAAACCCTCTGGCTTTATCTTCCAAGTGCTGGGATTACTGGTGTGTACCACTGCATGCAGCCTTTGATTCTTTCTTTGAAAGGTTTTTATTTTGATTTCATGCATATGAATGTTTTGTTTGTATGGACACATATGTACCACATACATTCCTGGTGCCTCCGGATGCCAGAAGAATGTCGGGTTCCCAGAAACTGAAGTTACTGAAAGTTGTGGGCCAACATGTGGATGCTGGGAACTGGCCTAGGTCTTCTCCAAAGGCATCTGGATGGTTTCCATGGTAACTAATCCACTGTTATGCTAGAAGCAATTTTTGCCTGACTGAATTTAAATGACCAAACATGATTTTAAACTTAGAAACACCATGCATTTATTAATAAAGCAACCAATTTGCCTTTTGTTTATGCACTGGGGTTCTATGATATGTTACTTTTTTTTTTTCAGAAAAGAATTTTTTGACTTGAAATGTTTTGAGAGTTCCCTATTCTAACCACAGCACAGAGGTTTCTCTTTATGACACTGTAAAACCTGCTGTCTACAGAGATCACACCCCATGATGTTCAATTTGAGGATGACCCTTACTCACAGGGCCAAATGATCCAGATCACACTGATCTAATGCCACATTTGCAAACTTCCAGTTTTGTTTTCTTTGCAGAGCAAACCTTTTGTACCTAGGAAATTGTAATCTCAGAATGGCAAAGGAAGTTTGCTGGAGTGTGAGGATAGCAATAGATAGTGATAGAGATGTGAAATGTAACAGGATTAGATTTCTCCACCCATTTCCTTAAAGTGTTTGCTTGGGCTTTTAGCCATTGTAGCTTGGTAAATTACTTACATATCTGTCCTCTATTTCCTTCATCTGTGTACAAAAGAACACAGTCCCACCCTGGGAAGATTGCTGCAATGACCAAGTGTACTTGGTACACAATACTTATTCAAGGGTGAATTTTGCATATATATTATATATGTAACTATATAAGACACTTAGTCTAGTACATACTAGTCACATGGTGCTTATTCAAGTGTTAAATATATATTAAATATATATTTTACTATATTAATATATTTATATATTTATAATGTATTAGATGTATATAATTTTTTTAAAATGTGTTCCTGGTTGGGAATGAAAAAGGAGAAAATGAATGAAACAAACACTTTATTCCTATAGGATATTTCATATTAATTTTGAATTTTTATAAAACTCATTTATGTATTTACTTATTAAGTTTTACTTAAAACCTATTCTAAATGTAGGAGGAAAACTTGTTTTGCCCTTCAGAGTTGAACTAAAATGAAAGGTATATTAGTTAAGCATACCCTTCATGCCTTACACACCTGTTCTCTGGCCCTAACAGTCTTCTGAATACATAAAACCAAAACGAAACAAAGCAAAGCAAACTGTGGGCTCATGTGCTTCAGCCACTGTGCAGGAGCTAACAGTAGAGAAAGGGGACCATGATGGCATTCTAGGGGTGAGCAAGGGGCAGGTGCAGGTACCAAAGGGGACTCCGGGAGACAGCAAGCACTGCATACTCGAGTGCTGCTCTCTCTCTCTCGAGCGCACACACACACACACACACACACACTTGCCTCACTTTTAAGATGGGAAACCTGATAATCAGTGAAAGGCTCAAGAAGCGGGGTAAGGTGGGTCTTGGGGGTTCTGAGCCTACGCTCTCAGAATCAGGAAGCCAGTCTATCTTTTTCACAATCACTACAAACTTAGTGCACACACACCAGGGACATCTAAAACACATAAATGTATAGCGTGGGTTTCAAGAGGAAGCCAGGAAATTAAAGTATGCCCTGAACTGAATAATCTGAATGGTCAAACTAAAACTATAGAGCATGGAGCACCCAGAAGGTCAGCTACTTTACTTTAGGGACAATCGCCACCCAAGAACAAGAAGCCTGAGTCCCATTAGGCTAAGATACATAAAATTATTACTCTGTAGACCAAAAATAGTGGAGTGGTGCCAGTTTTGTATAGTTCAGCCCAGAGTTCCACCTACTCTGCTCTGCAGACCTTTAAGATAACAGTGGTGCCTCACATATGTTCAATGGGTGACACCTACCTTACCTAGTTCATGGAGATTTTGGAAGCACTGATCCAAGCTACAGAATATGTACTAAATACCTGCTATCAACAGGTTCTGGAAAGTGGCAGCCCTTACTCCCGATGAGTTAGCAGGTCAACCAAAGGGACGGAGAAACAGAGTTGGAAGTGATAAGCAATGGAGTCGACTTTGTTGTAGGCTATTAGGAAGCTAAACATTAAGATTATGTTCTCAGGGTCAAAACGACACATTGTCTGGCATCACCGACAAGGAACAGGTGAGCAAAGATCTGCAGGTGTGGGAGCAGGTGGACACTGATGTGACAGCTGTGACCTGTGACCTAAAAGGTGCAGCGTGTGGAGGGAAATGACAGAGGCCAGTGGGGAGCGGAGGACACTATATCCGGAGAAGTAACAGCAACGTGTAGCAGTGAATCACAGATAGTAAAAGCTGGGGCTGGAGAGAAGGCTCATTGTTTAAAATCTCATGGTACTCATCCAGAAGACCCAAGTTTGTTTCCCAAACTTGGTCTATGTAAGGGATCTCACATCTCATGCCCTCTTCTGGTCTCCTTGGACAAACGTGTGTGTGTGTGTGTGTGTGTGTGTGTGTGTGTGTGTGTGTGTGTGTGTGTGTGTAAATAATAATTAAAAAACAATACTAAGTGCCTTTTACTTTAAAGGCTTAGAAGAAATCTTTCCAGTAGTAACACCGACCTCTCTTCGCCTCACCCTCTTCTAAAGAGTGATCTGTCTGGGCTCACTGATTTGTCAGGTTTCCCCAGGGAGCACTTCCTTTCCCTCCCTGGGACAGGGAAATTTCACTGCAGTGGGATACGGACAGAGAAAGTAACTCAGCTCAGCTGGAGCAGAGGAGGTAGCTTTCACTGCAGCTTTCCCTTCCGGTGCATCCTTTATTCCGACTCCCACCAGAAAGGAAGTGAAACCACGGTGCCCAAGATGGCGGAGGGTTGGCGTAAGAGACCCCCCTGTGCATCAGCACTGTCCTGTGATGCCCCGTGATGAGGTCACACTGTGAAAAAGCTTAGCCACGGTCCCAGTTTCTCCCTCTTCCTATCAGCTAAGACCCTGTGATGGTTTCAACTTGATACAACCTACAAGCTGGAGAAAAGAGCCTGGGGGGGGGGGTGTATGTGCAGCGGGCCACAATGCATGAATGGCTTTGGGGGATTGTCTCGGGTGGGGAAATGGATGTGGAGGGATCTAGCCCACTGTAAGTGACACAGTTCCCTGGTGGGAAGGGGGCTTTCTTGAGCAGTATGGAGACATTGAGCTAAATATAAACAAGTGTACGAATTTGTTTTCTTTGGGCAGTGATGTGATGTGAATAGCTATTTAAAGTTCCTGCGTCGGCTTCCCCACAGAACTATATAACCTTTGGGAGCTTAAGGAAAACTCTCTTTCCCCAAGTTGTTTTTTGTTGGAGTATCGTATCACAGCTACAGAAATAAACCTAGGGCAGATCATTTGGGGGACGCTGCCTCTCTTTCTATGAACCAGCAATATGTCTTTGAGATCCCATCACAGACTCGCGAATCTTCCCATGTTAGACCATAAAGGCTTGACAAAATAGTACATTGGAACTTGAGGCCCTGGAATTCAACAGCTCCCCATTCTATCAGCGTCCCCCATGCCTTGGGGAAAAGAGCTTGTTATCAGATCTGGCTTTGCTTCCAATTGTCAGCGTAGAGTTGCCAGACTCTCCCTCTGGCAAGAAGTGAGCTACTGTTTACTCACCTCTAAAAGGAAGATAATCATATCCAAACAGCTAATGAAAAAGCCCCTGGCTCACATATGATGGATGGCCGACACAGTGCAGACGCAGTCACAGCCACTGTCCTAAGGGCTAGTGATGGCTCTGCAGTTAAGAGTGTGTACTGTTCTTGGACCTGGGTTTAGCTGCCAGAACCCACATATGGCAACTCACAACCACTGGTAAACCCAGTTCCAGGGATCTGAGACCTTCTTCTAGCCTGCATGGGCACATATCCGCACATGCATGGTGTGCATAAACGCACACAGGTATATACAGTACACATGCATTTTTAAAAAACAATAAATATATTTTTTTAAAGAGTCTGACCTATCGTAATCTTCGTGCTCACCCTTCTTGGCCTTCAGCTGTTTCTTGTGCTGCAGCCATAGATTTTGTTTTTTGTTTTGTTTTGTTTGTCTCTTTTTTAAAAAGGCCAGAACACAAAGCCCAGTTGGTAGAGTATTTGCTTAGCACGAGCAAAGTCCCGGGTTCAATCCCCAGCGTCCCATAAAGTAGGCGTGATAGAAGTCTGTACTTCTAGCACTTGTGAGATAGAGTTGAGGGTCAAAAGACCCAGACTGAGTCATTAAGGCGGAACAGTGAGTAAAGGTGCTTCCTGCTAACTCTGATAACGTAGGTTAAATGCTTGGGACCCACTTCTATAGTGAAAGGGAACAGCTGCCCTTGCAAGTTGTCCTATTATTATTCATGACACATGAATAAATAAATGTAATTTTAAAAAGTCCTCTACTAGGTAACTTGCATCAAAGTCTGGGATACATGAATTTCTGTCTAGTAGAGGAGGGAGAGGGAAGGAAAAACAGAAGAGAGGGAAGAAAGGGATGAAGGGAGGGAGAGAAGGAGGGAGGAGGGATGAAAGGAAGAGAAATGAAAGAAAAAAGCCAAATCACATTTATATTGCTTAAAACTTTTCTTTGGCTCCTTCTGTCTTTTAAGTTGGGGCCAAGCCACTTCCTTTGGCTTCTTGAGTCCAACCAAACATGCCTTGTGCTCTCTCGACCATCTCTAATCCCACCTACTAAGTTCCTGACAGTTTATGTGGTTCAGCCACCCCACCCCACCCCCCACTTCTTTAAGCAGATTATGCCTGTCTTGAATTGAATCTTTACCCAAAGTGTTCTTTGCCCAGAAGGCGTTTCTGCCTCACCCCCACATTCTTTGCACCTTGTAGATGGACCTTCGACATGAAATTGGGACTACACTTCCGCAGCACCTGCTCTGCTCTAGGTCTCTGACGTCAGTGAATATTGTATTTGCCTGAATATTACTCAACAGCTACCTCCTACTGTGGAGAAAACATTGGAAGGCAGAACTTTGACTGGTTCACCACAGCAACCCTAGCACCTAGCCTAACAACAAATTGTTTGACTAATTATTGGCATCATCATTTGACAGCCAGCCCCTCTGAACACAGACCCAAGCCTATCATTGTTAGGACCTCAAGAGACCTCAGGGAACTTAGCTTTTCTTATAACAATTTCCAAACCATTTAATGACTTTCTTTAGGGTCCAGAGGCTGCATTTCCTCTTTTTGATATTATCTAACTTTTCCAAATTGAGTATGCATGTTTAATAAAAATTTTCTAAAGAACCTTGCATTTTTAACAGTATTGGTTACAAGAAATCTATCTGCCTCACAACGTTTTCAAAGTAAGATTTTCACTAAGAAAAGAAAAGTCAGCAGCCAAACCAACATTCTGATGACATATCAACAGCTTTGATTAGTGAAGGAAATTGTCTGACACCTAAGAGAACAGGGGCATCTCCATAAAGGACTTGCTGGTTGACCAAATGTACATAATACACTAAACGGAAAAGAAAATCTTCACATGGTGTCCCCTGGGCTCATGCTGACATAGTACATAGTCCCTGAGCTAAAATGACAATGCAGTATTTGTTTAATGTAACTTCCTAAAGCCAAAGAAGCCACCATACATATTCATACTTTGGAAAAGATTACAGCTCGCACTTTTTTCATTTGAGACTTGGAATGATAGTTTCTCATGCTGACACTCAAGGGTTCATTCCAGCTCACAGGTCAGGCTGTGCAACCTATGCAGGGCAGCAGAGATACTGACCTAGCTGGACACATGGTAGCCTCACCCAGCACGCAGAAAGCTATGAAGGCGGGTGTTCAGCTCTCTTTCTCCTTTTTATTCAGTCCAAGACCCCAACACACAGAGTAGTGTTCACAAACTAAGTATGTTAAAGGTGACAACAACTACCACAGCCTCAGGCTGTGGGGTGGGGAATGGCAGGGGAGGAAACTCATTTAGACTGTTGACCAGCTACAAACCAACACACATTTTTGGAAGTCGCGTGGAAATAAGTATTAAATAATAAGGTGCATGCAGCTCTTGATCCAGTGGTAAATCCCACTGTTACGAAGTCAATGCTACCAATGAACTTCGACGTTTTCTAAGACTCGTGCACATGTAATACCCCACTGGAATACTAATGTGAAGGGAACAGAGAGAAAAAAAAGCCCAGAAAAGGCCAAGAGTTAAGCAAAAAGGGACTGGTTAAAAATAAACGTATAGGATTGAAAGCAGAAAACACTCAGGATACAGTGTTAATTTTTAAAGAATGAAAACGGTGGCTCGTGAAATATTTGCAGTATGACTCTACTTTCTACTGAGAAATAGATACACGTGTGACGGTTTTCCATCAAGGAAAGAAAAAAAAAATTAATAGCAGAGACACTCTCTGGATATTTACATATTTTCTAAGGGCACACATATATCTCTTTTACAATCAGAAAAATATTTACCTGGGGGGGGGGAAGAACCAACTTTCTACAGAAAAGACATCTGCTCTGTTTTCTTAGATAGTCTATATTCCAGAAAAGGCATCACTGAGCAACTGTTTAAAAGATTACATTTAAAAGACAGTAATTAAGTGTAACTCTGAAAGGACTGCTCTGTTAGGAATCGGTCTAGAGGGAAAAGCTACACACCCACACATTCCATTCAGATTGCTTCATTTGCATAACTTCATTCATCAGCTACTGTCACCAAGTCAGTGAATCTGAGCTCTTACAGTATAAATAGAACCAAGCCGGACTACAGTAGCTATCCGCAGGGGCTCTCTGCAGGAAAGTCCATCACTCAAGACCAGCTATTGAGGTGAGTGCCATTCCAATCTGCAAGAAAGTTTGCTCTCTGTTATTCAGGGGAAGCAACAGTGGCGCCCATAGGCTCTCAAATGATGCTGGCTGGCATTGAGAAAGAAAAGACTTGTTACTAGATAAAGTGGTTTGTTTTTCAGAATGGGATTTGAAAGAAGTTCTGCCTTATACTTTTAGTTTTGCAATTCTGATAAAGACGTTGGCATTCTGGGTCGATGAGTCTGTCCTTAATGTTCATTCCTTAGTTTCTTATCTTGTTCAACCATGCAAGTTAATGGTCCTTTAGAGCAGAGTTCTTCTATGTGTGTTTGCGCAAGCTGGTCCCTGGGAGGAAGGAAGGGAAGAGAAGGTTATGAGATCAAACAATTACTGAAAAATAGAAAAAAGCAAAGGCAGGCACTGCTCCTCAGTGAGGGGCTACTGTATCGGCGCTATGCTAACGTGTATGAACTCCAAGTCTCCAAGAAGATATCGACTTCAACACACGGATTTATTTAAAAGGCAATTTGAATGACTAGAAAAACATTGTTTCTAGAACGCATGCACCCTTGGGTGAATAAACAAAAGTCAGCACTGTTTTTTATGCAGCTCAGAAGCAGTGTCCACAGTGTGCAAGGGACCTCCTCCTGGGACAGGTGGGCTATTACATAATCTGTTGCCTGCCCAGCTAAAAACCTGACCTTTATATGGTTACCTAATGCCATTATCCCACACAGAAGGGTTAAAAATTAACTGCTCTGTAAAAGTTACAACTCTGCTTTGAAGGAAAGAATGTATTCTGAGCCAGCTATGGTGACTGGCTCAGACTGGATTCAAGTTACCCTAAACAATGCATTCCTAAGCAAAAGCCATTCCATGCAGGTCTGCAGGCAATAAAGAAGGGCAGTCCTACACCAGAAAGTTCAATAACTGCATTAGTCATAACACAGTCAACACACAGAAGGCACAGAAAAAGGAGGAAATCTCTCTTGTGGGTTTTGTATGCTTACAACTTCTTAGCTTTGTGCTAAGCATGATCAGCATATTCTGAGGGCATCAAATCAGATACCATTATTAAAAGAAATGGCTGTTTATACAAAACATCTATGACAGCCAGAGATGATTTGGCTCTTGATCATGACCTCTTCACAATGACAATATTTTAGTCAGTGAACAAGAAGAGTGCGTAGGATGTTTAACACAGATGCAGCTTCCTCAGGGGCCTCTACCTTATGTCAACATCTTCAGAAATGTTCTATTACTATCTCAAGAAGACTGGCCATTTGCTTTGAGTATGAGGAGGACTGAATGTTTAATACCAAGTTCCGATATACCCCTGGCCCTTTCTCTCAGCTGTTACCTGATGCAGTTGTTGGACATATTGGTGTAGGATTGATTGCCTTTGTCCTTTGCCCGAAACCCTTCATACAAGGTTTTCCCTTAGGGATGCATCATTTTGGGTAACCCGAATCCATGCTACTGAACCACCATTACTCACCATCGCTGGCCCAGAACAGTGGCTTTCTTTAAAGTGGAGTTGTAACTTTTATAGAGTAGTTAATTTTTAATCCTTTTGAACAAAGGAGAGAGAGATAGGATGGTAATAGAAGGGAAGAGATAACAGTGTGAGTTTCTCTCTTTTTTCTGGTATAGGATAAGAAATAAGTTTTTACTTTCATTCTTCTACACGTGAATATCCAGCTTCCCCGGTTAAAATAAAAATTAAGACTATATTTTTCCAATGTGTTTTTGATGCCAATATCAAGAATTAGATGATTCCATCGGCCTGAGTCACGATGTAATCATATTTTAATTTTTAGAAAATTTAAAAAGAGAAAAAAAGACAGTGTGTTAAAGTTGAAATGACGTGAGGAAGATAAAATATATAAAATTAGACAGAAGAGGGATAAAAATATAATAAAAATTCAAAATAATAAGTAATAGTTTTAAATTAAAGGAAAATAAAAAGAGAGAGCAAAGCACCTCTCCAGGTCGGTGAGGGGAGGACGATGGTTTAGAGCTTGCTGGCTAAGCAGGCCGGGGTAGTGAGACCAGGTGAGGTCAGACATTATCAGCATCAGGGCTGTATTTATTCTAGACTCTAAAAGTATAGATGCTTTCTTCCTTTGCATTTCTGGGCCGTGACATCCCATGATTTCTACATTCCTTAGGCTGGGCAGGTTCTCTTTCACTCCAGAGAGCCTCAGTCTGCAGTCTGCGAGTGTGGCAAAGTCCACTTAGTTCACCCCAGAGTGAAGGGGGCAGGTGGAAGAGCAATCAGCCTTGATTTATAAGTAACCTGCAGCTGCAGGCTTGGAGGCCACAGCCATCCTCAAACTGCGGAGCTGAATAGTAGTCCTCGCCACCAGAGGGCGGGACCTTTGATCACCGTCTTCCCTTCCAGGCTTGTCTCACAGCCTATCACTATGGCACCGTTCCCAGGTGTCCTGATTTGTCACCTGTCTGAATTTTCTGATCTCCAGAGTTGCTCAGTCTCAAACAATAACCCCGCTAGGAAGACAGCCTCTGGGCACGGCACTCTTAAGTTCCAGGAGAGCGATGGCGCGGCGTAGCTTCTTCACTGTAGGCAGCAGCGTACAGAAACTTGCCCTCAGAATTCCTGCCCTGGGTTTAAGGCTTGTGAGAACTCAGCTGTTAACCATGGGTTCCATCCGTTGCGAGCAGCGCAATTCTATTCTTCTAAACCCAAGATGATCATGTGATTGTTGCTTCCCAGCCCCTCTCCCCACCCTCCACCAATGGGAGAGTCAGGGCTGGAGCTCTGGACTGCTTACTTATTCACGTTATCTTTTTGTTTCTTTTTGAATTTTAGCTACCCTGTTGTTTTCGTTGTTGTTTTGGGTTTGTTTGTTTGTTCGTTTGTTTGTGGTTGTTTTTGTGTTTCTTTCCCTCTTCTTTCCCAGTGATTTTCCACCCGTGTCCTTGAGCTAAAGTTTCTCCTTTGTTATCCTGATCTTCAAACTCGTGAGTGAACAGAGAAAATTGGCGATCTTACTCCGTTTATTCCTGAGAAACTATGTTTATTCTTGACCACTGTCATTATTCAGTGGGTGTCAAACCTGACGCAAGGAAACCCTCCACGGTGCCTCCCTATGCCTTTGCCACAAACACATTAAGTTCTTAATAGCTGAATATTTTCTGGCATAACGTGGTTTATGGCCATTATTACTTTCCTATCCCCATATCGTATCTGGAGTCATGGTTCCTTTTGGTGGAGAAAATATTTAGGAAATAAAATGTGTACACACACTGCTTAGCATTTGTTTAATACTGACTCAAATTTAATATCATAGGACATTTGCCTTGGCTTCTGAGTTACATATTTATATTTATTTTCCCATCCAGTGAAAAATCATACAAGATCAGTATGGCTACTTTTATCTTTATTTATTTATTTTTGCTATGTACTGTAACAAAACGATACTGAGATTTCAGTATAAGCATGCCATTAACAAGAACACTACTCAGCGTCAGAATCCTCTGTGCTTTTGCTTATTTTATTTTTGGGTTCTATGGCTAGATTCAAGCCTAAGTCAGAATATCGTGCTCAAATTTATTCTTTTTTTTTTTTTTTTTTTTTTTTTTTTTTTTTTTTTTTGCCCTGTATGGCTATCTGTTTCATGGTGAGATAACCAAGGTTGTTTCTGATGATTTTAGGTACATACAGTTGGACTAATGTTATATTTTAATCCCACAGAAACCTGAAAAATGAGACCCAGAATGAAGTATTCGAACTCCAAGATTTCTTCTGCAAAATTCAGCAACACAACAGGCAAAGCCCTGGTCCCGCCTTGCAAAATGAGAAGTGAGAGCTTAACCATTCCCACTATAATCTCTTCTAAGATATTTGTTATTTTGACAGGAAGACCCGCTACCTTACCAAAAACTCCCAAGGATATAAGAGCTGAAAAGAAAACAGAGACGGTTTGTGGGATACACCATTGAAGCCTTGTTTTTGAAAGCAGACTTTCCATCTTCACTGTTGGGATTTGGTACAACACAGGATAGTGACCGCTTAGATTGTTAGGGACTGTGAGTGTGTGGGAACTTAGTGAGCAGGTGTCTTTCCTGTCAGCCCCTTCATAGTTCTCACAGCTCCTGCCATTAAATCTTCAAAACCTCACCCATGATTAACCAACTTCCTCTGAACAGATAGATCACTTTCACACTGCCTATCCGGCAAGGACCTTTGGAGTTTCAATTTAATGGTTATCTGTAATGGGGGGAAAAAAACGCAAGTAAAAATACCCAGGCCACAAATAAAGAAGAATGAGCCAAATGTAATTATTTTATTACAGAGAAGTGAGGTTAAGTAGTAGGTCCACACCTGCGGCGTACATCTCTGAAGAGATGCGGCTGTGGGATCTTAGACTCTGAAGATCAACACTAGAGAGAGGAAGTTAGAGGGTGATGAATGGCCTGAAAAGAAAGCAGTGTCCTCTCCTGCCCTTCCCGAGGCGCTGGACCATCCTCACAATGTTTTAGCAGTCAGGATTTAAAAAAAAATTCTTAGCAGTGGTTTCTGAATGGCCAGAAAAAATCACAGTTAAATTGATCCTTTCATATGTAGCTACGTCAAAATGCTCTGTGCAGAAATAATGATTCAGTACAAGTGACTTGGCTCTCCCAAGTGTCCTCACATTAAAGAATGCACTGTCTTTGTATAAAAAAAGAAAGGAAGGAAGGAAGGAAGGAAGGAAGGAAAAAAAGAAAGAAAAGAGGCCATTTATCAACACTGCCTTGCAGAGTAGGCATGCCGGAATGCCAGACATTAGTGCCAGAGCGTGCTTCGGATACTGAGATCTTACAGTTCACACGTTCTAGTCTTCATCTCCTTCTGATCCTAGAAGGCTATTTATGATGTCCAAGACATGACGAAATTTTCTGCATGAGACTTAAATTTTTCTTGGGTTAAGTAAAATGAGACTCACTGAACAACTGGTTAACCCTTTCAGTTCAGTTAACTGAACTTGCATTTGGCTAGTCCCTAAGATTGCAGTGCAGACTTCTTCCCCCAACAAATAAGACTTTTTAGCTCAGACTGACCTGGAAATTCATGATCCTCCTGCTTTAGCCTCTTAAGATCTGGGACTAGAGGCATGAGCACTTCTGGCCAGGGGTCCTTCTCTTGGGTGGAGGCAGAGTCTACTGAGGAGCTTTGATGTTAAACATACCGCATTATTGAACTTTACAACTCTATGGCTAAATACCCAGGAGAAGCAATATAAAGGCAGACAAAAGCATTTTGCTTTGCACCAACCAGGAGTGGGAGACTGACGGACCCAGGTTATAATCTTGACTGGCCCCTGTGGTCTATAGGTCAGCAAGGTCCCAAAGGTTTCACAATCTCCCAAACAGTGTCACTAGGTTGGGGCCAAATGCTCAAGCACAAGACTCTGTAGGAACATTTAACTGTAACACACTTCTTAGCACAACTCATGAACTATGTAACTTTGGGCAGTGTCATGACTCTGCCTCACACTATCATTGTAACACTAAGGTAATACTTTGCAAGATTATCGTGAATGGCTAGGCTAAAAGACACATAAAACTAATTAGCAGAGTGTGTTGCCTAGTGTTGATATGTGATTAATGTCAATTTTTTTAGTATTAATAACCTTTATGGTTTATAGCCATTCTCTACAAATTATGAAAAGTTTATTAGGGATGAGCAGAAAAATAGCCTATATCTCCTATGGATGTTGACATGCCCCTAAGCTAGGCAAAGGTTGATGCATACTGAAGGTAGAGGTCCCTCAAATAGCATTATGAAAAACAAAAACAAACAAAAAAAACCACATAATTTTCTAAAGACATAAAGTATTTCAACAACTCATCTGGCAGCAAAATACAACTCCTGCCTATTGTCTATTAAACCCCAAGGTCTGCAATGGTTAGTTTTAAATGTCAACTTGATTGAATTAAGGCATTAGTGAGGCATGTCTTTAGGTATGTGTCTATGACAACGTTCTCTGGAAAGGATTAGCTTAGACCCACCCTGAAAATGGGCAGCTTCAATATCCTGTGGGCTGAGGCCAGAACTAATTAAGAGGGATACAGATAAAGACACACCTTCCCTTCATAAGGACCTGAAACACAAGCAAAACTAATCCCTTTCTCCTTTAAGTTGCTTCTTGTCAAAGACTTGGTCGCAGTAAAGAGAAAAGACTTTATTTCATTTTGTACATCCTATCTATGGCTTGCTATAAAATTAATAAAGTTAATTTTTAATTAAGTAGTGCTACTCCAGTCTCTGTTGGAGGTGCTGTATATATTATCGAATATGGCCTACATAAATCTACGTTTTTTTCCCCTATTGTTAGGATCCCAACAGAAGACCAAAGAAATCTGCCATGTCTACTACATGAGGCTCCGTTCTGGCCTCACCATAAGAAAGGACACTGGTTGTTTTGGAAAAGAACCCACCAGAAGATATTCACTAAAATCAGGTCAGTACACTCTGGACAGACTGATGGACATCTATTTGTATATATATGTGTGTGTGTGTGTGTGTGTATGTATATGCGTGTATATATATATTTTATATATATATATATAAAGAGAGAGAGAGATAGAGAGAGAGAGAGAGAGAGAGAGAATAAGTGTTCTAAAAGTCTAATTTAGATTCATTTTAGAAATGGATACACTAGTGAACGAAAACAGGAGACACAAGATTTCATATAAATGTGTAATTCTGTGGGATGATATTTTGTAATATAGAGGAAGCAAACTAAATGCTTTGCAGTGGCTACTTTTGAGGGTAGTAACAAAGGTGAGTAGTTTTTGGTTTGTTTGTTTGTTTCTCCCTTTGGTGTGCTCTGCTGGAGTGTGAATAGTCTTCACTTTATTTTAAAAGTGAAAACCTAATCATTAAGGAAGAACTGATCCCATCAGATCATTGGGTGACCACTGCCCTGGGATCACTTACCACTGTCACCATAGTGACCATCGAAAAGGGTGGCGTCTTTGCAGAATGAAGGTTAATGGCTCACCCCAAGCCCCGCTGCTCTCTTGCAGGTAGCAAACATGAAAAGAGCTTCTCTGCCTATCCACAGGATTTTAGGAAGAGATCCCTGTGCGTAAACAGTTTCCGCGCATATGGTGCGTCAGTTGACACACTGAGTATCCAAGGTGTGACTGGTTGAGGGGATGCGTGGGGGTGAGGTGGGAGACAGGATCCTGCATGTGTGCCAGTTCAGTGGCATCCAAACTGGGTGTGGAGCTGTGCCTATTCAGTCTAAGGTTAGCATTCCACTGGTGTTTTGAAATACTTGCTGTGGGCTGGAATCATGTCTGCATCAGTCCCAATAAATGTCTTACCCTTTGAGAGAGAGGGAAAAAAAATGCACTAGTCCCCGAGTTTCAAGATGTTCTCTTTCAAAATGAAAGGAAATTAAAGAACTATTTTTTCAAATACAATTTTTTACATGACGTGGCTTGAAGACTAGTTTTAAGTTTTTACCATGTTTTGCTGAGTTCTAAGTAAAATGGTGATTATTAAGAAGTGAAGGGAACCCAGGGAGTATAGTTCAGTGGTAGAACATTTGCATCATGCTCCAGACATTGCATATAGTCTCTATCAATGTGGGAAAAATTAAAAGTGCGAGCTGGGCATATTGGCACATGATGTCAATTCCAGCATCGGGGAGGTAGGTGAACTCCTTGGATTCAGGTCTTTCTGGTCTACACAGTGAGTCCCAGATTAGTCAGAGCTGTAAAGTGAGAAACTGTCTCAAAGACAAACAAGACAAAAGGTCAAATTAAGTAATTAATTAACAAATTAACAATCCCACCATCAAGGAAGCTTGATTAAAAATCACATATTGCCACTTTAATATATTATTTTATATGCAATATTATATAAAACAACTTAGAATGTATTTTATGTATGGTATATATTTAGTATATATACTTAGTAATGGTTTAATATAAATATACTAACCTCCTGGTCAATATTCAAGTTTCTCACAAACTGTATTTAGATAACTTCGGTTTAGATGTTCACATGCAAATATCTGATATATAGGATATCTCATATGCAACCCCTGTGAAAGGATCATGGAACCCACAAAGGGTTTGGACTCACTGCCCTAGAGTGTTGGAAATCTCTAAGTGATCATGTTTTATAAAGGGGCATACATTAACCTGTCTTCCAAAACCTGACCATTTTTTTCACTGTCCCCTAGGCCATAGGAAGGTAAAAAAGGGAGCTTTCCTCCTCATCCCCAACCCCACTGTGCAGGAAGCTAACACCTTTAATTCCACCCTGGCATCAGCTATGGGACTTAGCTTTTGCCTATGTTACAATGACAAAGTATGGCTCTCACTAAAAATCAAAACTCTTCAGAGGAAATAATTCATATAAATAGCCAAGAGAATGATTCATAGAATTGTTTATTTTTTCTTTTATTCTTAATGACAGGAACTCCACCTTTAACACAATCTTGTGCCTCCCTGAGCACGTACAATGACCAGTCTGTTAGTTTTGTTTTGGAGAATGGATGTTATGTGATCAATGTTGAAGATTGTGGCAAAGACCAAGAAAAAGGTAGGGTATTTCCTCACGTCTATACTTAGTAATAATGAGTGGAAAGGTTTAAAAAAAAAAAAAGTCTACCAAACTATCAACAATGGATTAACTGAGATTTTCAGCGGCAGTGAGTTTCACCATCTCTGGTAATTCCAGTCCTTCCTGTGTCAAGAAGGCCTCAGTCTGGTCACACTCTTCAGGGAATAACACAGACACTGAGAAATCCCTATGAAGACATGAGGAAAGAGGGATCGTATGTATCTATTAATGCCAAATCATAAGATCTCGGCCACCCCTTCACTGTCACCAAAGCATAGTCTTCTGTGTAAGAATACCCCTCTGTCATAAACAATATCACCTGTATATTGGAGAGTTCATCAGAGCACAGTATTCTTTGAGATCTTCCTAAGAACCACCAGAGTTCTGCTTTTTTTGGTATTTGACAAAAGGGGAGGGTGTTTAGGTTCCTGGCACGTGGGACGGGATGGAACTGAGAACCTTTTGATACATTCATCCCTCACCCAGTGATACCCAATTCTGTCTTTCAGACCAGGTGCTGCTCCGTTACTATGAGTCTCCTGTCTCTGCAAGTAAATCAGGTAACGTGGAGGCAGGGAGAGGAGGTTGCTGTTTGGATTCTCACTGAAAACAAAGATGAACCTGAAGTAGCCCGTGATTATCATTAAAAAAAGGTTCAGAAGGTTATCTTCAGCCCCACAGTCATTGTAAAATCCGACCTTCTTAGAGCATTTGTTCCATTTCTTCTGCTTTTGGATTAGTAGGACAAAGGCTTAGCTGCACTTCCAACAGTGCAGCCATTTTAGCCACAGCTCGAAAGATTCTGCTCAAGGGTTTGTCCAGAAGCAGTTCCTTCTACATCATCATTCTGTCCGTCCATCTGTCCATGTGGCGTGGCTCACCAGTATGCCCACTCATCAAGAGAAAAGAAGGAGGGCATGACTAGAAGTTGTGTATCATGTCTCTGCCTATCTTCAGTCAGAACTTAGTCTGCAAGCATGAGCCCTGAGAAGGCAGGAGGGTAAATGCTCTGTTATCTTCTATTAGAGGACAGCTCTCAGCTTCACAGGAACAGAGGGAAGCTGTTGACCAAAGCTGTATCCACTGGCATCAGTTGAATTACAAAAGGTCAGAACAACAGAAAGTAAAAACCTAAACCTCTCAGAAAGATTTAGAAGACTCTCCGGCTGGGCTTGGTGGTTCACACCTTTAATCTCAGCACTAGGGAGGCAGAAGCAGGCAGATCTCTGAGTTCAAAGCCACCCTGATCTACAGAGTGAGTTTTGGGACAGAAAGTGCTGCACATATAAATCTTATCTTGGGGGGCAGAAAGAAATAAAAGAAAAGAAGAAAAAAAAAGAAAGGAAGGAAGGACTATATTTGATATTTGGGTACAAATACTTTTAAACAGATCAATGAACTATTATTGTTTGCAACTTGGAGTCTTTGGGTTAAGCTAAATTAAGATGAGGCTTATGGTTTTTTTATTTATAATTTCTTGTTTTTACTTATAATTGATGGGTAAAATAATGTATCGATCGTGTACCACAAATATTTTTTGGGGGGGGAGCAACAAATTTTTTTTAAAAGATTTTATTTTTATTTTATGGGTCTGAATGTTTTACTTGGTTGTCTGTAAGCGCTTGGGACACACATAGTGCTGGAGAAAGCTAGAAGACAGCACTGAATGTCCTGTCACTTTAGTCACAGGTGGCTGTGAACCACTCTATGGGTTCTGGGAACTGAATGCAGGTCCTTTTGCAAGGGCTCATGACGAAGAAAGCATCTCTCTAGTCCCCAAACAGGAGTTCTGACATTTCTATTGTCTCTGTTTAATAGAGAGGTCAAATGTGGCCACCGAGTCACCTTACCGTATAATTTTCATTTTAAGGTGACGGTGTGGATGGGAAGAAGCTGATGGTGAACATGAGTCCTATCAAAGACACACACATCTGGCTGCATGCCAATGACAAGGACTACTCTGTGGAGGTAACATAAACATGACTACATAACAGCCACATCTGACTCTACCTGTGTGCATGCATCTAGATGTTAGAACAAATTTGAAGGCAGAAGTACATACTGTGTCAATAAAATACAGTCCGTCATGTCTGACAACTTGCTTGGAAGTAGGGAGGGGAGAGAACTGGGAGTTGTGTGGCCTTGCTACTAGGCAGCAACATAGATTCACTGGAGAACTTGGAAGAAAGCGGGACTTCAGGCTCCCCTACAACTGAATCAGATCTAACATCTGAGCAGTCCTTCGGGAGCTACGTCCCTTCACCACAGTTTGAGAGGCACTTCCACAGAGTGGGCTGACATCCTTTCTATTTGACTGTGTTCTTCCTGAATTCTTTCAAGGAATTATTTACTTTATGCATATGAGTACACTGCCACTGTCTTCAGACACACCAGAAGAGGGCATCTGGTCCCATTACACATGGTTGTGAGCCATCATGTGGTTGCTGGGAATTGAACTCAGGACCTCTGGAAGAGCAGCCAATGCTCATAACTGCTGAGCCATCTCTCCAGTCCCAGAATTTTCTTTTATATATAAAATATTTTCTGGCTCCAATTCTGTCAAGTGGAAGGCAGCAAATGTGCCCATAGGTCAATAGTTTGGGGCAGCATTACTTTCTACATCTGATCCATTCCTACTCAGCAAATAGTAGGTGTACATCAGCCATGACAAAAAAAGTATGATCACGTAAAAAACAAACAGGCCAGAGCAAGAAGAAAGGAAGGAAGGACATGGAAGAACATAATAAGGAAGATGATTTTTATAAATATACAAAATTTCAAAGTGATCCAGCCATGTAAGACATCAACACAAACAGTAGACAGTCAGCAGCATTCTTTTCAGAATACTCTCAAGTGTATAGGATGCAAACTCTAGGATAAATAAAGCCTCAAAAATAAAAGTGGATTGTCATTACATATCAAGCTTTTGCTTAATATTTCACAAGCCCTGTCTCTTCAATCCTCACAGCAAGTTTATATAGAATAATTGCCTTGGTCAGCTATTGTGCAACAAACTATCGCAAGACTCTTTGGATTAAAATAATAATGACATATAGGTCCAGAAGTCGAGAGCTCATTCTGACAACCCGAGTTGGCTCCCCAGTATTCATTGTCAGGTGACTCACAGCCACCTATAAGTGAGGTGGGAGAGGGAGGTTGGGAGAGGGTAATTATCCCATATAAACTTGCTCTGAGGGTTAAAGAGACAGAGCTTGTGGAGTCTTAAGGAAGTAGACCTAGTCAGTCTATGCCAAGCTGCTTATCCAAATCTGCCACACAGCCTCCGTGTTCCCTCCACTGCTCCTTTCTCCCTCCTCAATTCAATACAAACTTACTAGAAAGATCGGGATCCTGACCCAGGAAGGTAGTGTTAGCTCTGGACTCCCCATTCACACCTTGACTTCTCTCCTCAGCTCCAAAAGAGTGACGTCTCGCCGCCAGACCAGGCCTTCTTTGTTCTTCACAAAAAGTCCTCTGAATTTGTTTCATTTGAATGCAAGAATCTCCCTGGCACATACATAGGCGTGAAGGATAACCAGCTTGCTCTAGTAGAGGAGAACGGCCACAGTAGTAACAACATCATGTTTAAGCTCTCCAAAATGTAGTATAATAGAGAGCCTGTGGGATCTGGGCTGATGTTTCCGACTGAAGAAAGGCTAACAGAGAAAGAAAGCTATTCTTGGTTTAAGCTGATGTGGGATGTTATTATGTAGGAAAGTTCTTTCATTTCCTTTTGTACAGCTACATGTTCAATAAACACGTGAATATATACGACTTAGGGCATTGGTAAAGAAACTGAAAGAGATTCAGCCTTTCCCTTTTCTTTCTTTTTCTGCTTTGAGTCCTGTATAAAATCATACTCACAGACCTCTTCAGAAGAACACCCACCACAGCTCATGCTTTGCTTTAGAGAGGGTCCGTTTCAAAAACCATCAAAACAACAACAACAAACCACTTACACAATTTCCCCTGGTTCTAAACAATAGATCGTAATACTAGAGCAGTTAGTGGGAGGACCAGCTAGAGAGAGGACCAGCTAGGGGGAGGACCAGCTAGAGGGAAGATCAGTTAGGGGGAGGACCAGATAGGGGGAGGACCAGCTAAGGGGAGGACCAGATAGAAGGAGGACTATCTAGGGGGGAGGACAAGCTAGGAGGAGGACCAGCTAGGATGAGGACCAGCTAGAAGAAGGACTAGCTAGGGGGAGGACCAGCTAGGAGGAGAACCAACTGCTGCAGAGACTGTTTCTCAGAACAAAATGCCAAATACATCAGTAGATGCCCCAGGCGACCTTCAGATGATCTCTTTCTGTCAAGAGCACTAGCACTCCAGATGCCTACATGTCTAGACAAACAAGCCTGTGTTTGTGAAGTGATGTTACCTGTGCTTGTTTCCTTCTTAAAAATCCCATTATTTTTTCAGTACAGCAATTTAACTTTAAGTAAGCCAGCTTACATTAGGAAAGGAAACACATTCTAGTTCACACCGGCAATTCAAATCATTGACTATAACTAACAAACCTAAAGCCTTCTGTAAGAACTGACCAGAACATACACTAGGGTATGCCAATAGAATGGGATCTCATGGAGCAGAAGTCCTCTTACTAGAAAGACATGGCAGTAAATATTTTTAAAGCGGTGAATGCTCCATTCTCTATGCCACACTACCCCCTGCTTCTCCGGTGGTCTCTCTGCCTCCACAGCTAGCCTCATCCAGTGGCCGTCCTCTCCTGCTAGCTCTCTGCTGTGAACTCAGCTAACATTTCCAGCATCTGCCCCCTGAGGTTATTATCACAATTCCCAGTAACCTGGCAAAATCAAAACTATAGAAGCTTGCAATTTATCAGTCAGATTTATATCAATAAATTCCCATTCCACAAGACATCCACACAGTAAACTCAAGACCCAATTGATATTGATATAAACTGCCCACCTAGACAAGGCACATTGCCCTGTAATAATCCATCTCTTATAAGATATTCATAGCTACCTGTGGCTAATTAAAGCCACATGGGTCTGTGTCATCCTCCTCGTTCTCCATCTTCTCTTCTTCTCTTCCTGTCTCTCCCGCTTTTCCAAAACTCTGTGTCCTCCTTACTTTTCACTGTCCAATCACAAGCCTTGTCTTACCGGTGCCTGCCCTTGCCAGCATATAGATATCAACCACAGAAAGACACTAAATTAACCTCAAATGTTCAGTAGCTGGTTACCACTTATGTTTAACTGTGTCCTTCGATTTCCAAAGAGCAAAGGCTGTGGATGCGTGCTTTTACTTGGATGAAGAGTTCTGCTGCTTGGCTGCTTGCTTTCCTTATACACTCCACAGAAGCATTGCTCACGATGGGACAGATAAACTGAACTTCTGCCCCTCCTTTGGTTCTTTTGACCAACATATCTGTAACAGATCTCCTACTCCCGAAGCTTTGTTTCTCTTTTCTCTGACATCTATAGGCAAACTAACTTATTCCACCATGTTTAGTCTGCACTGCAGAATTTTACATATACCTACTGGTTACAAGGTTGTTCCCTAAACTTTTTACTGTTACTAAAGTAGCGAAATGTGTATTCAACCATGTAGTAATATTTTAAGCTACTAAAGAGTAGTTTTACTTATTTAGACAACAGTAATTTTTGCTGCATTTTTACAGGCTTAAAACTTACACGTTTTAAAACTTAAAATGATAAAGACAATAACAGAACATTGATGAAGTATAATATCATTTTTGAGAGGGTTAGCTCTGAACTTCCAATCGAGGAAGTTAAGCTATTGTATACAATAGCTGGTGGGATGTACAGTAAAAGAGGCCGGGAACCGCTGTTTAGGATTATAGCAGATATAATTGCTTCATCAATTTGTCACGATTTTACTGTAGAGAAAAGTAAAAGCATAATCTATGTTATCTCCATGGAAACCACAATGTTGACTCTATGAATCTGCATGATATCCTTAAAATAGTACTTAAGTAGCCAAATGTGTTCTTGATGTTGCTCATAACCTTGAATAAACCATTTTTTTTCAAAACCATGTGTGACCACAAAACACTCCAGAGTTGTGAGTTCTTAAATGAAAATGAGTATGTGCTAGTCCATGACTATTGACAAGTGAGGTGAGTAGCTGTTTAACAAGTTAGGGTCTTAAGCTAGACTTTCTGGAACATGGAAGAAATTGTCTGTTTTCCTTCATACTCCCAGCTCTTCCTCCTCTCCCTCAAATAGGAGGCTTTCACACTAAATCAAACATACACCCCCATGTTCCTGCAGCAAAGATTAACCTGAAATTCCTGATTCCTCATTTAGGTATCTTTCACCTTCTTTTCTGCTTTGTTCTCTTTTAAAACATATTTTATGAGCCATCAGAGTTCATAATAAATATTACTGGGAATAATCTGTTCATTTAATTATATCAGAAGTGATAATTTTATCTGATATCTAAAAGTTTTTGAAATTTTATATTTAAAATTTTATACAATGGTTTTTGATGGTATTCTTTTCCCTCCCCCAATTCCTTTTAGATTTTCCCCACCCCCCTACACATCTGGTTCTCTCTCTCTCTCTCTCTCTCTCTCTCTCTCTCTCTCTCTCTCTCTCTCTCTCTCTCGGAAAAAAACATGAAAATCAAAATAAAAAAGAGATGATAGCTAAGACAAAATCATCAAAACAAAACAAAAATCAACACAAAAACATGGTGTCCATTTTGTGTTTCTGGACTACTCCTGGGTTGAAGCTATGCAGTTCTTGTGTGTGTTATCACAGTCTCTGTGGGCTCATTTGTTTATCAGCACTGTTGTTCCTTGGAGTCTCGTACAATCTTTCTTCCTCCTATTCTGCATGGATTCCCCAGTCTTAATGGGAGAGGTTTTATGAAGACATCCATTTAGGGCCGTGTGTTCCAAACTCTCCCCATCTCTGCACCTCATCTTGTGGATCTCTTTGTTAATTCCCATCTACCATAAGAAGAGCCTTCTCTAATGACTGTTAAGTGACACACTCAGCTCTATGCATACAGCCATACTTCATCAGCAATCATTTTCTTGCTCTTTTCCTTTAACAGAAAAATTGATTTTTACCCCCTAAGCCTATATGACCTCTCTAGTCCTAGGTTCTTGGCCAAGTCAGCAGTGTCAGGTATGGGCTCCATCTCATGAATCCAATTTTTAAAAATGGTTAGTTATTTCATAACCGTTGTGCCACTATCTTCAAAGGACCTTTCAGAACTATGAGCAATTGTCAGTAGGGGTGAAACTTTCAGTTGAGCACTAGCTCGACTTCTTATGTTCAGTGATGTGAAGATGTGTCTTCAGTGGTGGCCTTACCATCAGGTTGCAGAGAAACTGCCTCAAGTGACAGTTTCTAATGTTGGGGAGGGGGTAGCCTAGGGGACCTCTTTGGTCAACAGCTCACCAAGATTTAACACATTGTAGGCACAGGAGCTTTTGTGAGGTGGCCGGAGATGTCTTGTTGGGGCACTGTCGCCTACATTATATGGTGATATTTAAATGCCTTTCATATGCGTGTATGTTTTAGAAAGCTTCTGTGTTATTAGGGTTGCATCTGGCTTTTTTGGAGTTCTTTGTTGTGAGTTGTTCATCTCTATATTGTCGTCTCCTTTCCCTTACCTCTCTGCCATTTTCCATGTGCTCTTCCTTCTCTAGTTTCCCTGTTAACTCGTTAGAACACTAAACTCTATAGTCTTCTCTTCCCTGCCTCTTGTTGTCATTCATTTTAAAACACACATATAAAAGACCCTGTCCTCCAAAATAGGTTAGGTGACCTCTTGTTGAGAGCCGTTTGTGCCGCACCCAAAGATGGCGCCGGCTTCCCGCCGATGACTCAGCAAACAGAGCTGTTGTCCAGCCCGAGGGACGTAGTGCGCATGTGCCACAGATGTCACAGCCTGCTCTCGGGGCATGCTAATGAGTTACTGGAGGGCGCACCAATCAGGTAGTGACACGAGTCTCCTGGGCATATTTAAGCAGTGCATTTTCCTTCCACATGGGTCCCCTGCTCAGAGTATTGTACAATAAAGGTTGTTCACAGAAGAATCCTGTTGTTGCACGCCTATTCCTGCCGGTGGGAAGTGGGGCACTCGACAACCTCTAAAATGCAATAGTTGAGGTTGACCTCTGAGCTCCTTGAGCAATGCACACACACGTACACCAGCACATGAACAAATAATGTATACACACCTTTCATTCATAAAAGACTCACTGTTGCCAAGCAGTGGTGATGTGTGCCCTTTAATCCCAGCACTTATGAGGCAAAGGCAAGCAGATCTCCCAATTCAAGGCCATCCTGATCTACAGGGTGAGTTCCAAGGCAGGACTACACAGAGAAACCCTATCTCAGAGGAAGTAGAAAAAAATCAAACTATTATTTTCTATGCTTACTAAAAATCAATGGATAAAAATAATCTGTGTCAAAAACAAAAATATGCTATTATTATTTTTAAAAACTTCCAAGACTAAGACATTTAGCTTTAATTGTAGATTGTTATTGCTAAACTACACTGTTTTTTTTCAACTGTTTATGATGTAAATGTGAAGATAATAAGCCAAGGTTGGCATTCACCCTTCACTTCCCCATTCATAAGACTGTCTAGCAGGCACTCCCTTTTCCTATGTGTGGCATTTGGAGGAAATTAATTTGGCAAGCTTTAAATATTTGTCAGTATACACTGGGCCCAACCCTTAATACAAAGTCAAATACTTAGCTTGCCTGTGACTCTGCAGAATTGATTTCTTGCCACCTAAGTCACTTCTTGGACTTCTGGAGAAGTTAGGCAAGAAATTCCTGCTAAGCCACAACCAGTGGAGGTCAACTTTAAGAATTGTATTTGTCACTGATCCTTTAAAAAATAATAATTAACAAATGTGTCGTCATGTCTTTAAGAATTACCAGACAGGCCAAGAGCCCTGGCCACCTTACCTCCTCTCTCCTTTCTAGCCCAGATTGTGTACCTCTCCAATCTCTCTCCAGGGCACTGCTCCCTCTTTCATTCTAGATGGTATTTCTCTACAGCACTGAAGCAACCACATTTACCATTTTCTCCTTAGAACTCAGCAAGATGTAAGACTTTGGCAGACAGTCCAAACTTACCTGCTTAATAAATAGTAATATATGAACAAAATAAATCTATCCTCAGTGTACTTAGCAGCAATTCTTGGAAACAATATTTTCTGTACATAAGAATCTAGTTTAAGCATCTGTTGCAAAACCAGAGTGGAGTTCTAATTTATAGTGTTCTCCTGAAGGTCAGCCGGATTGGACAGTACATAGCCAATTCTCTAATTCCCTAGATATTAAACTGTACTCTCTTAGGATCGTCATGATCCTCATTATCAGCTTCATTTTTATTATTAATTATCTTTCCCAAGGACACAAGAACAGCATTATCAGCTTGGTTACGTTCCTAGGAAAAAAACGGTCCAGCTCTGGAATAAAGTGTCCCAGAGCCCTGATTGACATTTGGGTCGTTATTGCTGTTTTCTGCTTACTTTTTTCTCAATTTACCATGTTCATTTTTTTGCGACAAGGTCACTTACTGAATCTGGAGCTCATTGACTGGGTAGGCTGGCTGGCCAATGAGCTGCAGGGTTTATTTGCCTCTTCACCCTGAACCTCGGGGTAACAGACTTACTATCACGCTGGCTTTCTATGCAGCTACTGAGGATCCGAACCCAGGTCCTCATGCTGTGACAGCGTGACTGGCAAAAGACTACTTACTGACAGAGACTCCTCAGCTCCCGTCTTCTCTCTTTATCTTTAAGGAGCCTCTAAACTCATGCCCCCTGACTAGGACTCACTGCCCTGTAACCAGACCTGGAAGATTCCTTTGAATCTTTCAGCCAGCTTCTCCTTGAAGAAGAATCCATTTGAGACGACTTTGAAGGCACATCCCACTCAGGCAGACAACAGAAATATCTACGTACGTCAGGCAGAGGGTGGCACCAATGGCCCCTTTGCTCACTCCATCTCTGACCTCAGCCCATCTCACCTCTGTAAGAGAATCTGTGTGTTTTCATACTCTTTTTTCAGATTTGATTTTTTTTTAATGTAGATAGGTGTTCTGCCAGCTTGTGTATCAATACCATGTGCATACCTAGTGCCTGTGAAGGCCAGGAAACGGTGTTGGGTTTCCTGGAACTGGAGTTACAGATGGTTGTGAGCCACTGTGTGGGTGCTGGAAACAAATCCCAGGCCTCTGCAAGAGCTGCTAGTGCTCTTGATGGCTCAGCCATCTCTCCAGCCCTTCTGTACATTTTCTTAATCACTGTACTGATCTTTCTTCTGAGTTATCAAGGCCCCATAGGCTATAAACATAGGGCTTGAATATCAGTATCTGTCTGTGTTTTCTATAGAGGAAAGAAAATGTTCCGTAACAAATTCAAGTGGTTCCTGGTTTTCAACACCTGACACTTTACTATCCAAGCTTCCTTTCTTCAGGATTTCCTATCAGTGTTGAGGGTCTTTACCTTATAGGAACACTGTCTCCTAGCTCTAGCAGAGGAGGTCCAAATGTGACCAGGGTTCTAGGTTCAGGTTCTATGTAAACCACAGAATTTCTCTCTGACCCGTGAGCACAACAGCATTTCAAACTGTTTCTACCCATGACACTTTTGTTGTGGCTGCTGATACTGTTTTCTTCAACCAGACCTTTCCTTAATGCTCCAAATAGCAAGTGTGCATTCTGCTGTTCAATTCTGACTCAAGAGCCCAGTTTTACAGAACCACCCCACCTCAGGTTCTAGATACCATGCCTAGCTGGTATTGGTACTCGGCCTCAACTCTCTTCACCTCATGCACTGGAGATGGAACCCAGGATCTTATGTGCACCAAGTGAGTGGTCCACCAGCAGCTGTGCATTCCTAAGCCCCACCCTCAGCTCTTCTGACTAATCTCAGTTCCTGAAATACACTGTGATAATTTGCTCTTGTGATCGACAGAACTCAAGGAAGCACTTCTGCCCTCTATTGTCATTTTTATTTATAGAGGACACAGCCCAGGTGCAGGAAGAAGGAAGAGATACCCAGGGCAAGGCTTGGACCGAACTATGGATGCTAGCATTCCTTCTAGGCTCCACCCCACAGTTACCTGGCAACAGCCAGGTATGCCTGACTCACTATAAAAGGGGATGTTTGGCCCCTCCCCACTCTCTTACTCTTTTACTCTCTCTGTCCCCTCTCACTCCACTTCCCTCCCCCTCTCTCTCCACATGTTCCAGGTTGGCCTCTACTCCCTCCCCCTCTCTCCCTCTTCTTTCTGTCTCTCTCTATCTGTGTCTCTGTGTCTCTCTGCCTTTATTGTTACTCTATCCTCCACTCCCCTTCCCATGTCCTAAATAAGCTTCATTCTACATTATACCCATCATATGGCTGGTACCTCACGGGGAAGAGATGCCTCAGTGTGGGCCCGCAGAGGCACTGCCTTCTTCCTCACCATACCACGCCTCCACACAACATATTCTGGTTCCTTCTTCTTCTTCTTCTTCTTCTTCTTCTTCTTCTTCTTCTTCTTCTTCTTCTTCTTCTTCTTCTTCTTCTTCTTCTTCTTCTTTTTCTTCTTCTTCTTCTTCTTCTTCTTCTTTTTTATAAAACACAATATTTTTAAATAAAACTTTTTATAAAACCTGCTCTCTGGGGATGCTGAATTTCACTCATTTACCCAACAGGAAGCTCTTTGAAGTCCCTGATTCAGAGGCTTTTGGGTCAATACTGACTGAGTGAACATTTGCTGGTGATCAGCCCCACTTCATCCCGATGGTCTCTCCTAGAGATAAGGCACACAGTGCAAAGTGGGAGTCTGACATGTTGGCTGATCTACTGTTCTCAATGAGTTCTTTGAGGTGCCGGCTATTTTGTTAGCATACAAGAGATGCCTTCATCAAGAGTTTACGGAGTTATGCAAAATAACTATAGTAGAAGCCCAGATTCTATTTATGTTTATGCTATAGCACCCAATCTCCTATTTCACAGTAACTCTTGGCCTCTGGTGTGTGTGTGTGTGTGTGTGTGTGTGTGTGTGTGTGTGTATGTATGTATGTGGAATAGGTATATATAAATATGCACGTGAAGGACTGAAGTTCGTCTTGGTTTATAGCAGTTGTTAAAGTGTTCAGTCAGGATTACATTAGGAAGAATCTCTTTCATTACACACACTGGCAACCTTTAATCCCACTTGTTTCTTCCTCTCATCTGTCTCACTTTTGTTTTTAAAGTAAGACTTGCTGAAAGATTTAAAGCACCCACGCCTTGGCCGTAAATGCCCTTCTGAAAAACCAGCGGGCTTTGGAGTGCCTAGAAGCAAATTGTTGAATTATTAAAGTGTTTAAATGTATGATTTCACCTCAGAATACATGAGCAGAGATGGGAGATTCAGTTGGCCTTTATCCACAGTTCTGGGGAATTATGTTCCAAATTCTTAGAAATTTCTAAGTGCTATCCCAGGTTAACAAGCAATGGACAGGAGGTTCCGAGACGCAGTGGGGCTCATTCCTGCTGCTCCTAGATCTAGCCACTGCCCTTACAGCTGAGACCCCAAGCCAGGAAAACCCATCATCAGCACCTTGTACCGAAAGGACCTTTCTCACGACTGAAAATCCAGCGTCAGAAAGGTATAGCTGACAGAACAGGAAATGCTGTATGAGATGCAGCTGCAGCTGGATGAAAAATCTGTCTGATAACTGCTTCTGGGAGGTGAGTTCCTAGAGGAGGGTCTAAAGTGCCCCACCAAGCACAGCAAACAACACAATGCTCTGTGTGTGTCTCTCCGTATTCCATGTGTGTGCTTTATAACCAGTGAGATGAGAAACAGTGGGTTTGCCCTGAATTAAGGTGCACTAAAGAGAAACAACGACATGTGGCTTGTTACAGGAGGATATTAGGACACAGGGGAAAGAGGGCCCACCTGGCTGAATTCTGAAAGTCATCACCAACCAGACAAAAACAAAATTTCTCATGAAACTGGATACACTTGGGAAGAAAAGAACAGAAAAGGAAAGGAAAGAAAAGGAGATGGGAGGGGAGGGAAGGGAGGAAAAAGGGGCAGGAAGGGGAGGGGAGAGGAGAGGAAAGGAGGCAGGAAGGGGAGGGGAGGGAAGGGAGAAAAAAGGGGCAGGGAGGGGAGGGGAGAGGAGAGGAAAGGGGGCAGGAAGGGGAGGGGAGGGAAGGGAGAAAAGAGGGGCAGGGAGGGGAGGGAAGAGGAGAGGAAAGGGGGCAGGAAGGGGAGGGGAGGGGAGAGGAAAGAGGGCAGAAAAGAAAGGAGGAGAGGGCGAAGGATATTAAAAAGAAAAGTTTGCAGAAAAGCATAATTAACTCAAAAACACAAAACTCATAAAAGCAAATTCTTCTCTGTTTCTCCACCTCTCTAAGACACCAGGAAGTAAAATCTCTGAAAATACAGAAAGGAAGAACGGTGGGGGTTGGGAGGAAATCCTTTAGGAAATAACAGTGACTCTGACAAGGGAAGTCTGAAAGAAAGAAACCTTTATGAAGAACTTTCTAGCACTAAGAAAAATTCTCTTCTCCCTCCACCCCCACCCCCCCATGTCTTTTCTTCTTCCTGGTACCCAGAGCTCAGTGCAAGGTCTTGAGTGTGCAAGGGAAATGGTCTACTACTACTGAAGTACATCTGCATTGCTCCTCGGTTTCCTAAAACCAAGATCCTTCTGGGAGGATTAATAGATGGAGCCATTCTTATGACTGTAAGTGTGAAAGCCATTAGCATAGCACATAGAAGAGAGAACCTGAAAAGAGAGAGGGGAGCCGGAACTTTATTATGATTCGGTAAGGAAGCCAAGGCCAAGGTCACAGGAATACTGAGCTAAAGAAGAGTCCCAGTGCAGAGGGGAATAGAAGAAATGAGCCCAAGCCATGGCACAGACATGTACAAGGGAGGAAACTTACAGAAACTCACAGAAGAGTGACTCATTAGGTGATACTCAAACAAAGCAAAAAGAAAGCCAAGACTCACCTGGTAATACAGTTATCTTCGTTACTGAATATCTTTAGTAAAGACTGCATTGTGTACCATTGACTTTCCAATATGAAAAAAACTATTTTTAAAAAAAGGATGATGCTAGGGAAGTTTCTGCTTGTGGGAGATGACAGTGAATATGAGACCCTCCCCTGGTCATCATGCAAAGACTAAACCCTGGAATGGTCAGCCCTGAATAGGACTTACACCCCACACCCTCCACCCAAACTCAAGGATCTTCAAGGAAGAGGGGTGGAAAGATTGTAACAACCAGAGGTAATGGATAACTTCCAGGAAATTATTTTCTGGACATAACAGGGCAGTTGTACATAAAAACACACAACTCTGAGAGCATACATAGATGATTTACTATAGAAGCCACACAAAATACCACCTTGGGAGGGGCTGAAATGCACATGGAATCCCACCACTAACAGAGGAACAATTGGCATTTGATGCTTGCTAGGATAATGAGAGTAGGTTTTCTTAAATGGTGTCATCCATAGTAGGTTGACCACATCCTAGGGCAGGCCCCACTCCCAAGAGTAGTAGTTACGCAATACAAACTGGTCTGGTGAGTGTCAAAGAAAAAGAAAACAAAACAAAACAAAAAAGCAGAAAACTTAAAATTGGGTGAACAGAGATGTCAGGAAGACATCTAGGAAGAATTGGGTCTAGGAAGAATTGGGGGATGGGCGTATAAGATCAAAATGAATTGTTAGAGATTCTCAAACAGTTAAGAAACACATCTTTAAAAGGGGCAAAGTGATGAAGTGACTTGGAGATGATTCTTAGATTTCTGGCTTGAGCAACTGGATGATCAAAAACATAGTTCTGAGAATGGGAAAGAACGAACTCATTGATGGAAGAGCTCCAGTTTGGATGAGATTCGTTAGAAAGGCCTGACATACCCACCCCTGGTGTCAGTCAAGTCCTCTATATAGGACGCTGGAGCTTGAAGGTGCCATGCACAGAGACCACTGCCTAACCCACTTCTAGTGACAGATTCATCTCATCACTGTTCCTTCCAGACAATCATCATGAGCTTGTGGCTCACATACAGAACAAGAACTTGGCAGTGTAATGTAATGGGTCCTTGAGAGACACTTCTAAAGCAACCTATGATAAATGAAGCAAGTCACTCAGCTCACAGCCCAGAAGTCCCTGCTAAGGTCATCGTGCTCCTTCCATGGAAGAGCCTAAAAGTGACATGGCCATTAAAATATTCTTGGAACTCTGCAAGGCAGCCCTACTATTTTGTCTAGTCCATAGATAAAGGAGCCAAGGCATAATAACACTTTAAACACTTCTCAAGACTACGTAGCATTAGAATTTGGCAACAGCAGCACTAGAAACCAGATGTGTCTGACCCTCTAACTTTTCACTATTTGCTTTGGGAGTATTGTTTTGCATAATAAGATAATCTAAGAAGTTAACAATGTTTTTTCCCCCTAGAATATGAACCCAGTCTCTTCTTTCCCAAGAGTTTCTTCTTTTCTTCCTCCTTCCATCCTTTCTGTTCCAGAGAGATGAAGAGAGATGGGGCTTGGTTCTTAACCTGAATATTGCTCTTCTTGAGAACACATTTGGTATTCTCATAACAGGGCTTCGCAGGGTAAACAGACTCCTTGGCACAGTCATCTTCTCTGGGAGAACCATTCTCATGCACTGGGAGGAAACAAGTCCTCCGGCAGCTGCTGTTTTCATCAGTGGCTGAGGCTGCCTCAACTATGAGGAAAGGGTAGCTCTCAGGCATTAGCTCAGTACTATTGCAAAAGGAACTGACCACACCCTCCCCGTGGCTCATCTACCTCATTTTATTAGGCTTTAAGCAGGTTTCAAAATGAAGACGAAGTCAGTGTGGAAGCAAGCCCAAGACTAACAAACGTGTTTTAAATTGGTCATGAAATTGTTTTTAAAGTGTTTTCTTGTACACCCTGCTCTAGACTTTCTGAAGTCAGAGTTTCAACTCAGCAAATGATCTCTCTCTTGCAGCCTACCTTCTCCCTACTGTAGGCTTTCTGTTTGTTTTGCTGTGTTTGCTGTTTGATTGTAGACCAGGTCTCACTATGTTACCTTCTTGATGTAAACCAGATTGTCCTGGAACTCACAGCCTTCGTCTGCCTCCCAAACTCAGGGTCACAGCCACCACACCTGTCTTAGAAATTATCTTGAAAGTGGACGCAGAAAGAAGGGACATGGTGAAGTACATTGCTTGGCTTTAAGAAATCATTTATTCTACATTTTCTGCTTGGACAGTATAGAAGGCATTGTTCAGTTCAGGGACTATATGCGTTGTAGGCATCCTTCCTCTTTTGCTCATCAACTGTGAGACTTACATCCGTCATTCGGTCTCCAATCAAGTCTCCATTTCTTTCTACATATACTGTATATATGTATTGTATACTGGAATTCCATTCCACAACCCACTGCTCTGGACACTCCCATGTTTTTTTTCTCATGTTTCCTACCACAGATGTGCAAACGTTTCTCTACGAGTGTGTTATGGGTTAGATGGAAATGTCCTCCATGACCCTGTGTATCTGAATACTGGGTCCCAATCTGCCGTTGTTTTTGGAAGGTTGTGGAACCTTCTGGAGGTCAGACTTGGCTGCTGATGTACAGGCATAAAGGTGGGGTTACATTCTTGCTCAACAGTCTGCTCCCACGTGACTAGCCACCTCATGCTTTGACTGCCCCAGCCCTGGGCCATATCTTCTTGTGGTGACAGACAAGTGTACAGTGAGTCAAAATAAAGTCTTTCTTCCTTTGCTCCTGTCAGGTGTTCGATCACAGGAGCTTAGAGAATGGGACTGTAGCGTCCTCAGGGAGAAGAGAACAATGCTCCATTGCTTTCTAAAGTAGCTACACCAATTCCCATGCGGAATGTACACATTCTTTTCTACTTCAGGCCTTACCAATCCTTTACTATTAAACTACAAACTTTTCGAGCATCTCATTGGTTGGGTATCACTCTGGTCTTCTTTTGATGAAGTGCATTTTTTGACTATTACTGAGGTAGTTTAACAGTTTGTTGAGCTGATTAGCTTTCCTGAGCTGTAGAGATTCCTGTCCACATTTTTATCTTTCTATTGAACTTTCTCAGGTGGGGAAGTAACGTCCCTGTGCAGATCATGAATACTGACCTTTTATCCAGTATAAGGGTTGTGAAAGTTGCCTCTGAGTTTATAGTTAATATTTGCTTTTCTTTTTCTTGTGGTGTGGTGGTGGCTTTTTTTTTTTTCTGATAGTGTTAAAGCTACTATGTGGGCCAAGTTGGCCACAAATGATGACCTCCCTGACTCTGTCTCATATGGGCCACTCTACCTGGATGTATTTTTTTTAATTTCTCTACTTTTATTCATGTGTATGTCTACTGTGTGTCACATGTGTTCGGATACTCACAGAAGCCAAAAGCCTGGAGCTGGAATCACAGGAAGCTGTGAGAATGTAAGTCTGAGAACGAAGGTCCTCTACACTTCTTACAGCAGATCCACCTCTCCAGCTCCGTGCCAGGTCATCCTTTATGCTGAGGATTAGTGGGTATATAAATATATAGTTAAAATAGAGCCAAATTTACTATCTTTTGCGATTTTTTTTTCTTTTTAAGAAATCTTCCCAGGGCTGGAGAGATGGCTCAGTGGTTAGGAGCACTGACTGCTCTTCCAGAGGTCCTGAGTTCAAATCCCAGCAACCACATGGTGGCTCACAACCATCTGTAATGGGATCTGATGCCCTCTTCTGATGTGTCTGAAAACAGCTACAGTGTACTTATAAATAAATAAATAAATCTTAAAAAAAGAAATCTTCCCATTTTATTTAAAATGAAAGGAATGTTAATGGACAAGCAATGGTGGGGCATGCTTTTAATCCCAGAACTTTGGAGGTAGAGGAAGGCAAATCTCTTAGTTCAAGGCCAGCCTGGTCTACAGGAAGAGTTCCAGGAGGGTCAAAGCTACACAGAGAAACCCTGTCTGGAAAAAACAAAACAAAACAAAACAAACAAAAACAAAAAGAAAAGCAAAGTTAATGGAGCTTTAAAAGAGAAAGAAGAGGTTTCCTTTCCCATGCTAGTGAGATACACTTCCATCTTGTTTCTTACCAGTTTAGAATTTTAAAAAGATAAATTTATTTTGCCTCTGTATATGCGTGTATGTGCACTATTGTGCATGCAGTGTCTGTGGAGGCCAGAAGAGGGTGTCAAATCCCCAGGAATTACAGAGTTATTCCCAGAGAGTTACAGATGACTATTAGCTGTTCTGTAGGTGCTAGGAATTGAACTCAGATCCTCTGCAAGAACAGTGTGTGTTCTTAAACTCTGGCTCGTCTCTTCATCTTACTGTTTTATAAATTTGCCTTTCACACGTAAGTTTTGCTGCACCCAGAATTTATTTCTGTGACATGAATGGGGCTGATCAATTCTCCCAGCAGCATTCATTCAAGCATCCACTCTCCTGTGTTGAGACAGTCCTGCATGGCTTTCTTTCTTGTCTTTGTTTTTTTTCTCAGATACTTGAACTTTTATTAAACCAATTGAAACACTTTTACAATGCCTCACAACTGAGCCATCACTTCTGGTAAGGAAGAAACTATGGCTTCAGGTACATAGCTTAAGTTTGGCCATGCACCATCATAAATGCTTCAACATCTCCAGGGACTGAAAGCTCTTTTATGAAAGGTACTTCTTCAATTCTTCAACCACCTCTTGAGACTCAGGAAATCTGAGCTTTCGTGGAGGGCCCTTCTTAATACCAGTCCAGAGTTCAACACGGCTGTTGTCCGGGCGAAGCAGCGTCACCTCGAAGCTGCCCCTCCGCGGCTTGGACGGGTTCACTTGCACAGGTACCTCTGGGGCCTCCAGTTGCAGAACCTGGCTCAGGGCAGCAGCATGGTGGCCGTAGACTCGTCAGCATGACCATGGCCGTGCCCTCCGCCGGTTTCTCGCGCTTCTCCGTGGTCTCGATAGGCGCGGCCCCAGCCTTATGCTTTCTTCCGAGGGGCCATGGCACGGATCTTGGGATGGAGCATTAGTGGAATAATGCCCTTTCTTGTCTTTGTATTTCCCCTCCATCTCTCCATCTTTGACTAAGCAGCAGTATAAACACTATAAACCTTCATATCCAATGCAGTGGGTCCCAAACTTTGAGCTTTTTCAGTAAGTGTCTTGTTTATTCCTAATGTTTTGCGTTTCCACACGAATTTTTAAATGCATCACTATGTTTAAATGCACAATGGACATTTTCATCAGAGCTTCATGGAATCTGACGGGTAATTGGAGAGTGTAAAATCTTTACAGGAATGTCTTTTAACCCATGAACACTGTGTGGTCCTTTATTAACTTGGGTTTTATTTCCTGTCTCTCAATAGTTCTAGAACTTCTAGGGCTTTTATTGTGTTAGGTTTCTTGCAACTTAGTATTTCTCAATACAATCAAATTTTATTACATTGTATTTTCTTTTGGTTTCTTACAGAAACACAATGAGCTATATTGATGCTGTGTCCAATAGCCTTGATAAACAGAACTTTGTTGCTAACTCTAATAATGTACTCGTTGTCTAGTTCTGGATCTTTATACATTTTGCTTCTTCTGCTTATCCTATACTGGTGGCTGAGGGCAGCACTGACTGTCTTCCTTCATTGTCAATACTATAATGTCTTCAGCATAGCAACCCTTGTGTCACGTCAACACCAGTAGTTAAAGCTGCTAAGAAGCAAATAAGTTGCTCAAGATGAAAAGATGTCTAAGTAATGGGGTCATGACTGGACCTTGATTTAATCTTATTCGTGTGTCAAAAATAGAGAACAAATTTTGATTTAAAATTCAGTTAGACCCATAGTGAACATGAAAGTCTTTGAGTTCTACAAAAACTTGAGAAAGTTCTGGGATTTGCTCCAAAGAACAAGGATCTAATCCTTCTGAGAACCACCTGTGCTCACAGATGCTGCTGGCTCCCTAGTGCTCACAGGATAAGTCCCAAAGCTCACCAGCCTGCACTCCCATATTAGCATCCAGCTGTTCTAATGCCAAATGCTTTCAATCCTGGGGAAACTCGCTGTTTCCCAAACTTGTCCTGACTGTTTTCCAGATCCTGTGACACTAAGTGTTCATCTTTTCTTCTGTTTGTAAGACTTCAAAACAGTTCATTAATTCAACCAAAAAAAGTATCAAGTTCTAATGATGTAGCACACATTGTGGCCAGCATTAGAGACACAGTGGTGCAGAGGACAGATGGGAAAGAGAACAGATGGGAACTCCTTTCTCCAGTCCTCAGAGAAAGGCAACTAGGATGGGGGAAGACAGTAGTGCTCACAAGTTATCTTTCCATTTGCTCTAAGTTTCTCTTTTGTATGCTAAACTGATGGTTTCAACTATCTCTTTTAATTATCTGTCTCTTTTAACTATTGTATTTACCAGGGTTCTCCAAAGAAAAAGAGCCAACCTTCTGGAGTCAAACTTCCTGGAGAAGGAGAGAGGAAGGAGCAAGTAAAAGGGAGGAAGAGAAAAAGAGAGAGAGAGAAATAGAGAGAGAGAGAAATAGAGAAAGAGAAAGATCACTTCCTAGTGGTACTGCTAAGAAAAAATATCATGCAAAGCAGAATATTTCAATTTTTTATTTTTTTAATTGAAAAAAATTTAGCTAATATATTCTGATCCCGCTTCCCCGCTCTCCCAGCTCCTCCCAGATCCCAGTTACCTCTCCATCCCCCCAACTCCATGTCTTCGTGTCTTTAAAGAAACAAAAGACAAAAATAACAAGAAACTCACATACATCTCACAAAATAAAATCCAAAAATATATAAGTAAAAGATCATTAAGCAAAAGAATGCCCAAATAAGCCAACGTGAGACAAAAAGACCTTGTTTTGTGTTGACCATCTAGGGCTGGGCATAGGGCCTATCCTGAAATACGGTTAATAGGCCCAGTGAGATTCCATTGGAGAAAATGAATTTTTCCTTTGGAAGTGAGAATCAATTGCAGGTATTTTCTCGGTTAGGGATGGAGGCCCATGCCCACTCCCCACTGTCAGTGCTAGGACTCCATAAGGTTTGAACCTGTGCAGACCCTGTGTCTGCTGCCCCTGTCTCTGTGAGACCATATGCTCATCAGTTCTGTGAAGCCAGAAGGATACTGTTGCCTTGTCATCCATCCTCTCTGGCTCTTAAAATCTTTTCACCTTCTCTGCAGAGTTCCCTGAGTATGAAGTAAAGATTCAACGAAAACATCCCATTTTTGGACTGAATACTCCAAAGTCTCTCACTGTCTGTGCATTAACCAGTCGTGGGTCTTCGTGTTAGGTCCCACCTACCGCAAGAAGCTTCTCTGATAATGGCTGAGTGAGGCATTGGTCTATGGGCATAACAGACTATCATTAGGAGTCATCTTGTTGCTGTGTTCCTTTAGCAGAACAATAGTATTTGTTTTCTCCTATTCAGTTTCAAGTTCTTGGCCACTCAAACAGTATCATGGATGAGTTCCACTTCATGGAGTGAGCCTCAAACCCACTCAGAGAGCAACTGGTTACTCCAATGGTACCACCAGTGTTATATCTTGGAAGCAGGTCATCACTGTAATCTCAGCATTTAAAGCTGGATTGATGGGTACCTCTCTCCTCTAACTGTGTACAGAGCACAGTACTGTGAACAAGCCAGTAGGGGCAAAGCCTCTAGCTAAGTACCAGCATGACATTCTCTCTCTTCAGTGAGATATGTAAGGGTTGGCTTCAGCAAAAGCATCATCATCAGCCTTGTCAATTGGCTGCAGTGTCTGAGGTTTCCCTGGTGCCCTTTTATCACATGATTCAACTAGATATAACTTATTCCCAGTGCTGGAGGGTTTCACTTTTGCATAAAATGTTTAGTGGAGCATTGTCTCAGCCACTGTTTTTTGACTCCATTTAGATTTCTCTCATGTATGTTTATATTTTAGGAAGTTTCTACAGTAGTAGGCTACCATATGGCCTTTAAATAATCCTCAGTCTTACTTGTTTCTCCCATATTTTCTCCTTTAGGCCTCCATCTTAGTTACTATTGCTGTGAGGAGACACCATAACCAAGGCAACTCTTATTTTTAAAAAGCATTTACCTGGAGGCGTGCTTACAGTTTTTGAGGGCTAGCTAGTCTAAGATCATCATAGCAGAAAACAGACAGGCATGGCTGATCTGCAGGCAAGAGAATGAGAAATAGAGACTGGGCCTGGCATGGGTTTTTGAAATTTCAAACTCCACTCCCCAGTAACATACCTTCTCCAACAAGGCCACATCTCCTTCAATAAGGCCACACCTCCTCCATCAAGGCCATACCTCCTAATCCTTCCCAAATAGTTCCACTAACTGAAGACCAAACATTCAACACTAAGAGCCTATGAAAGTCATTCTCATCTAAACCACCAAACCTCCTTTTACTTTCCCTTCCCCACTAATTCTCCCACCCCAGCCTCTACCCTGTCTTTTCATGACAATATGTTGTATTTTTCCTTCCTTGAAGTATCCTCTTCTCCCTCATTCAACCAGTTCCTTACTAAATATCTAACTCCTGTGGTAATATGAATCCTAGCATGCATATCAAAGGTTTAAGAGCCTATATCTACATATAGGAGAAAACCTGCAGTATTTTTTTTTTTTTAGACCTGGCTTCACTTCATTCAGGATTTATTTTTTTTCCTAACTCCATCTGGTCACCTGCAAATTTTACAATTTTTTTTTTTAACATCTGAGTAATATTCCATTTTGTAAATGTACCACATGTTACCCAACATCCATATGCCATCAGTTGATAGACATCTGGGTTGTTTCCAATTTCTAGCTATTATAATAAACTGGCAAAAAAGCCCCATAGATGGACAAGTGTGGACAAGTGTCTCTGAAGTAGAATGTAGAATCCTTTGGATATGTGCTCAAGTAGATCTATTCCCAGCGTCCCAAGGACCCACCACACTAATTTCCATAGGGGTTGTACAACTTTGTGCTCCCACCACCAATGAATAAGTGTTCCCCTTCATCAACCCTCTCCAGCATGAGCCATCGTCTGCGTTATTAATCTACGCCATTCTGACAAGTGCGAGATGGACTCAGAGTCCTTTCCATTTGCATTTCCCTAGCTAAGGATTTGAATATTTCTTTAAGTGTCTCTCTGCTATATGTGTTTCATCTTTTGAGAACTCTCTGATTAACTCTGTACCTCACTTTAGTTTACAGATTCATTCTGTATCTCACTTTTTAAAACTGGGTTATTTTACAAAGCAGACTATTTCTTTTGAAAATGATAAAGTGACTACAATTGTATTTGGCCATCTATTTAGACCTTCTCCACTAAAAGCAATTATCACATAATAGTTTATCCAGGGTGAGAATAATTCTCAGCTTTTCTACGAAGTAATAGCAATTTGGAAAGTTACAGCAGGTGTGAATCACAAATGTGCACTTTGCTAAACTCCAGTGACTCAGTGTCCAGAGAGTTTACACTGCCACCTAGTGGACTGTTCAGGGAAAGGACATTTGTGCCCTTCAATATATTTTAACTAAGCGAACAATCTAGTCAATGCAAATAGGTCCCTTTGTTCTGGGGAAAAACTGGTTAGGATCTAAAAAACACTTTGCTATATAGTGGGCCATAGAGGATATACCATCGGCTTAGAAGTCTAATGTACAAGTGTTAACTTTGAGGCCCACTTTTCCTAGCCACATGATTTTTAGATGGGTCCTGTTCCTGCTCTAAGCTTGTGAACATTTGTTAAGCAACACATCCACATTACATTAGTGTTTCTAAAGCAAAAGGTTTAGTGCACTAATCCCAGTGTCATGGGTTGTTTCCAGACTTTGAAACATTTGATTATAACTACAAAATCGGTGTATTACAAGTTCTGGTGAAACCTTTGTTTTCAAAATGTGCGTGAGCATGTGTGTGTGTGTGTGTGTGAATGAGAGTGTGTGCATGCACATGTGTGTGTATGTGTCTGTGTGCGTGCATGTGCATGTTTGTGTGTGCGCATGTGTGGGTGCTTGCGTGTGTGTGTGTGTGTGTGTGTGTGTGTGTGTGTGTGCGCGCGCGCGCGTGTGTGATTGAGTGTGTTTCCTGGAACACCAAGTAAATGTGCTTATTTCCATGGGATCTGTAGAAATGAGGGAGCGAACAAATGCTATCATGATCCAGCTCTACAATCCCAGGATTCTATGAATTTTGGGTGATGCCAATTTGCGTTTGCCAGATTTACAGAGAGACTGGCAGACCATCTGCTGATGGATGGGCGCTAGCTTTGATTTTTCTCTGCTAAAACTCCAAAGGCTGCAGTTGAACAGATGGCAATATTTGCCCGTTTTCTCTTACTTGTCCAGAGGTGATTGCCCATCTGGAAACGCAGTGTTTCTCAAAACAGTGTGCAGCTAGACGGGAAGATGCTGATACTAAAGTGTGGTTCGCTAATTGGGTCTTGATTTGGTCAATAAAGGAGACCAGGAGCCAATTGCTAGGCAAAAAGGACATGTGGGACTCATGGGTCACAGGAAGAAAAAGAGATGCAGGGAAAGAAAAGGGGCTTTTCAGCCAGGCTTTGGAAGAAGCACGACAGAATCATGTAAGAGCTCGGGGAAGTTAGAACCAGCGGCCTCCGAGGCGAAGGCTAGCTGGTAAGCTTAGGGTTGGAGATTTTGTGAACAGCAGTTGTGCTAGCTGACAAGTTCTAAAGTAATAAAGCTGTCTGAGTGTTTTTCATCCACGGAGCATAGGTGGGCAGAGAGAGAAGCAGGGTGAGAGAAGGCGGCTCGGTGAAGCTAAACTAAGCCAAGCACAAGAGGAAGCTGGGAGGGGCCAGAGCACAGGCAGCAGCTCCAGGCCCGGGTCCCAGGCAAAGGTGTAAAACAGAAGGAACAAAGAGAAGACGACGACGGTGAGCCAGTACTCAGAGTGGGGATGGCAGAAGCTCCGTTACCCATCTCAGAATTAAGCCGCCGAGAGATGCAAGAGCGTGGGCTGATGTCCTGGGCAAATTTGGGAGCGTGTCTTTATTATTACACGAAACACAGGGCCAACTCTATCAGATTCCCATGGAGTGCCCCTTAAAGTGCATTCTTTAACCTCCCCACTGCTAGTACTAAGAAATCAGAACGCAGCCTATGATCTGCAGAGTCCTTAAGCATCCTAGGTGGTTGTTACAGATCCTAAAGTTGAGAAGTATTTTTAATGTTCAGAATGTCGTAGCCCAGGTTGGCCTCAGACTCACTAGGTAGCCAAGGATGACCTTGAATCTGATCTTCCAGCCTCCACCTTCCGAGAGCCTGGGTTTGGAGACCGTATCTTGTACAGTACAGAGCAAAAGTGAAGTTGGTCCATGCCTACCGACATTCAACTGTCCTTTTCCTCTGGTTCCTAACGTCTCCCCTAGAGAGTCTTTGCTCATCCCTATCTCAGAAGCAAAGAGAATGAGGCATGTGAAAGTGCTGGTAATGTTCGGGTCGAAGACCTACAACACCCAGCACACTGTTTGAAACCAAATATGCTTTTAAAACAGTATGCCGTATCTGACAGCCATTGCTCTTTTATCCATAATTTATGCACATGCAACTTATACAGATACCTTATATCTAAAGTGGTTCTTATCAACAAAGCTCACATTCTTTCTCTTCTGTTTCCATATCAGTGCTTCTGAGTACTTGTGGTCTGTGTCATAGCTACTAAAGATACAGACCCCAGAACAGCAGCAGCAGCACTGCCTAGGGGGTTAGAAACAGATTTTTTGCCAGGCTTGGTAGCTGATACTTGCAATCCCAGCATTTGCGAACATGAGCAGTAGAGTCTAGAGGGTCAAATTTTGAGGCCATCTAGGGCACTGTAGCAAGTTCCTGGACAGCAGGATACCCAGCAAGGCACTCTCTCAGAAGACCAAGAACTAATGGTGCAGCTTTGAAAGGCCAGCCTAGTGTTTGTTCTGAGAAGTGTGGAAGACAGGAGGAGGTATTCTGAAGACCTAAAATGTAAACTATCTCCATTATCTGAATATCGCTCCCAAGCACATTACATGTATGTTAACATTTTAGGAGACATCGCTCTTCGATTGCTTGACAAATGTTAGCCATGAAATAACCGGCCAGTGGCTACAGCTAGGATTTCCTGTGGACCTTAGGGTGGGCAGAGACTTCTATGAGCTCCCCAGATGTCTAAGTTGAAAGCATAGTTTGCAATGTCACTGGAGGCAGAGCCTTAAGGGAATCAGTTTTATGGTTTCCACGAAGGTATTGTTGTCTCAGTATGAGATGTCTGCATATGGTCACCATGTGTTTGAGGCTGTCTCCAGCTCCAGGGCACTATTGTGGGAAGTGTTAGCAAGCCTAGGAGGTAGGCTAAGAGGAAGTGGGTTTCTGGGTACCATACCTTGAACTGTATAGCTTGACCTTGGTCCCTCCCTGGTCCTTTCCTTTCTGTAAGGTGTCAGCCTCCTCTACCACATGTTCCCACTTCCCTTGTCTCAGGTTCCCTCAGGTTTGCTCACTATGATGAAAAGTCTGACATACACGTAAGGCCATGGGGTGGGGAAAAGACACCAGAGGACTATGGTCACAAGAGGACATAAGAAGGTGACAAGCCAGGGGAGTGTTCTTCACCATGAAGCAAACCATCACTATCTTTATATTTCAACTTCTGCCTTCCAGAACCGTGAGCAGCGCCTGCTGTCTGAGTCACACACGCTGTGGCCCTTTGTTACAGAAGTTTGAGCACTAAGCCAATTGTAAGGAACTGTCCTTTTCAAACTATGCTGTTCTTTCTCTCAAAAGCATGGGGTGGGGGGGAGGGAGGGTGTTCTAATTCTCCTGATGTCTGGGCAGAAAAGCTGAGAGCAGCATACAGAAGAGAAAGTGAAATGGGGAAGAGAGAAATGATTTTTAGCCATCTATGTAGTTAACCATAGAGGTTCTCCCCTAAATGAGGTGACTGTGTGTGAAATTTGTGTGGGAAAATGGAGGAGTAGCTCAAACTAAGTATGAAGCTCTTGAGACAAAAAAACGTGCAAATCAAGTTGAGTAGAAACAGGCGCAGAGAACCTCAAAAGGTCCAACCTAAACACGAGAAGTGCACTAGGACATTGGTGGCATCTTCCTAATTGGTACCTGGAGAATCCGTCAGAGTCCCCAACACAGACATTGTCTGGCCGTGTCGTACATTACGAGATTACACCTCATCCTCAAAATGTCACCACTGTCAGTCTGCACAGTGTCACAGCTCAAGTCTACCTGGGGAGCTGTCTAAATACATAGGCTACAACTTAAGCCTTGAGGCCTGAAATATTGGCATATTTGATCTACATAAAAAATGACAATAAGATGAAAAATTATTAGGTATATGGAGAACTATAGGAGACCCAAATGCATATAATTACAGACATCTGATATTTGATTTTTTAAAGAAATGTCAGAAATGCACACCGCAGGAAAGATGGCATCTTCAATAAAATGGATTTTTTTGGGGGAGTGTGGGTTTTGTTTTTTTTTTTTTTTTTTTTTTTGGTTCTGTCAAGATAGGGTTTCTCTGTGTAACTCTGGCTGTCCTGGAACTCACTCTGTAAACCAGGCTGTCCTGGAATTCACTCTGTAGACCAGGCTGGCCTGGAACTCGCAGAGATTTACCTGTCGCTGCCTCCTGAATGTTGGAATTAAAGGTGTGCACCACGACTGCCTGGCTTAAATGTTTTACCAATGTATAAAAGAATGAAATTAGACCTGAATCTGTCATTTCAAAAAACTTAAGTCCAGATGGTTCAGAAACCTCAGTGTGAAACCCCAAGTGCTAAACTTTCTAGAAGAAAACACAGGTAGTACCCTACCACCAGATATATGTTCAGGAGAGGGCTTTTGAGTAACACTCAGCTTGCTGGGGACTTGAGGGCAACTGGGACTTCACAAAGCTAAAAGGCTTCGCTCTACAGGAAAGGAACAACCAATGGTGTGAGAGAAGGCACGGAGCAGCCCTGCATCTGCACGGCATTCCCACAGAAGGAGTAAAAAGGGACGAGAAATAGCTTTAAAAATGCTTTTAGGGGTGTTTACTATCCTATGCAATTGGAGTAACTCAAATTAAAAGAACTTAGGGGGGTTTTATCTTACCACAGTCAGAAGACCATGACAAGAAATGCTGGCAAGGGTGCTGAGAAGGGACCCTCACTCACTCTTGCTTTGGCTGCAAACTGATGTTGTAGCCACTACAGAAATGAGTGTGGAGAATTCTCAAAAAGCTTAAGAGTAGACCTTTCATTATGTCCCAACTATACCACCCCTTGGCATAGGCCTTAAGGAGTCAGTTTCCTAATACGAACATAAAAATGCAAGATCATAATTGTCTTTTGTAAGGGAATAGTGTGGATACATATATGAAGGTTTGCATATGTGTGAGATGCGCAGGTGGGAACCCATACACATATGTGTGCTTGTGGGAGCCCAGAGATCAACCTCAGATATCATTCCTGAAGAGCCATACACTTTTTTTTAACCCTTTTATTGTTCGCTTTTGCGATGCAGGCTGAGTGGCCAGGGAACACCAGGAATCGCCTGCCTCTGCCTCTTCAACATTGGAATTACAGGAATATCATTCATGCCTGGCTTTTTACGTGGGTGTTGAGGATTGAACCCGGGTCCTCATGCTTGCATGCTTACCAAGTGAACCGTCATCTCCTCGGGCCCACACTGTTCATCTTCTCCAAATTATTTTAAATTTCCCTTACTTTATTAACTGGGGGTGGGCACAAGTGGAGGTCAGAGGGCAGCTTCCAGGAGCCATATGGTTTCCTGCATATGGTTTCCAAGGATGACACTCAAGACATTAGACATGGTGACAAGACCCACTCAAGCAAATTTCCAACCTGCGAAATTATTTTTTAAAATTTTTAAAATTTTAGTCTAACTATCCAGGCCCCAATTATAAGACTCTATCTCTGAAGGAACAAGGATGTGGAGAAAGAGGGAACACCCCTGCATTGCTGGTGGGATTGCAAGCTGGTTCAACCACTCTGGAAGTCAGGCTGGTGGTTCCTCCAAACTACTAGTCCTGCCGCCAGCTCATTCCTTAAAGCCTACACTCTGTCCAGTCATTTACTTCAGGGAAATCATCTGTTTCCAACAATTCCATCTCCCGATCATGACGCCACCAGAGTCAGGTTTCTCTGGTATCCTGTAAACATCGCCATAAATAGTCAACACCCCAGTGAGGAAGATTTAAATTGTTTCTTAGTGAGGAGGTTGACCTCTGCCTAAAACCCTGTGTGTGATCTCTCGGGCCTGACCACAGGCAATTACAGAACGCATGGGAAAAAATCTGCCCTCCCACGCCAACCTTGGGGTGCAGCCAAGGAACTGAAATCTCAGACAGGAGTCCCGATGAAGGACGCATGTCAGGTGGCACTGGCCAGCATCTACCCTTTGCATTTACCTTCTTAACTCAGGCACTTCTTTGGGGAGTAGGGCAGCCCCACCCACAGGGGCCTTTCCTAGTTACCTCAGGAGGCATGCCTGGAGATCCCTTTCTCCACTCTGACCCAGCCACTCAGCTTTTCCTACCTGCATCTTCTTTATGGCCTCCTAAAAAACACCACTTCAGTTCAGGCTGGACCCGCTGAACCGCAACCCGGCACCATTTGGTGGTGAAATGGGATCCTAGGAAGACTGAGCTTTCTCTTGGTTCATAGCTTGCTTACGCCACAGGGAGAATTTTAAGACTGCTACCTTTACTGGGCAGCTCATCTCTCTTCAGTGACATTTAGTTTTCTAAATATTTAGAGGCTGGAGAGATGGCTCAGTGGCTAAGAGCACTGATTGCTCTTCCAAAGGCCCTCAGTTCAATTCCCAGCAACCACATGGCTGCTCGAAACCATCTATTATGGGATCCAATGCCCACTTCTGGTGTGTCTGAAGACAGCTACATATACGTAAAATAAACAAATAGGTCTTTTTAAAAAGTAAAATAAATATTTTGTTACAGGCACTAGTCGATACACATCTGTGTACAGAACAATTTCAAGTTATTGAAACATTCATGCCCAGAAACTTTTACTTCGGTTGGGAACAAAGACGTGTTGAGAAGGCAGGAGACTCTGGGGCAGATGCACACGTCAGCTTGTCAAAAGAGTAAATCATGTAGTAACTTTACCTCACCGTGCCAGGAGAATTGAGGTTATTTTTTTAAGCCTTTGATACAGCTCCTAGATTTTTCATAGTTGGTGTGTGTGTGTGTGTGTGTGTGTGTGTGTGTGTGTGTGTGTGTGTGTATGTGTGTAGTGTGTGCACATGTATGCACCCCAGGATTATGCATGTAGAAACTGGAGGAAGGAAGTTCTAGCTCTCTCCACCCCATTCCTTAGAGACAGGCTAGGCTCTCTCTCTCTGACTCTGAAGCTACGCTGACAGCAGCAAGCCTCAACAACCCTACCCCTGTCCCTGACAGTGCTAGGGGCTACAGGCTTGCACACCCATGTCTGGATTTCAGACTCAGTTCCTCGTGCTTGAACAGCAAAATATCTAAGTCTCTGTGCCATCGTCCCACCCCATTTGGTTTATCACCATCACCGTTGTCATCATCACCATCACTGTCACCGTCCTCCTCATCATCATCATCGTCATCAGATTTTATCTGTTTACCTGGGGGAAGGGAGGGTGGCATGTGCCACAGCATGAGTGTGTGAACCAGAGAACAGCTTGCTGGAACCAGTTCTTTTCTTCCTTCAGGTGGGACTCGGGGATCAAGCTCAGATCTTTAGACTGGGCAGCAACTGTTTGGTGTTTGTTTCTAATGGTCTTCACAGAAGCTAGAAGCATTGCTTCTTTGACAATGTTACACTTGTAACTTTCAGGCCATGGGGAATATTTTGAAGATGGTTCTCAAAGTCTATTAAGCAGTGTTTTTCTTTTAGACACTGAAGTGCTGTCCTTACGGGGCAAGGGAGGTACTAGGTTCATCATGGTGGTCTTCCCACTCTGAAGCTCACCCCCGCTGCACTCCAAATCTGATATGTCTGCAATTTCCCCAAACTCGGGCATTATGACTCCATTGTTCGTGGTATGGGGGATGGTATTCACACCTTTCTCTGTGTATTTGTTGTCTACGTTAGAAATTTTTGTGTGTGGTACTTTGTTGCTTTTCAAAATAAGATGTTGAGCACTGTGACACATGTCTGTCATCCCAGCTCTTCGGGGACGGGAAGATGGCCAGCCATCTCAAGCAAACAACAACAAATAAAAATAACTCACACTGAAATGTGTGTATGCATTGAACACGGCTTTGTACAGGTATAACAACGTTTCTAAGAAAAACGAAAGCAACAAAACCCATGTTGGACACCATGTTACATGTTACATGTGAGGGTAGTACATAGGGAAATAGGGTCTTAGACGTGAAGATGCTTGTCAGGGCTCATGTACGCTTTGATAAGCACTGCCTAACTTCTCTCTGCAGAGATAAGAGCAGCCTGCCGTCCCTCTGTCGTGTGAGCGCTGTCATTGACGACGCAGAACTGCATTTTGGTTTTGCCGATCAAATGAAAAATGGCCTCTCAATGTAACTGTGCTCTGGAATCATGCAAGCATTGAATCGTATGCTTTAAAAAAGCTCTTTAAATACTAATACAAAGCATTCTCTCCCAGAAACCTCAAGCAAAGAAAGCAGAGGGTGAAATTAGCTCAGTGCCAGCATTTGTGCATAAGGAAGAGAAAGCACTTTGTCCCGTATCTATTTATATCTGTAGAGAATGGCCTCAGAGTAGAACACTGGAAGGGAAGGCCTCGAGCTCTGGGAAGCCTGGAGCTGGGGCACAGACAGGGTTTCTGTCACGCTGTTCTGTCTGGTGACTGCTTTACATATTTCCCTACAATCAGCATTAAAAAAAAGAGAGAGAAAGAATAATTTTGAAAAATAAAGGCACTTAAAATATTCATAAATCATTTTGAAAGAGTGGATATTTAATGACATGGGGAATGTTGATGTAAACTACTGGGAGAAAATAACAGCTTATTTTTAAAAAATTGTCCATTTAATCCAAAGCTAGCAACCGCACGCTCAGAGGGAAAGCATGCTGGGAGGGTATACTCAAGCTTTTTCATGATTATCTCTGGGTAGCAGAATTCCTTTGTGAGCTCTCCTCACTTTCCAAATGGTCTGCTTTGAAAATATTACTTTCAAAGCCAAAAGGGAATGCGAGCTTTGAGAAGCTATCCCACATGGCTGGGGTGGTGGCTCAGCAGCAGAGTGCTCACTCGGTATGCCCAAGGCTCTGGATTCAATCCTCAACACTGACCGATATACGATAGAGACGTGTCCTCCTGTCTGTTTATAAACATACAGAAAAGCCCCGGAAGAGCAACACAATAATCTCCATAGTAATTGTCACAAACAAAAGGAGCAGGGCCGGTGAGAATGCTCAGGGGTGATGGCACTTTGCCACTACATTTGACAACCCACGGGTCCCACATGGCTAAGGAGAGATTCACATCTTGTAAGTTGTACACACACACACACACACACACACACACACACACACCACAAAGCAAGATACATACACTCATATAAATAATGTAATGAAATTTTTCAAAAGAAGCCACAGAGGAGTGTTTATTGCCAAGTCCACACACGCTCACTAAGTGAAAAGGCTGTGTGTTACTACAAAACCGGAACCTGGACAGCTGCTAGTTCGGTGTGCACAGGGGGCAGGTTATGATTGGAAATAGGCATTGGACAGTGTTCTGGGTGACAGAAACACTTGTGCCTTCATCTGGGAATGGTGATCTGAACGAGTACATATCTCCAAGTTCCTCATCGTCTATACTTGAGTTGGCAATTTACATACCTCTTCCTTTTCAAGGTACTTCGTGAAGGATTTATGCCCACACACATACACGGGAAGGTATTATAAGGGTCATACACGCATATTATACTGAGATTCGGCAACAGCAAAGAGACGACTCTCGACTCAGATAGGCCTGGATTTGGATTCCAATCCTGCCATTTATAAGTTCTGTGATTATGAGCAAACTGTTTAATCTGCTTATCCGTAAAATGGGAAAAACAACAGTTCTCCCCACAGCAATACTGTAAACATGGTGTATGTGATGTGCTTTAAAGTATCTGTGGGTTGCACTAAGTGTTCAGTTAAAGTTCTTTCTGCCAAAGGAAAGCACAGAAATTCTCTTTGTTGATTCAACACATGAAATGCTCACCTGTGGGCACCTACTTGCACATACTTGTACACATGTAGAGTACATAAAAGTCTTCACAAATGTCTCCATTGTAGCCATTGGTCCAGTTTACCAAGAAACAGAAAAAAAAAAAGGATTAAAAAAGCCAGAATTTAAGAAAACAATAAAGCAATACTTAGATACAAAATATATTGATATATGCATATTTTTCTCAAGCATAGTAGTTCATACCTGTAATCCCAGGATTTGGGAGGCAGAGGCTGGAGGATCATCTTGAGTCTAAAGCCACCTTGGGATATGTAGTGAGTTCAAGGCCTGCCTTGGTTAGACAGTGAAACTTACATCTTTTTTAAAACTCCTAGAGACATGCACATTTGGATTTGCACCAACATTTTAAAGAAGTTTCTAATGGAATTTTCAGAAACCCAAAGAACTAAGGAATATTTTCACATTGGGAACCAGTATTTCACACAATTATTTAGAATCACAGATGGGAAACCTGGAAAGCACATCAGAAAACAAACGGAATTACAGATGCAGTTGTCTTCCCTTTGTGGGGTGTCCACACCAACCAGTACAATCAGTAAATAATGCTAAGTGTGTTTCTAATACTAGGAAGCTCTGAGGATTCTTCTGCTTGGGCAAAGACAGGAAAGTAGTAATAATTTGATTATAGATTATTAGTCAGAGATGATCTCCTGGCCTAGGCAACCAAAGCTTGTCAATAGATCAATGGCTAGAGGAGCCCGAATTCTAAAGTGAGTCTACAAACGATGATGTGTGAACTGTCTGCAGTGACAATGAAAACACACAAGGTAGCCTCTGCAGAAGCACCAGTGTGTGTGTGTGTGTGTGTGTGTCTGTGTGTCTGTGTGTCTGTGTGTGTGTGTCTGTGTGTGCATGTGTGGCATATTTGTGAATGTACACACATTGTGGAGGGGGCGGTGCCTGTGAACATATGGTGGTGAGAAATGTACATCAGACCTCTCAGAGCTGGAGCTACAGGTGTTTGCAGGATGGCTGGATTGTTACATGAGTCCCGGGATTCAAACCCCAATCCTCATGATTGCCAACAAGCATTCACAACTACTGAGTTGTTTTTCCAGTCCTGACAACACAATTTGTAAGGGAAACTGTTTGAGGGAAAATTCAAAGTTCTCAGAAAGAGCAATACAAAGATCTTTCACACTCACTGCTTACAACTTAAAATTTTCACCACTAAATGAAAACTATCCTATTTCTCTGGGATAAAGAGAGCTAATAGCTGTACATAATAGAATCATGTCACTCTCATGCCAGATGGGAACATGAATGACTTAGGGTTTCTATTGCTGTGACAAAAAAAATCATCATGACCAAAAAGGAAGTTGAGGGGTAAGTGTTTACCTGGCTTATGCTTCCACATTGCTGTTCATCGTTGAAGGAAGTCAGGGCAGGAACTCAAGCAGAAAAGGAACCTGGAGGTAGGAGCTGATGCAGAAGCCATAGAGGGGTGCTGCTTGCTGGTTTTCTCACCATGGCTTGCTCAGCCCATTTTTTTATAGAACCCAGACCACCAGCCCAGACATGACACCACCCACAGTGCCCCCCCATCAATCATTAACTAAGACATTGCCCTACATGCTTACCTACAGCCGGATCTTATGGAGGCATTTCCTCAATTGAGGGTCTCTCCTTCCAGGTAACCTTAGCTTGTGTGTCAAGTTGACATAAGACTAGCCAACACAATTAACAAGGGAATGCACACACACACACACACACATAGACACTGTATTTTCCACTCACCAAGCACTATTCCAAGTGCCTTTTCTACACTGAATAACTTAATGAATTGCTTACTACCTGTACTTTATAGATCAGAGCCAAGGAAAAGAGAGATGGAGTAACTTTCTGAAAATACACAGATGACAAAGGGCTGGGCTCCTGTTTGAATCTGGCCTTCGAGCTCCTGTGGGGCTTTACTACCAGGACAAAAACTGAAGTAAACCCAGTGCAAAGAGTACTAACTCACCTCTCTGATCATCTCCCAAACCCAGCACTCCTTTCTTCACACGGGAGCATCAGATAACTTCAAATTGTTGTATAAAAACACCTGACGTGAATTCCTCAGCACTCCACAGACATCAAAGATGAGGAAAGTGTGGAAAGCTGTCACACAGTAGGAGAGGACACACTGAGAGTGAATGCATCGAAGTATGGCGGATGGGATGTCAGAACACAAATCTACAAGTGAGGGCCTAAGCAGTGAATCTAGAGCTCAGTGAACAGCAGTATCTGAACTATATTTTAGCTGTGACAAATGTTCCTCGTAGATAAGACATCAATTAAGTGAGAAGCTAAAAGGAGTCTCTGTGCTCTCTGAGCTCTCCTGTAAGCCCTAAACTACTTGAACATGGCTCTTGGAGGAGAACCTATACCCACCACTTAACTAAACCAGCATAATCCCTCAGTACACTCTAAATATCAAGCAGCATTAAAAAATAAATAAAACAGCCAGCAAGCTTGGTTTTGCTTTCTGTCTCTACCTATCCTTCCAGTACTTCTTAGAGAGGTGTCCTGCAGATGAGCAGCCATCACAGAATAAATGCAGAGGAAACCAAGTGGGGGATTTCCTTTCTAAGGCAATCAAACTAACTACTACACAAGGGTTGAATTTACCTTGTTATTTGGAGAAAGTCTCCTGGGAGCTCTTGACCTGAAAGAAAGTAAAAATAACAAGTGATTTGTCTATCTCCAAAAAATTCATATTAGTATATAATTTTATCAGTTTCCTCTTCTCTCCCCTCTACCACCCCTCGCAAGTATCCCCCAACCCCTGTTCATCACCTCTTTTTCTTTAATTGTTGTTGTGTGGGTATAATTTTAAGTATAAAAATACAACCTGCTCAGTCTGTATAATGTTTTTTTATAATTATATAAATTATATAATTATATAAAAGTCTATATAATATATGTTTTCAGAACTATTTAGTGTTATATAACTAGTCGGTGTGCCCTTCCTTATGGAAGGCAATTTCTCTTGTCCTCAGCATTCTTTCATTGCCTATAATTGCACAGGGTTGAGGTCTCCTTCCACCCCCTTTTCCAAAATGATCCCAGAGCCTTAGGAGCAGGATATGTGTTGTAGATGTATCAGTTGGGACTGGGCCCTACAACTCTGCATTTTGATTGGTTGTGGCTTTCTGTAATGGTTTCCATTTGTTATAAAAAGAAGGATAAATATTTAGAATGTTGTTAGGGATTAAGTTGGCTTAGTCAAGTGGTGGTTGTGCGTTCTCCTCCAAGATCCATGACTTCACCAGCCCTGGGTTGCTGGCTAGGTTTTAGTACAAGGCGCAATTTTCCTACTGTTGAGTGGGCCTTAAGTCCAAATAAAAATGCATCTCCTTTTTAACTGACGAGAATGCAGTTGGTGTCTACTTACAAAAGGCTAACTACTCAGCCTAACCCAGAGAGTTTGCAGAGATTGACATGGACAATGCCCAGTGACATTTCCATAGTTCCTGCCCGTTACACTTATAGCCACACCACGCAGAGCTGTGAGGTTTTTCCAGGCACTGAGAACAGCTGTGAGGCTTTATTTCCTGAGATAGCTGGCACTTCTGAAAGCCAAATGAGATTTTGACAGCAGGAACTCAGCTAGGTCAAGGAACACCCCAAACTAGCAAAAGGCCTCACTACCCAGGAGACAACTGAGTAGTGGGGGAGTAAGGGACTCAGGCAGAGCAAGCAAAAGTCACAGGCAAAAGCTCTGAGGCAGGAGAGTGTGAATGAACCTATAGTTTTGTAGAAATGCAACCAGCCGTAGGCCAGAAGTACAGTATGAGTCCTGGGAAGGGGTAAGAAATGGGGCTAGGGAAGGAATATCTTAAATGAGCGTCAGGACATAGTTCAGGAAAGGGAGCCTAACTGTGAATAAATCACTTATGCCTTAAGACATTAAGTGTATGTATAGGCTATGCTGTAGATGGAGCCACCTTAGGGTGACACATTGCAGATGCTGACCTTTGAGGCACCCAGTGTCTCAGTAAACCTGAATCAATAACAAAGGCACACGCATGTTGAGATTTAAACACCTCATAAAATACCATACATCAGGGCAAGCGATTAAGCTGCAGTAATACTATCAACATGCATGGATCTTAACAACAGTGGGCAAGTCAGGGAAGAATACCTCGGCCTGATTCAATTTCTCTCAGGTTCAAAAGCAGACACGACTAAATAGTACATTTTCTACTGGTACACAGGTGATAAAATCTGATAAGCATAGAGGGATAGGTAATCTAAAGTTTTGGTGACAGTTAACTGGAGAGAGAGAAGGACAAGAAAAGAACTGTGACATCATTGAAGCATACCATTTCCTTAGGCAAGCAAACAGCAGCTAATATCTTGGTGATAGCCAATAACTATCAACGGAACATGCATACATTGTACGTATGATACAGTTCAGAAAATCTACAAAGTATTTTTAATGAGGGTTTTTTTTTTTTAAAGAAATCTAGTTTAGGAGACTAATATCCCGAGACTGCTGTGACCTCAGACACTTGTCCTCGAGGTAACATCCCATCATGACCTCTAAAACTGGAAAGACTCAGCCCCACAGAAGTTAATAGCTTTTTGTATGTTTGCAAGGCTGGACTTCAAAACCAGAGCCAGTACTTAACCGTCATAATATTCATTTCCTATTCTTATCTCTCCAAGTCTCCACCCCATCGTGTATGTGTGTGTGTGTGTGTGTGTGTGTGTGTGTGTGTGTGTGTGTGTGTCCTGGTTAGCCTTGTCAATTTGGCATTATCTAAAGTTATCTGGGAAAAGAAACTAAACAGATGCATTGTCTAGATCAGATTGACTTGTATGTTTTGACTGTTAGTTGGTGTAGAAGGACTCAGCCCACTGTGGGCAACTCCATGCCCTAGGCAGGTGGTCCTGAACTGTGTATAAACGCTAGATGAGCATAAACCTGCCTTCCAGCTGGCCATTAAAACCTTCTGTGCTTCCTGCTGTGCTTCCTTTGTTGCAAAGTAAGTTTCTTGGTCAGAGGTAATGTTGTATGAAGTCAAGCAGGCCTGCTTTTTAATTTCCTTTAATAATGCACTGTGACCTGGAATTGTAAGCCAAGTAAGTCCTTTCTTCCACAACGTAACTTTTGGTCATGGCATTTGCTACTGAAACAAAAATGAAGCTAGAAAAGTAGATATTCTTTATGTGTGCAACTAAGTATAATGTATATATGCATATGGTATGTGTATTTATGTATGCCGTATGTGTGTGTTTGTGTGCACATTCATGTGAGTATAGGTGTGTGCATGTCAAGACCCATGTGGCAGTCACAAGACCACCTTGGAGGTCAGTCTTTGTCTTCCACCTTGTTTGAGACAGAGTATCCTTTTCCTCATTATTGCATATACCCAGTTAGCTGGCCCACAAACCAGGGCATTCTCCTGTCTCCATCTCTCATCTTGCTGTAGGAACACTGATCTCAGCTTTTATGTGGGTTCTGGGGATTAGAGTCAGGTCCTCAAATTTGTTCAGCAAGTACTTTATCTGTTGAGCTCTCGCTGAGTACCTAATAGTGATTCTGTACTTCCCTCTCAAGAATATTGAGGTTGAAGTAATGTGAAAATATTAACAATTCCTGGGACACAGTCGGTAGATGCTAACTGTCACAATTTGCTGTTGTTTTCTTTCTAAAGTTGGATTTCATGGAGGCATTTCCAATACAGAAATATCGATATATTCTGTTCTTCATCCCTTAGTTTTATTATTAGAGCAGATATTAACAAAAAAAATCCAAATTCCTAACCTGTCTTTTCTCTTAGATTAGGAAGAGAAATGAAAGTATGAGCTACATTGTAGCAGGACCCAAACAAAGGTGTTGATGTCTCTGTGACGGCAGCATCACTACCGGATTTTGCCATTTTAAAAAATACACTTTGTGGCATTTTAGTGTTTTATTATTGGAATTTCATCTTTAAAAAAAATCAATGTGCAACTTAAAATTGTTGGATTTTCCTTCTAGAGACCTCTTATTAAAATGAAGGTGTGCCTTGTAACTGACTGAGCCCCAGGACGGAGGAAGTAAAATAATTATCACGCTGTTGTCACCGCATGCATGATTGCTTTAAGTCAAGAATAGCTAAGCTGCTAGGGACCCTGGTCCAGGACGCAGTGCACCTTTGTCTTTGATTTCTGTATTCCAGCAAATCTGCCACAATGATCATAACCCTTGGTTGGAAGTTCCATTAATAGCCATTCTATCCTCTGCTGACATATGCAGCACAGGACAGCATTGTCTGACATCAATGGGAGGAGAGGCCTTTGGTCCAGTGAAGGTTCATTTTCCCAGTGCAGGGGAACGCTAAGGTACTGAGGTGGGAGAGGGTGGTTGGGAGAGGGAGCACCTTCATGGATGCAATGGGAGGGGAGGGGGAATGGGATTGTGGGAAGGGGGTAACATCTGAAATGTAAATGCAGAGAATATCCAATAAAAAAATTGGGGGAATAATAGCCTTTATATCTTTGTGCACCTGCAGCCTTAGATACAAGGAAATCAGATTGCTTTGGCCCCAATTTGTTGGCTCTAACCTCTCCATGCAGAGCCTCCGGACCTCAGCATACAGGCATAATGTAAATGCTGTTCACGCATGCATGCATACAACCCCCACTCTGAATTTCCTAGTTAACGTCTGGGAGTCCTCTACACTCAGGATTAACCCTTCCATGTCCATTAACCCTTTCAGTTCTCTTCTCTAAGCAGATAAACACCCTGTACGCAGTCACTTAAAGACACTCTGAACCCTGCCCTGACAGAACCCCAGCCTCCTGGTATTCATAGCCCCTAGATAAACTCTTTTTTTTTTTTTTTTTGTAACTAATGGGTCATACATACAGAAACATGCCACTAGCTCCCTTGAATGCCTCTGGCCCTCTGCAGGCATTCCAGCAGTATGGGCTGTGCCTTCACTGGAAAGGCATGCCGTTCAGGCAAAGTGTAGTTTGGAGAGAATATTGGGAACCCTATAGCAAGTTCAACATGGCCGACCCCTGCTCCCTTCTAAGATGTCCTCTGAATTTCAAGATCCTAAGTAGAGAAATGTTTCATTCTCGTTTTCCGCCTTGGCAGAGGCAGACCACCTATATCTACCCGCAGCTCATAAAGCAAGCCTTTTCTACTCACAGGCCAGCTTTATCCACAGCCTCTTTGTACTAGCCCCAGGGCTTATTCCCAGCAATGATATCTGCCATACATATCCAGTATGCAAAGAGGAAAGGCATGCCAAAACTTCTGGGGAGGCAGGAGCTCTAGTTGAGGCTATTGCTTTACATTTATATTCAAGATTTTTTATTAATAAAAGGTAGAGGATTCTATGCACGACAAAAGTCTTTTTTCTTTAAAATTTCATTTATATTTTACATTTGGAGAGGCTTTGTAAACCCACCCCTCATGCTGGGTAAATACTTCGGAGCTTTTTCTTTAATAAACGTAGGTCATTAGCAGCTTCAGCTTTGTTATAAACAGAAAATAGGAAAACCACAAGTTCCTGAGTTGATTTTGTTGTTGTTGCCAAAACAGATTTAAAAAGTTTGCAGTGTCCTTTCTTTGTATATCACACAGGTTACTTTGCTGTTTGGGATTTTTATACCTTAAAAAAAATCTTTTGGAAACAACCGATTAGGATCCCTATAAATTAAATGAAGTTTTGTCTGATAGAGCTATTTCAAAATGTAAATGTTTTCAATAAGGCCTAATAAAAAAAAACTGTTCCACTATGCCACTTACTTATCTTGGTTTAGATTAATAAGGTAAGAACACTCCAACTAGGACCCTCCTTTAAGATGCCAAGTCTTGATACGGGATTTGGAAACCAAGGGTTAGAAATGGGCCAACTCAGCTTTGATATGAGGGAAAAATATACTGCATCAAATAGAATCAAAGCTAACAAAGAATTCATATTTTTAATTGAAGAACCAGGAAACATATAGACAAGGAGAAGGAAGGACAGCAAGGATAGTGGTCAAAACAACCCAAAGAAAGAATATCAAATGGCAGTTTATACCCAGTAATTTAAAATATCAATTCTAAATGATCATTGTTCAGTCCACATTAGCTACTTAATCCAGGGAAATTTTTTTAACTGTTAATTAGCAGTTGGGAGCAAACAGCATGCAGTCTCAGAGTCTGGACATATTCCTCAAACCACTGGAGTTTGAACAGGCAAAGCAGGGAAAGTCTATCCAGGAACAAAATGGCTTCTGGGGAGATGTTGCTGTGCTTTCGATGTTCAGACCTTCATATGCACAGCCGGATCCCACCATCCTTCCTACTTCCAGCAGGAACAACTAATATTTTTAATTTATTATTTATTTTATAATCATATATATATATATATATATATATAAGTTATCCTCACCTCTGAGGTAATACAATAGTAAGCTCTATTGGGTTGTGAGAAAGGGTTATTGAATACAAACTTGATAGAGGGCTCCAGTTGCCTTAGATGCAGACACAGACATGAGTACAGCGAATTTCTGAAGTGTGTGGAGGGTTGTGTGGTGTTCCACAATGTAGAGCTTGCAAGGATGACTAGAATATCTAAGATCACTAAGTCTAAGATTTCATCAAGGATATTTCCTGGGGTCAGGCAGCCAAACAAGGATCTATATGACAACCTGACCCATACCCTCCCTGGATTAGCATCCTGATTCCTCTGCCTTTGAATTACACACTCTGGGTGAATTGAGGGATTCCATCTAATCGGCCCTGGTCTGCTTGGCAAAAACAGCTCCCGCAACTGGCAAACATTAATGTAGACCGACATGCTTTCAGAATATGGATAGATGCAGGTTGAGGCAAGAAAACAAAACTGTAGTATTAAAAATCTATGCTGTCTGTTGCAAATGTTTTATAAGTAAATTCTCAGGGGGCAATCGTCTTTCCTCTCAATCAGCTTAACTCTAAAACAAAGTAGAACCCAACCCAACCCAAACAAACCCCCACTATCTTCGCCAATCGTGGCTGCCCAGACATAAAGCTTTGCTACCTTCTGGCATTGTATCACACACTACTGATTTCTGTGGTACTTTTAAAATCCTTGGAGTTTCTCGGAGCCCCTTTGGAAGCCTGGGCCAGGAAGATAGGAAGGTGGGGAAGCCTGGAAGTTTTGAGCTCCATACCCCATCCTAAGTAGTTAGTTGTCTTGTATTTTGGGTTTCCTCTTAAGTTTCACTTATTGATCTCCAAGGATTTGAAAATCACAAGGGGCGCCAGATAATTTGGAGTGGACATTACTGCCAGAGGAAAAGAAGTGTCTCTCGGCGATAATCTGGGCTCTGCCTGCCTCACAAGATCCTTGTGATGCAGAAACCATCTCCCGAAACCTCCGTAGAGCATTCAGAAATAGAGATAGGTGCCAATCAATGACCGCCAGCCCTTTGGGCCGGAAGTCCCGCCCCTTAGGCTTTCATCTCACCCACATCCAACCCCTACCACCCGGAAGTGGATCCCCATCAAAAGCGTCCACTCCTCTGGACAGGACGTGCATCAACCAGTGCCTAAATTTTGCTATCCAAGATATGGACCCATCTCACCTCGAGTCCTATCCCACTGGCCAGAAGTCTGAGACTGCAGGCCTAGATGTCAGCTCCACCAGCCCCAAGAGTTTCTCCTCAAACCAAAGACTGGACTCTGTCTACCAAGAACTGGACCTGGACTCCCTGAACGAAGATCTTCCTGTGTCTGTTCCAGATGCCGTGACAGAGACCTCTGCGTCCACAAATGAATCCCACCCAGCTTCAGAACCAGATCTGACGGAGACTGAGCAAATGGAGCTCAAATCTGAGCTTACTAAATTGGAGGAAGAGATCTTAAACTTACGCGACCTGCTTGCAGCCAAAGAGAAGCGATGCAGCGAACTCAAGAGGAAGTTAGGCTGCGTGGCCTTGGTGGGACTGAGGCAGAACCTGTCCAAGAGCTGGCATGATGTTCAAGTCTCCAACACCTACATGAAGCAGAAGACGTCAACTGCCCTGGCCTCCGTGGGTTCTGCCATCTGCCGGAAGCTTGGGGACGTGAAGAAGTCGTCTACATTCCGATCCCTTGAAGGGCTGGTGGGGACAGTCAAGTCAAGGGTTGCGGGTGGCAGAGAGCTTGGCAGTGGCCTTCCTTCACCAGCGAGTGGCAGTGATCCACACACGGTTCTGGGGAGTGGATATGAAACTGTTACAGGGCTTGACGATCAACTGTTTTCTGTCCTGAAGCCAGAGTAAGCCCTTGGTTCGCCTTGCTTGGCTGCCGAACCTGTGTGTGTATATATATATTCCTTCTCCTGTCATCATACTTGCCAAACAAAAACAAGCAAACAGCCAACAACGGTGAAGCTATTATGACTCTGGTCATAGGTACAGTCCAGTTTTGATAACAAGAATACCCAGTCTGCATAGATATTTGCTGCCCTTAAATGAGAAAGAAGCCCAGGTTTTATGCTAGTTATTAATCCTGAAGTTTGTACAAGAAACACATTTCTGTGTTATCTCTTCTGTGTTTCCTTTTAATTGATTCCAAGGGCGTCTTAGACCAGATCCTTAACTCTTTGAAACATTAGTTGATTAGAACACCAGTGAAATTTCTATCTGGGATTGGGAAAAAAGTGTGAAGTAACCTACAATCTACAAGCACCATTTTTTTACAAGCACCACGTGACCTACAGCCTTTGTTTTATTGCGGTGTTGGGGATGCAGTCCAATGATTCACATATTCTATCCGAAGACCTGAACCACATCCCTGTCGTTGCAGCTTTTATTTTTAAAACAGTTAAGAAAACTGCCCATCTTAAAGCTTCCGGAAAAGAGAAAAAATAGTAGCCACTGATTGTTACTCTAAAACTATACATTTTAGAAAACTTTCAGTTTTCAAAGTGGCCAATTCATCAAATCAACGTAGCTTTAATTCGGGAGACTACTATTTTGGACTCAACATGAAAATGCTAATTCACATTGCCTGTACCTTTGCTCTCTTTGCTTGAATATTGCAGTTGTGGTTTAAAGTTTCACCTTGAGGTAGCATCTTACTCCGCAGCAGTTGACAATTAGTAATGACCGTCAGCTAAGGGACAGGAGGGACACAGTGTGTCCAGCTTTAAGAAATGTAAGCCTCCACCGACCTTAAATGTTTTGGAAAGAACACCAGACCCTGTGATACTGACTGCTATGACTTTGAACTTGCCTCACTGGATATACATCATTCTGGTTGACTCTAAACCTGCCTATTTTTAACTTCAACTAGGAAGGAAGAAGAACCCAACCCTCCCAAGATCAAGAGGAACCTGTAGGAACTTGGTTTGAGCTTGGTCAGGCTTCCCTTTATCTCATTTTCACAGGAACTGTGTTTTGTTTTTTGTTTTATGTTTGTATTTCGTTCCTTATGTTCCTTTCTCAAAATCTCCATCCCAGCAGCTTCCCTCTTCCCTCCCACCTCACGGTCTGAAACAGGAGCTGGTATAACCTTGAATCGCAGCAGTCCACTGTCTGCTCGAGGACATTACAGTAACCTGTTGCTGCCTACCAGTTGTCCCTTGAGTCCAAGCACTCAATCCTATTTTTCTGTCTCGTGAATGTTTCTCTTACATCCCGTTTGTCCTCTAAAGTGAAACTAAATACTGCTGTCCATGTAGACGTTCTTGTCGATGTAAAGCCATAAATCCCAGCCTTCAACAGAGTGCCAAGGCCACAGTTTGCTTGGATTAAAACAAGTTATACAAGTCTTTCGCATGTTCATTTCTTTATTTATTATAATTATAATTGTGCTGGAGAATAATAGACAAATCAACAAGAAAAAGTGAAAGTTGGCCAATACGCACCGACCTTTATGTCAGAAAGGCTTGAGTTGTAAACAGTCTTATCAATACTGTGGGCCGAACCTAAAATACATTCTCTTTTATTTAATAGCTCATAAGAATGATAGAAATTTTTTCCAAATATTTTTTTTCCAAAATGGAGTCTCACTATATAATAGCCCAGGCTATCCTCAAACTTGTGATTTACCTGCCCTACAGGCATGTACCTGCTGCTCAAGCTTCCCTTCATAGCAACCCGATCAGCCAGAGAGGGGAAACAAGGCAGAAGCTCAGGCAGGAGCTCAGGCAGCCGGTGAGTGCTGTGAGAACAGAATCTCTCTGGAAGCAGCTTCAGTGAGACAGCTCACTTCAGGAACAAAGGCTATTTAAACCTCTGTGGGATGAGTAGGGGCTGTCAGGGTGAACACACATCACTGGCCAGGGCCAGGGTGCTTGGGATGCCTCATTTGAGTAAGGAGGAACTCCAAGTCCTGCTGGACATGAGCTTAGACTGGGAGAGGATGTTTAACCTTTGTGACCTTCTCTGGTGGGCAAAGATGGAGGGCGGGGGTGGGGGTGGGGCTGCTGCTGGTGCCAGGATAAAAAGGCCAGAGGTTGGGACACAGCGATCCTTCTTCTGCTGATCTCAGGGCTTCTGGAGTTTGGACATGCCTCCACCCCACTCTTGCTCCAGGCCTGAGTCTCACAGTTCCCCATCCCTACACGTACCACTGTGCCTGAACACCTCCACGAAAGTCTCAATTCTATGACAACAGTAGAGCATATTTCCCATTATCCTGCCATGTTTAAATTAAAGTAAAACTTGGATAAATTTTTATTAAAGTAATGAGAGAACATCACAAAATTTAACTATCAAATCTTGGATCCAAAAAATCATTAATAACTAACTGGCTGACAGGATCCTCTTTATTTGAGGCATTTTAGGTATTCTAAGATAAACGGCTTTCCTGTTTGTTAGGAGCTGTGTCCAGGCCCTGGAGAACTATGGAGGAAAGAAGGCAGGAAGGAGCGTAGCACTTCAGTTAGAAGGTAATGGTCACCAGAGAAGTACATTAAAAAAACATTTAAGAAAATCTTGCAAGCCAGCATCCTGGAAGAGATAGATGAATATGTTTGCAAGATAATAAGAATTTATAACTACGGAATGGGCGTGGCACATTCATTTTGCTTTTAAATGGATTTCAACATCGCTGTAACAGTGAAGGGTCATGGAATAAAATGCCTTCACAAACATGGGTTCAGTTTATAAAGGTTTTTCTCCATTTCCATTTCCCCCTCTGCTTCGACCACATTGTTGGTCCTCTCGGTTCTTTGTATTATGTACCTTCATAATCCCCTCTTAGGCCTTTGGATTTTGTAGTTTATGTACGTTTAACTGAAATTGTTCATTTTAAGATGCAATTTCCAACAATCTCTGGAATATATGTACACTCGAAGATTCCTATTGCTAAATTTGCTCAAGCATGAAAAGCCCTGGCTGCAGACTACTGGACCAGATGCCCCGGGGCTTTCCACTCCTTGCCCTTGCATCACCCAGAAAAGCAGCAGTATTAGATTAGAGCGTAGAGGTTAGCAGGCAGCCTAAACGACCATGGCCTCCCCTATCATAAGTTGAAACCCTAACTGACATGAAGATGATACTGTAGGAAGGTAATTAACTCTCATGAATATCTTGTAATTGGGATCAGGGACACATGTTTCCCTTTCCACTGTGAGAAAACACAGTAAAAAGGCACCATTCATGGATTAAGAAATGGTTTGCCTTCTGCCTCAATTTTGGATTTCTTGACCTCCAAAACAATGAGGAATATAGTCCTGTTGTTTATAAGCCAGTTTACAATGATTCATTATAGCAGCTTGAATAAACCAAAGCATAAGAGTTGAATGTTCTGTCTCACGGGCTACATGCCCCATGTTGATGGCAAAGGCAGAACTAGATCACCAAGCCTTTCGAGCAGTAGCATCATGCATGTCCTACGAACCACAGCATCACTTTCAGAAAAATTCGCCAGAAACTGCCGGAGGCTCCTGTAGTGCTTGCTTCTACTACATGATCTGTTAAAAACGGTAAATTCTGGATTTGAGGAAAACCTATACTCAACACTTCATTTTTATATAGGTACTGAGAGGTAGGCAGCGACCACTGGCCCAGAACTGCACAGACACTAGGTCATGGATCTGATGGGCTTACTCACTGAAGGAGTAATGATGCCATACATTGATGCTGCTAAGGACTAGGGCCAGTCGCACCTGAGTTACAGAACAGCAGTTCTTGCAGGAAAAAAGGGCAAGCCATACATCCTCGAAATGACTGTAGAGAGATGACTGAGGTAAGCCGTTAAAAAGGTACAGCGATTCTGTCTCTGGCCCAGACACAGATTTCATTGACAAAGTCAGTCTGATGACATAATTTCAGGATTCTGGGAGCTGCTGAAGTACTGCAACCTTACGGGTAAAACTTGGACTGTAAAATGTGGTTAACTCTGGTCAACGTTAATTCCTAGCATCTGTGCCTTAACTTTGTGCCAGGCAGCTATGGGCGTGCTCATTGTGTGTGCTCAGGATACACCTTAGAGGATCCGGGTTTGACACAGAAGATGCTGTCTTCCAAATATTGAATGCCTGTAGTTTGATTGTTGGTGGTTGTTTCTAATCACAAATATGCACACGAGGAAATGGGCAGCCAACCTCTTTGTACCTCTCCATCATTGCTCTGGCCTCTTCCTCTTGGGTATTTAACGGCCAATGCGTAGAGACCAGGGGTGCAGCTCATTGGTGGGTAAGCTGACAAGTACTGTTCTGGAGTTGATCACCAGCAGCACAAAGAGAAGGAAAGACGGGAAATAATGATAGTAGTAAAGGAAGATATGAAGAAAAAGTAAAAACAAAATCACCAGAAAATGTTATTTTCCCCCCTTGTGTATACAGAAGAGTACCAAATGATTGATTGTATATGTCCAGAAAAAACTTTGCATATTAGACTGATCAACAGGACAGGCTATGAGAGTCAAAAAGAAAAATAAAGTGTCAAAACCATGAACACACACACACACACACACACACACACACACACACAAAGTGGAGGAGGGAGGGGAGAGAGAGAGAGAGAGAGAGAGGAATCTGATTTCCACAGCTATCATATTATGGCAAATGACAGCTTTTCAGTGACAACCAAGCAACAACCATAAGGCATATGAAGAAACAAGTAACTACAGCACATTCAAAGGGTGACTAAGGCGAAAGAAGCTCCTTGAAGAAGATCCAGTGGAGATTTACTAAGCAAGCATTTTTTAAAACTGTAGGAGGAAGGTGCTGATAGTAAGCTCTGGTTGCCTGATTGTTTTTTGATTTGGTCAATAAAGATGGTGGGAGCCAATTGCTGGGTGAAGGGTAAAGGTGGGACTTCCAGGTCCCAGGAGGAAAAAGATGTGAGGAAAGAGAAAGGGGTTTTCAGCCAGGCTTTGGAATGAGAAGCACAAAACAACCATGTAAGGTCTTGAGGTAGCTAGAACTGGAGGCCTCTGCCTCTGTGAGAGGCTGGCTGATAGAGACTAGCTGATAAGGTTGGGCAGGCGGTTCTGCATTCAACAATTGTGCTATCTGGCAAGTTCTGAAATAATAAAGCTTTCTGGGTGGTTATTTTCCTCAGAACAAAGGTGGGCAGAGAAAGAGAGAAGCCAGGGCGGCAGCTGGTGGTTGGTGAAGCCATCCAGGAGGAAGCGAGAGTGGCCAGACTGATGGCAGCAGCTCCAGGACAAGCTGAGAGTGAGGCTGTCAGCAGCTGATCTCAGAGCTAAACCAGGAGGGGCCGGAGCACAGGCCGAGCTCCAGGAAAGGCAGAGGTGCACTTTTTAAAATTACACTCAACATAAAACAACTTGTCAAGATGCTCAAGGACGTAAGGGGAGGTTGGAGGGAGACACAGGGGCACAATGCAAGAAGTAGTAGGAACAAAGGAAAACCTAAAAGACAAGAAATCTGGTGCTGAACTGTTCTGTAAACAGAGTTAAAATGAATTACAGAGATCAAAGAAAGATCTGCCATGAAAAAAAAAAATCTGTCTGAAGAATAAAACTATTGCTGACTCTGAGGGGAAGTGAACAGAGCCCAGAGGTTCAGGATGTCATCAGGTAAAACCAATACGCACAATATGGGAATCCCACAAGAACAAAAGATGGAAAAGGAACAGGGAAAAGAGGAAAAGCAGAGGAAGAGATGCCGTGTCCAGGCAAAAATTCCTCAACAAAATTCTTGAAAATAATTCTAGAGAACATTGAACACCATGATAAAGTTGGTGTTATATTCCAGGGATTCAGAGATGTTCAACATGAAACAGCATGTGAGGAGAATCAAGTGTAAGACCACAAACCACCTTAGTCCCTGCAGAACAACCCATCAGAAGGAGAAGGAGCAGAAGGGAACGGTTAGAGGGAAGACAAGAGTCAGGAATGACGGGAAACACACGAGCTTGCATCCAAGATCCACAGCTTCAAAGTAGGTGAATTCTCAGAAGTTCACCCCAAAACACATTATCCTCAAACTTTTCAAAACCCCAGAGACTGTTGAAAAAAGTAAGTTGGCAGCTCATTACATACAGGGGACATAATAAAATCATCAGAGTTTTCTAATCAAGAACTCTGGAGGTCAGAAAGCCCATGCTTTAAAAATAACATTAAGGGCTGACGAGACAGCTCAGTGGGTAGCAGGGCTTGCTGCCAAGTTGATGACCTAAGTTTGATTCCTAGAACCCACATGGTGGAAAGAAAGAACCCACTCCCACAAGTTGGCCTTTGACCTCTACATGTTTGCCATGGAGACTCATTCACTTACATACACCCACACACAAAATAAATAAATGTAATTTTAAAACTACAAGAAACTCTCAACAAAAAAAGAGCTCAGGAAATAATGGCCTCACCTAAATTGCAATCATCTCGAATTAAAAAAAAAAAAAAAAATTAAGAGGAGCAAACAGTCCTTAATTAACTCCTTGGATGAATTTACTCCTGGTACTAAATCCAATACACACACACACACACACACACACACACACACACACACACACACACATACATACACACACACACACACACACACACACACACAGAGAGAGAGAGAGAGAAAACCCAGAACAAACTGCAGACCAATATTCTTGTTGACACTGATGTAATATCCTCAACAAAACTGTGATGAAATGAATTAAATAGTATATTACAGGATATGTACTATGATCAAGTGGGATTTATTTCTGAACTACAGGGATTTGGTTCAATATGGAAAACTTTGTCAATATTCACCTCAACTAATGCCAAAAAAATTTACATGTGACAAAATTCAATGTCTTTCAGTGGTTTAAGAAAACACCTCAAAAAATTAGGAATAAAATAAAATTACCCAATAAAGTAAAACCGTATCTGAAAGGCCAACAGAAACAGTGTGGAAGACTGAGCACTGTTCCTCGAAGTCAGTAGCAGATCTTGAGGGAGCTGTGGACCCTCTGAAGGTAGCTCACCTGTTCACTATCAAGGGGGTGTGGTGTGGGGGAGAGGCAGACATGGAGGAAAGAGGGAAGGAGGGAAGGGTAGAGAGAGACTGAACACCATAACCAAGTTGATGTTATATTCTAGGGATTTAGAGATGTTTAACAAAAAAAAAAATTAGTAAGCACAAAAATGAGCTGGTAAATAGAATCAAGTATATGATAAAGATCATCTCAATGCATGCAGGGGAAAAACATTAGAAAGAGAAGCACAGAGGGATGTAAGCTTCCTTTGGTTGTCTTTTTACTATAGACTTAAGGTGTTCCTCATGCTAAATCTATATGATCAACTATCAAAGTCACCAGGTCAAGGTTTTGAATTTCCTTTAATTGTCTTTTAAATGTAAACATTAAATTGTTTCTCTCTCTCTCTCTCTCTCTCTCTCTCTCTCTCTCTCTCTCTCTCACTATGTATATATATATATACATATATATATATATTTCATATATGAAATATATATAATTTCAATCTCCTAGACAGAAGAAAAAGTCCTTCTTGCTCCTTCTGCTCCACGAAAGGTTTTTGTCTCCCCTAAACTCATCTTAAAGACTTTTGTTCATGTTCATTTGTTCATGTTGTTGACAAATGTATGTCTTTTGTAAAATTATAAGCTCTAAGAAACCCACTCAGATCTACCTCCTGTGGACTAAAAAGACTCATTCCAGATAAGTATACTTGCCAATCAATAGCCTAAGTTACCACTTGCTGCCTATCTCAGAGGTGGGATTCCTCTCCTGTTCCCTGGGATTAAAACTCTCCTCACCCCAAACACCAAGACCTAAAGGTTTCAAATGTATTCCTTTTTTTCTCCCAGACATACTCAATGCTAATCTCTACCTCAGCCTCCCTCCCTCTCTCTCTTTTTCCACCCCCCATGTGTGTGTGTGTGTGTGTGTATGTATGTGTGTGTGTTTCAGCATTCACTCAAAATCTACATCCAGAGAAGCAACCCACAGATGCTCCAATCCGTTCTCACAGATCTGTTCCTTCATATCCACAGATGGTCCCACAGAGCTAAAGACTGATACAATCCTATTCCTGCTTCACCATCACCTCTTTCTAATTTTTCCTTTTTTAAATTAAAGCAAAATGGAGGAATGTTAGCATTGCTTCTAGGCCCCTACCTCACCATACTGTGTCTCTATCAAAACATATCATGCCCCCTTTTCTTTTTTATAAAACACAACATTGAGGCTGAGACACAGATTTAGAAACAATGCAGGGAAACCAGGCATACCTGGCTCTTGCCCGGTAACTGTGGGGCGGAGCCTAGAAAGAATGCTAACATTTGCTATGTAGACTAAAGTCGTCATGCTCATAATTCTCTTACCTTGGCCTCCTAAGGGCTATAATCACGGGTATATAATACCTGCCAATAAGGAAGTTTAATGTTACTTATTTGCCTTTTTGATCACCCCCCTCACACACGCACCCTATTAGAATGTATCTAATAAAAACTCATGATTTAACTAGGCATAATGGCTCATCTCAGCAATTCCAGCACTCAAGAGGGAGACAGGAGGATCTTTATGAGTAGGAAGCTCGAGTCAGCTACAGTGTGAAACTTTATCTTAAAATGGCTGGAAAGATGTCCCAAGAGTTAAAAGCACTTGCTGTTCTTACAAAGGATATGAGTTCGGTCTGAGAGGTCCCCTAAGAAATGGAAAAGTTTTGGTTTCCCAGGGAAACAGATTGGGAATTGGGCTGTTGTTCATTGATGGCTCTGTAAGCTCTGACCTGAGTCAATTCCTGGAGTTTTCTCAAGGCCTCACCAAATGTAGAAGAATGAATATAGCAGCTAATCAGAAACTGACCTATGTAATTTTCCCAGCACCCACCAATTGGGTTTTAGATTTCTAATCCTAAGTAAAGTTCCCTTAGTTTTCTATAAAAGGCTTGTACACCTTTGTCTGGAGTCACCATTGTTGACAAATGGTTGACCCCTACATGCTGGCCATTTCTGCAGAATAGATGCTCTTTGCCTTTGCATCCTATCTGAATCTGGGTCTTCCTTCATATTTCTTCTTGGACCCTGACAGGTTCCTAGTACCAACATCAGGTGGCTCACAGCTGCCCAGAACTGCAGTTTCAGGGAACCACACCCCTTCTGGCACCCACCTGTGCTCATGTAATCACACCCTTATTCAAAAACACATCCTAATTAAAAGTAAAATAAACTTTAAAAGGGAAAAAAATAAACATGAGTTTATTTTAGTAAAGTAAAATTTATCTAAACTCAGATTACAAACTTCATTTTAGCATCTTTAATATTCTTTCCACATGGAAGAGAAAGACAGACAAGGTAACTGATGCAGCTGAAAGCTGATTCTGAAAAATGCCTTTTAAATGAGCTCTAGCCACTGTTTTCATGCAGGTTCGCAGCATACCACACTTTTATATCTTGGGATAGTCTTTTGTGCAGTGTGTAAAGATTGTCTTTGTGTTATTCAAGTGCTGATTTCTGGCAAAGAGTTGAGTACAGGCTGGACTTAGGTAATGATATTTTTATGAAGCATCACCTGTCTTAGTGTTTTCTAAATATTCTTCTCTATCACCTTCTGATTGGTTAATAAAGAGTTGATCAGCCAATTAGCTGGGCAGAAGAGATTAGGATGGGAAAGGGAGGGGGGAGGAAGAGAGGGAGGGAGAGGGATGGGAAGAGAGAGAACAGTGAGGAAGGAAGAGGAGAGGTGGTCAACAGAAGGTCAAGGAGGAGTTGTGAGGAGCAGGCCACTGAAGAATTCACCGTGAAGAAACACACGGAGCAGTGCGAGCCAGAATGAGACTAGATGCAAGTGACAGGGGCCCTGTGTCTGGGAAGGAAATAGCTTAGAGTGTTAGAACAGCTCAGAACCTGCTCAGCTCAGGCCTACAGCTTGTTCATAAAAATGCCAGGTCTCTGTGTCTATTGTTTGGGAGCTAGAATGGGCTGAAGAGGGTGTGACAATGTCCTGCAGTTATTTGGGAGCAGGAGGGGTGTAGCAACCCACTGAAAATACTACTGCAACCACTCTCCTTTTGGACGGCAAGAGTTGATACATGTTTTCTTATATGACACTTGTATAACATTTTTATGTATAAATGATGTTCTGGAGACGTCTAAAAATTATTAAGAACAGTAATAAAACCCAATATATTTGCTGTGTGTCAAGGAGTTCACATACATTACTGTGTTCAATCTTAATAATGCCCTTTGAGAGCAAATTAATATTCCCATTTTACAAGTTATAAAAATGAAGCATAAAGATGGAGGCCTTCATTCAAGTCTTCACAGCATACCCATGGCAGTAAGAACATTTGGATTTAAGACCATGGGACTCAGAGCCACGTTGATATTGTTACTATTAAACATTAGCCACTATTACCAAGGACGACCCAGGGTCAACGTTTAAACTTAAAATAACACATGTTGTACAGCAGACTCTATGAAAGTAGCTTGTAGAAGCAAAGGAAGAACACTTCAGTCTGCATAAAAGACTGGTCTTACAGGGAGCTAGGTATCATGGGTGATGGTGACAAACATAGAGAGAGCAGGCTAGACAGATTCATGAACCTTCCTACACACATAGTCACCACTCCAGTTTCAGCCAAGAAAAACAGAGGAGGCTGGGTTATGTGTGGACCTCACCTCTATCCTTGTATAGAGGCTTGTTAGTGTTGGGAGACTCAAGCTTGCTGACCTGAGCAGGTTGTCACAGACTCCTCTTTTGAGGCTGATTCTCAGGCATGGACTGTGATACTTATCAGGTTAACTGATAAGGCTCTAGAAGATAAAGTCTTCCTTCCAGCAGAGAATGATGACTGTTCCCACGAAGGTACCCCCATTTCCCCTATAAAAAGGCAATTGGGTTCCAGGAGCTGAGCCATTATGTTCCATGGCTCCTCGTATGAAGTCTATTAGAAACAGACTTTGTAACCCCCCACTCCCATTCCCAACCATAGTATCAGGTCATGAATTGTTTTGAGTCATTTCAGAGACTTTTGCTGAAGTGTGCCTACATTCCCTGGATGGGTGAATAGGATAGATTTAACTTCCTGGAGCATCTGCTGTCCTCAGCATCTTTGAAAAAAGCATGAGGTTTATATTTGCATCCCAACCATAGAAGATTGAGGGAAACCCACAGAAACCTGCTCTTAGGACTCTGAACTTTATACCTAAAGTCACATTCCTTAGGCTCAGGAAGACTAATGTAAAGCATTAATAAGTCACATGGACCAACTAAGTCATAATTGGTTAGAAAAAAAAAAGTCTTACATTTGAAAGCTGTCGAAACAGACTGGCATTCGAAGGCCCGAAGACAGATTGGGAGATTACAGGACTGAGTTGGGAATCAGAGAAAGTGACATTCGATTTCCTAAAAATTGAGAGCAAGTGAAGGTGCCAAAGGCAGTGCTGCAGACACTCTCAGAGTGTTGGTGAGGAAGGTGACGGCACCTAATGAAACACGAGGTTACGTGGACAGATTTGTTTGTTCTCTTAACAGTTGTGAAGCTTCCCGCCTCCTCTTGCTTGGATGACTTAGAACAGGTCCTGTTTCGGTTCCCGGTCCAGGGGTATGCATCTGTGAATTGTGGTATAGTGGGTTATCTTGCTCAGCGCTGTGATATCAGCCTGGCTGTATTTCATACTTGGACCCACTCTGTCCTTTACTTGACCAAGTTTAGTTGGAGTCTCAAACTTCTTGAAGAATCTCTTTCTGTTCCAAAATTCAAACAAGGTCTTAAGTTATCTCTTTCTTATGGTCCTATGGAATTAAGAACAATCTGAATAGCCAATGACAATGCTTAAAAACAAACAAATAAGCAAACAAACCAGAAACCCCAATACCATGCCATGTTCTTCAGCGCTTGACTCAAAAGTCCATTTTATCACCATAAGTGTCCATCCAGAGTCACGAGTCCTTCTTGTCCCTGACGGTGCTAACCTCTGGCAACTCACCTAACCTTCCTTTCCTAAATTCCCTCTCTCGAATGACCACTATAAGAGAAGAGAAATTCTTAATATTATATTAAGAATTCATTTCTTCAAAGTCCATTTCAGATTTTTGGGGCCAGAAGGAAGCTTACTAAAGTAGGTTCAACACTGTGCGCCTTTCAGAACTTCTTTTGGTCCATCCTCCTGGGGAAACCATGGCACCGGTATGGATATCTTCTAATCTTTGCTCTACACAGCACATCATGGCCCGAAGCAAAACTGAAAAGAATTGTTGAGATGGGGCGCAGCTGCGGAACGAACGAGGTTTACCGCCAGGACTTGTTTCTGAGGAGGCCTTTCCCAGGGGACCAGGACGGCCCAAGAGGACAATGAAGTCTGGATCTCACCCAAGTGGTAGCAGCTTAGCAGCCCTGCAGCACTGTCACAAGAATGCAAATTAGTGATGCTGGGTGAGTTGGGGAGTTTGCCATGGCAATGCAGTTCATCAGCCATCGATTCCCAGATCATGACCCCACCGTTGAAGATGCTTATGAGATCCGGATCTGCATCGATGATGAGCCTGCCAATCTGGACATCCCGGACACAGCAGGACAGGCAGAGTTTGCAGCCATGCGGGATCAGTATATGAGGGCGGGAGAAGGATTCATTATCTGTTACTCCGTCACGGATGGTCGAAGTTTCCATGAAGTTCGGGAGTTTAAACAACTGATTTATCGGGTCCGACGCACTGACGATACACCGGCGGTTCTTGTGGGAAACAAGTCTGACCTAAAGCAGCCAAGGCAGGTCTCCAAGGAAGAGGGATTGTTTCTGGCTCGAGAAATCAGTTGTCCCTTTTTTGAGACTTCTGCTGCCTGTCGCTACTACAATGATGATGTTTTCCATGCTCTTGTACGGGAGATACGTAAGAAAGGAAAGGAGTTAGTACTGGCCATGGAGAAAAAGGCTAAACCCAACAGCAGCGTATGGAAGACACTGAAGTCACCATTCAGGAGGAGGAAAGACAAACGTGGCTGATGAACCTGAGGGAAGTGTCTGCTGTGAGCTGCAGTGCTTCTCCAAGCAGTCCAGTCATCGGCAATAGCGAGCGTGCTGTTTGTTCTCCTGCTACGTGGCTATTCTCAATGTCACTGCGAGAGGACTTGCCTACTGGGAGTTGTATAAAGCCCTGTGCTAGGTGACTGACTCATGAACTCATCAGGGCACTGTCTACTCCTTAATCGTCACATTAGAATTTGATCATCATTGGTTCTGTTATGTTGCTGATGTAACGAAAGGAACTTTGTATTGTATTCTCCCCACCACGATTCAACTTGAGCCTCCTGGTACTGTCTCACAGAAGGATCCCTGCCTTGTGTTGCCACACTGTGTATCCTGAAGACAGCAGAGACTGAGTAGGGAAACTGCTGTGGAAGATGAGTGGGTGTCTGTGGAGCAGACTCCTGTGGTGGACTGTGGAGAGCAGAGGTTTAGGGAGGTCCTACTGTGTGCTCACACAAGTAGACGTGATCAGAAGCATGCAGGGTCAGAATGGCGTTCCTACAGTGAGCCCAAGAACTGCACATCTGACCCAAAGGCACTCAAGTGGTAAAAAACAGACACAAGTGTCTTTCTCTCTGAGAAAGAAAAAACAATTATTGAACAGAGAACTAAAAGTGCTCGACGTGATTGGAAAACCCTGTATAGGAAAAATACAAAAGAATTCAAAGCAGCACCTTCCTGAAAGGTCAGCTCATGGAAACTTTGCTAACGTTCATCCTTTGGGAAGCTGAGTTAAGGGAATCTGGAGTTTGAGGCCATGCTGAGCTGCACAGTGAGGACTTGTCTCAAAAAACATAGCAGAATCACTCAGGGAATTTCACACTTCAGGTGGAGCCTTTAGTTCCTGTTTTGTTGAAAATCCAGAACTTTGGTGTTGGGGTTAGACTTGTGTGCTGTGTATTCAGAAGCTGAGCTCTGTGTCTCTGTCCAGACTGCAAACTGATCCTGGGGCAATGTACTATAAAGAATTCTACCCAATCATCCCTGATTTGTCAATAAATGACTGGGCAGAAAAGAAAGGAATCAAATTAGGTGTTTCAGGAGAGACCATGCAGAGAAGGAGAGAGAAGATAGAAGGAGAGGTTGTCATCAGATGGGATAGACCAGGAGCATGTGGCCAAGCGAAGTGCAGCCCCAGGACACAGAAGAAACAGAGCTAGTCAGGCGAAACTCAAACAGCAAAGTAACATGAGGCTTACGGCTGAGATGTAGATTAGACTAGCTCAGAACCTGTCCAGCATAATGCAAATAGCTTGTAAAAATGACACCAAGTTCCTGTGTCTTTTATTCGGGAGCTATACAGGATAGAGTAGGGGCACAATCTACTCATTAAATAACCCTAACACTTTGACCCAGGGCTTATAACATTCCTATCCCCTCACAAGTTTAAGGATTAAACCCAGGGTTTCACAACTTGGCTGTTAAAGTTGACAACATAACCTTTGCCATTGATAGTTGTAGTTTGAATGAGAATGGCACTCATACACTTATAAGTTTGCATTCTTGGTCACTAGTTAGTGGAACTGTAAGGGAAGGATTAGGAGGTGTGTCCTTTTTGGAGGATGTGCCACTGGAGGTGGGCTTTGAGGTTTCAAAAGTTTATGTCAGATCCAGTATCTCTCTCCCTCTCCCTCTCTCCCTCTCCTCCTCCTCCCTCCATCTCCCTTGCTTCCTGCCCCCCTCCCCACTGTCTGCTTCCTGCCTGGGGATCAGGATGTCAGGATGTAAGCTCTAGGCCACATGTTTTCTCCCATGCTGACCATAAACTAACTAACGCTCTGAAACTGCAAGTAATCCTTGAATTAAATGCTTTCTTTTGGAAGAGTTGACTTGGTCACAGTGTCTTTTCAGAGCAATAGAACACAATAATTAAGAGAAAGGTCTCCTTCCTTAAACTATTTACAAGTCAGAAGACCGATTACAACTATAGGTCAATTCTGGTGTAGAGAGTTGAATATTTACTACTTGTTACCTTGAAAAGAATGTTCATGTTCAAATACCAGTTTGCTGATTATTACTTAAGATAAATTAAAATAACTAGATATGCTAGTCAATCTAGTAATAACTAGATTGCTAGGTACTTAAAATGTCTATCACTACAGGCAACTTTCAACACTATCTGCTTGGTTTCCATTTAATTTTATTAACATTTATATAAACAGTGGAAAGATGTCTCCCAAAACTGACTTCAGTTTTCCTACATATTTATGTTCACCTTTACATCTATTTAGTTGGATAAAGAGGGTGTAAAGACCATTTTTTAAAGCTGAGATTTCCAAGAATACCAAACACAAAGCAATCTTGCTGCTAGTCATTGGAGATCCCATAGTGAGTTGTCACATATAAGGGGTTAACGATATTAAAGCTCAAAAAGATGTAATACTGTATATTTCCGGATGTGTTCATAGTTTTTAAAGGGAAGATGTGAACTATTGTTAGAGACTTAAGTGTTTGAACACTTGTGGCAATGTTTTGGGAAGTTGTGGAACCTTTAGAATATGGGACCATGGTTATTCAGTCAAGAAGGTAACTGAAATCCCATCTTGGAAGTTTGCTTTTTAGGACTGATTCCTGAAGCCATATTCTTAGTTTCACGTTCCCCCACTGCTGTTTCCAAATGGAAACCTTAGTGTATAGATATACGCAAGGACTAGCAGAATAACCCTAGAACAAGCTGGCAGACCCTAGCACAGTTATTCTTGCAAATGTCTAGAGTCTGTTTAGGAGAGTTTAGAGTACTTTCTTGGGATGCAGTATCAAGAGTCTTCTCAGGGGGATTCTGTTCTCTCACTTGGTCATAAGACTTTGGGTGTATGTCACTTGGTCTAGCTCTTGAAACTGGATTGTGTCTCCAATGCAATTCTGATATCAGCTTTCTTCTTTCTACCTCTTAATTTTCTTTCATCTTACAAATTAAGTAATACACTGTTTTCTACCTGCCTTTTCCCTAAAATAGCCATAAATCTATGTAGATTAAAGCACTCTAGTTTCTACTCTGGTATTGATGCCTGTTATAATAATTACAGCTGTTTTGCCTATCAAAATTAAGTGCTAAAGAACCCAGATGTCCTTCAACAGAGGAATGGATACAGAAAGTGTGGTACATTTACACAATGAAGTATTACTCAGCTATTAGAAACAGTGACTTTATGAAATTCTTAGACAAATGGATGGAACTAGAAGCTATCATCCTGAGTGAGGTAACCCAGTCACAAAAACACACATGGTATGAACTCACTGATAAGTGGATACTAGCCCCCAAAAGCTCTGAATACTCAAGAAACGATTAACGAACCTTATGAAGCTCAAAAAGAAGGAAGGCCCGAATGTAGATGTCTCGGTCCTTCTTAGAAGTGAGAACAAAACACTCACAGGAGGAAATATAGGGACAAATAGAGGAGCAGGGATTGAAGAAAAGATCATCCAGAGACTTCCTCACCTGGAGATCCACTCCAAATGCAGCCACCAAACCCAAGCACTATTGCTGATGCAAAGAAGTGCTTATTGACAGGAGCCAGATATGGATGCCTCCTCAGAGGCTCTGCCAAAGTCATACAGATACAGTTGAGGATGCTTGCAACTAACCATCGGACTGAGCACAGTGACCCCAAAGGGAGAGCTAGAGAAAGGACTGAAGGAGCTGAGTCTGCAACCCCATAGGAAGAACAACATTATCAACCAACCAAACCCTCCACAGCTCCCAGAGACTAAAACACCAACAATGAGCACACATGGAGAGACTCCTGGCTCCAGTCCCATATGTAGCAGAGGATAGCATTGTCTGGCGTCAATGGGAGGAGAGGCCTTTGGTCCAGTGAAGGCTTATTTTCCCAGTGTAGGGGAATGTCAAAGTGCTGAGGTGGAGAGGGTAATTGGGAGAGGAAGCTTCTTCATGGAAGCAAGTGGAGGTGGAGGGGGGATGAGAGTGGGGGGAAAGGGGATAACATTTGAAATGTAAATACAGAGAATACCCAATAAAAAAAGAAAAAGAAAAAAATTAAGTGCTGACTGACACTGGTCTCTGCCACTCTGGAACCCTGTGGTCCTGTTGATATTAGGCAGCCAATCCCATGGTGAAATCTATAAGCCTCACTTGCAGAAAACATGTATCCCTGGTGTTTTAAATAAACTAATGTACCTAGCACTAGAATTTTTTTCCATTGCCTTAGGGATGAAAATGCTCCTCTGTTCCTTCCAAGGGAGCATAGTAATGTGTTTCCAGGTAAATCCATTCTGATATTGCTATGTCCTTGGTCCAGGTTTCTTTTGCTCAGTGTTATGTCAAGATGTCTGGTAATTTTAGTTCATAGACTCTAAGCCACCATTATGTTTAAGTGTCAATGACTAGAAACTAGAAGCATATTTGAAGAATCTCTAGGTCCTAGAACATTGAGTCCTTAGTCATGGAGAGTATCCTGTCAGGGAACTCTCCCCATTCCAGCGCTGTGATTATCCCCCAATCCGGCATCTTTGAAATCCACCCCACAGGTTTCTGTTTCCTACCACACATAGCTGCCAGATTCGTTACTTGTTTTATAGGTAAGCTATTTATTTCCCAGGCAGAGCCTGCACCTTCCCTCTCAGGCTGTACTGTACCGATCCAGGTTATTAGCCTGGAAAGAATAAGAATTGGAGCCAAGCAATGGTGGTACACATGCTTAATCCCAACACTTAGGAACCTGGCAGAGGCAGGGGGAATCTCTGAGTTAAAGGCCAGACTGGTCGGCAGAGTTTTGGGATAGCCAGGGCTATGCTAAGAAATCTAGTCTCAAAACAAAAAAGCAAAAACCCCAAAACAAAACAACAGCAGAAAACAAAAACGAAACGAAAACCGTAGTTAGTGGAGGCAGTTTTTGAATAGTACAGTTATCATCCTGTCATCCTTAGTTGGGGTTCACAGTCTCAAGGCAAGGGGGCTCTACTTTCCATTGACGAGAGGGAGCAGAGAAAAGCCAGTAGCCCAGAAACATTCAAGGACATTTCAGTTTACCATGCTTAGTTTTGTCCATTCAGACACCCTTATCCCAGCTCTACACGGGATCCTCGCCATGCCGATGTTAGCTGCCATGTGACATATTCATTCAAGGTGCAAATGTATTTTATGCATCAGCAATGTCTTTAGAATTAAATTTGGATATAATTTTCTAGCCCTTCTACCCTGGGACCAGACTGCTATTGAGACTTAGTTTCCAGAGGGTATTTCAGCAGGCTGTTAGCTGTGCTTAATGTACTGTTTTCTTTTTATAGGACTTACAAATGCAGCCACCTATCTCATAAGCCTTATGATTATTTCCCACTTACGGATTTCTTAGTTCCTTGACACAACTTCCCAGATAAGCACAGGCTAATCAGTTGTGGTCTTCCGTGGGGTTATAAAGGGTTCACTGTCAACAATGAATCTATTGCCTTCAGTTAAGAAGGGAACTGAAATCCCAACCCAAAAGTCTGCTAATTCCTGAAACCATTTTCTTAACTTCAGTTTCTCCCACTGCTGCCACCAAACCGTGGCAAATCATCTGTGGTAATTTGAGTGGTGGGGGAAGGAAGCAAAAAGGAAGAAAAAGAAGGGGAGCAGGGGAAAGAAGTAGAAGTGATAAAGCTGACAAAGATGGCACAGTCAGCTGAGTGAGGTGTAGAGCTGCCCGGTGCTGTGGCTCTCTCTAGGACAGATGCCTTAGCTTGTGTCTTGGAGTGGTGGTCAGGAAAACAACGGATAGGAAATGGCTTGGCAGTTCTCTCATCGTCCACCTCTCCATAGTCATCTTTGCCTCCTGTAAAATGGTACTGCTGAACTTCCTTATCCACTGGATCCAGATGAGTCAGGTGGGACCCTAGAGTTCCTGTGATTCTGGGAGCTATGGGCAGGCATGAAGCTGTAAGAGCTAGGTTTGGTATAGCTATTCAAACAAATGGGAAGACGACGGTATCTCTATTACAGCTGTGCAAATTTGGTGGAAGCTTGTGTACCCAAGTACCTAAGCCTTTTACACACACACACACACACACACACACACACTCCACAGATCAAGTTTAAAAGATCAAGATAGATCTTGTTGCATCCAAAATAGGCTCCATGAAGTTTGCAATCATTGTGAATTGTCCATGGGAGAAAATCATGGGTTAGAAAAGGAATGTGGTCCAGGGGCTGGGGATGCAGCTTGACGGCACAGCACTGGCCTCCATAAGGGCTTGGAGTTCATCCCAGCACCACCGAGGCAATAAAGTTGGTTGAAATTGATACCCATATTCTCTAATGCTAGCAGATGTGCCAAATGAAATTTAATTGTCAAAAAGAAAAGCAATTCAGAAGAGTGAGCGTGCTGTGGCAGAGAGCATGCCCTTGTCAGAGGTTGCTCAGTGTGTGTGAGGTTGTTTGTTGGAAAGAAAGAGCCAACTCCAGGTAGTGAGGAAGGATTGTTCTTTTACTTCCATATGTATGCTATAGCAAACATACAAAATAAATAGATGGAAAAATAGATTACATCAGACGGAATGGTCTTAGAAATAGGATGTGGACTTCTTAGTGCCCCCTGTTTACATATTAGTATATTGAAATTCATGCTTTGAAACCTAGATCCTGGTATGACTATGTATGGGAATAGAGGCTTTAATGAGACAGGTAAGGTTATATAAAGTTATCAGGGTGGGCTCCTAGTTCAATACGACTGCTATCCATGCTAGAAGGGGCAAGATCTGGGAACCATGCTATTTTTAACACAACTAACTTCTCACAGAGAGGCAGACCTGTGGGTGCGTGGGTGTAGTGGCTATTCCTGGTTGTCAACTTGACTATATCTGGAATGAACCACAATCCAGAATTGGAGGGCTCACCTGTGATCCAGATCTTGAGGCTGGAAGGCACAGGTTTCTGACCTGGATCTTCTTGACTAGAGCAGCAGCTGAGGCTGCTGAAGAGACCCGGCAGACCCAGAGCTGACCCGCTCTCGGCAGCCAGCCTGCAGAGTAGCAGCCTCTTGGAGCAGCAGCCTTGAAAGAGTGACTCTCCCTCCCCTTTGGAAAGAGCAACCCTTTGGCTGCTCCACAGATAGCATCTAGTACACAGACAGGCACATTACAGAAGCACAAAAAGTAAAATAAGGAGCTGGTCAAGATGGCTTAGCTAGTAAAGGTACTTGAGGGAATGATACAGGCCAGAAGGCTAAAGGTGGATCCCCAGAATTCACTTAAATGTGGAAGGAAGGAAACACAAAGTTGTCCTCTGACCTTCATACACACACTGTGGTACACACACTCACACACATGACATACATACTGTGATACAATGCACACTTTTACATATACACAGACATATACACTGTGGTACACATACACACTCACACACACTCTCTGTCTCATGCACACATACAAGCACACACACAGAGACATACACCCTGTGATATATATACTCTTTCACACACACAGACACACACACACAGATATCCACATACAAACACACACACACAGATATACACACTGTGTACACACATACACACTCCCCCCTCAACACATACACACTCACAATGATTTAAAAAAAGGACAGGAAATTGGGAGAGGGATATATTGGGGAAAGTGTCTTAGAGGAGTTGGAGAAGGAAATGGAAATGTATGCGATCAAAATACATGGCACATATCAATGAAATCATCAGAGTAAGCTTCATTTAAAATATATAATTAGGGGCTAGAGAGATGTTTTGGTGGTTTAAAAGTACTTGCTGCTCTTAGGACTCACGTTTTGGTTACCAGCACCTCTATGGTAGCTTACAACTACTGTAACGCCAGTTCCAAGGGATCTGACACACTCTTTTGATCTCTAAGGGCACCAGGCATTCATCGGTGCACATACAAGCAAGAAAGCAAAGTGCTCATAGACTTAAAATAAATTAAAAACAGAAAAATTTCAAAAATAAAATATAGTAAGGTAGAAAGAATTTGCTGGGCATGGTAGCATGTACCTTTAATCTCAGCAGAGGCAGGCAGATCTCTGAGGCCAGCCTGGTCTACAGAGTGAGTTCCACAACAGGCAGAGCTACACAGAGAAACCCTGTCTGAAAAAGAAAAATGTTTTTTTTTTTCCAAAAAGATGTGACTATACCATAAAGTCTTATATAACCAACGGTTTGCTATTGATGTATTTATAAAAAGATGGAAATACTGAAATTATATTTTAGTAAAGTAAATAAACATAAAAATTTAAAAAGAACGTCCAGGTGTGGCTGCCTTAATGACAGAGCTGGGTTGAACTGACTGCTTGAAGACCAGTCTCTATGTGGTTACCATCTGACATCTCTGTCAGGCCTGAGTCTGACCCTGGAAGAGAGAACAAGACCATGCTTCCTCTATCATCGTTGTTTCCAGGGCCGGCCTGGCTACACTTCCTGCTTCAAAGGAAACAGTGTGGGCGGTAGGGTGGGGCTCTGTTCTGTCTACTTACAGACCAAGCCATGAGACCTATCAAAACCTTTTACTAAAATTTTGATAGAGAAAGCTGCTGAGCAGAAATGGCGGGACGCAGCGTCTCATGGGGGTACTCAGTCTCTCCGAATGCGCTTTGCAGTTAAAATTCATCTGGCATAGTTGCTGGCGTTATAAGATGTGTAGCAGTTTCAGCCACACTTTATTCCCCCCAGTGGTGTTGGGGGAGACTCCCAGTCCTCATGAGACACAAAGACTCTACTGTCAGACTAAGTCCCGAGACCCTGGACCACCACATTCCCTTTGCAACCCATGACTTTTTCCAGAGAGTCCGTGAATAATTGAGAATGACTGCAACATTCAGGGGATGTGTTTCTTAAAAATTCTGTCTTTTGTGTCTGGAAAGATGGCTCAGGGTAAACTCACTTTCCAGCAAGCCTTATAACTGAGTTGGGCCCCAGAATCCAACCACAGAAGGAGGGCACTGACTTCTCCAAGTTGTCATCCCACCTCCACGTGAGTGCTGTGACATCAAGTGAAACACAAACAACGGAAGGCATTTTGAAAACTGTCTTGCCCAGTGATGGTGGTGTACACCTTTAATTCCAGCACTCCAGAGGTAGTGGCAGAGGCATCTCTAAGTTCGAGGTCAGCATGGTCTACAAGTTAGTTCTAGGACAGCCAGGGCTACACAAAGAGGCTCTATCTCTAAAAACAAAACAAAACAAAACAAAAGTATCTTAAGCTGGAGATGTGCTTGCCTCTCCTTTAGGAAATCCGGAGTTCAGTTTCTGGCACACCATAAAACCCACTATGGTGAGACATGCCTGAAGTCCAGCATTGGAGGATTAGAAGTTCCAGACTGTCTTCAACCACATACCAAGTTCAAAGCCAGCATGGAATATATGAGACTGTATGTCTAACAAAACAAACAAAGCTGCTCTAATTTGTCTCCCAATCTCATGCTTTCAGAGGAATAGTTTTTGGATCAACTGAGTTCCAGATTAGCTGGGACTATAGAATGAGACCCTACTTTTAAAAAAATGCAAAAGCAATAGCATAGAACTGGGTGCTATGAGTCCAGAGGAAAAGAATAAAGCCTTTTGAATGGATCCCTCTGGGTTAGCAACGGTTTCTGCACTTGCTTCAACATTCTCCCTTCAAAGTACACAGTATGACATCGAAGACGTTCTGTATTCTTCACAGTGAGATTCTATACTCTATGTATGTACTCCATATATTTTACAAATATGCCCTGACATAGGAGCTATATACTTTTTCCAAGTTTTGAGCACTGTATCCTACCTTCCCCTAGAACAAACTGCCTGACACTGAACATTTCTTCAGATCTCATTGTTCTAGCTAGTCCAAGAGAACACAGAGACTCCAGTATAACAGTCCCATTTTGTGACTGAAAGCTTTATCCTTTTGTGAAACCTTTGCTCATTTAAAGTCCCCTTTTGCTGAAAACACACACACACACACACACACACACACACACACGGCACCATCACGTACATATATGAACATGTTTGTGCAAATGACAGATAGATGTGTCTGTGTATACCCATACACATGAGCATATGCATGCACAAACACTACCTTCCCAAAGTCACTGATCCTTTGCCAGTCAGTACTAACGGCATAACCCGTAGGTTTTAAATTGTGCTCTCCAAGCTGAATAAAATACTGGGTACAATCCCAGCACGACACGATGAATTTGAGGACAGTCAGGTTATGTGAGATTTTCAAGTAAGCACAAAGAATGAAAAACAACAACAATCAAACTTTAACCAGGTCAAGTCTTACATTGAGCTTTCGTCCTAATTAATCTCTAAGAGGACAGAAGAAACTTCCTTTGTGGTATCTCTGTACAGATCAGTCCTAAAAACATAGATGGGATTGATGCTTTCATTTATACCACCAATAGGTAAAAAATAAAGCCCCGCTCTTTCTTAAAAGGATATCTGTATAATTACATGATTGTAAGCATATAAAAATATGACATGTTGGGCTGACTGTAGAACTGGCTTAAGAGCACTGACTGCTCTTCCTGAGTTCAAATCCCAGCAAGCACATGGTGGCTCACAACCATCTGTATAAACTCTGCCACCCTCTTCTGGTGTGTCTGAAGACAGCTACAGTGTACTCACATACATAAAATAAATAATTAATAAATGTTTAAAAATATATAACATGTAAATAAACAGTTTTACATATACTCCCTCAGCTGACGTGGTCAACTCTCCAGGTCATAACATTTCACTTTTCAGCAACCAAGCATCTCAATCTTAGGTACATTTGGCTTGTATTTTAAAAGCAACACAACTCAAATGGAACTCATTCCATTGTCGCCCCTCTTCACATTCACAGATTCTACAAGTTTCAGGAGTTCAGTTTCCTACAACACTCAAGAATATATTCTTCTCACTGTCTCCAAATTTTCTAAAATGGACGACAGTTACCTCTTGGCTAAATTTCAGCCTCTCATCTCCCCTCAGCTTGCTTCTCCCCTAAGGCCTCCTTCCACACACTGTCATTCTAAATACTTAAATATATCAACACACGGCTCAAAAAGCCCAGGTTTCCCCAAGGCGTACAAAAATCTTTGAATGCTAATGTTCACACATTGCCCTTCATTATTTAGTAAACCCCTCTGCTATGCAGTATCTTCTGTGAAAATGCACACCCCCTGGCTTTGCTTAGGCACCCCATCTCTATTGAATACTCCCAGGTTATCTAAATTCTATAACAAATGCTCTAAAATACCTTACTGTGTACTACTAAGAGAGTGGCAGGAAGCTAACATTCTCTAGGTATTTATGTGTATTATTTTACCTCGAGGAAACTGAAGAAGCAACAGAAAAACGTTACAATTCTTGCACATCTCAACCCATGAGCCCAATACAGAAGGCGGGCTTCAAAGCATCATGAATACTTTAACAGCGCCACCACAACCTTTTAACAAGTAGTTGATCCCTTCCAGGGTCAGATTAGATGTTCTCAGGTATTTGTGGCTTCGTCTACTAAATGTTTTAATTAAGAAGCAGACAAGGTGTCTTAGAGGCCCTATCTAGGTGAATATATTCCGCAAGCTGACAGAGATGCAGTATGTAAGTTTCCTGTATTTCCTATTAGGCCATCTTGACTAATTATTTTGGTTGTTACAAAGTTGCACCTCTTCATGAGCTTGGTTAGCACTGGATGGAATATCTACATTCTGGGTATTGGTGAATGTAAGATATGCGTTTGCTTTGCTTTGCCTCATAAGCCTTTCATTTATTTCTAGATAGTCCCCCAGTGTGTGGGGGGCCCACATCCCCGCCCTGGGATCTTCGGACTTTCTGGATCGGAGGAGTATAGTTCTGCAAACCCAGGATCCCTGCGGCCGAAGGCGCACTCAGCGCAGAAGGCCTACTCGGTCACGTCCAGTTCCTGCTCCACCGTCGGGAAGCGTGAGTGCGAGGCCTCTGCCCTGGGGCCTCCCGGAAGCGGGTTTCCGAGGGAGGGCCGCACGGAAGCTAGTCCACGAAGCGCCCCGGGAGAGGCCTCGCCAGACCGCGTGGCCGGCGCACATCCTTGTGTGAAGTTTCGGGACTGTAGGCTGCGCCCCCATTTCTTGCACACCCCAGAGCACAGCAGGGGTATCTACTGTTAGTGGGTTTTTGAGACCATAGAGCCTCGGCCTCAAGAGACTGCATGGCGACACGCGAGGGAAGAGGGCGAGCTAGACTCGGCGAGCCTGCCCCACCTCGCCCCGCTCCTCCCTCCCCCGAGTAGCGGCTCTGGAAGCCCCGCCCCTCCCTATATTAGCGCCCTGGGCCGTGCGTGGGGCGGAGCCCCGCGTGGATCTCGCGAGATCCGGGTTGGCGCCGTGACCTCCATGTGGGAGCTGCATCTCTATAAGTAAACACTCCGCGCCGCCGAGACATGGCTTCTTCCTATTTGTGAGGCGCAGGCTGTCCTGGCACCTCAGGCGGGTTCCGGTTTCCTTCCACCTCGGAGTGGTGGGCGATCGAACGGTCTAGAGCGTCAGTCCTCACTCGCACCCGCGTTCGCCGAGCCGCCGCAGAGAACCGGATCCTCCGGAGGAGGCGGTAGGGGCCGGGCGGGGCGCGGCGGCCGGAGCGCAGGGGCAGACAAAGGGGGTCGGTCCCCTGTCCCCGTGCCGCGATGTGGATCCAGGTCCGCACCATCGACGGCTCCCAGACGCGCACCATCGAGGACGTTTCTCGCAAAGCCACCATCGAGGAGCTGCGCGAGAGGGTGTGGGCGCTCTTCGACGTAAGGCCCGAGTGCCAGCGCCTGTTCTACCGGGGCAAGCAGGTGAGGCGCCCCGCGGGGAGCCCGGGCGCGAGCAGCGGGTGTCCAGGGCTGCGCTCCGGACGGGCCGCTGGCGGGATGCTGGGTCCGGGCCTGCGGCTGTGGGGCCCCCACCTACAAGCGCGCCTAGCGGGTCGGAAGGCGCGGTGTGTAGCGGGGCAACGGCCACAGGCACAGCCTTCGAGGGTCCTGGGGGGGGCTCTCTTCCCGCCTTTGGGGGGGGGGGATCGGTGCCTGGAAAGGCAACGGGCTCCGGCAGCCATGCCGGGTCGCGGGAGGGACGAGCTGGCTTTATTCGCAGCGCTGTCTCGACTCCTATAAGGACTTGCCTCTCTTCCCTGCCCCCGGGCTCCTAGATCCGGTATGGAAAAGGAGGTACCTTAACCCTGTTCCCTCACTAGAAGGATTTAAACACACTGAAGCCCCGAACGGTGGGAGAATGCGTGCCCCTTCATCCTCGTTGTCAGTCTCAGGTTGGGAATTTGTTCTGCAAAAGATTAGAGACCTTAATTTAAGGATCGATGTCTGTAACCTAAAGTCAGGTTTAAATCTGTTGAGTATAGGCATAGACTTCTCATCTTTATGTGTTTCCCAAGTTCGGGCTTTCAACTCAAGCCCTTAAGCATAATCCGCAGTAATTCAAAAAACCCAGAAAGTAGTTTTGGGCCACAAGGGAGGGTGCTTGTGGGCATCTCCGTCAATTTTAATTATGGCCCTGCCTGATCAGACTTTTTCTATCCAGTAAGTCTCAAGAGTCTTGATGAGACACCCAGACCCATATTGTTTTTCTTGCCTTTGTCTTTAGTCCACTAAAAAAGTTGGCATACTGAAGTCGATAGACTACAGTTTGGCTTTAGTCCTGAGTTTTGAATTAAAAGCAGTTCTCTCTGATTTGGTGGAAGTAGCCTATAAGGCACAAAGGATTTGGAAGGGATATTTTTGTTCCCTTCACAGATTTACAACTTCTAAGACTGATTATACAATGGGAAAAAAAAAGGCAAGGTTTTGTTAAAGTGTTCGGAAGGCCTCAGAAAACCACAGCACTTTCTGCTCCTGTTGTATCCAGTTTTATATTGATTCTTCAGTGTTTGACTAGTAAAGTGTTCACTTGACTGGAAGGTTTTTAGAACAGTATTATCTATATTAAATAGTGTGTACCATTGTGTTGCTGTGCCTCAGTGGCTGATACCTTTTCCTTTTGGCTATCAGTGAAAGCTATGCAAATAATAATATTGTACATTGATTCCTAGAGTACTTACCTGGGTGATTCCAAAGAAGAGATAGAAATGAAAGATGAGAATGTGTTAGTGGACAACAGCCCAAAAGTATTGTATTGAAATTATGTAAACATTGCTTTAAATTCAGGACTTACAAAATAGACTTACACGAATAATCAGAAAATGGTTCCTGGTTGAGGGAACTGTAGTGGCCTCTCCTCACCCCACTTCCTAGTGAGTCACTATTTCTCTCTCCTCAGCCCATATAATGAACCATTAAGGATTTAAAAAAAAAAAAAAAAAAAAAAAAAGAGTTCCAGTGCCAGCCGTTGACTTGAGCACCAGAAAAGGAAAACGATTTACTTTTTTATGAATGATAACTAGCCAGGGCAGTAGTTACCATCTTTTGTCTTTGATGTTGTCCAGATGATGGAGATAGCAGAGCAAGTCTTTAGCAGGCATATAATTAAGTTGGTACCACAAGGCTAGACATTTCGTGTGAAATGAGTTTATGTGTAATAGAAAGGGGGAGTTCTTTCTTATGCTTTATTGCCAAATGTTCTAAGTAAAACAGTGGAATTTGTAAAGCAGTGAAAGGAACTCTATACTTTTTTCCTTTCAGTGTGTGTGGTGGTTTTGCACACATTGATATCTTTGCACCATATGCATGCCTGGTTGCTGCAAAGGCTGGAAGAGGACTTTAGGCATCAGATCTCCTGGAACCTCTGTAGTGCTGGGAATCAACCCTTGTCCTCTCAAAAGCAGTCAGTGCCCTTAACCACTAAGCCATCTCTTCAGATGGACATGATAAGACTTGCATTGTTGGATCTTATGTACCACACACTGGGCTTTGATCTTTAAATCTCAGAATGTGAGCTCCTGAGACTTAGAAAAGAATTTCAGTTTCCCTGCCTTCTCTTGTCATCAATTTGGGATAGCCTTAAATAGATTGTAGATGTGGAATATGAACATACTGGAAGAAAAACTAAACAGTTAATACCCACCTTCAAATTCTTTGTTTTCACATGGAGTAATTTTCTTTTTAAAAGTGTTTATGTATTTACCTCTATTATACGACTGAGAAATGCAGCATCAGTGCTTCCTCCGCTGTACCCTGAGTTCTGTCAGTGATTCCCCCTGGCTTATTTTGGTCTCTGCCACTTCAGTTGTTTCCCCCTTGGTTTTCTTTGCATCGTTGGTGCAACCCTTTCTGTTTTCTAGAATTTCTTCCTTAATGCAATAAATATTCACTAGTATATTCTGACAACGTCCCACCCATTTCTCTTTGTTTAGAATTGAAAATCTTGTACCTTGAATTTTAATATGGCACCTCTCAACTATTTAGTTTTATGAGACATTGGTGGCCTGGAGTTACATATTTTAAATCCACAGGTATTTGTAATTTTTAGATCAGTGCTTTTAAAACTTCTACTTGTAGCTTCTTTAGGCCCAAGAACTTTTTATGCAACTCTGAGGTATGTCAGTCAAATGTACTGAAAATAAATCACAATGTATTTTGAAATTATTTGTTCATATAAATTTATCATTTTATTACTTTTATTGGCCTTTAAAGTTTTATTTTATGCATATGAGTGCTGTTTTCATGTACACCAGAAGAGAGAATCTGATCCCTATACAGTTGGTTGTGAGCCTCCATGTAGGTACTGAGAACCGAACTCAAGATCTCTGGAAGAGCAACTAGTACTCTTAACTTCTGAGCTGTCTTTCTAGCTCTCTGAACTTATGATTTGTTAAAGACAAAAGCAAATTAGCAGGTTTACAAGATAGATTTGTGGGAGGGGTGGGTGGGTGAACACCCTCATAGAAGCAGGGAGAGGGGAATCCAGGAAAGAGGATAACATTTGAAATGTAAATAAAATATATCCAATAAAATCAGTTTAAAAAAAACAAGATGGATTTGTACTTATTTTTATATAAAGATTAAATCTGGGTTGAATATTTGGTATTTCAGGACATAGAACAAGAATCAGCATTCTTTAGAGTTGATGAATAATTTTGATTCTAAAGTCAAGAATGAGAAGGCTGCTTTGCATAAATATGTAGTACAAAATGGCAGGTGTGTTTAGGGCTTTTTCAGAAAATGTTGGAAACTGTCTTAATCATTAATTTATTCTATACTTTAAAATGAATCAGGCTAGTAAAATTCAGATAGAAGTCTTTAAACATTTAAAATAACAGCATAAAGATACACTAATTTGATATTTACCTGCTGAAGAATGACTGCAGGAAAATACCAAAAGTCGCTTTTCTACAGTTAAGCATATTATGTACGCATTATGTTTCCGGGAAAGCTGAAGACCTTATAGGTAAAATAAACATGCAACATATGACCTAGGTTTGAATCTGAGTGAGTGTGCTCTAGGTAATGTGTTTATTGGTGTTGTCTGTTGTGGTGGCACACAAAGGGAACATGGTTCTGGTACCGAGGCTGCAGTGGAGTCACTGTTATGCAGTGAATCATGGACTCATGCCAGAGGCAACTCAAGTGCATCACATTTTTTATTTTGAATTAATTTTGGGAAATTGCACATTCAAAAACTTGTCTAGTTTTTGCTCAGGGTTCCATAATCAGATACGGGGTCCCATGTGGATTCACAATCAACAGTTTAAGAAGCTGGGTTCTAGATGACCTCATCCCTTCTCCCTCTTCCAGAGCATAATTTGAATAGCAGATGACTGGATTAAATATAGAGGAACTTCAATGGTCTGGGTGATTTATTCTACTATTCTTATTGACTTGTTAGAATGTGAGGCCTTGCTGAGTAAAACTGGCTCTTAGCAGTGAGTAATAGTGACTGTTCTAAAAGGACGGGAAGGTTTTCTATGAAATAGGAAATAGCATATAGTGAGGGGTATTATAATTAACATGAAGGAAGATGACTTTCTTTAAGTTTCATGCCATGGTATGCATGCTTAGTGCTCTACTCTAGCTTCAGGTGTTACTTTGCCTATCAAACTAAGTTCAGAAAGCATCACTGAAAGGAAAATAACTGTCAAGTCAGTCTTTTTGTTTTGTTGGAATACTTCTAAGGTCTCTCGGACTCTTGTGCCACAAACATTAAAAAGAAAAGTAATAGAAACATCTTCAATTTTATAATTTTCTATACCCCCACCTACCAACCCGTTAGACTAGGTCTCACTGTGTAACCTAAGCTGATCTGCCTTATTCTTCTGAGTAGAAAGCTTATCTGTATTTGCCATAATACTTAATTTTACTTTTATGTTTACCTGTATTTGGGGGAATGGGTTACTAGCATGTTTGGATATTTTACACTATTTTAGTTTTGATTTTCTACTTTAAACACTTAAAAATTTAAGGTAATTGGCATAATGTTTATTGCATTGTTTAGGTTCTTTCAGAATGAGGGTGTTTCTTTAGCTCTTGAAGAATGTCAAAATGAAGGTATAAATGCACATTTTATTCTTTAGGTGCTTCTCTTCCTAGGGAAGGTTTAGGACAGGAAGAGTCCCTTCTTCTTGTGTTTTAATTCTTCTTACATTTATTTGTTTGTGTGCACGTGCTGTAGCTTGTTTGGAGGTCAGAGAACTACTTTCAGGGGTCAGTTTACCATGTGGACCCTAGGGATGAAATCAGTCCTCAGGTCTGGCAGCCAAACTGCTGCCCTCTAATCTATCTCAAAGCCCTGCACCCTTCATTTGAACAAGTGGAAGGCTCGATGCCCCAGTGTAGGGAAATACTGGGTGGGGAAGCTGGTATGTATGGGTAAGTGGGTGGGGGAGCACCCTCAGAAGCAGGGGGGGATGGGATAGGGGATTTTCAGAGTAAAATACGGGAAAGGGGATAACATTTGAGATGTAAATGAATAAAATATCCAATAAAACATTTTAACATCTTTTGATATTCTTCCCCTCCTCCAAGTCCATCCAGATCCTCTCCTTTCCCACCCAACTTTAAGTTCTCTCTCAAAAACCTAATACAACAGCAAACCCTTCAAAATCAAGAAAACAAAAAACACACTCAAAAGAAAAAAATAAAACAAGAAAAAGCAAACAAACAAACAAAAAAAGAAAACAAAAGCACATTAAAAACCCTGCTGAGCTCATTATAGGTTAACCACTCTTAACATGAGGCCTGTCCTGGAGTGCCTGATATACCCAGTGTTACACTCTCGGAGAAAACTGATTTTGCCTCTCACAGCAGTTATAATGGATAGTTCCGTTGTTAACCTTTTACTCCAATGGCTGGGTTTTCATTCATTCATTGATTTATTTAAACAAACAAACAAAAAAAAAAAACCCAACAAAATGCAGATGAGATAAAGCAAATCTATCACATCAAAGTTCGGCAAGACAGACCAACAGAAGGGAGAGTCCAATTGAGGTACAAGATTTAGAGACCCACTCATTCCTGTACTCAGGAATCCTGTAAAAACACTAAATTGGAAGCCATAATACATGGGAAGAGAACCTGCTGCAGGTGCTGTCTGTTGTTTCAGACTTGTGCATATGAGCTCTGATCATGCTGACTTAAGGAGCTTTGTTTTCTTGGTGTCCTCCCTTCCCCCCAAGCTCTAAAACACCCGCCTTCTCTTCCATAGGGCTCCCTGGGCGCTGAGGGAGGGATTTGGTGGTGACATCCCATTTATGGCTGGGTGTTCCAAGGTTTCTTACTGAGTAATGTCTGTCTGTGGGACTGTATTTGTTCCATTTGCTACAGGAGGAAACTTCTCTTGTGATAAACAAGGTACTGATCTATGGTTATTGCAGAATGTCATTAATATATCCATACTATGTATTTCCCCCATATTTTAGACCATTATTTGGTTTCACCCTAGGTTTCTGGGCTATCCAGTCTTAGGTTCTTGGTCACCCAAGCAGTGTTGGTTATTGCTTCTATATTATGGAGTGGGCATTAAATCAAATTAGATGTTAGGTTATTCCCAGGAGATTTGCCACCATTGCCCTAACATATCGTAATTAGAGGGTGTTGTGATAAATATTAAAAAGTGGCTTAACCTTTTATCCCATTCTTTGATGGCTCCTGAGGGGCCATCTGGGGCCTGTGGGGAACTCTAACTTGGTGCTCTATGCTGCCTCTAAGAACTCAGGCTTGGTTCACTCTGTCACCCTTGCTGCTTCTGCCCTGGGTGGATAGAGCACCCTGGAGTGTTCCTTTCCTCCCCTACCTGGTACAAACGTGGCTCCACAGCCAGTAACTTATCAAACAGGTTTATATATTAAATTCTCAATCCACAAACCCCTCTACACAATAAGCTTACAACCAATAAACAAAGATATAAACTGCCCATTAGAAACTCTCAGAAATAATAACAACTTTATCAAGCTAGAGAAACATAAATGTCTGCCTTCATCTTCTTCCTCTTTGCCTCCTGCCTCCTCTTCCTCCTTCCTAGACCTTTCTCCACCTACCTCTCTACCTTAACATAAACCTACAAGAGGGCTTGTGGCTGGGTTGGTGTTTATGTTTTTAATATATTAATATTTCTATTTATATGAAGGTTTATTTGCTTCCTGCTTTGGGGTACTGAGTATGGTGTATCTGTTGTTAAGGACTGAGCCCAGGACTGCCTGTAAGCTACTTTTAGACCTTCAGGTTAAATATGTTAACAATGTAGTGAGATCTAATTGGGCTTTTCTACCTGGCCTCTTTGTTCCTAGATATAATGACTTTGAGACTTAATATTTCATGAGTAAATGCCTAAGCCTAAAGCTTTGGTTTATTCCCTGACTAGGTCATACCTTAATTACCTGTTTCTTCTAAGTCTCACCATGTGGTTAGTTACCTCTCCTTAGTTCTTCATGCTACTATCTCTGTCTTCAGGGGCAAATCTCTCATGCCTAACTATTTCCCAGAATCCTATCTCTTTGCTGTATGTCTGTGTCCCACCTTTAATTCTGCCTCAGCTCATTGGTCATACGCTTTTTTTTTTTTTTTTTTTTTTTTGGACAGGTGATTCTTCCACACAATATATAAATACACTCTACAGTGAGATAGTACCTAATTTAATTCCTTAATTTCTTTACTGAAAAGCTTGTAAAATTCTTGATCTCTTGTTCTATTTGACAAACACGAATACTCATAATCTGTGAAATTGTGTTAGTTATGGTCTTGGGTCCACCTAATAGGTCTCATCAGTGAGTTCATAATTAAAAGACAGATGTTTTTCTTTGACCTTTCTCTGTGGATGAGTTCTTAAATATGTTCCTGTATCACACAGTTGTGAATGGTGATGGATATTAGATATAAGAATGGTGAATGCAATGCTTAAACTATATTTCTGAATAAATGGCAGTTTTGATCTTGAAGGGGTTGGATTTTCTTGCTATTATCAGTGAAATAGTAAACTGTTAATAATACTTCATGAAGAAACAAAATATAAGATTGGTTTCCTAGGGCTGCTGTAACAGTACCAAATGATATGGCTTAAAACCACAAAAATTTAGTGCAGTTGTAAAGGTTAGGATTCAAGGTGTCATCAGTGGGAACATGCTCTAATAGCTGGCTCACAGGGAACTGACTCGAGGCTTCTATTTATGGGGAATAGTGTTTATTAGCTTGAAGTTGCTTTGGCTTCAGTTATATGACTTTATCTTCTATGTGTCTCTTCCCATTGTCCTCCTGCCCTTTCTGTCTTTTCATTTTTGTGTTTACAAAACACCAATCAGACTGGATTAGAGGTTCACCTAATGAACTCATTTTAAATCTGTTATTTGTTTAAATACCCTGTGTCCAAATTGAATCATATTCTGGGGCATTAAAGGTTAGGACTTTAGTGTTTAGAAGATCCAAATTAATCCATAACAAAAAGTCTTGCATTACATCTAAAGACCCAATTTTTAGATAAAATTAGGTCCTGAAAGTACCTCATTTCCTTGATGATAGAAATGGAATCCCTGGGTCTTAGTGTATCAGGTAAGATCTCTACTACTGAGATACACTCTCAGCCCTTTGAGGTGGGAGTAGTGGTGTTGGTGAGCACAGATAAATTAGTCCTGAACCTGGAAATGTGGATGAATTGCAAGATAGTTGATGTGCTATTTATCTTAGATGACTTTGTGACAAAACTTGCTAATATTTGCAGATGGATAGAATTAGAGAACCTTAGAGAAATGGAATATAGTATAATTGGAAGACATTTCTGATTTATTTTTCTAAATCTTGGCTTCACTTAAAAAGAATTATTAGTAGTGCTTCAGAAAGATAAGGTGCTTAATGACCATTATTACATATGGGTTGTAAAAAAGTTAATAGAAACTTCTTGCTTTCAAAATTCATCTCCCTACAGTTGTAGTGAATTTAGGTACTGTTGACTAAAATAAAATTTGTTGAAAGAGCTTTGGTGTTGTATACTTGTGTAATCCTAGCCCTTGGAAGCCTGGGCTGTAGAAAGAGATTCTCAAAGACTAGGAAACAAACAAAAATGGTGAGTGGTCAGATACAGTGTAGAGGGGTTATAGGGGGGGTGTCAGATACATTGTAGAGGGGCTATTTGGGGGTCAGATACAGTGTAGTGGGGCTATTTAGGGTCAGATACAGTGTAGAGGGGCTGTTTGGGAGGGGATGGCTATGGCATGAGATTGCAGCAGCTAAAAAGGTTTTTAATAGCAAGTAGTGTTGCCTTAGTTGGGTTGGAGTGGCTCTTAAGAATTTATTGGGGTCTAGAGAAGATGCTAATATTAAAAGCCATAAAACATTTAGTGTCATTTCAAGATCATTAAGATGTAATGCTGCCAATTTTAATAGTTTATCTAGGATATTTGGACAAACTAAACATGTCAGAATAAAAGTTTTGAGTAAGTACTTCAATATAGTTTCTATTCTTTTTGTAGTTGGAAAATGGATATACTTTATTTGACTACGACGTTGGACTGAATGATATAATTCAGCTGCTAGTTCGTCCTGACTCCAGTCTTCCTAGCACATCTAAGCAGAATGATGTTCAGGTTAAACCCTCTTCTAATCCAACTAAAGTAAAGAAAACAGCAAGAGGGGGATCTTCCAGCCAGCCATCCACATCAGCTCGTACTTGTCTGATTGACCCTGGCTTTGGACTCTATAAGGTATGTTGTCTTCAGACTTACTAGTTGTGAGAATACAAATGTCTGTTCTCGTGGGATGCTGTGAGTAAGCAAGCATTGATTTCCACTAAGTAAAGGTTGCAGCTGTCCATATTCTGTCAGAAGTAGTCTTCGAAAATTTGCCATGGGGCTGGGGATAGCTTAGCTGGTGAATACTTTTTTTCATATAAATACTCTTGTTTTGATTCTCAGTGCTACCAAAAAACAAAATGTGGTAGAAAAATGTAAACTGTGTATGTTCAGTTCAAAGAATAATAAAACAAACACACCTGTGTAATTCCACCCAGGTGAGGAAGTGGGTGGTGCTAGTTAGCACTTTTAAGGGCATTGCTTGCCTCTTTTTTTTTTTTTTTTACTTATGAATATTTGTCTAAACAATATGTTGTTTTATGTGTAGCTAGATCTCTTCATAATGAAGTTCTGCCTTTCCTCAACATTGATGGCTCTGGTGTATATAGTTGTATTTTATTCCTTCACATCATTACATTCTACTTTATTGACAGTGCTGTCATATGTCTAGTGTGTATTTATTAGATGCCTGGGCAGTGTTCCACCTTCAGCTTTTAGCAATGTTGGTTAACCCGTATATACCCTGGTACACATATTCTAGAATTTTAGGAATTTCTATTTTTTAAAAAAGGTACTGATTACTCACTTAAAGTATGCTGTGAAGATTTTTCTATGGTTTCATAGGTCTGTTTGTCTGTCCCTGTGCCCACACTGTTTCCAGTACTGTAGCTCTACAGAATTTTTTTGATACTTCCCTTCTCCTATATCCCAAAGGCGACTCCTGGTTTTTGCTTTTTGTTTTTGGCTTTATGTATTTCTATATACTTGGAATAAAAAGTGTTAGAATTATCTTATATAAAACTACAAATGACTACTACAATTTTAATGAGGATTATCTCTAGAGATCAGTTTATAGAATTAATGTGTTTATGACTTTTAAATTCATAGACATAGCTCTCTCCATTAGTTTATGTCTTCGACATTGTTTAGTGAATATTTGACTTAGGTTGATAACTATAATTTCGATGCTCTTTAAATGGTCTTTATTTACTGGTACATAAAAATTCAGTTGGCTTATTTATTGACTTGTATCCCAAGTTTTTCAAATTCTGTTAGTAAATGAAAGGACAGTTTTACCCTTTCTAGTCCTTAACTCATTTTCTTATGGGTAAAGGGGTACCTCGACTTAGCATTTTCAAAATAAGAAATTGGTTGGTAAAACACATTAAGAAAATGCAAGCAGAAATAATTTAGAATCTATGGGGAAATGCAAATGTTCATAAGAATAGAAGTAATCAAGAAATTAGTAAAGAGCTTTGCTACCAAGGAATATGAGACTTGTGTACCAAGTATCTGTAGTGGTAAATTGTTTCAAACATTTACAGAATAGATGATTCTGGTGGTACATGAATTGACCCACAGCATGAGGAAAGAAGGAAGCTCTTTTTTGCTCCTTAAATGATATGAAGCACTATTACTAAAACATAGCCAGGAGCAATTTGGTATCCTAATACTATTTGAATCACAAGTTATATTTAACAAGTAGAATTATGATTATGTATTAAGTAATATCTTGACAAAATAGGGATTGTCAGAAAGTCAAGATAGTTAAATTAATAGAAAATGTTTTAATATAAATACAATATTGTAATAAACAAGAGAAAATTTACACAATATATTTTCTGCATCTAAATACAAATTTGAGTCTGTTCATGATTTTGAATAGATAAAATAGATGAATATCTTAAGCCATACTTGGCATCATTTTCAATCATGGGGAAAAGCTAAGAAACAGCCAGTCAGAAAGCCAGTGCTGGGTTGCCATGGTAGTGTATACCTGTAGTTCCCGCACGTGGGAGGTGAATGTAGGAAGTCCAGGGTCATTCTGAGCTAGTGAGACAGGCTCATGGGGAATAGAGAAAGCACAGAAAGGAAAGCTAACCAGTGTGCTAGTACTTGACATCACTTTGGAAGTGCTATATAAGATAATAAAGCAGGAAAGCAAAATCAACATGAGACCAAGCAAAGGTACTGTTTATTGGTAAAGCTGGAGAAGATAAATGTTTTAAAGCATGAGCCACCAATAAGGTAGTCATTTCCAAAGCTAATATTGTAATCCAAGTACATTTCTTTTCTATAGTTAATTAGTATGGGAAAACAGTGCCATGCATTATCTTCTCTCCCTCTTTCTGTCCTCTTCTTCCTTGTGTTCTCTTCAACCAATGTTTCTCTTAGAGCATACAGTATAAATTTGCTATTCCATGTGCTGCAGTTACAATGGCAAACAACTGAGTTGTTTAGTTTATAGGGACTTCAAAAGAACTGCCTCAGTTGTATTTAAAGCACTAAAAGCCAGCTTGCCATTTTGTCTACACTACCCTTTCATTCATTTTATTTCTTGTAGACATCTATCTTAGTTTGTTTTCTTTGCTCATAAGGTAGTAGTATAGGACAGGTAATGTATAGAGAGGCTATGGCTGTGGTCAAAGATTGATGATGAGCTAGCTGCATCTAGTAATGCCTTTCTTGCTAGTGGTCCCCATGCAACACAAAAGAGGCAGTTTATATGTGGTCTTTTTTGCTCTTATAATTTAAGCATCCACAATTATTTATGAGAGATGAATCTTGCTATGTTGCCCACACTGTCCAGGAACTCCTGGACTCAATTAATCCTTTTGTTTCAGCAGAAGTAGCTTAGACTGTAGACACAACATGCTTGTTTAAGTTTTTACATTCTTCATATTTCACCCTTAATGAAGATTGAACTCTAATACCAGCTTTGAAGGGACAAACCATACTTAAACCACAGCAACATGAAGATCTGAATTTTTTCATGTTGCTACTTTTAAAGTGGACTTATTTTAGAACAGGTATTAGTTATGTTTTATTACTTTGGCCCAGTGCCTAACCAACAGTTTCAATGAAGAAAGATTTATTAACCAGTAGTTTTAGGATGTTCAGTTCATGGTTGTTTGGCTCCATGCACCTTGACAGAGTGTCATTGCTGTGGGAAAAGAGTTTCTTCACTTGTGTGAAGACAGGGACCAGAGTAAGGTGGGAAATGTGGACCTGATATATATTATTTATTTATATACTATACTCACAGTCTCCAATTAATGTCTTATAGTATGGCACATTTGTTATAATAAATAAACTACATTTCTTTAGGTTTTACTTACTACCTTTTAATACATATACACAAACACACACAAACACACACACACACATACACACACATGCTGCCGCTACTGCCACCTATTCAGGCTGCGGCACCACATCTCTTGTGTTTATGTATTTACTTATTAATTTGAGACTCTTTATCTCTGTAGCCTTTGCTGACCTGAACTTCCCATGTAGAACAGGCTGGCCAGGTACTCACTCAACTGCCTCTGCTTCCCAAATGCTGTGGTTAGAGGCTGTGCACCACCATATCCTGTTAGAATACCTAATTCTTCCTCCTCCTCCTTCTCCCTCCTTCCCTCTCTCCCACCCCCATCCCTTCCTTCCCTTTTCCTTTTCTTTCTCTTCCTCCTTCTCCTTTTAAAATTACTTTGAAAGCTGTAAGGCCTGGTCAAGCATTTTTTATAGTTTGTCTTTTTCAGGATTTATCTCTTATTTTTCTCATCGATGGATTACATTTGTTTTTTAGATAGACTACAGAGATGAAAAATAGTGCTTTTTTATCTCATTTAGGATTGTCATTGTGAACATGCTATTAAATATAACTTGTACTTTGCATCAGTATGAGTTTGATTTTGCTAATCCTATTGATGAACCTTAATAACATGGCCAAGGTACTGTTCCTCAAGTTTTTCCACTGTTAATCTTTCTGTTCCCTCTTTTTCCATCCTGTGCTTTTTGAGAAGTCACTATGTATAGCCTGTGTTGAAGATAGAAGTTGTGTATTTCATTCCATTTAAGGACAGAATAAATTAAAAAAAAAAAAACCCTAAACATGGGAGGTTTTCTTTTCTCATCTGTTTATATATTCAGTTATTTATATCACTATGCACTGCATACTAAAGATTATTGTAGATTTGGCCAATGGAAGCTTTAAAAAACAAAACATGGCTCTTATGTTTTCTTATTATACTATTGTGATGTTTCTTTCTGTTTCTGGTATTTTAAGATGTTTCAAAGTAAACTCGCTAATTTCCTGCTCTTGTACTGTAATGAGTCATTCTCCACGGGGCATTGGTTTCTCTTCTCTCTTTTTCTTTCCTCCTCAGATTGTGTGTATAAGATTTTGTGGTCATGCCTATATATGTGTGCATTTGTGTATTGAGGCCAGAAGTCGTGTTAGATATGTTTTTCAACCTCATTCAAGACAGAATCTCTCCCTTAGCCTAGAGCCCAATGATTGAGTAGGCTTGCTCACTGCAAGCATACAAGATCTGCCTGTTGCTGCCCTACCCCAAGCACTGTACTTACAAATGCCTGCCGCTGTGCCCTAGTTCTAATGGAATCTGAACTCAGGTCTTTATGCTTATACAGCTGGCACTTTGCTAACTTAGCCATATTCGTTTATTTGACTAGAGAATGATATTAGAAACAACGGTCTGCTCTAGATGTGCCCCCCTTTGTGTGTGTGTGTGTGTATGTGTGAGTAAGCCAAAGGTTGAAGTAGGATATTCTATACAATCATGATCTGTCTTTTTAACTCACTGGGATCCAGTTGTTTCCTTACTATCTCCCCCATCACTTCCCTACCAGTGTTGGGGTTACACACATGTACCACTTGCCTGGGTTTTTACATAGGTCTTAGGGATCTGAACTTAGGTTCTCATGCTCAAGTACTTTGCCAAGTAAGCCAGCTTTTCAGTCCCTGCAGGTATATACTCGTTCCTAGATTATCAAAGGCCCTGAACTGAGCAAGGAAATTTTTTAAGGAATGTTTTGCTTATGTATATAGTCACACATAGGAATTTTTGTATATATATATATATATATATATATATATATATATATATATATATATATATATATATATGAATATATATGCCACTAGTGATGTTTATATTAAACTTTCATTATCTTTTGAAAAATATTTTTATTTATTTCTATTTTATGAGTAAGGAAGGGTGTTTACCTTGCATGTATGTGTGCCATGTGTATGCAGTGTCCCACAAAGGCCAGAAGAGGGCATCAGAAGCCCTGGCACTGGAATCAACAAACTGTTATGCCATCATGTGTGTATTAGGAACCAAAGCATGATCCATTGCAAGAGCAGGAGAGCTCTTAACTGCCAAACTAAATCTTGTGCTCCTTTCTTACTTGCTTTTGGAGGGATGAGAGTTAGAGACACTGTAGGCTATTTTGTTCAGTTTTCTATTTGTATTGAAACAGGTTGTAGTTGAGGCTGGCCTTGAGTCCAGATCCTCCTGCCTCCCTCCCAAATGCTGGTGTTACAGATGCGCGTTGTCACACTTGGTCAGAAGCTGCTACTGTTGAAGGCAATGAAGGAATAAATTATTTTCATAGAAGACTAGCAGACTTCTTTATTTCTTTTCCAAACTATCCCAGAAGAACTTAAGAAAACTGGTTTTCTTGGCAGGGGTTTCTTATTATTTTCCATGTATGGCTGTCAACTAGTTTGTTTAGAGATAGAGTCTTCACTGTTTAGTCTAGATTGGCCTTGAATTTGTCATCTTCTTGTTTTAGCACACCTACGTTCTGGTGTTACAGGCTCATTGTACTACCTTGCCTGGCTTTGTTTAATAGTTTATATATTTTATGTTCATATATAATATAGATGCTAACTTTTTAAAATTTGTTACTTCAAGGTCTGGCCATTTGGTACCAAAAAGAGACTTCACTGTCAAAGCTGGTTTCAAATTCTAGTTAAATTGTTAGTTGTATAAACTTGCAAGAGAATTTGCTCTATTTTTCCAATTAGGAATATTGTGGACCTGATACTTAACTCTAAAGAATCTACTGTTATTCACACTGTAATTTTTAAACTTATATTTAATTAAATTTACTTGATGCATTTACATGGGTTTGTTTCCATTTTCAGTTTAAAATGAAGTTACTGTTAATGAATTTTTGAAATTTTATCTAAAGCTTTAGAAGTGCTTATTTCTGGATAGTTTATTCCATAAATAATTGTGTATTTAGTGCACATTCACTTAGGTATTAGTATTAGGGACAGAGAAGTAAGTAAACATGATATTCTTTCCTCCCCCCTTCGAACTTCTAAGTGCTAATTTTGAAGGTAAACTCAAAGTCCTTTTAAATGCTACTAGTTTGGGCTAGAAGGATGGCTTAGCTGGTAAGAGTACTTGCTGATTTGCAGAGGACTGGGTTTGGTTCTTAGCTTCCACATGGTAGCTCTAATTTCAGGAGCTTGATGCCCTATTCTGGCCTTAGTGAGAACTGTACTTATACGGTATACACAAAAACAAATAGGCAAGCTACTACTCATACACATGAAAATAAACTTGGAAAACAGCTATTGTCTTTATTTCTGAATTTCCTCTTTTTTGTAATGAAATTTTGATTAAAAATTTTTAAAAACTGGGAAGCATCTGGACATGGTAGTCTATCTATACTTTTAATCCCAGAGGCAGAGAGAGAGGCGCAGAGGCAGGTGGATCACTGTAAGTTCAAAGTCAGCCTAGTTTACATAACGAGTTTCTGGACAGCAAGGGTTATGTAATGAGACCCTATCTCCAAACAAGAAAACAAACAATTTAGAATCTTCCCTTTATTTTGAGTTTTGGAAAAATCTATGTCATTTTATTTTGTAAGGATTTTTTTTTTTTTTTTTTAAAGGGGAGAAGGTGACAGTATTAGGAACTTAACCTACGACCTTGTGGATTTTTAGGACTTGATCTACCACTTTGTGGCTTAGAAACACATCTTTGTTTTTTCCCTTCTTTGACTAAAATACTGTTTGTGCAGCAAAAAAAGCAGTGAAATTTAAAGCTGGCATAAGGTTGAGTGACACGCTATTGACCTTTCAGCTTGCTGCATGTCACTTTGAAGAGCTAGTTATTACCAATTCTGTTTGAAGAGCCTGGAGATGTTTGAGCAAGAACCAGGTTTATCCATTCCTACTATACATTGTAAATGTATTGAATCACTGAAATTAGGTTATGAAATAAATTTATTTTCTGAAATGTGAACTTTTGATATATAAATCAATGTCTTAGTTTGGGTTTCTGCGGAGAACAGATACCATGACCAAGGCATTATCTTATAAAAACAATATTCAATTGGGTCTGGCTTTCAGGTTCAAAGTTTTAGTCCATTATGATCAAGGCAGGAACATGGTAGCGTCCAGGCAGACATGGTGCAGGAGGAGCTGAGAGTTTTACATCTTCATCCAAAGGCAAACAGGAAAAGACTAGCTTCCAAGCAGATAGGGAGAGGGTCTTAAAGCCCACACCCACAGTGGCACACCTAATCTAAAGCGACACCTCCGAATAATGCCACTCTCTGGGCCAAACATATTCAAACCACTACAATCAATTAATTCATTTTAGTTTGTGAATAAGAAAACTTTCTATGATTCAGGTATGTTTTTATCTTTTAGATAGTTGTCATCCAGCCCAAATGATGTGTTTAAAATACTAAGCATTTAAATTTAGCTGAATATGTAGCTGTTGATATTTTTGCATGTCATTTGATGTTCACTGGGGAATACAGGAAAGAGAAATGATCAATAACCCATGTAAGGTGTTGATATTTTAGTATGTTCTGTCTCCTTTGTTTTCAGTACAATACAGCTTAATAATGAAGAAAACAGCTTAGTGACCTGCTACAAAGTAAATATTTCTAAATTTCAAACTAAAATTTCAAACAAAATAGTAAACCCCCAGGAACTCTCCATGTCCTTCTTCCTGATTTATATATATGTATATGCACATATGCATATGTATTTATATGAACAGTGAGTTCTTTCAACTGCTGAGTCATTTCTCTAGCCCCTAGCTTCATATTCTTTACTTGAAACTATTACCTTAATATCTATAGTATTCTTTTCTGTGGTCTTTATACAATTTTTTAATTTATTTATATATTGACTTTACATCCTGGTTGCAGCCCCCTACAGGTCCCCCCATAGCACCTCCCACAATCCCCCTACCCTTTTCCTCTGAGAAAGAAGAGCCCCCCCCATCTCCCTTAACTCCCCTCTCCCCCGGCATATCAAATCACTGCAGGACTAGGAACATTGTCTCACAGTGGTCCAGTTAGGGAATGGGGTCTACAGGCAGGAAACAGATTTAGAGACAGTCTCTGCTCCAGATGTTGGGGGACCTGCATGGAAGACTAAGCTGCACATCTGCTACATGTGTGCAGGGGACCTAAATCCAGCTCATGGTTGCTCTTCAGTTGGTGATTCAGTCTCTGAGGCCCTAGGGGTACAGGTTAGTTGACTTTTGGTCTTATGGAGTTCCTATCTCTTTCAGGTACCTCAGTCCCTTTCCCAACTCTTGCAAAAGACTTCCTAAGCTGTGTCTAATGTTTGGCAGTGGGTCTCTGCATCTGTTTCTATTGGCTACTGGGTGTAGCCTCTCAGAGGACAGTTGTGCTAGGCTTCTGTCGGAGAGCATATCAGTATAATTAATAGTCTCGTGGATTGGTTCTTGACCATGGGATGGGTCTCAAGTTGGGCCAGTCATTGGTTGGCTATCTGTACAATTTTTAATAACTTACTAACATCTCATCTGATTATGCAATCCTAATTAACTGTTTGAGTTTTATGTATATAAAAGCATATTGCATTTTAAAAATCTGTATTTATAATGAAATACAAAATAAAATGAGTCATGTTTAGAGTTGGAGAAACCCATGTTCGGAGTTTTCACTCTACATTTTACCTATATGTGTGTTTTTTTTTGTTTTGTTTTGTTTTGTTTTTTTTTTTTTTTTGTTTTTGTTTTTTTTTTTTTTTTTTTTTTTTTTTTTTGTGTTACATAGGATAGCAGGTGTGTATGTTCATGTACCTGTGTGCAGGTGCCATGGCACATGTGTGGAGCCCCGAAAACAGCTTTGGGTGTTGGTCTTTCCATTCTGTCTTGTTTGAGACAGTCTTTTTATTGTTTGCTGTTGTATACCCAGGCTGGCTGGCTCACAAATTTCTAGGAATTCTCTTGTTTCTGTTTCCCTTGTTACCATAGGAGCACTGGTGTTACAGACCCGTGGGACTGTGACCAGCATTTATGTGGATTCTTGATATTCAAGTTCTGGTCCTCATGCTGGCACACCGAGTCATCTCCCCAGTCCTTTACTATATCTTTTGAGGACAGATAGGTTTCATGTCTTTCTTTTTCTTTCTTTCTTTCTTTTTTCCTTTCTTTCTTTCTTTCTTTCTTTCTTTCTTTTTTCCTTTCTTTCTTTCTTTCTTTCTTTCTTTCTTTCTTTCTTTCTTTCTTTCTTTCTTTCTTTATCTTTTGAGAAAAATGGAAATGATTTTGCATTATAGTAATTAAAGGAAGTGATTATATAAACAGAACCTGCTAATATTTACTAAGCAGACAGTAGAAGATTGCTGCTGCATTAAATGAGTCAGCATTAGATATGCTGATGCTTAGTGAAGAGACAGTTTTCAGTTTGTACACGTTACATGCCTGTTGGGTTGGATTTACTCAAATGTATTGGTAGGTATGTTTTAAAACCATAAAAGTGTGAGGCTGGGACGAGATCACTTGTTCAAGATCATACATTTGAAAAGTTTGAATGCTGCATTATCTACAGAGCTGTGTTTTCCACAGAACAAAGGATGTGTTTAGAAACGTTTCATCTGAGCTACTTGGGAGTCAAAGGCAGGAGGAATCCAAGTTCAAGGCCAGTCTGAATTTTACATCACAGGTTCCAGGCAGCCTGACAGCATAGTAAATTGTGTTCTCCACACTTACTCTCAAAGACACAGGAGAAATGAAAGCAAAGAGTAAGGCCGGGTAGTTCCGGTCTGTAACCTAAGGTACTCAACCCTGAGGCTGGAAAATTGCTAGTTCAGGCCTAGGCACATAGTGAGATCTTGTCTAAGTTTTAGTTATCTTGCTCCTCATCCTTTAGCTTTTCTACCTTTCTAAATGTGCATGACCTTTTCTGTATGTGAAGATTTTGTATATGTGTGTGTGTGTTATATGTGTATATGTATGTATGTATGTATGCATACATGCTTTTGTTCTTGCTTATTTTTCTACTTTTGGAGACAAAAACTCAATATGTAACCCAGGCTGCCTTGCACATTTTGTACCTCAGTATTAAGAGTACTAGTTTTATAAGCATACACCACAATAATGCTGAGTTTACATGTGGCTTTTGTATAATTTCTTTCAAAAGACAGTTTATTTGTGATCTGTCTTAGTCAGGGTTTCTATTCCTGCACAAAACACAAGATACAAGAAGCAAGTTGGGGAGGAAAGGGTTTAAACAGCCTTACATTTTCCAAATTGCTGTTCCTCACCAAAGAAAGTCAGGACTGGAACCAAATCAGGTCAGGAAGCAGGAGCTGATGCAGAGGCCATGGAGGGATGTTACTTACTGGCTTGCTTCCTCTGGCTTGCTCAGCTTGCTTCTTATAGAATCCAAGACTACCAGTCCAGGGACCCACAAGGGGCCCTTCCCCCTTGATCACTAATTGAGAAAATGCCTTACAGCTGGATCTCATGCAGGTATTTCTTCAAGGGAGGCTCCTTTCTCTGTGATAACTCCAGCTTGTGTCAAGTTGACACAAAACCAGCCAATACATGATCCTTTTATTAATGTACATGCTTAACACTGGCTTTGGCTATGTGACTAAAAACTACATTTTTTTTGTTTGTTTGTTTTAATTAAGCCTTTTAAGTCTTTGTCTTGCAAGGTGCAAATGAACATTTATGCTTTTTTAAACCCTTTGAGATTGCTAGTGCGCACTACTGTACTTGTGTTTGTAGCTATTGTTTTTAAACAACAATTAAGGTCAGATTTAATTACAGGTTCATGTGACTTATCTACTCTATCACAAAACTACTCTAGCCCCAAGCCATGCTGCTTATTTTTACATACAGATTTATATATTTTTAAATATATGAAGTATTTATATTCTTTGATATTTTGACATCTATAAAAAAAACCTTGCTGGCTGGGAGAGATTAGATTGCCTTTCCTAAGACTAGTGAATGCCTTTTTTTGTTTTGTGAATTCCTAGAAATAATATGCTGACAGAGAGCATGCCTTCAGTATACAACAGATTAATTCCTAGTCCATACCCTAGTCACATCTCTTATTTCTGTTGAACACACTAAGACAGTATTCTTTTGATCGTCTGTGGCAAAGATGTCATGTCAGACTAGAGACTTCCCCAGTAGCTTGAAGCCCACTGTGATACATTCACACCAGCTAGTCTTAGATTGTCTGCCCTGTCCTGCCATGAGAGTAAAGGCTTTTGGGCTATGATTTGCCCTGTTTCTACTGCCTCTTTGTTTTTGTTTTTGCCTTTTTTTTTTTCCTGTGTAGCCCTGACTATTTTGGAACTTACTTTGTAGACCAGGCTGACCTCAAGCTTGGAGATCCACCCGCCTCTCCCTCTTGAGTGCTGGAATTAAAGGCATGTATCACCACCTCCTAGCTCTTTTGCCTCTTGACCATCTCCTTTTTGCATTTTAATTCTATAAATTAAAATCATGTGGATATGTATAATTTGAACATTTCCAGTCATACACTATCTTCTTTTTGTCACGCTCTTATCTTCATATTGACTTTTTTGAAACTGTTTACTATGTAACTGAGACAGGCATCAAACTCTTTATGACCTGTCTTAGCCTCTCTTGGGCTGGATCCCAAGCACATGCTACTGGATGTCCACTCTTTTGACTAATTCTTTCTGTCTTTAATTTCTCCTAAGTTACTTAAAAGGGTACCATAACAGTATCCTGGTTTTATATTAATTTTATAATATAGTATTTTTTGTTCTGAGCTGCAGTCAAAACCCAGGCTTTAAAAAAAGAGTTTCATCTCTTACATGCAAGTTAAACTTATTTAAATGTTTCCTTAGCATGTTTACATGGCTGGACTTTTACTACTTTGTGGGATATTCTTCTTATACTCTTTTCCCATTTCAACTTCCTGGCAACAGATAAGAGAAAAAAGTATAGAGGGGAAAGGAAAAATATCTCTGTATGAAGTAAGCAGTCAGAAAGAAGAAGTTATTGATAGACTTCTTCCTGCTGATTAAGGGCATTGAGTTCCTTGGAGCAAGTTTGATCTTTGCTGTCAGGATGTTATTTCTTGTTTCTTCTTTGTTCATGACTGCTTAATAAACAGGAACCAACAACCCCAAAAACCTCACAGGGCCCTAGCATTTATATTCCCTTCTGAAAAGTCCCCAGAATATCTAATAGCATAGAATTGCAGAAATGTATCTGCTGCTGGCAAAATCAAACCCCTGCTAGAGCATGAGGCAAATCATATCAGCTGCTGTGGACAATCTGAATCAGCCCATATCCCTCATCTGGGATTAAAGCTAAAACATATTCTCATAATATTTCTTTGTATTTTTTTAAAAAGAAACCAAAACTTGAAAATTATCACTACATACCTATATTTTTAACTTTTTTTATTAGATACTCTGTATTTACATTTGAAATGTTATCCCCTTTGCCCACCCTGCTCCCATCCTCACTTCCCCTCTACTTGTCTTCACTAAGGTGCACTAGCTCCCAATCACTCTCTCCACCTCAATGCCTTGGCATTCCCCTACATTGGGAAAAACATGAGCTCACTGGACCAAAGGTCTCTTCCCACATTGATGCCAGACACTGCTATTCCCTGCTACATGTGCAGCTGGAGCCATGGGCCTCTCAATGCGTGCTTGATGGTTGGTCATATCTATGTATTTTACAATGTAGAGTTTAAAAGCACCACCAGCCACCTTTTTGTTTGCATTATTGTAAATGGTATGCTAATAAAACAATAGGATAATAAAACTTGAGTTAGATTTACTGTACTCAAATGATAATCCCTACTTTTATGAACTAATAAATTTTATTTAGGTTAATCTAAATAGTGGCCTTACATACTGGCTTCTTGCAAATTTCATCATTTCATTTCGATTGCTTACTGATCTGTAGTAGAGTTTATATTTGTGTAGGGATTTTTATTTTTAACTTTTTGTTTTGTTCAAAACCAGCCTAGGCTGGTTTTGAACTTGTGATTCTCTAGCCTGAGCTTTCAGAGTGCTGGGATTACAGATTACACCATCCCACACTTCCGGCTAAAGGTATGTTTTCTACTGCTGTTGTTTTAATATCAACCATTTATTACATTCCCTGTTAAAAATGATGCAGGAGGCATACTAAATGAAACACTGGGTTTGGCATTCTGTGAATAAATAAGTAATTTACGTTTATTCTTATCTTTAGCATTTATTATTTTTGTTTTACTTTTTTGCTTACAAGAGATTATCTTTAAATGTATCAGTTACTATAGTGGAAAAAATAAGCTTGTATTCACTTAATATGTAAATCAACTTAGTAGTAGATAGCATGTTTATTTATGATTCCTTGTTATATCTAACCTATATGACCATTGTTTTTTTATTATTAGTAGTAGTTGTTGTCTTTCTCTCTCCCTTCCTCACATTCTTCTGTTTCCCCTCTTCTAAATGTTCTTATGGTGAATTAAAGCATGCCTTCCAAGCTATTTCATTGCTATGGTAGTCATTTTGCATACTAACTACCCTTTGTAGACTGTTACACCAAGATGAAAGTTAATGTTTTTGGCTTATCTGTGCTTTGTCCATACTGTGTTATTTTGGTGATTTGAAACTTAAAATATATTTCTGAGCTTATCACTTATTTAAGTTTATATTTCCCTATCTTGTCAGATTTAACAAGCTTCTTAGTATAATGGCAAACCCCACAATTTTTCAGGGTCAATATGCTTTCAGCTCTCTGGATTTACATCTTAATTAGGTTTTGCCCACAGCAAGCTAACAATGCCTTTGTTTCTTCATAAAGAAGTAATTAATACGCTCACTATGATTAGGCAAACCTAAGTAAAGAACGTTGCATATTATCTAGCACATGTGGGTGTAAGTGTTTTAGAACATACTTTCATGCTATACTATCTGTGTTCTAGTTTGCTTTCCTTTGCTGTAATTTTAAACACTCTGATCAAAGCAACTTGGAGAGGAAAGAGCTGACTTGGCCTACACTTCCAGGTCACAGTACCCTACTGAGAAAAGGTGGGGAAGAACTCAAGCAGGAACTGTGGGAAAAGGCTGCTTAGACTCGTCTTTGGCTTCTCTGTCAGCTTTCTTTCTTTATTAACTTTTATTTTTTAAATTTAATTTAAAAATTTTACTTACTCACTTTACATCTTGCTCACTACTTCCCTCCTAGTCACCCCCTCCCACAATACTTTCCCCATTCCCAACCCTTTGCCTCTGAATAGGTAGGGGTATCTACCCTAGATAACTCCTCCAACTCTGGCACTTCAAGTCTCTGTGAGGTTAGGTGCTTCCTTTCCTACTGAGGCCAGACAAGGCAGCCCAGCTAGAAGAGTGTATCCCACTCACAGGCAACAGCTTTTGGGATAGCACTTGTTCTAGTTGTTCAGACTCACATGAAGGCCAAGCTGTGCATCTGCTACATATAAGCAGTACATACCATATGTGGAGGCCTAGGTCCAACCCGAGTATGTTCTTTGGTTGGTGGTTCAGACTCTGAGAAGTCCAAGGGTCCAGGTTAGTTGACTCTGTTGGTCTTCCTGTGGAGTTCCTATCCCATTCTGGGCCACAATCTTTCCTCCTATTCTATAAGAGTTCCCAAGCTCCATCCACTGTTGGCTAGGGGTGTCTGTATCAGTCTGAATAAGCTGCTTGGTGGAGCCTCTCAGAAGACAAAATGCTCCTGTCTGTAAGCATAACAGATTATCATTAATAGTGTTAGGGATTAGTGCTTGCCCGTGGGATGGGTCTCAAGTTGGGCTGGTTATTGGTTGGCTGTTCTCTCCCCCTAAGCCCTCTTAGGTGGGTTAGTGTCTCTATAGCTAACAGAGGGGTTCCTATCTGGCTGCAGGAGATGTCTTCTTCAGGTTCCATATCCTCAATGTAGTGAGTCACAGCTAAGGTCACCCCCATTGATTCTTGGGTGTCTCCCTTATCCCAGGTCTTTGTCCTTGTCCTGGAGATGCCCCATGCCTTCCCACCTCTGTCAGTTGCAGATTTCCATTCATTTTTATGGCCATCTATCCATCTCTCTTGTTCTTCCACATACTTAAAACTGACCCCCCCCCCCCGCCTCCCCATCCTCCTACCCATGTTCCTTCCTCCAAGTTCCCCCTTCATCTGCCTCTTAGGACTATGTTATTTCCCCTTCTAAGCGAGATTCAATCTTCCTGGCTTGGGCCTTCCTTGTTTAGCTTCTTTGGAGTGTAACATGGTACTTGTATTTTACGGATAATATCCACTTATCAGTGAGTACATACCATGTATGTCCTTTTGGGACTGGGTTACCTCACTCAGGATGATATTCTCAAGTTCTCATTTGCCTGCAAAATTCATGTTGTCTTGGTTTTTGATAGCTGAATAGTATTTCATTGTTTAGATGGGCCACATTTTCTTATCCTTCAATTGAGGGACATGTAGGTTGTTTCCAATATTAGGAATAAAGCTGCTATGAATGTAGTTGAGCATGTGTCTTTGTGAGATGTTGGAGTATCTTATAAATCCAGGACCTACCTGCCTATGGATAGTGCCTCCCACTGTGGGCTGGGCCTCCTACATTAGTCATCACAGACATTTCTACAGACCAATCTGAAGCAAACCTTGCATTGAGTTTCCTTCTTCCCTGGTGACTCTAAGGTTGTGTCAAGTTTACAATAAAAATTACCCAACATTATCTGTTAGAGTTATAATTATTAAGTACATTAAATGGTCCCTTTGTCTTCAAGGGAACATTAGATCAGTGAGATAATCATGTGTTGGTGATTTCAGATTTTCTTTGTAAGGACATTGGATAAAAGGTTTAAGAAATTTCTCTCTTTCCCTGGGGAAAATAATTCTGGGGGGAGATAACAAACAAAATTGTCTTCTTCTTACTGATTTCCTCACATTATTTAGAAGAAATTTTTAAAACTTGCCTATTTCTTAACTCTAATATCCGTATGTTCTAATCACTGTTTTCTGTTTGTAAAAGTTGTTGGTTGGGTCTGGATCAGTACCGGGCTCCTGTTTTGTGTCTTAGGCCTCTCCTTGTTTTATCTTCTGTTCTGTGAAGTGGTAAATGAGCATGTTTGCCTAGCAAGTTACTAATCCATGGCAGAGTGCCTCCCAGTTCTTCCCAGTATGCACTTGTTCAGCTGACTTTATTGTTCTTTATGAATAATTCCTTCATTTTCATGGAGCATTTTCTGTTGGACTGGTTGTATAAGTTATTTTTAGGGTTTTAAAGAAATTAATAGAACCAATTGTCTCAATTATGTACAGTGTTGGTTTTGTAATGGCGGCATTCTTAACATGATTCCTGCGTACATATTGTTTTTATAAGTAGAGCATAGACATGGGTGAGGAAGAATTAAAACAGCTATTCATTGAAGGAAATTGGGATGAAGTTTAATTATATTAGTAAATACCAAGATTAAAATAGTACAATATGATCTAAAAGAATAGTTATGATCTAATCTGTAATCATTTCAAAGATGAGTAGCAACAAATATTGTTTAATAACTCTCAAACAATATGAGTTATATTAAAGTTTTTGAAGCAATAGATGAAATTAAGCTTCATTAACTAATTTTAAACTTTTTTTAGGTAAATGAATTGGTGGATGCCAGAGATGCCGGCCTTGGTGCTTGGTTTGAAGCACATATACATAGTGTTACTAGAGCTTCTGATGGACATTCACGTGGCAAAACTCCACTGAAGAATGGCAATTCTTATAAAAGGACTAATGGAAATGTAAATCATAATTCCAAAGAGAACACAAATAAATTGGACAATGTACCCTCTACGTCTAATTCAGACTCAGTTGCTGCTGATGAAGACGTTATTTATCATATCGAGTATGATGAGTAAGTGCTCATATTATTGAGGACTTCATGTTTTCGTGTCTAGAAGCGAAGCTTTGCATTTCAAGATTATTTTGAATAGTCTTTCTGAAGAAATAATTTAGCGGTCATGTTCAGTCTTTGTTTCTGCTTGTTTAGAGATTGTTATCCAACAGTAAGGACTCTTTACCTGTCTGTCATCTCCGGCTTAGACGTGACTTGTTTTTAATCATCTCTATTGGCTTGTTTTAGGATGTTCAGATTTCTGTTTGTTAGATTTTGGTTATATTTAATATTTTAGGAAACTTTGTGATAGCTATAAGAATAAGATAACAAATACTGAAAACTGCTTTTAATTGAGTTTCAAACATCTTACCTATTTGAAGAAAATAATTTATTTATTTTTTAGTATATCCATAAGATCATGCATTATTACAAAGCCTAGAACTTTGCCATTTCTCTCACCCCAAAATAAGAAATCTCTTATGAGTTGACAGCCATGTCCCTGTCTGTGTTTCTAGATAAAGTTCCGAAATGTTTTGAGGGATCTTGGTTTTAAGAGCCTAGATTCTAGCACTAAATTTTTGTTACTAAAATTTGTGGAATAAAAGTTATTGGCACATACTTAATTATTATTAAGCACACAGAAAATTCTTGCTGTGTTCTGTAACCTCAAATCTTAGAATGGGCTGTTCATTTTTATAGTACAAGATGGTTATAAGAAAACTTAGTAGAGGGGCTGGAAGATGGTTTAGGTTACGAGAACTGACTGCTTATCCAGAGGATAAGCTCCAATTCCCACGTAGTCACAACTGTCTGTAGCTACAGTTCCAAGGACATCCAGTGCCCTCTTTTGGCCTCTGTGAAGCAGGAATGCATGTGATACACAGACATACATGTAGCCCAAACAGCCATACACATAAAATAATAATAACAATAATAGTAGTAATAAAGAAAAATTTAAAGGAGAAAGCAACAACAAGCAACTTGGTAGAAACTCATTTTCAGGGTAACTGGAAGCAACAGTAGACACCTTTAATCTCCACTTTCCTAATCCTTGTGGTTTGGGCTAGCTTATCAATACGACTTACCTCAAATGACTCAACATTCAATTTTAATCATAGTTCTTGGTAGTAGAACCAACAGTGAGAGTGCATAGAATGATAATAGGTGTGGCCAGGACTAGTACTGTTGGTGAAATGGTGTTAGTGTAGGAGGGTCTGGAGTCGGGTCATCATGATGGTGAGTAGTTTCGGGATTTAATGAGTCCTGGGCCTGAGAGCATGAAGACAAGTTAACAGAGCGGTAGGCTTAGCTTGGCTACTGCCAACATGTAATGTTTAAGATTTGAAAGAGTTTTGTCTTAATAAAAAAAATATGTGTATGGATGTTTTGCCTATATGTATGTATGCAGACCACTAGTGTTTATGGTGCCCATGGAGGCCAGAAGGTTGTCCTTGGAGATGGACTTACAGACAGCTAGTTGTGATCTGCAGTGTTGGTGCCAGCACTCAAACCCAGATTCCTAGAAGAACAGCAGGTGCTCTTAATCTCTGAGTCACCCCTCCAGCCTCAAGGTTTATCTTTTGGTGAACTAGAAAAATAGCTAGGAAAATTGCTACCTGAGGTTTTATTCTGTCCAAGAAGTATTATCATTTGGCAAAAAGTATGATACAAAAAAGCACAGATAGGAATTGGACATGAAGCTCTAAACATTTAATACGCCAATACTTGTTTAGTTTTCCAGTTTTAGACGTCTTTGAAGATGGCTTAGAAACAACACTACCCAATGAATAGGGCTTGTACTTTATTTTGGTATTAGAACACAAAACAAAACTTTCATATTTAGCTGAATTTTTTTAATGTTGAATTTTTTATTAGAATCAATGTTAAAAATGAGTTAAATCAGTGATTCTCAACCCATGTTGTGATCCTTTGGGCTTGAACAGTCTTTTCACAGGGGTTGCCTAAGGTCATTGGAAAATACAAATGATTTTACATTATGGATCATAACTGTAGCAAAATTAGTTACAAAAAGCAATAAAAATAATTTTATAGTTGGGGGTGAGGAACTGTTAGGAATGTTGCAAACCACTGGTCTAAATCAGCATGTGTAAGAAATCTACAGTAAATTTTACATGATAGAATTAAATGCTTCACCTCTGGCAACTTAAAGATAATTTTATAGCTGGACTTTTTTGTGATACAAAAGATACCAGAAACTAGTGGAAGATGTCATAACATCTTTTACAAAGAGAAAACAACTGTTTTAAACATTCTCTTTACAACATATTAAAAAAATAGTTGAGCTGTAACAAGATCTTTGTTAACAGAAGGCTGGTAGAAACACATAAGAGGAATCATGATATAACATGGAGAGAACTACATTTTCCTAAAACTTTGTGGCCTTTAGAAGAATGAGTTTTAAAGTAGAATATCCACCTGTTGACTTTAAGACATCATCAGACAAGTCCATTTTTGGTGGAGAAGAATGCACTGAAAAGAATTGCTCTAGTGGAACGGCACAAATAAACAGATTTACCCCTCCCCACTCTTTCCCATTTAGTCAGCCATGGGAGCACATGTGAATATCAGCACTCAGAAACCATGAGTCTAGGCTCACCCTGAGCCACACGCCAAGTTTTTACTTTATTTTACTTTCTATTTATCTATCTATCTATCTATCTATCTATCTATCTATCTATCTATTTTCCAAGACAGCATTTCTCTGTATAATATCCTTGACTGTTCTGGACTCGATTTGTAGACTAGCTTCACCTTGACTTCACAGAGATCCCCTGCTTCTGCCTCCCGAGTGCTGATATTAAAGGCATGTGCCACCACACCTGGCTTCAACCTCCTCTTTCTAAAATAAACAAAACATAGCCTAGGAAGCACAGGAAAATAGACAGGATCCTTCTTTGTTGCTCAGTTTAGCCCCAAATTTCTGACCTAATACAGTCCTCTTTTTTTTTCAGCCTCCAAAGTATCTAGGGGTATTGACTCATACCACTGTACAAACTATAATAAATCACTGTTGCTGGATTGTAAGATTCAAGGGAGGCAATAGAATGTTACATGGCTGTCAAATGATGATATAATTGTACTGGACTGAATGTTCCCTGCGTGGAATATTGTCTCAGCTCCAGTGCCTTAAAACAGCACCTATATGACCAGGTGCATATTCAAAGTAGAACCTAAAATGTAAGACTGTAAGACTGTAAAACTATCAGGAAAAACATTGGAGAACTACATCTTTAACTTGGAGAACTTGAATCATGTTAAGCTCTTATTGTAAAAGCTTCATCTAAGAGGTTCTGTACAATAATACAGGAGCACCCAAACTTCACATCTCTGAAGAGAAAGAATGGTTTGACTTGAGACATGGCTGTTGAATAAGCGGTGGTCGTTTTTCAGCTCCAGAAGTGGATCCATAAAAAAGATAATGTTGTAAAGAGAATTTGTAAAATTAGTATTGACACTAAATGATTTTAGCCTTCATTATAGTTTATTTTCAGAGCACTTAGGGTGTTGTAAATAGCTATCAGTCATCCTACTTACATACTAAGCACTGCAGTTTTTCAGTGACCTAAGTTTTTGTTTATTACATTAAGCTTTTTTATTGCATTTTTAGCTTCAAAGTGCTGCAGTGTAGATTGGATAAATGCAATAGCTTACATAAGCTGTGCTTATGACTTTAAAATAGAATTGCTCAAAAGTTGCTTTAATTTTAATCAATTAGTAATTACTTTTGAGGCAGTCTTCAAACTTCTGGATTTGTGATCCTCCAGAGAGTTTCCAGAGTGTTAGGACTACAGTACCTGGATGAATGACTCCTCACTCCCACTGAATTGGTGGTTGGGGTTTGAACTCAGGGCTATAGCAAAACCACTCTACTACTGACATAAACCTCTGGCCCTTTGAAAAACTGTTATAATAAAAGTCCTTCTCAGTTTGGGAAGGGAAAGTCATTGAAGAACAGATTGGCTTGAGAATCAGATCAAGATACATAGGCATTCTGTACATCAGTTCCTTTCTACTTACAGCAGAGATAGCAGTTTTTAATCTATATGAAAGATGATAGGGCTGGAGAGATGGCTCAGTGGTTAGGAGCACTGACTGCTCTTCCAGAGGTTCTGAGTTCAATTCCCAGCAACCACATGGTGGCTCACAACCATCTGTAATGGAATCTGATGCCCTCTTCTGGTGTGTCTGAAGATAGCTACAGTGTACTCATAAATAAATAAATACATACATAAATACATAAATAAGTCATTCTTTGGATAAAAGAAAAATGATAAATGTTTCAGAATTAAGGTTTTTTAAAAAATGGTTTTAAATACAACCCAAGAAAACTTGAATTAGGAATCATTGACACTTTCTCAAAATTATAGATACATGCCAGATGTGGTGGCACATGCCTTTAATCTCAGCACTTGGGAGGCAGAGATAGGTGGATCTCTGAGTTCAAGACTAGCTTGTTCTACATAGTAAGTGCCAGGACAGCCAGGGCTACACGGAGAGACCCTATTGTCAAAACTCAGAAGTGCGTGTGTGCGTGTATGTGTATGTGTGTGTGTGTGTGTTAGAGAAAATGTGTTCATGGAAAAGTTAGTGTTGGCATGTTTTTAAGGTCTTATGTTTTTTAAGTATGAGCTCAATTGTTAAAGGCTTCTTGTGAAGAATCTGTAGCTTGTCAGTATTATAGCCTAACTTAGGCTGTTTTCAATGATTTACGTCTTATGGCAGCTAATGTAAATAAAGTATGTGTGGTGAACAAAGTGTCTAACACAAAAGTAGTTGTGTTTTCTCTTCCCTCGATTAGTATCACCTGTTTTATTAGAATCTTATCAACATGGTATATTGGAGAGAAATTAATTATTTGGAGATTTAGATTTTAATGAATTCTTACGGTGTTTTTAAAAGCACCCTTAGAGGCCATACATAATTTACCTGTGAGTAAAGTTATCTCCCTTTCCTCAATAAAATCCTGAGTCCTGGGGAAATATGAAGGCTAGGAAAACTCTTTTTAGGACTGAGTCTCATATATCCTAAGCTGGCCTTGAACTGCTATGTAGTCAAGGATTATCTTGAACTTCTAAGTTTCCTTCTTCCTTCTCTTGAGTGTGAATGCTGGACTAAGACATGTGCTACCATGCTGGTTTATATAGTACTGGGAATCAAATACAGGGCTTCATATTCTTTAGACAACTGAACTCTGTCTTCAACCTGAAAACTCTCGGTGGTGTTATATGAAGAAAATAAAATGGAGAAAGATTAAAAGTAATGATATGTCAAAGGAATACAAGCCATTTCAAATTATTAAGTGTTAAAGAAAAGGAAATGAACAAAATTTTCCTTATTTCATTTTGGTAAGTTTGTTCCCAGTTATTTTTATGGCTTCTTTAATATTATTTATTCCTGACATATATTCTTTAAATAACCAAGATGTTAATTCAAATGACATTTTAAAGGTCATCTAACAGGTAATTACAAAGCTGGGACAGTAATCTTGGGTAAATAGAGGTCCTTAGATACTCCTGATGATTCCTCTGAGACTGACAGGGGTGGGAATTCTGAGGATAGCCATTTTTCCTTTGTTTCTAATAAGTAATATGAATGGGATAGAATATAGTCTCATAGTGCTTTAGAAAATGTGCCCTTTGGAGGTTGGAGGGGTAGAGGGTCAATGTATCTCTAGCCCTATCTAGAAGTCACTGGCCTCACTACTCTCAGGAGGCATCCTGTCTCTGCATGTGATTGCTGGGATTATAGGCTTGCAAACCTCCATTCCTTGTTAGATAATGACAAGCTTTTTTTTTTTTTAATACATCTGAATGTTTATATGTATGGGGCACATGTGTGTTTTGGTTGATTCAGAGGACAACCTTGGGTATCATCCTTAAAAACACCATGCACCTTCTTTGAGACAGGGTCACTTACTGTCTTTGAGCTCACCATTTAGGCTAGACTGGCTGGCCAATGAGCCCCAGGGATCTCATTGTTTCTGCTTCCCTGGTGTTGGGAATACAACTGAGCCATCATAGCCAGTTTTTCACTGGGTACTGGGGCCTGAATTCAGGTTCTCATGTTTGTATGACGAGCACTTTACCACCTGAGCTCTCTCTCTATCCTTTGATGATGTTAAATTTTATGTACCACAGTGGTAGTTACATGAACTCATGAGGAAACCAACTCTATTACGTATTTTTTCAAAGATTACATTCAGGAAATTGTATGACTCCAGAGCCTAAGTTATCCAATAGAAGAAGGTCAGATCAATGGAATTAGAGGTAGTTGTGAGCCACCCAAAATGGGTGCTGGAAACTGAATGTTGGTCCTCTAGAAGAAGAGAGTGCTCTTAACCACTGATTGATGTCTTCAGCCTGTTTTATTGAGTTGGGGTCTCACATAGTTCAGGCTGGCCCTGAGCTTGCTTTGTGGCTGAGACAGACTTACATTCCCAATCTATCCCCCAGGTGCTGGGGTTATAAACATGCACCACATCTAGGTTCAAGTTCTTTCTCTTTAGAATAATGTTTAATGTCTGATGTCTGTTTACCAAAATAACTGACATCAGGCATTCTTTTATTTGTGGGAAGATGGTAATGGGTATAAAGATATGTCATATATGGGTTGCTGTTGTGTTGAAATTTTTTCATAATATGTAAATAGCCATATTGAAGTTGAGGGCGGGATACTTGGATCCATAGAAATGCTGCAGTCAGTAGAGGGTATATCACTGTAGCCCAGGTGTTTTGGGAACTCAGAGGTCCAGCTGCTCAAGCCTCATGAGTCCTGATATCACAGGTATGTGCATTCACTTAAGGCAAAATATGCTATGGGTAAGAAAGATCGGAAGAATTAGTGTTGGAGGTTAATAGTAAACATGTTAAGAGGAATTGAAGTGGTGTTTGTAATCGCTAAGTTATGGTTACTGCATACAGAATCTAGAGAAGCAATTATGAATAAACCATTAGTGCTTTTTGATGGAAGCTAACTTTTCTATAAAGTAGCAAAATGGGTTGTTTTTGAGAATATTGATGTATTGTGATCTTTTAAAAAATTAAATCTTGTCAAATGTAATGATTTCTAGATTTTGATAGAAAGGTTTTTCTTAAATAATGTTTGTCATGTTGATCTTGAGTATATGGAGCTGGAATCGATCTTGCTACAATGATTAATTGTCCTATTTCTTATTTGTGACTAACCAAAGTGTTAACCAAAGATTTCCAATGAATTGCAAGGTTCTGAGTGGATTATAATAATCAAGGATAAGTAGACGTTAGATGTATATGTGACATCTTTACTGCCTTGAGTTGTGAGATAACATTGTTCTCAAAAAGAAGCACTGCACATATGAGTTGGTTTAGACTTTTAAAATAATCCACCATTTCTTTCCATGTGTGTGTCTTGCAAGGTGGTCAGAAATAAACGTTGATTTTATCCAAACAAATTGTTTAGGATGCATATTACTGAGGTGCTCCTTCCTCATACCTGTACTAGGTAGCTCTTGGGAAAACAGAGGTCTGTTCTTCAAATAGAGATTCCAAAACCTATTAAATAGAAAGAACAGTATATATTATATTATGCAATAAACTCAGTATTTTGTTTGAGTTGCAAGTCTTTAGTTTGATAAGATTTTATTTTTAATTATTTGAACTTCTGTACATGCATGTCTTGATACAATGCACATTCCATTTCATTCCTACAACGTCTTTTCTACTTGCACATTTCTCTCCCAACTTCATGTGTTCTTTCTCTCTTTTGAAGCTCTGAGCCCAGTGTTGCCTATATAAGCGTTAGTATAGGAACATCTGCTGGAAAATGAATAGCTTTTGGGGGGCACATCCCTAAAGAAAAGGTTTTTTTCCTCTCCTAGCATCCATTAGTTGCCAGTGGTCCTCATTCAGGGATGGACTTAATGGCCCCCCTGTATCCACTGATCTCATGCAAGTGTTACTACGAATTCCCAGCTGCTTTGAGCTTAGTTGTGTAATGGGCCTGTCATGTTCAGTCAGCTTATATTGCTTTGCTGTGGATATCTTTTACTTGTAGCTCTTTCATCCTCTCTTCCATGATGATCGCTGTGCCTGGGCTTTGTAGGCACGTTCATTTAGAACTGGGTAGTAGGGCAGTCTTACTTTTTAACACTCAAACAGCTGTGGGTCTCAATTAATTACCATGTGCAAGAGACACTTCTCTAATGAGGGTATAAAAGGGTAGTTTAATATGTGTATGAGATTTGCTTGTTTTAAACTTAAGCTCTTCTGATTTATTTTTCCTGTGAACATCTACTTGCTATTATGTTCATTTTTTTTATAACATTGAAAAAAATACCTAACAATGGAATGCTCTGCCTTTTAAAACTGTTAAATAAACTCAGGTTATTTTGGTAAGTATTTTTAAAGTACTGTATGTGGGGCTTAGATATTTTTAACCCAGTTGTGTTTTTACTTTTTAAAAAACAGTAATTCATTATTGCTAAATGTGTTTGAAAATGAGATGTTTTTTCATATAATTTGTAAAATCCCCATATAAGCAGTTCTGAATAACCTGTTTGTAAGTTCTAAACATTAGGTGTCATAGAATATCATAATATTTTCCATTAGAATATGAAATGTTTTCTTTTTGCATGCAGCTTGACATTAAAGATTTCCTAAACTAGAACATGCCTACAGATGAATGGTGTCCTTATTTAAACGTATTTCTTCAGGAAGCAATGGTTTTGTTGTTGTTTTTTAGAAGAATTTTGTTGGTAACTGCCTTGTTTAATAGTTTTGAGTGTTGGAGATTTTAGCTTAAAAGTCACTTACTAAAAGTGAGCTTCAGTATTGTATGCAAATTCATTTCTATTTCCCTGAAATGGAATTCTGTAAACTTTATTCATTAATATCTGTTAGCAAAAAATGGGTTGTTATTAGTTGATGGAGATGTCATTTAGTTATGGGTAATCAAAAGTACGTACTCTGAAGGGTAACTCAGAGAATTTTATTACATTTGGGACAATGCAACTTTCATTGGGAAAATTTAAGCTTTTAATTTATTTAAGCTTTTGAGAGTCTAAATAGCATCAAAGTGGGATAAAATCCAGGAAGTTCTAGCTTGGATCTGCAAAATCATGCTTTGACTTCCGGATTCTGAGAAAGAAGTCCCTAGATTCCTTCTGTAGGAATAGGGACTAGCCTCTTGGTACAGTAGAAAGAACTTGACCTTGCTTCATGGCTCCAGATTTTTAGGAATACTTTAAGCTTTGTTTTAGAAGTTGTTCAAGCTAACATTTCTCAAAGAATATTTGGTATAGTTTGCAGTTTTCCTCAGTGTAATGCTAAAAGAAATGGCTACCTGGACCAGTTGCAGTAACTTCAACTGTACGTTAAGCTTCATGAGAAAGGGAATTAGTTGCTTACACTTGAATAGACTCTATCAAATTCTGATATAATTAAAAGTTTAGCTACTTACGGATATTTCACTTGCTATTTTGAGAACACTGAAGGCAAAATTTCAAGTAAGTGTATTTGTTGTTAACTCTATGGAATTTTGTTCCTGACAGTAGTTCGGATGTGGCGTAAGTGTTACCCAGGGGTTCATGTGGTTAAAGCATATCTACTGTGACTGAGTTAAGAGCTGTTTTGGTGCCTTTAAGGCAAAACCTACTTTTAAGTCTTTAACTTAGTTGCAGAACTGCCTTGGAAGGTTATTATGAGACCCGATCTTTTGACTCCATATTCCAAGATAGGTTCACTTCCTCTCACATGTGCTCCCAACATTGTGATAACTATGTTATATTATATGCTAAATCTACTTTTAGTCCTTTACCAGAGGGAAATCAGTGGAGCCCACCTGGTTTAGGACTATGACTCACCAGACCACAAACTAGAAATAATTCCAAACAAACAAAACCCCTCTTCTCTTATAAAGGTAGGCAGCCTCAGCTGTTTTGTTTCAGTAATGCAAGACAGACTAATGTATTTGCCACCTAAAAATACTTGGACCATGGATTTTTAAGAGGAGACATAGCACAATCAAAATCGATTTCAGATGTGGTGAATTCAATGTATAATGCTTAATTAAGAGACCTTGGAGCTGGAGAAGTGGCTTAGGGGTTCAGGGCACCGAATTGCTCTTGCATAGGATGGATGCTCAGCACTTACAAGGTGACTCACAGCCATGCATAACTCCAGTTCCAGCCACAGGTGCTCTCTTTAGGCCTCTGGACTATCTGCACATGGCCCACATACATACACACTGGCTAAACACTGAGACACAGAAAATAGTTTTTAAAGAGCTTTAATTCTATAGAAGCAGATTTTCTTTACATATTCTTCCACATATTCTTTAGGGTGTTATAACTCAGACATCCTCAAATTCACACAGGCTGTCTCTGAAAACTTGCTGTTTGTACCAGGTGAGTGCTATGATAAAAGTATTTACAATTTCATTTAACAATAGAAGGAACAGGGCGTGTTTCTGTGATCTTGAAGAGGAACAGTGGAAGAAGCAGAAAATGGGCTTGAGAGTAGACATATTACTCCATTGTCAAGGGTGTATAATAAGAAAGATGGAGTAGAAATTATAGGCATAGTTGTAATTGGCAACATTCCAAGAGAAACCTGAACCCATGGACCAGAAACCGTCATTTGAGAGAACTTGAGTTTACCTGCTACTTTGGAAGTAGCATATGAATAGGGGTCTGGGATGATTGATCTCATTAATGTGTGTTAAAGAGCAGTTTAGCCTCTTCTGCTGAGCTGTGTTTCACCCAAGAAAGAAGGTATAAAGTATATAGGAAATAGTATTCAGCACATCAGACAATGGAAGAAGATACCACCATAAATATTGAAATAGTTCCAAGCTTACCAAATTGTCCCTTCAGGTTGGAAAAGACAGCATTCTAGGAAAGGAATTCTGAAGATTCCCCATAGATAGTCTAAAGTATTTAATTATAGAGGAATTTTATAACTGGAAGAATCTAGAACATTAAACAGCAACCAATAAGAAAAGTTACCAGAAGGAAAACAAAAAGATGGAATTAAACTATACTTCATTACTTGGCTAAAGATTCTGACCTTTTAAAAGCCACATCGTATAGTTTGTAATAAGAGCAAGAAAGTTTATCAACTCTTGTTTAAGAGTATGTAGTCTAGAAACATCTGTTTCTTACCACTAAGTTGTTTAACTTCTGGACTTCATTTGCCAGATTAAGATAAAATGACTACTATGTATGTCATAGGATTGTTATGAAACATAGTAGCAACTTAAAATAATTCCTGGTATATGCTATGTAGAATAAGCCAAATAGGTCTGGAGAAGAAGTAATCATCTAAACAGTACAGTGTAGCATCTTATTTAATGCTGTTGAGATGGTTAGGGGATGGCTTTGGGAGTGGAGATGAGACTCAGTGGTGGATTGCTTGCCTAGCATGCCTATGCCTAAGGCCCTGGGCTTGATTGTTGTTGTCGTTTTGCATGTTCCTCCTAACCTACCAAAGCAGTTGCCTCTGAGAAATACTTAGAAGTCAGGAGGTGTGGTGGACTGGAACAGAAGACTGCATGTTAGAAGTCTTGAATTTTAGCATGAATTTTCTGCAGATGTAACGGAGGAGTTTAAAAATGTGGAGAGGCTTTTGTGTTTAGATTTTTAACTTGTACTTTTGATTTTGTTAACTCTGTAAACAGGTTGGCAGGTTGAGAGAACAACATAATAGCTAAACTTCAATCATTACCAACTCATGGCCAGTTTTGACCGGCATATTTAAGTATGAGAGGATTATTTTGAAGGGAGTCGAGGAGTGTAAGTCATTTGAGGAGTAAACGGCTTTATATGCAGCTTTACTATCCCTGAGGGTATGCTGTTCAGAAGTCCAGAAAATCCTACCATCAGTGTTAGGAGTGAGATAGCTGGTAAGCTCAGCACTTAAGCCAAGGTCATACTCTGAGTGCCCTTCAGCCCAAAACCAAATGTAGGAAGACTTCCTGGGTTTGTCAGGTTTCTGCCCAGTGAAGTGACCTGTTTAATTTCTGTACCTAAGTTTAGTATTGGCTTGGACAAGACTTACCCAGATATCTGAGACCTTTCATGCCCTATATCCCCCACTCCTTTTGCCTTTCAACACAGTTGGCCATCATCATGAGTTGAGGGCCCTTAACAATAGTGAAGATCCTTCCCATATCTTTTATAACTGCTGTCAGCCTTCATCTTAATATCTGTTTCCCAAAACATAAGCCCACAAGTTGGTAAAACGTGAGTCTTGAGCATGTCTAGGAAAGAACTGACCTCTGATCTCAGACTGCCTTTCTTTAAAAGGTCTGTTATATAGCTGGCTTTGGCTGATATTTGGATATTTAGGTTTAGGAGAATTTTTTTTTAGTTTAACTTTGGTTGAATATCTGCTTTGGAGAGTCTGGACTTTTGGTATGTACTGTGTACCTATATGACCAGTCTTTCAAGACTGGACACTTGAATATGTTGACATAGTAAAATGTATTTCACATGTTACACTTTGGTTGGAGAAGGCATGTCTCTGAGGAACAGGATCCTCAAAGTTTGAATCTAGTGTGTCTAGTTTCTTCTAGTCAGTCTTTTATTATTTATTTATTGGCTGTAGGAGATCATAGCCGTAAATGGGCTGTATTCTAATGAGTTCCATGTTAATGAATCACTTGGATTATGGATGGCCTTAAGAACTCTTAACATTAAGTATAATCACAAATCCTATACAAAACTTAATGATTTTAATAGCAAGTAGTTTGTCAGAATTCATTCATGTCTATGTGAAATAAGAGCCTAGTGGGATGGTATGTACCTGTAATTTCAGCATTTGGGAGGCCAAGTCTGGAGGATTGCAAGTTGATGAAAAGTTTGAGCTACAAAGTAAGACCCTATTTCAGATGAACAAAACCAACCAAATTAGGTAAAACCCTTTGTTTGTTTGTTTGTTTGTTTGTTTAAAGTGTTTACATTCTAAGTGTGTACTTTTTCAAAGACTTTGACAAATGGAGGATTTATGAATTAAAAAAAATCTAGTTTTGCTGGCGTGTGGCTCACATCTATGATTACACTTTGAGTTCCTCTAAAATAAAACAGATCTGACCTTTTCACTTTTTCACTTTATATACTGAGAAAATGTCAGTTGTTTCTATATCCAGGTGTGCCCATTAACTAGAAGAATAGAACCATAGATGCAGCTGTACTTGTCAAAGATTTCTTCCTTAGGTTTAATGACAGAATGGTAGCAACTTAAATTTATTAGTTGTGTTTAGTTCTTTAAAGTAGGTGAAACACTAAGATCACTTCGGTGTATGTAGCGACAGTGGGAGTTGTTAGGAGTTGTTACAGATTCACAATAGCTTTTCTAAGTGTACACAACAGCAAGAAACCAAAGTGAGACTCTAGATCTGGGCAAAATAAAAATTGAGAAGACACAGGATAGTTAAATCTTTATGTGAGTTAAAAGAAATCCTCTGAAAACAGTACCTCATAGAATAATTGGAGGTGGTAGGCAATATTTAAGGCTGTCTTGCTAGTTCTGTTCTGAAGACAGTGTTTGGATTTCTCTATGGCATTATATACATAAGTTCAAAACACTTATCTCTGGTTCTGTATCTGTCTTCTCTTTCCTCTATCAGATCTGTGTCAGGTTAAAGCTTTCCTTCCATCATTGACTCTTTGAGCAGAGGCTAATTATTTGGAAGTGTTGCCAAAGGGACCTAATGGCACTGGGGATAAATGATTAAGTGTCTCAAGGGCCCCTGACCAATACTGGGATTTCCTTCACCCAATTAACTGAAGTGTAGAGACTTGATTAAAATAGGTGATTAAAGGTTTCATACAGTATTGGTACTCGTGGGTAAGTTAGGTATATTGTGAGAGTCTTGGCTAAGGATCAATTTTCTTCCATTAATTTCTACCTTATTAATGCTGTTGATTCTCAAGGTTATAATGAATATGTTTGCATTCCTATAGCATGAAGTTAACTTGACTGACAGGAAGGATTTGTAAAATTTTGATGCTGAGCCTTATTTCCAGCATGTGATTTTCAGTTAGTCTGTAGGTGTGGTGATATCCTGGTCTGTACTCTACACGCTGAAGTGCCATAGCAGTGTGGCTCATCTCAGTTGATTGAATATTTTAAGTGTGGAAACAGGTACTAGTTACTTCTCTGTAACTAAAATGGTGCACAAAGGCAGCCTGGTCCTAGTTTTATAAAAGCCAGGTGTAGTGTTTGCTTGCTGTCTTTGGCTTGTTGATGTTAACAAGTTGAGCCTAAAATTACTCTTTTTCTTCTCTTGTATTTTTTTTTTTTTGTTGTTGTTGTTGTTTTCTTTTCTAGGCAGGGTTTCTATGTGTAGCCTTGGCTATCTTGGAACTGCTTCTGCCTCTTTAAGGCTGGGATTGAAGCTGTGCACCAACACCAAAACCTTTAAAATAAATCCTTGAGGAATTAAGGTTCTGTTCTGTTAGGTGCCCTCCCCCATAGTTCTACTTTCTGCTACATATAAACCTGTGGGAGTGCTTATTTGATTTGGTTTTTGGTCCTAAGCATTACTAGGGGGCATCACTACATTGAAGAACAATAGTTTTACCAAGAATATTTTCCTGGGGAAATGGAACCTGTTGGGACACACTAGCTAGATTCATGAATGAAGTAAATCAGGAAACTTGGTGAACTAGCTCTAAGATCTGGGAGAAGCCGACATAGGCCTGCTAAAATGATGGTGATGATGGATAAATTTTTTTACATTTATTTTTATTTCATGTGTTTGGGCATTTTGCCTGCACATTATATGTCTGTGCACTGTCTATGCACCTTGTACCCATGATCTCAGAAGAGGGTGTCAGCCAGGTCCCCTGGGTCTGGAGTTAGAGGCAGTTGTGAAGGGCCATGTGGGTGCTGGGAACTGAACTCTGGACCTGGCAGCAAGTGCTTCAATAGAGCACCGAGTGTTCTTCATAGCTGAACCATCTCAACAGACCCTATTAACTTTTTTTGCGCATGTATGCCCCTGCCCCATGTGTACCCAAAGATGCCAGAAGGAGGTGTGGGATTCCATGGGACTGGAGTTACAGATGGCTGTGAGCTGCCATGTGGTGCTGGGAATTGAACCCAGGTCCTCCACTTCCTTGAACTGATGAGCCATCTCCCTATCCCCTATTGACATAATTCTTAAGTATGAAACAAGGATTTGTATTTTTTACTATTCCATCTTTTAGCTATGTTAATTAAAATCATTAATACATATAATTTAAGTATCTTCAAAAAACACACAATCTCATTTAGGATATTATAACAGCAATATTTGGCAGAATAAATTTAGTACATAAAACAAAACAAACCCAGGACTGGAGATGTAGCTCAGCGTTAAAAGCACTTTCAGCTTTTACAGAGATTTTGAGTTTGGCTTCCAGCACCCATACTTTGAATTGTCAAAATTGCCTTCAACTTCAGCTCCAGTTGAGGTGATGGCCTCAGCAGGGATGGCATATATTTACATATGCACAGACACACAGCAATAAATGTGGAAAGAAATCCCAGCTCAATAGGATGATGTATACAAAACATGGAGTGTACTTGCCCGATGCTGTATAAGCCATGAAAGTACCTGTGTAGGGCTTACTTACTTTGGTGGGGAAGAGAGTTCATTGTGTTCACCTGTGAGTTGCAGTACAAGTGAGAAGTATACCTAGTAATAAAAGATGTTGCTGCCTGTATGTATGTATATGTGTATACATTTATTAAAGATGTGATCTACGCTGATCTCTAATTCCTTCTACCTCCATTTCTTCAGTACATCTTACCAACATGTGCTACCTCCACCACCAGGAACTTTGTTTTGTTTTTATTTTCAACTCTGTAAATTAGGTCTTTGCATATAGTGCATACAAATTTACCCTTCTGTGGAAATAATCCTAAACTCTATTGTGTGGGGTTTTTCCTGTTCCTTCAGATATCCAGAAAGTGGTATACTAGAAATGAATGCTAAGGATATTCGACCACGAGCAAGGACCATTTTAAAATGGAATGAACTAAATGTTGGTGATGTGGTAATGGTTAATTATAATGTAGAAAATCCAGGAAAAAGAGGATTTTGGTATGATGCTGAAATTACCACATTGAAGACAATATCAAGGACCAAAAAGGAAGTTCGTGTGAAAGTTTTCCTGGGGTAAGGAAAGTTTTCATGGGTTCTCATCACTGTTACTCTTGTAACTCAATAAGGAGTGTAATTCTCAGATAGGAAGTGCATATTCTCATTGAAGAAGAGGGGGTTAGAGAGAAATTTTCATCTTAGAGGGGAATATTTTTATAAACTGAGAATTTTTACTAAAACTGAATGTATATCTTCATTTCTAAGGTCTTTTGGAGACTGATATAAAAGCATCTTACTAAGGAAATCTGTGCTTCGTTGAGTTCTTATAGTTGAAACAGTAATACACAACTGTAACATATTAGTGTATTACTGTAGATGACAGCTTCACCTTTGTTTTCTAGCCTGGGACATTTCAGGGTTTTCCTCAAGTGGAACCAGTGGCCACGATTTTATACAGAGCTCTACATGGGGAAGTTACCGCTCTCTCTGCTTCCTCTCAATTTTAATTGACTGAATAAACACTCATTTGCTTTTAAAAAGATAGCATGTATTAAGGAGTTTCTAAATTTTCATTTTAAATTTTATATGTATTTTTATCATGAATTTATACCAGATTTATTGTATTGATCAGTGAAGAAATTTAGCAGGCCACTAACAGATTTCACTTCTTAAGAGTGAGCCAGATTTATATATTGTTCATGTTGTATTTAACTGCATTCATGGCAAAAGGTGACAAATCTAGGAGCAAACATTTATTATGGTTAATAGAAAGCAAGGCTAGGTAAACTATAGCCCACTAGCTGCTTGTGCTTGTAAACAAAGTTTTATTGGAACACAGCAGTGCCCGTTGATTATTATCTATGCTGGGTTTGTATTTTAACAGCTTTGTTTGTGAATCTGCAACTGAGGACATCTGACTGCACAGCTTAAACTGCTTCTTGTTTGACTCATGGCAATAGTTGATAACCCTGAGATAAGGATAAAGACTATTAGGACCTGCCGAAGAAAGCTTTTACTTTTTTTTTTTTTTTTTTTTTTTGTGTGTGTGTGTTAGAGTATTAGAATTAAAGCTCATATTTAAACATATTAAAACGATTTCAGACCTTTCTAGAGAAATACAAATGTGATTCTGTTACTCAACTAAGGATGTAACTGAATTACAGATTTCTGAATAAATTATAAGTTACATATGTATACAAATCTGAAGAAGCCACCAGAATTACTTGTCTGTATAGGGAACCTTATGGTATACTTGATTGTAGGAAGCATAAAAAATGTGCCATACAATAGTAAATACCGAAACTCATAGCATTGAGTCATAGCATTGAGCTTATAAAAAAAAAAAAAAGAACAGTATGAATATGGTGGTCCCTTAAAATCACAGCACTGAGAGGCATGGTTTGAGGATAGGAATATATTTCATAGTTTAAAATCAGAGATTACATTATCAGATACCCTGCATATTATATTTATATTATGATCCAGAACAGCAAAATTACAGTGATAAGTAGCAATGAAAATATTTTTATAAGCCCAGCACACCCCCAGCACTTGGGAGGCAGAGGCGGGCAGATGTCTGAATTCGAAGCCAGCCTAATCTACAGAAAGAGTTCCAAGACAGCCAGGGCTACTTGGAGGAACCCTGTCTTAGAGTGATGATGATTTTATAGTTGGTGGTCACCACAGCATGAGAAACTGTACTAAAGGGTTGCAGCTCTAGGAAGGTTGAGAAGATGTGAAGAAAGGTTACTTCCAAGGTAGCATGACAGTTCTGTCTGCTGAAATGACTGATGATAACAGGAGATCCTCACAGCTGCTTGGTTTACCTTGCAGTTTCTGTATTATATTTGATAGTAAATTTTTAGTAGGAAATTTAAGTGGAGAAAGCATTTTAAGTAAATGTAGAATTCCCTACAAGAGCCAAAAGCAAATATATAAAATTCTTAAACCCATGCATATCAAATGTTTTTCAAATACAAAGCAAAAGCTGTGATTTAAGAAAGTAAACATGGATTGAGAAATAGCACAGTGGCTAAGAGCTTGTTGCTCTTGTGGAGGACCCATGTGACTCCCAGCACCCGTGTCAGACTGTTCACAACCCACTGTAACTCCAGCTCTGAGGGGCTGCACAGCAGCTAGCTCCTCCAGGTTGTGTTCATGTGAGGCACTTGCACCAACCCACACATATTCACGAAGTTAACAATAATAGCTTTTAAAAGGAGGAACAAGTTCACGGTCATTTTAGGAAATGGAAGTACATTAAAGTAAGTATGGCTTCATATTTGAGAAGAAACCTAGTAAAAGGCCATCTTGGTTTTGCCTAGAAGTATTAGAAATATGTTTGAATCTTATTTTAAGTAATAGGGGTGCATTTATCTAGTCTTTATGCTAAATGTATGACAGCTATTTTTTCTTACCTGATAATCTAAGATATAAAGTCTCTGAATTTCTTCATTTCTGATCATTACTCTGAAGTCATATCTAACTTTGAGGATTAACTGCTACCAAAGACAGTAGACCAGAATAATTGTAATAGCCATAAGCTCAATCAATTTATAAGTGAGAAAAATTTCTACAATGACTTGTTTTCACATAATTTAAATGTTGCTTAGAGAAATAAATGTCCCTTCCTGTTTTCCCCAGGGGTTCTGAAGGCACGTTAAATGACTGCCGAGTAGTGTCTGTGGACGACATCTTCAAGATTGAGAAGCCTGGGGCCCACCCTCTCTCCTTTGCAGATGGAAAGTTTTTAAGTACGTGTTTTTCTGTTAGGCTTAGACTCAATGTGCTGTGTGATCACATTTAGTCTTATTGGCCAGTGAATACTTTTGGAGGAGTTATGAAATAGATTATACAAATTCACTTTCTAGGATAAGTGAATAGCTTATGTTGTAAGCTGTTTGTAAAATGGTCTTTCAAGTGCTTCTCCATGTGTATTCTTTAATATATATATATATATATTTAAAATTATATGTGTGTGCCAGTGTATAAGTTGATGCCAGAGGACTAATTAGGGAATCTCTTCTACCATGTGGATCTGGGGATTTGAACTCAGGTTATCAGGCTTAGTGATAAGTGCTTTTTGCCTGTTGAGCCTGGATTGGTGATTTCTCTCTGTTCTTATTTAGTCTTTAACATCAATATGTATATAATGTAATTTGTGGCAATAATATACACTATCCCTGTGTTTATTGCTATTACCCCCCCTACACACACACACACACACACACACACACACACACACACACTCACACTCACTCACACACACTCTGGTATACTCATGGGCCCATTTCATAAATTCTGATTTAGAAAATCTGGGGTGAAGAATGTTCTTTCTTACCTTTCTTTTTTGGTGTGTGTACGTGTGCCACAGTACCAGTATAAAAGTTTAAGTTGGTTCTCTCAATACCCATGTGGGTTATAGGTATTGAACTTAGGTTACCTGGCTTGGCAGCAGGGCCTTTACCTACTGAGCCATTTCTCTAGTCCCTAGGGTTTTTTTTTTTTTTTTTTTTTTTTTGGCACATGTTTATTTTTGAATTTTAAAAAGTTACATGCTGCTTCAGAGGATTTTTCTTTATGTAAATAGCTGGAGAGATGGTTCAGTGGTTATGGGCACTGTCTTTATGTGACTAATAGGTATGTAAAAAGTAACATTTCATAATTTTGTTCTTTATAGGAAAAAATGATCCTGAATGTGATTTGTGTGGTGGAGACCCAGATAAGACATGTCACATGTGTTCTTGTCATAAGTGTGGAGAGAAACGGGATCCCAGCATGCAGCTTCTGTGTGATGAATGCAATATGGCCTATCACATTTACTGCCTGAGCCCACCTTTGGATAAAGTCCCAGAAGAGGAGTATTGGTATCTTCACCAGGGTGTTGTCATCTTCTGTCTTGTCCTTCTGTAGATAATCAAAATGGAGCCTCAAAAAGTAGATTTTTCTGCCTTCCTTCCTTCCTTCCTTCCTCCCTCCCTCCCTCCCTCTCTTCCTTCCTTCCTTCCTTCCTTCCTTCCTTCCATCCATCCATCCATCCATCTTTCCTTTCATCCTTCCTTCCATCCATCCATCCATCTTTCCTTTCATCCTTCTTTCTTTCCATCCTTTCTTCCTTTTTTCTCTTTTTCTTCAGATAGTCTCTTACTATGTAGCCCTGGCTAGCATGGAACTTGCATGTACACTAGGCTGGCCTCAAACCAATAGAAATCTGCCTGCCTCTGCCTCCCAGGAGCTGGAATTACAGAACTCCTGGGCAAACATGGATTTCTAAAGACCTATGGTGCATTCAAGTATTTAAGGTGCCACAGCTAGTGGTCACTTGGCGCTGCTATCTTGCTTCATTTGCGGCACAACTCTGAGCTGGGTTGTAAGTTTACAGATTTGGATTTCTGGTCATGCTCCAGTATGAAGTCCTGCAGAAGTGCAGACTTGGTTACTAGGCTTTTGCTTTAGAGACCTTAAGGACCTGGAGTAACACCACTTAGTTGTTTTCCTGCCTGTCTATCATATTATTTTTCTCTCTTATTTCCCTAAATACTGTGTATTCTATCTAGATTCAGTGTCTTTCATGTCTTTTAAGTCACATTCTTGTCTCTGTTTTCAAATGATGGTTCTTGGAAGCATTATGCTTGCCTTCACTGTAATATTCATCCTCCAGTTTTCCATTTAGGTGTGTCTCGTCAGCCTTTATAATGGCGTTGTATTTCCTGTTATGTTCTTAGTAATTAAATGCTTAATGTACACCAGCAGTGTCTTATGGATATTGTATCTAATTTTTAGGAAGTTCTTAAGTAGAACAAGGCTCCAAGATTGAATATTCTTGACACAATCTAAATTACTTGTGCACTGATAGTTAAAAACAAAGCACTTATGAAAGATTAGGGGAAAGGTTTTTAGTCCCATTTATAATAAACTTTTAAAAAATCACATTAAGGAATCTTTTAAAGTATTTTTTAAAAATTGTGTGCATGCATGTAGGATTTCTTGGAGTTAGAGTTAAGGGCCTTCTGATGAGAGTGCTAGGAATCAAACTCTGGTCTTCTGACAGAACAACTGAGCTGTTTCTCCAGGGCCACTCACTGCTGCCACAGAAGGTTTTTAAGCAAAAACACTGATAACCCAAGTGGCTAGCTAGTCTCAGGTGAAGAACAGCTCTTTCCCATAGTCTGTAGGCTCATTGAAAACATGATGGCTGTGTTACTACAGAAACCACAGGCGTATAAGGAAGCAGGGAAGAGGCTGGTGACATGGTTAAAGTATTATGTCAAGGGTGACCTGAATTCAGTCCTTGGGACTCACACAGTAGGACAGAACCAACTCTCTTAAGTTGTCTTTTGATCTCCCTGTGTGCCATGCATGTACACAACCCGCGCAAGCGTGCGAGGGCACACACATCCCATTTTTTAAAATTAAGACAACAAAATGGAGAGGGGCTATGATTCCTTTCTGTTTCTTCCTAAACTGATTTGCATGATCACATAGCTAGTAACTATGTTTCCTCTGAAGTCTCCTATCCCTGTTTTTGGTGGAAGTATAGTGGAAAAAACTTGATTATATTTGGTGACTTTTCAGATAGATTTTTTTCAAGTTTAAAGAAAAAGTATTTTCATTTTTCCCCAGTAGTGCAGATACACCTCATAACTAGGAGTAATGTGTGGGTGTAGCTGTATTCTTTAATCTAAAACTTCTATGGAAGACATAATTATGAAGGAAGAGTTACAAATTTAAGGTGAATTCTAATTTGGCAGTGAATTATATTTTTGTTTGTATGTTCTTGACTTTTCCAGTTTTTGATGGAGAGTGACCCTATTTCATTCTCTAGACAAGGTTTTTCAAAAGTATTACAGGAGCTTTTGAGAGAGGACAAACAAGTCCAGAAAACGGAGGCAGATGTAGAGATGCTGTGTGTTTACTGTGGTGGACTAGACTTTGTGATGTTGAGACTTGAACCAAAGCCTTTGTTCATAGCTCTGCCAAAAAGCTGTACCATTTATGTACACACACTCACATCTTCCATATGTATTGCTTTTCATGTAGTATGTTGATGTAATACAGAGTAAGGATGAAGATTCGAGAAAACTTGAGGAAATTGTTTCTCTCCTTCTACCATGTGGGTCCCGGGGAATGATATCCGGTTAGCCATCTTGGTGGCAGGGACCCTTTACTTACTGCCATATCACTGGCCACTTAAATACATATCTGTATTTTTCCTTTTGAGAATTTTAATAACCATGTTAAATGGGAAGATGTATTCATTACAGTTTCACTGTTGGACCTAGAATTCTTTTTCCTTTAGTTTTTATTATAAGAATTTCAAATGGATATTTTATTAGAGTTGGTAATAAGATTAAGCATTATCCCTCCCACACACACTCTAGGTTTTTGAACTGAATTTCAGGGTGTATAATACAAAACTTAAAATACTTTAGAAGCAAAACAAGAATTTTTTTTACTATAGTTTTTATCGTGTGAATACTTTTGAACAAAAGTTTAAGATGTTAGTAGCAATTGGTACTCTGTAGTCTAGCCCAGTGTATCTTAATACTTGTCCTAATGTAGCCATTATTTTATTACTGGTCTTAGTTACCAAATACTCTTTGTTTTGTCTTTTTATTCCATTAAGGTATTGTCCTTCCTGTAAAACAGACTCTAGTGAGGTGGTAAAGGCTGGGGAGAGACTCAAGCTGAGTAAGAAGAAAGCGAAGATGCCCTCAGCCAGTACAGAGAGCCGGAGGGACTGGGGCAGGGTAAGAACGAGCCTTCCTTCCTCTCATTCTCCTGTTCACAGTTGGTAGTAAATAGTGTTTCACTGTTGGTAGTGTATGGAAGATTAAACAATGGAATTGTTAGTATCAGTGACAATTATGCAAATAAGTTTCATTCATCTGGCTGTTTTACTCACATTTTATGGGAATTTGATATCTTGAAAAGACCTTTTTTACACCATTGATTCTCAAACGGATTCTTTTGTGACTTACAGGGAATGGCTTGTGTTGGTCGTACAAAAGAATGTACTATTGTCCCATCAAATCATTATGGACCTATCCCTGGTATTCCTGTTGGATCAACTTGGAGATTCAGAGTTCAGGTTTGCTTTTAAATTAGCTTAGTTGGAAGGGCATAATCCATACAGTTAAAATTCAAGTGATGTTTACTTTTGTTTTTCATTATAAATGTGTCTCAACTAAGTAGCACATGCCATTCATTTGTTAGAATAAAAGGTCTTTGGAATGAGTATCTTTCCCCAGACATGGTCAGACAGAAGTACAGCCTCAGGGAGACATATTAGTTGCCTTTATTCTCTATTGCCATGTTGTTCCGTGCTACATACTATTATCGGTAAGTGTTCTCAGGAATTTTGTTGTTGTTGTTGTTGTTTTTCTTTTCAAGACACAGTTTCTCTGTGTGTAGCCCTGGTTGTCCTGAAGCTCACTTTGTAGAGTAGGCTGGTCTTGAACTCACAGAACCGAATGCCTCTGCCTCCCTAGTGCCATAATTAGAGGAATGAACCACCATCTAGCTTCGCAGGAACATTTTTAGAAAATTAATATTTGAAATAATTTTAAGTTATATGGTAGATTCTTTATTGTCATTAAAGGTTTGGGCTTCCTTTTAGACATTTTTTTTTTTTTTTTTTGAGACTCTTCTTGAGTGAATTCTAAGATACTGAGCTACTTAGTATCAGTTAATCCAGTACTAAAACTCTTTGCCTTTCTCCACCTCTTCCTGGCTCTTATGTTCTTTACACCCCTTCTCTAGCACTGTTGCCAGTCGTGGACTGAGTTATAGAGATGTCCAACTTCTGGGTGGGCATTTAACAGTAATTTATTCTCGGTACTTTGGCCATTAGTTATGTGCAGTGAAAAGCCAGCAGCAGCAGTAATCTGCAGGCATAAATACAGTTATTTAGGCAGTTTGATGAGTACATTGTATCTATGTAGCAAATTTTCTGATAGAATCTTTAACCTCTACAACCATAGGCTTTTGACCAGTTTTATAATATCAAGAATTATACTACTGGTCTTGCTAGCCGGCTTGCTCCAGGGATTCCCTGCCTGCCTTCTAAATCAGAAATTACAGGCAGGCCACTACCTACTCAGACACTTGCTTCTCCTCAGCCCAATGAAAGATTACCCATATAAGGACCGTTCTGCACCGTGCATGCTGCTCATGCCTGTGATCCCAGCACTTTGAGGCAAAGGGAAAAGAATGACCTCAAGTTTGGGTCAGCCTGATAGACACAGGGAGTATGATGCCAATCAGGTGCCAGAAATAAGCAAACAAAAAGATCATTCTGTTTATGGTAGGATGGATTTGAAAGGAACAGAGCAAGGCAGTGCAGAAGTGTCCATCAGTGTGCAGGTCTCAAAGCAAGATCGCTGGCTAGAACTGGGGGGGAAAAACCTCAACACTTTCAGGGTTTTATTTGAGAAAATTAAAATGAGAGGGTGAACTCTAGGTGATTGGGCTTTAACGTTTAATACGCATGGGAAAGTGTTTTGTAAGTCTCACTCCATTGCTACTCTTAATTCTACCTGTTTTTCAGTTCCATACATGCACAATGTGCTTCATTTGTTCCGTTTGCCTAGGTGAGCGAAGCAGGGGTTCACAGGCCTCATGTTGGTGGGATTCATGGTCGCAGCAATGATGGGGCTTACTCTCTTGTCCTGGCTGGAGGATTTGAAGATGAAGTTGTAAGTAATGATATGACTTTATCATTCTAAAAGTACTAAAGTTATGCCCAAAATACATCACATACTACTGTCTCTTTTTTAGCCCAGTTTTGTTGAAGTGATTGGTTCTATGTGTTAGAAGATTTAGTAGTGTCTGTTTTTTATATATGATGGCTCAGCTTACACAGTTGATAACTAGCATAAAAATATATTCTCTGGTGTTTGGTTTCACGGTAGCATTAGAAATGATATGGGTAAAGCTGCAGTCCACCGTTGTGTATAGTGCTTATATCAGGAAGTATGAGTTCTGGGTCATACAGCATTCCATGCGTGTTTTATAGGCACGGTAGAGTGTGTCGTGGGATAAATTAAAGCATATCCAGGCAGCCTTGGACTAATCATTAGCTGGGGAATCTGAGATGAAAATACTGGTTTGTGTGATTGGTTGATGGCAGGAGCTGGTACACCCGTCTATCTTTAGGTGTCGTTAAGTAGCTTGTGAGGGAGAAGAGAGACGAGAGGATGATGGATAGAGAATGTAGTTCTGTCCCATACTTAAACTCTAGTCTTTCTTCTTAGCCTTTGAGAGTGCTGGGGTTATACTGTACACCACTCTGCCTGCCTTACAAGAACACTTAGTGCACAAGTTTAGTTAGGCTGTAATCCAAGGAATGGGAACAAGCAACCTTCAAAGAAGTAACATTTTAGTAGAAAAAAATAACATTGCCTTAAGTTCATCCTGATTTCACATTATAAAAGAATACTGGGCCAGTGGGTGGAGGCGCTTACCACCAGACCTGGCATCCTGAATTTGATTTTCAGGACTCATTGGTAGAGGGAAACAGCTGACTCCGGCAAGGTGTCCTCTGACCTCTATACATGAGCTGTGGCATGTGTATACACTATCACCAAGTAAATTAATGAAAATATAATTAAAAAACCCAAATCGCTAACCAGCTAATTTATGTACTGATGTTTTTCTTACATTATTTGAATTTCGAATCAGTTGAGATTCACTTATACCTGTATAAATTTGTAGCTACCTCAAAAATGATTATGTTGTTGATTTTTATAACATCTTTGGGCACATTTATCAAAGTTAGGAGATGCCAAGTATTGCATTCAATTTTCAGTGTATTTTCCAGATTTTTTTTTAATAGGGGCAATGCTTATTCTTTTTAACCTGAGTGTACCATAGATAATGTCAAAATAACAAAATATGGAAAACTTACTATGCCATTAGAACTGTACAGTGAAGCTTTTAGGTAAATTTACTTTATATAATGTGTTTAATGACCATGTCAAATTTTGAATAGCTATCAGAAATTCTGTATTGTGTAAAAAAAAAAGCTAAGAATCCCACAGTGAAATGCTCATGAAAGTGATACTGTGCATAAAGAACCTGCACGTTAGTGTTGATACGTCAGTTACCATGGAACCGAATTATTCTGACCCTTTAGTCCTTGTAAAATGTTGTGGATGAGTTGGATACATGCACAGCATAAGAACTGTTTTAGACATTATAACTATAACTTTGAAGCAAAATCTTTAGATAAAACTTAAGGTATACTGCACACATGATTATGTTTTGCTTTATTTTGGCAAATTCTCTGAGAAGCATATTGATAACATCTTAACCTAATGTTCCAGCTCTAAAGTGAGAACTGGTGAAATTATACTAAGGTTGAAGTATCTTACTGAAAACAAATCTTTCCTTGTAGGACCGAGGTGATGAGTTCACATACACTGGAAGCGGTGGTAAAAATCTAGCTGGTAATAAGAGAATTGGCGCCCCATCGGCTGATCAGACACTGACAAACATGAACAGGTGCTGTTCGAAAGACCGTACGATCTGGAGTTTGCGTCAGACTTGACCCTAGCATTAGAACTTGATATTTAAACTCTAGGGAAGAATCTTCAAATAGGAGTTAGATGAAATTAAAATGTCATTGTTTATTTTCTATACTGTTATTTTTTAAGTGGCATAATTTCCCCTTTACTTGAAAACTGCAGTACATTTAAAGCCTGTTGCCACTTTTGAAGGAAAGAAACCTTATGATTTAAGTGGAATGGAAGAGGAGGTGGCGCAGTTAGTACACTCTAAGTCACAACTGAAGGGATCTTCCCTCAGCACGTTAGCTTCTACGTGACAAGTTTGCTTTAGAGGTGACTTACTGATGTGCAGTAATCTTGTGTGAATGGTAAGTGCAATAGCCATCTGTCTCCATGCACTTTTAAGATTGTATTAAAAATTAACTCTCAAATTATAAAAGTGCTCTTTTTGAACTTAATTCCCTCAGTATGTTACAAAAGACCAACCTTACATTGACTTTTAACAGAGACATTCTTATTACCATAGAATATAAAATTTATTTTATAAATGCATGATAATGTAAACAATTAAAACTCAAACCCCAGATAGCCAAGATCACTTTATAACTTGTCATAGTAAAGATTTTTGTGAAATATATATATACATATATATATTATATTAGGGTTTTTTTAATATTCTATAAAGAACATTTTGGCATTGAGTAAAAATGGTTATTTCCCCACTGAGTATAAAGCATTAAATTTTATCACTTGAATTTTTTATTACCATGTCAAATGAAAAATACACTGGTATTATTTCAATACTTTATTGCATACCAGGTTTGTAGAATCTTGTTTTCATATCTTGTATAGTATTTCTGACAATAGGATTGTTTTACTGAATTAGCAGAGGAGACAGGACAGATATCCTGGTGAAATCTCATTCCTGAGATAGAAGTAGAATCTCTTGCTGTCCTTTTCCTACAAAGAAGGCAGCTCTTTAAAAGGAATGACCTTAGGAGTTAGAAATAGCCTGACCAGTTTTTGTCAGTAAATATGCATCTTAAATTAGCAATGGCTTTGAAAGTTATCAAGTATGGAAATTATATATTTCTGTGATAATAAGACTCTTTACTGAAATTTCTTTCCTAACTATGCACACTTAGAATAGATACATTGTGTTCCATTTACATTTTTGCATAGTCCAATAAGTAATGTTTGTTACAACTCCTTAAAAAATAATTGGCAACAATAAAAATGTATGCGGTTAAAAGGAAAATGATGAAAATGAAGTAAACTGAAGGCAACTCAGATTTGACCTGTCTTGTAGACCTAACCATCCAGTTGGTTACTTTAGGCACAGAACTATGTATATACCTTGCAGTTTTACATCTTAAAAAGAAGTATATTATCTGATGATGCACATGAAAACCTAAACAAAAGACCTTTAGCTTGGTCACAAACACGGCTCCTCACCACATAGTGTATGGTGCAGTTCATTCTTGCATCTCTGCCAAGAAGTTTGATACCTTCTTGCTTCTGAGCAGAGCCCATTTCTTAGCAGCTCCTCCACTTCAGAAAGTGAAGTGGACATGGGGGTGTTTCAGCTGTCCTCTCTGGTGCTGGAGTGACAGACGTGTTAAAGAGCTGCTGCATTGCCTATTGTTGGTCTTGTTTCGTCCTTCAGACGAGAAGTCTGTAAACTTATGAAGTCAGAACTTGAGTTGACTGTCATTTAGTGATGGTGGTAATCATTATTAATGACCCCTGTGGATCTGCGAGCTTATCACTCAGTGATGTGAAGGGAGCGGTTATTCTTCTTTAAAAATATGGGCGATAAAAGATACAACAATAACCCTAGTTAGATGGCTATATTTTAATATTTAAATTTTTTATTTGCTATGTATGGATATTTTTCCTACACCTTTTTTCAACCATGTGTGTGTCTTGTACTTGAGGAAGCCAGATGAGGACATTGGATGGCTGTGAGACATGATGGCTGTATTTTATCCCACCCTCCTGGTGTTTTAAAATATCTCCCCTTTAAGTGAAAGAGATAACTTTAAAAAAAGATTTCATTTATTTATTTATATGAGTACACTGTAGCTGTCTTCAGACACACCAGAAGAGGACATCAGATCCCATGACAGATGGTTGTGAGCTACCTTGTGGTTGCTGGGAATTGAACTCCGGACCTCTGAAAGAGCAGATAGTGCTCTTAACTACTGAGCCATCTCCCCAGCCCAAAAGAGATAACTTCAACAAGCTAAGTTTTGTGCACAGCTGGAAAAGTTATATTCCATTTACTTTAAGAAGATGATTAAGAGATTCCTTGTCGTAGGTCAGTCACATTCTATAAAAGAGAAATACACCCGAAAAGATATTTTATATCATACCTGACGTTATAAAGTGGGCTGTTTATGTGCCTTTGTATGTGTGTGTCTCTTACTGGCCTGGATGAAATTCACAAAGTAGGCTAGGTTGCTCTTCCAGAGGTCCTGAGTTCAGTTCCCAGCAACCACATGGCAGCTCACAACCATCTGTCATGGAATCTGATGTCCTCTTCTGGTGTGTCTGAAGACATGTAACAGCACTGGAATTGTAAGCACACATTACTACACTAGTAATTTTTTAAAATGCCACATTTTTATAAATGTTTGAGAATTTTCTACATGCACACAGTGTTTGATCATACTCCCTCTCCACCCTTCCTATTAACTTCTCTCAGTTCCTGTATCTTCTCAGCCGTGTTGACTTCATCTACTTGAGCTCTCCCTGTGCTCACGCTCATGACCTGGGTTTTATATGGACGTTCTAGGAATCAAAACTTAGGTCTTCCTGCTCACAAGGCAGCTGCTTACCTACTGAGCCAACTCAGGTTTTTAACTCTCACATGTTAGCAATATTTTCTGTTACTGAGGTGAGGAAGTTAGTAGGTATCTTAAGTAATATCCCAACTTGGGTAGACTGCTATCTGTAGAACTAGATACTCCTCACAAGTTCTTAAAATATCTAAGTGTGCTCACTGTTTACCACTGCATGCTAGGGGGTTGCTTCAGCCAGTGTTTTCCTTCCGGCAAAGCCATCCTCCTTGACTGTATGTTAATCAGTAAACCATAGTGATCTCAGATTAATTTCCTTCTGCTTCTGATTTCCCTGGCATTTTGATTCACCTAAATTTATCATCTCGTGGAGGTCTTTAAAGAATATTCTCATGTCATACTTATTCTTAATATCCTTTAGACAGAATCCCTGCTGTCTGAAATGTAGAAAGCCTAGACAAGCCATTTGTACCTTGCTGACACAATTTTCCAGATTTCTTTCTACATTATTCCAGCCATTCACCTTACTTCATCAAAAATTAAGTATTAAAGCAATTAGTTGCCTTAGTTTCCAACGGCTCTCTCTTCTCAACAAACATTATTTTAAGCAAATCCCATGTATTTCTAGTTGTTTTCTATTATACATGGCAAAGATGTTATTATTTTGAGAAGAACCCTACAGGCTCTTTCAGAACCAATCTTTTGGCTTGTGGGTGACATCAGAAAACTGATATGTCTTCTCTGCTGGTGGGGGAAAACATAATCCTATTGTCTGGAATAATATGGAAAGAATCGTAAAACATTAATCTTCAGGTAAGGCATAATTTACCTTTTAATTGAGCTCAAGGCTCGATTATATATTTGGAGAAAGATTGCTTGGTATAAAGACTTTGTTTTGTCTTTTTTAGGGCATTGGCCCTAAACTGTGATGCTCCATTGGATGATAAAATTGGGGCAGAGTCTCGGAATTGGAGAGCTGGTAAGCCCGTCAGAGTGATACGCAGTTTTAAAGGGAGGAAGATCAGCAAATATGCTCCAGAAGAAGGCAACAGATATGATGGCATTTATAAGGTGCTCTATCTGATGACATCTCCTTGGTCATTCTGGGGCTTTTAAGACAAGGTTATCACCGGGAACTACTCTGTGTGGGCTAGAGAAAAGTTCTGCTAATTTGTTGGCATTTCTACTTTTTCTGTAAATGTAAAAAATAAATGAGCTAAACTTTTAATTTCAATATTTTGGGGGGAAAGGGGCTTTGAAATTCCTAAGGCAGAGTTATATGTAATTTGGATGCAGGTGGTTTCCCTTTTGCTTGTTTTGTTTAGCACTGATAGGGCTCTAACCCATGGCTTGTACTAGTCAGGCCAGCATTCCACCTTAATCCCAAGGTCTCTCTTAAAGTACATAGTCTATGTGATAAAACTATGTGACTAATTTGATCATTATATATCTTGGCTACTACATATCTTTTAAAAATGCTTTTAATGTTAATAATTACAATAGAGTTTTTCAAGACAGAATACATATAATATTAAAAATGGGATTTGTATCCTTGGATAAAAAATAAGCAAATCATCTACCACCAATTTTTTTATCTAATTTGCAAAATAAAATTTGTTTATTTGTTGCTATGTTAAATTTTTTAAAGATTTATTTACTTATTATATATTAAGTACACTGTAGCTGTCTTCAGGCGCACCAGAAGAGGGCATCAGATCTCATTACAGATGGTTGTGAGCCACCATGTGGTGCTGGGATTTGAACTCAGGACCTCTGTAAGAACAGTTGGTTCTCTTAACCACTGAGTCATCTCTCTAGCCCTGCTATGTTAAATTTATATATTCTTATATAAGAGCTATCTTAATAGGAATTAAGCTCATAACAATGTTAATAATATTCTTAATTAATTTACCTTTTTTTTACAGCAAATCAAATATTTTGGAGGTTGCATTTAATTATGGCAGATTTATTTATGTTTGGTTATTATGATATTAGGTAGTGAAATACTGGCCAGAGATTTCATCCAGCCATGGCTTCTTGGTTTGGCGTTACCTTTTAAGAAGAGATGATGTTGAGCCTGCTCCTTGGACCTCAGAAGGAATCGAACGATCAAGGAGACTGTGTCTGCGATTGCAGGTTAGATCCCTTTGGTCTGTACTGCTCATGTGTTATAGGAATGTACAACCCTCTCCATGCCTTATATACAGTAACTGGCCAGCAGACAGACAGTGATAAAGAGTATACAAGGATGCAGAAAGAAACCAGACAAAGGGTGGTTTCCTGTGTATCATGCTGCAAAAAGCTGGACTTGTCAGTGAAAAGCAAAATGTTTTTAATTCTGTGTGGAACTTGGAGGAATTTTGGTAGGTGGAGTGGTGGCTTCTAGAGTAGTGCTAATATGCTACTGTCCCCATCAGTTCTTCCAGAGACGCCGGTCAGCATTGTCCTTTAACTTGGCTATGTTCTGCATAGGGGGTCTGAATTGTGCTAGTGTCTGACCACTCATGCAGGGGAATGTGCACCTGTGCACCTCTGAGTGGTTTCCTTTTCTTTTTCTTTCTTTCTTTTTTTTTTTAAGATTATTTTATTTATATGAGTACATTGTAGCTGTTTCCAGATACATCAGAAGAGGTCATTGGTCCCCATTACAGATGGTTGTGAGCTGCCATGTGGTTCCTGGGATTTGAACTCAGGACCTCTGTAAGAGCTCTTAACTGCTGAGCCATTTCTCCAGCCCTGTTTTTCTTGTCTTCAAACCCCTAGAAATGGTTGTCTAAATGAGATTCATCATTTGGAAATGAGCAGAAGCATAAAAGTATATCTACTCTTACGGATTAATAGTAATGTGTTGAGGCCAGAAATGTGTGGAGCTTTCAACTTGAGCATCCCTCTGTAATAGCTATCAGTAATGGTTAAGAGGTAGAATGTATCCCCTTAAATCTAACTTTTAGGTGATGGAAAATTAAGTTCCATTTAGTTTTTTAAAAATCTTTTTCCATCCCATAATTTTGGGGAATGAGAAATTTGGCAGTTTTTTGTTTTGAGATTTGAGCTAACAAATTTCATCTTGTCTATTTGAATACCAGTTCCTGTGTTCTATATTTGACTATCATGCCTAGTTTCTCTTAAAATTTTTAAGCCACCAACAAAGCATATGAAGATTTTTTTTCTCTTAGATCTGAAACTGAAATAATCAAATTGTAAAGTGGGGCATTGTAACATTTGGGATTTAAGGCTTTAAGTAGAATTTGTAACAGTTACAGTTAAGGGTATAAGGCTTTAAGTAGAATTTAGATTTCAATTCTCTTTTGCCCTTTTTAATTCTGAAAATGTCTATTTGCTTTATGTAAATTAAGTGTGGAGAAAGCATAAATAGCCCTCCCTTCTCTTCTAAACTTTCCTCTGGAAATAGAACTGCTCACTCTGTGAAATTTAAGTCAGCACTATCTCTTTTCCCCCAACAGTATCCAGCAGGCTACCCCTCAGATAAGGAAGGGAAGAAGACCAAGGGGCAGTCAAAGAAGCAGTCTGGTGAAGGCACCAAGAGGCCAGCTTCAAATGGCAAGTAGCAACTGTGGGGCATCTATACTGATAATACATTTGATGAAGAGTATTAGAGAATAAATTGAGAAGTTCATAAGCAATTAGAGTAGAAGGATTTTGTTGGGCAGGGGGCAGTGTTTGTCTTTTTAATAAAGTCAGAGCCATATAAACAGCAACTATAGTATCTATCTTAGTTAGGGTTTTACTGCTGTGACCAAGGCAACTCTTAAAAGGACAACGTTTAATTGTGGCTGGCTTACAGGTTCAGAGGTTCAGTCCATTATCATCAAGGTGGGAACATGGCAGCATCCAGGCAGGCATGGTGCAGGAGGAGCTGGGAATTCTACATCTTCATCTGCAGACTACTAGGAAAATACTGGCTTCCAGGCAGCTAGGATGAGGGTCCAAGAGCCCACACCCACAGTGGCACACCTACTCCAACAAGGCCACACCTACTAATCTAACTTCCCTGAGTCAAGCATATTCAGAATGTCACAGTATCCTAGACTCAAGGGGAAGCAGCTTCATGTGGGCATCTTTCTTTTGAATATTACTGGCACCAGTGAACCTTTGTGCGGTTCCTAAGTACTGTGATGGTCCACTGATGTATTTTATAAATTAACCTAGATGAGTCTCCAAGTGACTCCAAAGTGTTGAAGACATCAGATTCGACAGAAGCAGTAGAGGCTTTCCAGCTCACGCCTCAGCAGCAACGGCTGATCAGAGAAGACAGTCAGAACCAGAAGCTGTGGGATGAAGTGCTCGCATCTCTTGTAGAAGGACCGGTATGTAATATTTTCTCAGATGATGCTATTCTGATCGTACAAATGGAAACAATGATTTTCACAAGTCCAAACTTTATTCTGTGCAGCTTTAAACCTATCTCCTTGACCTTTCAGAATAGGAGTCAATGATTTAAACAGCTACAAGTTTGTTTTAAACTTCTTAGATGTTGATTTTAATCCTAAACTAACTAACTTACACTTAAGCACTCATTTTAGGGAGAATTTCAATTGTAAAACTCAGTCACCTGAATCTAAAACTCAGCAGAAAGGTTTTGTTAGATTATAGTTAAGAGATGAGACAACCTGACTGTAAGTTTTAAATAGTCTGTATGATTTCCAAAACTTGTAACTTCTGCCTTGAAGTAAAATAAGCCAGTCTTCATCTATTTTAAATATTTGACATTGAGATTGGAGAGATTGCTCTGTAGTTTAGAGCCTCTAGTACTCGAGCAGAAGACCTAAGTTCGATTCCTAGCACCCAGTTTGGGCAGCCCACAACTACCTGTAATTCCATCTCTGAGGGACCCCCATCACATCTGCTCAGACACCCCACTTTATACACACATACAAATATACACGATTTTAGTTTTTAAAGTTGTTTTTCTCTCTTTAACTTGTTGATTTTGTAATCATTGAATGTTAAAGGAAAGCTGGGCCTCGTGGCACATACCTTTAGAGGAGAGGCCTCCCTGAGTTTGAGAACAGTCTGCTGTTGCAGTAACATTAAATGGGTGGCTTGTCTCTTTATCGGCCCCCACGGCTCTCACTCCGAGGATGCACAGACTCTGTCACTTGGTCCACAAGCCGCCCTCTCCTGGAGATTCCTTTCCAAGGCGGCTCACTCCGCTGCCCTGTTGTTTCTGTCCTGGGTGGATACGACTGCCTTGGCGTGCCTCTCTGCCCCACTGCCCAGCACAGACATTACTCCAAAGCCCAATTGCTTTTCATGGTAGGTTTATATATTAAATTCTCAATCTACAAACCCTCTACACAATAAGATTATATCCAGTGGACAAAGATACCAACTGCCCTTCTATATGAGATAAAGGACCTATAGAATCCCTTAAAATATTCATATCTTCCTATTGTCAGTTAAGTTCATCTGGGTTCAGATAACCCTTCTCCAGTTCCACCTTCATTTCTCCTCCCAATCAGTGCTCCTCTTTTGTTTTCTTACCTCTTCCCCACCTACCTCTCCACTGTCCAATCATGTATCACCCTAACATCAATCCACAGTCTGCTCTACAACCTCCTGAGTTCCAGGACAGCTGGGACTACATAGAGGGACCTGGTTTGATAAGGAAAGGAGTAGGATGGCGATGGTGGTGGAGGAAGAGAATGGTGCTGTTGGTGATTGTGCTTTTGTTGTTAATGTGTGAATTTCATGTTAAGTTTTACTCACCAAATGAAAAATCTTCAAATGAGAAGTTTTTGTTAGTTTATTTATTAGTTATTTACAGTGCTGAGCAAATGGTATACCACTGAACCATAACCTTCCTTGCTCTGTGTGTGTGTGTGTGTGTGTGTGTGTGTGTGTGTGCGCGCGCATGTTTGTTCCTGAGTACACAGCAACACCTCTGGCCTTCTGGGAGTTGGTTCTCTCTTTGAGTCTCTCAAGTTGTTAGTTCCTTCTCCACTGAGCCATCTCATTGCCCCCAACTCCCTCCAACCTCACTTCTTGAGGTAAAAAATATATGCTCATGGTAGCCCATTCCTGTCATCCCAGAGCTTAAGAGGCGAAGCTGCGAGTATGCAAACCTGAGATTAGTTTGAGCCCTGACCTGTGTCAGGAAAGACACTCCCCTCTCTTAAAGCACAACACCCAAAATAAAATAAGAGCAAACAAGATAAAGTAGTTATTAGCACTAGACTGAAAAGTGTTGGGAGACTTCGATGAAATATCCTTAGTTTCTTTCACTTAGTTTGTTTCCCTTAGTCACTACTTGATTTTCTTAATAGAGAACATCTTACGTGTGACTAAGACAGATTTTCTGTCATTTAGAATTCATTAGTATATTTTGAGCTGTTAATCTTTTCTTTACTCCTGTTGGGCACCACTATAGAATTTTCTGAAGAAATTGGAACAGTCTTTTATGTGTGTGTGCTGCCAAGAACTAGTTTACCAGCCTGTCACAACAGAATGCTTTCACAACGTCTGTAAGGTAAGTTCAGATCCACATTCCCTTGCTAGGTCTTATAGAACAGTGGGTGCCCTCTTTCTTAAGCATACAATCAACCATTTTTCCCCCTGAATGTTATGTATAGGCACTTTTCTTGTTAGAAAACTTTTTATAAGATAACCAGAGTGTGAAATTGCATAGTAGTAGTTCTCATACATACAGTTGCGGTTTTCTGCTGCCCTTGGGAGGGAAGGAGGACTGAGGTGAATAAGCCACAGCATCATTGCTGTTCTCTCTGTGGTAGCGAGCATGTGTTTTACACGCTGTCCTGCAACCTGAAAGACTTACATGCACTTAATATTACTGAGTCAGGATGCTCAAGTAAATTGAGTGTTGTGTGGCTGCAGTGAAGAGGAAAATGGAGCTTTAGCTGAACCAGAGGAAGAAGCTTCCTGTACCAAGTGTGGGTGTGTGTACTCATCTAACTTTACACCTTGGTCTCCTCTGAAGTGGGTACATCTTCTATGTACGTTAAGTGATCATTCCTGACCATTTAAATTTAGTATACGTGAACATACTTCAGTCATTTACCTAAAGGCTCACAGTATTTGTTAGTAAAGCTGTACTTGTAGACAGTTTAGTACAGAATCAGGCCCTCATGACTGTTCACCCTAGACCTTTCTCTTGTAAACAGTAGTGTCTAATTTTTATTAAGAACATAACTTGTTGAGTAATCTTTCCATATAATTGAAGTTGTTTTTCTCCTTCTTTCCTGTTTTCTCCTGCCTCCCTTTCTCTGCCCCCTCCCCTTGTATGTTTTTTGTTTGTTTTTACCTTAGGATTGCTTACAGCGTTCCTTTAAGGCCCAGGTTTTCTCCTGCCCTGCTTGCCGGCATGATCTGGGGCAGAATTACGTCATGATTCTAAATGAGACCCTCCAAACTGTACTTGACCTTTTCTTCCCTGGCTACAGCAAAGGCCGGTGATCTGCGTGCTTCTGTGTTGTTCCTGCTGGAGTTTTGGACAATAACAAGTCTAAAACTGAGTGGGGAGGGGTAAAGGAATGCTGGGCCATGTCTGTCGGTGGGAAGCAGCAGCATCTTTCCCACAGCCATCCTCCTGCGTGTGTAGTAAGAGGCCCGTTCTCAACTGTCTTTTAGATAGCAAAGGGTAGTTCTTCAGTAACAACTCACTTTCATGAATGAAGAGTTAGGGCCTCCACTGTAGTTGATTTTACCCAATTTATGATTTATTTTGCAACTACCTCAGGAGAGAAAAGATTTATGGGGACTTTAAAAATCATTGACCTATTAGTTAAATGAAATTTTAGCTACACACTGCCTCCCAAGTATTAGTTGTGCCTGTTCCTTGTGCTTTGCTTTTCCAGGAAAGAAGGCAGATGAGATTGCTGGGATGAGTGCAGCTTCTGTAATATGCATACTACATTTTTAATGTCTATTTCCACCACAGTGCGTGTTTTGCAAGAACAGGTCCATTTTTAACTCATTTGTAATCTACATTGTGATTTTTTTTTCTGATGCTTTATGCAAATTGACTACTAATGACTAAAGAGAACAATATGGATGCATTGTTGCTGCGTCAGTGTAGTGTGGTGTGGTCTTGCAGTGACAGAGGTATCTGAAATGCTCCTGAAAAGCCGCTGTCCTCATCTGGCACGCAGTAATTCTAGTGATCTCCATCTGCAGGTTCGGAGGGCTGTGCTGGCTTTTGAGATTTAAATTGCTTCACATTGTGATCCTACATTTTATATTCACTATATTCCTTAAGAGTATACCTTAATAAATATTTTATGATCAGAAAATGATGTATTCAGCTTTACTTATTTACATTCTTCTGACTTCTGTGGGTTTTTGTAAATTTTGGTTTTCATTGTGTCTTATTGAAACATTTTTATTCTGATTTCCATTCTGACACAGTAAGGACACATTTCACCTTTGGCTTAATTATAAATAAGGATATTATTCAAAAAGACACGACATTCTTGCACACTGTATGCATGCTCTGTGCATGCATGCAGAAACCCAGAGACCAGAAAAGACCATCAGAGGCCCTGGAACTAAAGGAGCAGGTGGTCATGTGCCACCGTCGTGAGGGCTGGGGACAGACGGCAAGTGCTCCAGCCTGCTGAGCCTCCATCCTGCTAGGTGCGGCCTTTATCTCAGTTGAGAGTATTTCAGAAAGTGGGCCAAATACACACATGAGCACACATGTGTTGAAGGAAATGCTGGAGGCACAACACTGAACAAAATTCAGCCTCTGAAGACCTAGTGTTCCAGAAAGTGTGAGGAAAAGGAGAGAAAAGGAAGTCTTACCCAGAAAAGGGCATTGATACAATCAGTGACAGAATGTAGCTTCTGGCCAGGTATGGGATCAGTGTCCCCTTCTAGGTATAAAGTCTTCTTGACAACAGTTTGTTGTCATCCTTGTGTTGCTCTACAGGGCACTGGACCAGATAATGGACCAGGGATGTTTCCAAGACATATGGGTTTCATTATGAGCCAGAGTCCTTGTATCCCATCTTTTCTGGAAGGGCCTGGAGCCCAGGGCATGAGGACAGAGATCCTAGTGCATAGGACACACAGGCAGGCACTGGCCTTTCTCAAAGTCCTAGTCTAAAACTGTTCAAAGGCACATCTACACAGCTTTGTACTTAATGCAACTCCATTGTTCAGCTAAGGATGGCTCCAGGACTATACTTCAGGATGTGTGTTTGGCCAGAATAAGCAAAACTGTTTTTAGTAGCACATTCTACACAAAGCAAGGGGCTATCTTCAAGGCTGATTGGTTTTGCATATCACTTAAAAAGCTGTTTCCCACAGACATTGCAAGTTCCCATGCAGGCTGACTCAGGACCATGGTCCTTTACTCACATGATGTTCTAATTGAACACAGCATAGGAAGCCCTTAGTCTGCTGGGAATCCTGTGATCACTGAGATAGCGTCGTTTTCAGGACACTTAGTCTGAGGCAGAAAAACAGAAAACTGAATAATTAACTAAACTTGGTTTTTAAAATGAAGGAACAAACATTGGGGAAGTCAAAAAGAAGATGTTGCCCATTTCTCAGGGATGCAAGGAAGATTGTTATGAGGTGCTGAAATCTAGAGAGCAAACAGTGTTGAGGACACGGAGTGAGGGGCAGTACTCCAGGTGGAAAATCCCCACAGGCCAAAACCCAGAGGTGGGAGGGGACCAACAAGGTAAGCACATGGGAGGGGCTGAAGTCCAGGACATGCACTTACATCAGATCTGCAGGCCGGGAGTCCAGGACATGCACTTACATCAGATCTCCAGCTGGAGAAAGGACCTTAGCAACCAGCTGCAAGCACTTTAAGGAAGCAGGACACTGCACTCAGATGCTGGCCTACATTTCCTGCTCTTCAGGCTTGCTGTTGCCATGGCAGCCTGGTCTCCTGTTTGGCTGTTAGGCTCTGGAGCTGGATTCAAATTCTTACCAAACCTGTGACCTCCGAAATCTCCACATATTTTGTGACAGGCACATAGTACCTGAGAAGTGGTCGATAGGAAACAAAAGCCAGGGACCCCATTACTTTGGTACTGTTATTAGGCCGAAACAAGTTGTTCTCTATGCATTTTATGTGACTGTATGGGCAGTGGTGGAGACTCTCACAAGAGCACACAGACCCGTTCGGGTAGCATGAAGCTTAGTGATTGCGTAATTGTTGGGATGACCCAACGCTTAGGAACTGTCAGGCAGTAAGATGGCAAGTGATTGCTACTTCAGAGGTGGGCTAGCTGCCCACCACAAACTCATCCTTTCCCTGTTACACTAAAAAAAAAAATACCTCTTGGGCAGCAGCATGCCCAAATAGAACCCTCCATATACATTTATAGCTAGGAGTGAGGGTCTTGCTAAAAAGCAAGCAGAAGTTATTAGGTGGAACTGTTTGGAAAGGGATTCAAGAGAAGATGGAATCTGCCTTTTGCTTTTATTCCCCCCTTTTCTTGACTAGCTGGCACAGAAGATGCTTGGACAAAGAGTGACCATTTTGAGGTAACAGGTGCACTACAAAAGATATAAGAGGGTATGATGAATTGCCTGGCCCTGGAAACCTGACTGACAAGGGAATGAAGAAAGGACAAATGCTGGGATCGGGTGGGCCATGCTTCTGATAAAGTGGGACCAACTGTCAATACCTGGAATTTCAGCAACTTTGTTATTTATGTTCAGTGTGAGGAGTTAGGTTATCTCAGTAGGAGATCTCTGTGTGTAGGTAACAATTTCAGGTTGCAGTCATGCAGACAAAGGAAATTGGAATTGCTAGGTTCTGCACCACACTACCAACATCTCAACATCTGCACAAGGACCAGCAACTCTGCCAGTTTCCTGAGTTTCACATGGGTAAGGCTTTGCCTGTTCCCATGAGTCTGAGGCACCGGTCCTTGTCAATATCATGTTTACTTGGAACCTCAACCCATCCTTTCCATGCTCTTTCAAGGCTTCTGCCTCTCCCCACAAAGGACCATCAGCCCTTGGTTTGTTAAGAAACTGCTATTTGAACTTTGATAAATTGAGATTATGTTATATATGGCCCATGGTTAAGAGGTCCAGAGTGGCCTTTTTGGTAAATAGGCTATACAGACTGTCCTTAGCCAGTCAAAAGCAAGGGTGACAATCAGTGTAAACTTAGCTGTCAGACTGAGTGTTCCCGCTACCCCTCAGCTCCCTGAGTCTTGTATGTTATGGGTGTAAAATCATATGGGAACACATTATTCAAACTCAGTTTTATTAGGACACTAATAAAAGCAGATAAAAAATCCACATAGTGAAAGGAAGACACTCAAATGCTGTGACAGATCAGGCACATTAGTGAGGAAGAATTCTTCAGTGTATACAAAATGTAAACATTTGCCCTGGGGTTCCCCAGAGGGCACAGTCCACAAGGACTTATTTGGAACAAAAAGAATGTCTATTGAATTCCCAGCATAGGCTCGGACCTCTGCAAATTCTTGAATTAAAAAGTTAAAATTGCTAGCGCACCCCAAATTTTCTACTCTGCAAACTAAATGGCTCCCAATTAAGGCAACAGGAACAGCAACTGCCCTGCCATCCAGAAGGCAGCCGCCACTCACGGTGCTAATTGTGTTTATACAGCATATAAAACGTGTATGAGCCACGTGAAGAAATATCCTTGCTTGTCAAATGCTCCACCAAGAGACATCAAGTCAGTCCTTTGAATTTAAGAGGAAGGACTAGGAAGAGGCCCTTTTCTGTTCAGAAAAGGGAGACTCGTAGACCTCCATGGGTGGGCAGGTACAGACTAGGTGCTGGTCTCCATAGATGTCATCGATCCGAGCAATGCTTGGCCAGAATTTGTTCTCTGGTTTCACAAAGGGCTGAAAAGAAAAAGATGGGTGTTTCAGGATGTTCTGAGTCCTTTGGGAGAAACTGAGATGTAGTGGTGTTTGGATGTTCCCACAGCCCAAGGCACCAGTAGCCCAACACATGCCAAAACCCACACTTGACAATTTCAACTTTGGAATCTTGTCTGTATGCCTCTGGGATTAGACAAGGCTTCCTCAATATAAGAATAAAATGGAAAGGCTAGAAGCTGGAGAGAACCTCCACCCCCTGCACGCACGCACGCGCGCGCACACACACACACACACACACCTGCCACAAATGGGAAACCTCAGGGGCTATATAACACCGTGGTTGGCAGAGCTCAGAGGACTTACCAGTGGAAATGCTGCTACCTCTCTAGAATACGGCCGATCCCAGTGGGAGGACGTGACACAGGTCAGGGAGTGTGGAGACATCTGGACAGAGAAATGGCAGCAGCCGGTCCAGTCAAAACAGCGTGCTGCATTCTCCCACATCTCATCCCAATGTCTAACTCTGCATATGTCTACACTGCGCACACAGTAACACCACAGGGAAGTTGTAGCATCATACTATGAGGGAAATTGTCCCTTTGCTGCAGTATTTTAAGCAAGGTTCTCGCCTTCTAGCATCTCCAAACACATACTGCACCTACCTCGGTGTCTCATAGCCACAAAGATGCAACTGTAGTTCACAGAGTAGTCTCAAGCCACCTCCTAGCTAATGTTTACTTTGAACCAGAAAGGTAGGATTCTAAAGTATGTATTTTGGAAAAGACAGGGGACATGCTGAATTTTCTCTACATGGGCCATAAGCACCGCTAAACTCCCAGGCTGAATCAAATACTCATTAAGTTGGTCTGATTGCTATGCCAACACAAGAATTGAGTGTATAGAGAGAGAGCTCATGAAGTAAGTAAACAAATGCTATTGCACAGAATGGTAAGAACTCACCAACTAGGGAGCCTCCTCTCTCCACTCCCTCCACAATCATTTGGGTACAGGTGGCATCTACAGCCCCTACAACCAATGTCCACCCAAGCAGCCAGCACTGCCATTCAAGAAGATAGAAACCTCTATGTTTCTCATAATTGTCTCATTCTGGGCAAGAATCTAATCATCACAGAGGGCTCAGGGAGGGTCGGCACACTCCCTAGATACCATTTTGAATTTTGTGGGATGTTTCATACCTTCAGGGGGTTGACCCTCGGGTCGATGCGGCCCTCCTCGATGTCAGCAATTTCTTGCCGGATGCTGATCATGGCATCACAGAATCTGTCCAGCTCTGCCTTGTCTTCTGACTCAGTGGGCTCAATCATGAGAGTCCCTGCCACAGGCCAGGACATGGTAGGGGCATGAAATCCTGCAAAGGGAGACCAGAGAAATCTGTATAATTCAAATATAATTAATAACTTGGCTTTTACAATCACTGTAAGGTATATATGTGTATTAGCAGGAATGCATGACAAAATTAGAGGGGAATTTCTGTTTCACTTCATGTTTTAGAATCTTTCTAGACTGAAGTTGACATGTAGCTTCAGACTATATGCTTAGCATCCCTGAGGCCTTAGATTCAAGCCATGGTGCCTCACAAGAAAGCAACAACCAAACAGAATGATGAAACAACCACCACCAAACAAACACAACACAACAATGAAACAACCACCACCAAACACAACACAACAATGAAACAACCACCACCAAACAAACACAACACAACAACAAAAGACCCAAAATGTTTATGATAGTGTGTTGTAATGATGAGAAACAGACGATCAAAATTTAGAAAAATCAAGCAAATCTCACTGTCCTCATCTGCCCCGCGAAGGACCCAGGTCTGGGCCACCATGTGTGAAATCTTTGCCTTCTCCTGAGCACAGTATAAACACCCCCAAAGTAAGCTTCTGTTTGTAAGATGAATTAAGAAACAAAAACATGAAAGATTTTTCTGGACAAAAGCAAACACAACTTCCCCTCTGTTGCCGCAGAGACCAGAGGTTGCTACGGTCTGGCAGACCTCATCATTCCCTGCTGCCCACCTCCATGCCGTAAGTGACTAGTTTTCCAACGTTATTTTAATAAAAGTTTACAAGTCCGTGGGTAATCTGAAAGCACTGTAGAAAGGTACCCACACACCCCCTATAGACTCTTCAATAACGCCACCCATGTTACTTTTTATTTTGTTTTTGTGATTTTAACATATGTGTGTATATTCGTGTTTGTGTATTGGGAGCCTTTGGGGAGTTAGCTCTCATTCCACCGTGTGGGTCCTAGGGATAGAACTCAGGTCACCAAGCTTGGCAGCACTTGCCATTGAGCCATGTTGCCAGCCCCAGGCTATTTTCTATGTAGTTCAAAGAACACGGCAACTATCAGAACACTTTATTTTATAAACAGTTTAGAATGCCCATCAGTAACAAGAATTCAGTATTCAAGTATTTTGTAATAAACCTTAGAGTGATATACACAGGTTTTAGCTACACCATTTAATGGGCTTTAACAAAAGCATACACCTGTGTCACTTACCCAGCAAGGAGTTATTCTGGTCTTTAAACAAACTGATTTTCATTATTCATTAAGGTCTGTCCTCAATTGTTCCTTGTGTGAGCAAATTTTATTCATATTCTGCTTTGATGGCCCCCACACCTAGAACCACCCACACTTGGAATCATCCAGGTGCTCTTCTAGGAACTGATTCCTGGATCTTGACCCTATCTCAGGAAGGGAGGCACCCAGATACGGTTGGTTGTAAGCTAACACATGGGTTCTGCATGCTGGGAATGAAACCCAGGTCCTCTGCATAAACAGTCTTACACATCTTAATAGGAGGCCCACACATGACTTCCTGTGAACTATTGTGCAGAATTACACACAATAAATGAAGAATGCAAGAAAAACTGGTTATTAGTGAATTAAGAACCAGCTCCTCACTGTCCCTTCTTGGGGTCCCTGTCAGCTGACATCAACGTCCCTCCCTCCCTTCCTTCTGGCTCACCTGCTGACCAGAGGCTGAGTAATGACCACTTGTGACCAGGGCGTGCCATTCTTGGATATATTGTCTAGTCATGCACCAAAGTGCACGTGCCTATAGTAAATGGTCCATAGCCTATAGGATGGACTGTGTGAATGTCAAAAGTCACTTACCGTAATCCTGGAGCCTCTTGGCAACATCCACGGCCTCAATATTGGCAGACTTTTTGAAGGGTCGTGTGTCCAGAATAAACTCATGAGCCACATACCCTGTTCAACACAGTATCAGTTGAAGGTGAGTATTGGATTGGATGGTTGTTTCACTCCTATGAACAGTAAAGGTTTCAACTCTTTCCATCCGTCCATGGGGACCAAGGGGCTAAGCAAACCCATGTGGTTGGAGCTGGCAGTAAAGACTTGTTTACTCTAGCACACATGTCTGATCTTGGTTTACCACACACCTGTGAACCTGGCAGTGGATGAAGGCAGGTGTGGGGGGCAGAGGGGGACAGTTACTAGAACAATCAGCAGGAGATCTCTGAAATTTTTATCCTGAAGAACTAAAATCTACTTGAAACAGTTAAATGCAATCCTGATCTTCTTAGACAAGTTATTTCTAGAGGTAAAAATTCACTCTGGTGAGTTCAGCACCTTACCTTTCAAGGTTAAATGACTTCCTCCTGGGCATCAGTGAGTATGTGTCAATAAATATATACTCACAGTACACAGGCAGAATTTAATGTGATGCTTCAAAGGTTTTTGATATCAGGCTGCAGACCAAGAATTAGAAATAAGCACTGCCAGCCAGAATTAGTGGTACAGAGGCAGGATAGAAAGGGGAAGAAAGAGGGGGGTGAGGGGACACTGTCAGACACCATAGATTCATTGGGACTGAAATGTATGGGGTCAGCCCACTTCCATCTAGTTCCTAAACAGACTGCCTTCCTAAATCCTTCAGAACCTACCAAGACCCAACCATCAAGAATAAACTAGTGGTGGGGCTAGACAGGTGGTGGTGGCTAAGCAGTTAAGAGTATTTCCTGCTCTCCCGGAGGACCTGCGTTTGGTGCACAGCACTCATGCCCACATACAGCCACCAAGGATCGGTCACCCTCTTCTGGCCTCTGAGGGTACTGAATTCATGTGCAAAAGCCATGCCCAGATATTCACATATATTAATAATTAAAAAAATAATATGAATAAAATCTTTAAACCACTGAAAGCAAGAAAGCTTTAATAACCAATCAACATTCCTGGGAACTTCCCAAATTCTCTGGCCCGCCTGTTGATGTTTCCTTAGTTGGTTTTACCAGCCTAGGAAGATGAGCCAGTAAGTAGGTGAGAATATTTACTCTATGAAATATGAATACTCTAGTTCAGATCTGCAGCACCCATGTAAAATCTGGGCACAGCATTGTGTGCCTGGTGTGCCTGTATTCTCCAGGTGTGTGTGTGTGTGTGTGTGTGTGTGTGTGTGTGTGTGTGGTATATGTAGCAATCAAGAACTCACAGGCCAGCCAGCCTAGCTCAAACAGTGAGCTTTTGTAGCGGTGAAAAACACTGTCTCAAGGCAATAATGCAGAGAGCAACAAAGGAAGGACTCAGCCTCTGCTATGGCCTCCCTGTGCATGTGCAGGACTACCCACACACTCACCTGCACACAGCACACACATAAAGCACAGAAGCATGCACACCAAATTAAACCAAACCAAATAACCAGTTTTAGTAACTCAGCCAACAGAGAATACTGTTCCAATCCTTTAGCCCTCAAAGTGAACCGCAGCCTCTAAAGGCAGCCTGAGCCACTTTGCTAAACCTAAAGTGTGAGACTAAATATGTTAAAGCTGCCTAGTTTTAGGATATACTTTCTAACAGCGATGAGAAAGAAATTGGTTACGAACGAGAGTCTAGAAAAGTCTATGTCTAGGTGAGTAATCTCAGAAAAATGTGTCCAATGGCATAACCATTATAAGATTTGAGAAGGGAAAAAAAATTCACAAAAATCCTTTCTACTTTTAGGATTCTTACAGTCCAGTATCAGCCTCTGCCCTTTCTCCTCTGAGGGTCTGGCTGCTACCCTGGCACTACAACCCCAGTAGGAAGGTGGCTAGTGATGTTTACTGTTCTGCAGAGCATGCGGCTAGCCTGAGGCTGGAAATGTACGTCAGCAGGAGAGAGTCATTTGTTGGCAGGCCTAGGAGAGTCTTGCAAGTGGGGGTTCAGTGGCAACAGCTTCAAGTCCATCTAACCAGGTCAACCCAACACTGCTAAACCCAAGATTCCATCTGCAAAGGCACCACCACAGACGAAGGGTTTGGGAAGAGGTCCATTCCAAGAACAGAGGTTCAGATGTTATATTCTAAATGCATACACTCATCCAAAGAGCACCCCTCTCTCTAAGAGATAGTGTTATTTATATTTGGCGGCTATGGGAGGCCAGGGCCCAAGATGCCCTTTTCTGTTTACAGCTTTAAGGAGAGAGATGTACAAACCTGCTGGACATGTGGTAAACTGGGGCAAGCTAAGACAGCAGCTGTTTCCTCTAGCCCTAACCAGGACTGCAGCTAAGAGTGTGAAGGACACCAAGTCAGGGGAGCCTGAAACAGGAGGGGGTGGGAAGAGCCACTGGCGTGAAGGACTGAGGAGCAGCAGTGTCCTCTAAACACAGCATTGGCACCATGGGTTCACAGCAGCAGTGGATGCCTGCACAGACTCACAGAAGAGTGAGGTACTCAGCACTCAAGCTGATGAGTTACTGACAGTCCACGGCTTCCGGGGAGTCAGTTCTGAGGATGTGGCCCTGGTGGGGGACCCAGTAATATTGTATGGCACTATACCAATAACCTGGGTACCGATTCATTCAAGAATAGGGGGTGGGGGTGGGGGAAGGACCCGAAGCTGGGAGGAGGTAGGAAGGTCAGGATAGATTTGGGAGAGGAGTTGGGAGCAAGTATGATCCAAACACATTACATTTGCATGAGTGAAATTCTTAAGAGTTAACAAAAATATTAAAAAGGTGAGGAGGTGGAACAATAGGAAAACAACATGAAGTAGCCAGGCTTCTGAACAACAGGGTGTGATGGTCTGAATAAAAACAGGCTCTTAGGGAGTGACAGCATTAGGACTAGTGTCCTTGTTGAAGTAGGTGTGGCCTTGTTGGAGGAAATGTGACACTGGGGCTGGGCTTTGAGGTTTCAGTTGCTCAAGCCAGACCCAATGTCGCTCTCTTCCTGCTGCCTGCAGACCAGGATGTAGACCTCTCAGCTCCTTCTCCAGCACCATGTCTGCCTGCATGCTGCCATATTTTCCACCATGACTATAATAGACTAAATCTCCGAAACCATAAGCCAGCTCCAATTAGATGTTTTCCTTATTAAGAGTTGCTTTGGTCATGGTGTCCCTTCATAGCAATAGAAACCCTAACTCAGACAATGGGGTTGTGCTATGGAAGATAAAACTCTCCCGGCTCCTCTGGAGAGCAGATAGACTGGTGCCACTTCTGAGACATTCTCAAAGTGACTGCCTCAGAATAATACAAGTTAGCAATTTGTGTCAAGCTCCGGTGGGCAATCAAGGGGCCTTCTGGTTCTGTGGTAACCCTGAGACAAAAATAAAAGCCTCCCAGCATTTTCCTGGGAATGAGGTCTGGCACATCGTGCCCCAGGTCAGCATGTCCCAGCCAGCCTGTGTAGCCACTGCTCACTGTCAAAGGAAGGGCCACCTGAAAAGTTATTCAGGAACAGGAATCCAGCCCAACAGTTGGCTTGTCTAAGATGAGAGGCAGATAGAAACGTTAGTAAAATTATGCTGCCAAAGTCTACACACACACACACACACACACACACACACAGACACAGGAACCACCCTTCAGAACACTTGGAGAAACTAGCTCAAAAGATGAGGAGCCTGATAAGTTACTAAATTCCTTCTCTTACAAACCTACCATCAGTTCTGGGTATGGCAAGGGGCCAAGCCTGTAATCCCAGCACCAGAGAACGTTAAGACAGGTCACAAATTAAAAGTCTACTTGAGCTATGCACTGAGATACTATATCAAGAGAGAAAACGAACAAAAACAGAAACAAAAAACAAACCCAATACCCCACAAACAAAAGGGACCAACTGATCAATACCACTAACTCGTTAGTTTACCTAAAGTAACATATTCATTGTAACATAGTAAAATATTTCTCCAGCTGCTCTACCTGTCTTCTGCCTGTCTTACCCTTGTATGCTTTAAAAGCCCACTAGCCCAGGCAGCTTGGTTAATATTCAAATCTCGGAGAATCAGCTCACACTGGCAAGCCTGGAGCTCGTCAAAATGACTGCCTCATGGGCATCTGTAATTCCAGCGTCTGATTCAATGCTGGGTCTTCGAATAGTGCACTGTGATTATTGAAAACATTCCTATTGAGTCCCCAAAGCACAACAGTGCTGGGGCTCCAGGCCCCAAAATACGAAATTTGAAATTGTGTAACGTATGTGTTTAGAGGAGCAACATGAGTCAATGTTTGGTTTGACTAACTCTGGGACTGAGTAATAAAGTCTACAATCAGCAATCCATTTCAGTTTCGGATGAGAACTGCTACTTGCAATTTAATTTGGGGGTAAACTGTCAAAAACAAATGGAAATTCCATCCATCTTTCTGTACTCTTAAGTCCCACAGGATGGAGCAGGGCTCTATCCCAAAGCCACTACATAAATGCTAAGTGCATGGTGACATCTGGCCTTCTCTCGTGGGTGCCAACCAGCCCCATTCAACCTAAGCCACATTAATTCCTGCTTTTAAAACCTAAACTTTGCAATCAGCAAACACATTAAAAATTGCTGAATTGTGCAGCTTAAATGAGCAAATTATATGAGAACGTATGTTAATTCTATCTCAGTAATGATGCTCAAAGTAAAACTTAACATAAGACATTAATGGCTGGGACGGCACGTCCTTAGAATACATACCCAGCAAGAATGAAGCCCAGACTAAAAACCAATTACTGCCACCAATAATTAACTAAAGAAATCAAAGAAAAGCTTAGTAGTATAAATGGGAACAAGATGTCTTCCAGTCATGCAATTGTTTTTTTGGTTTTTTTTTGTTTTTTTAAACTTCTGTTGTTTGTCTATTCTTCTCTCTTCTTGGTGTGGTGGACGCTCTCAATGACACTACCATAGAATACTTGGCACAGTGTCTTTGGGAAAACAATTGAAGAAACACATATATAAAGCTCAAAGCCTCCATACATACCCTATTTTATAAGTCACCTAAAGAAATAGTCAGGGGCTGGGGAGATGGCTCAGTGGTTAAAAGCACTGACTGCTCTTCCAGAGGTCCTGAGTTCAATTCCCAGCAACCACATGGTGGCTCACAACCATCTGTAATGGGATCTGATGCCCTCTTCTGGTGTGTCTGAAGAGAGCTTCAGTGTACTGAAAATAAATGAATAAATCTTCTTTTTTTAAAAAAAAAGTTAAAAAGAAATAGAAATATTTCTTAGAACAAAACACACTACTGGAGGGTTGTTCTTGTAGCAATGCAAACATCTGGGGATTTAACTACAGACTCCCAGAGCAGCCACACTATTGAGTAACGTGGGGAAAAGCTCACAGAAATGGGATGGATAGTATTTGTGGAGCTGTGGGGAAAATTAGAAAAAAAAGACATTAGATACCAGTGCATACATGCGTGCTTGTGAGAGAGAGAAGAGGGAGGGAGAGGGTGATGTTTAGAGACTGAGCAACCACAGAAAAAGACATTGGTGGTGTTTGTGTGTTAGAGGGGGTGGGGCGGAGAGGATCCAGGTAACCACAGAAAAAGACATTGGGTGGTGGGGTAGGAGTAACTAGGGGGACAGGGGCTTGCTGGTCAGCCAACCTAGCTGATAGCTGAAATGGTGGGCTTTCAGGTTCAGTGAGAGACCCTGTCTCAAAGAAAAAAAAAAAAAAAAAGAAATAGAACTATTAAAGAGCTATTAAAGAAGGCATTCCTGTGTCAACCTCTGGCTTCCACAGGTATCAATAAGGGTGAGCACGCCCCTTCCTGTACATACCCTCCCACACAGATGCAAAGAAACTCCCAACCCCCATCTGTGATGTTTGCTTAATTGTCCAAGAAAGGGAATGCAGAAAATATTCAGTGTTAGCTTTATCTGGCTGACAGATGCAAGTATCATTTAGATTTTCCCTCTCGTGTTTTGTTTTTTATTTCCCCACATTTCTGAATTGAACAATATACATCATTTATATAACCAGACAACATAAATATTCAAGCCACTCATTAAAGCAAATACACATCAGGCTAGATTTCACAGTACAGGAGCTATATCTGAATTCATTAGTAACTGCAGAAGCACTCTGCTGTGCTGCTTGGAGACGGTATTCCTCACAACCTTCTCTGCTCTCTGGAGAGCATCCTCCCCAGGGCTACTGGTTATTTACTTCTTTTTATTTCCAAACTCACAAAGTACTCCTTTGCATCCATATTTATAAGATCAACAGAACAGCCTTTAAATTAAGGACTATAAACAATGTAGATGCAGGGTCTGCCCAGGCAGGAGGAACTGAGAGCCCAAGCAGGGACCACTGATCATCCTTCTTACCGCTACCATCTACCAAGGCTTTGCTCATTCCTCAATGTTCTATCCTTGTTTCTCACTCCAGTAGCCAGGTATCTAAGTGTCTACCTGGTGCCTTTTTATTCTTATGCACATTTACATGCTCAGTGTGGGGTGTGTGTGTGTGTGTGTGTGTGTGTGTGTGTGTGTGTGTGTGTGGATGTGCATGCACGCATATGCTATATCTATCCAGGTGCCCTTGGAGGACAAAAGAGGGTATTGGATCCCCTAAAACTGGAATCACCGGTGGTTGTGAGCTGCCTAATATGGGTGCTGGGAGCCTATCTCAGGTCCTCTGGAATAGCAATGACAAAGCTAAGCCATCTTTCTAGCCCCTCTCTGTCTCTTACTTCCATTACATCCTATCACTTCGGGGTTGACTCTTTCTCCTACCCATTAGTATCTCCAATGCAGGCCTAAATGCTTACCTAACACACTGCACTAAGGAGAAACTATGCCCAGCTGATTAGACATCTAAGAACCTATCCATTTCACCACCTTGACAATTCTCAGCCTTTTAATGAATCTAATCACATCATTCCTCAAACTGGGAAACCTTTAATGACTATAACTGGCTCAAGAGTTAAGTCTAGATTCTTCCAAGACCTTGAAGGTACCAAGCTGTGTCTTCAACCTCATCTCACTGGCCGTCTCTCTTCCTACCCCACTTCAAGCAACCCTTCCGGCAACTGCTCCTTACCAGGCTGGTTCCTGTGTGTGACCGCTCACATGAAATAACTGCTGCCTTTGTCAAACTACCCCACTGCAACTCTGCCTGTTCTAAGGGGTACCACTATTTGAGACAACTCTACAACACACAGTGTATGAACGGTTTGTGGTGCTTATGTGAACACGTGTAGATCCCTTGCTGTGTAGAGTAAGTTGACTATATTTCCAAAAATTCTATACTCCCATTTGCACATTCTAAGAAATTACAGCATCCCTCTCACCTTTCAAAATCCCATCTACATCTAGCATGGTTTCTATATAGGAACCCCTCACCTGCAGAGACAGACAGAGGCAGACAGAGACAGACGGAGACAGAGAGGGACAGAAAGAGAGAAGAAAAGAATCGGTACTTGCCTCTTGCACCTCTGAAGAGGACTCTGTAGTGTTTCTCTAGTCGTTTGGCCATGTAGTTGGCATTTAGAATGGCGATCTCGGTGGCCTCTTTGAGACCCTTTCCCCCCATCATCTGCAACAGAGAAAAAGCCATTGAGTGGGAGAGGTAAAAGTCAAGAAACTAAGAGATGCCCCGGATCAATTTGTTCAAATGAGTTCACCAGCTCAGCATCGCTGCAGATTAAAACTGAATGGGAAACAAGAAAGGAGATCTGACAAATCTCCACGCTTGGGGACTGTTTTACTTTAAGTGCTAATTTCCTTGTTTTTCTGTTTGGTGGTGATGGGGGGTTGGCATCACAGCAACAAAGCCCAAAGCAGGCCTGCTACTGCTCCCTAATGAGATAAAAGATCTCTTCGTGGAAATGTAACATTTTTCATTTACTGTGAATTTGAGACATAAAGAATCTGATGAGATCTTGGCCAAAGTCCATCTGATCAGTTAGTTCTGTGTGGTTTGTCTTTCCATTGTCCACCACGAGGAATGTAAACATTATTCATGTCCAGGCACCAACTGCCAGCTTCAGTCTTTCCTATTCTGTGTGAGTCCTTGCCATCATACTGGGTACAGGACAAGAAGAGCAAAGGGTCTAAAAAAATCATGTTACATCAATGTTCAAGGCTGAGGGACCACACATCCCAGTGCACAACTGACTAAAACACAGGTACAAAGTTCAAAGTGAAGAGAGAACAATGTGGCCCCGGGCGAGTCAGAGTAGACTTCCGAAACAGAACCTTGAGAAGGAGCAAAGGACGGGAGGTTGGATTTGTAGGGAGGGGGGCTGCCCAGTGAGAGGACTGACAAAAGCCCACAGTGGGAAAGGCACCTGACTGTCATCTGGGGGTTACCACAGCAACATGGATTAGGATCTCACATCCTAAGTCTTTGCTTTGACAGGGACATGGTCTAGCCAACTTCCTACATGTCGGAGTCACAGAGCACCGCTCTCTAAATGCTCATGGCTCTAAGCACAAGGCCACATCAATTGGGTTTTATTCTCAGTGGGGTGGGGCCAACCAGGCAGTGAAGGTAGTACGAAGCCAGGAGGGATTCTGGGGCTTCAGGAAGAGAATCTCCTTACTGAGGATCCACAGTGGAGTGCAGAGTGTAAGGTAGACGCTCCACCCAGTGTCTACGGGAGAAGTAAGTCTGAAATAAAATAAGGCTCAAATAAACATTACTTGTTTAGCTTCAAAAGTCATACTCTGCTTGATGTTCTGGGCATATGGCCAAAGTAGCCTGAGGGGTTTGCTTTCTATATGTAAGAAGCCACTTCCAGCCCAAATATGTTTTTACAAATAGTCCAGTTTTACAGGATCCATGGCTCAAAGGGAACCGGGGATTTGGTTGTTTGCAAAGGAGACAATTTCATTCTCGTTGGGTTTGTTTCTCTAATTCGCAAATGGCTTGCATAACACTTCAAAGGCAGCTTCAAGGCTCCAGGGTAGAGAACAGTGGCCTTTGCTTCCAATAAACTTTTCATTAAAAAAATCACAAATGAAACTGAGCAAACTTGGAGATGTGATGTGGGAAAGCCAGGACTTGGAAGACAGAGGCAGCTAGGAGTCAAAGGTTCCCGTCTCAAAAACAAAAACAAACCCAAAAGGGGGAAAAAATAAAAATAAAAAAAGAAGTACAGGGACTGGAGAAATGGGTTAGTAGTTAAGAACACTGGCTGCTCTTCCAATAGACCCATTCCAGGACCCATACGGTGACTAATACCTATCTGGGTAATTCCAATCCCTGGCAATCTGATACCCCCAACAGGCACTGTATAGACACAGTATAAGGACACACATGCAGACAAAACGCATACACTAAACAAAATCTCAAAATACTATGTAAAAAAGAATCATAAATAGCCACATGACCATCCACGCCCATAGTCCCACACATAGGAGGCTGATACAAGAGAATCACAAGCTTGTATCCAGTCTGGAATATATAAGGAGACAGTGTCTCAAAATAGAAAATATACTTTCAAAAGAGAATCATAAATGTCATCACATTCAAACAGAACCAGCCCACAGTTACCCAGCACAATTTATAGAGCTGGGTTGGGGTTTGTCTCACCAGAGGCCATTGCTTTGAAAAAGCTGCTCTGATTGGCAACCTGGCCAGAGTGCCCATTCACAGATTTGATGGTCTAGGAGGTGGTCAGACCAGTCTGAACCAGAACTGCATCAGATCAATTCTGGTTTGAATGTTTCTTTGAAGAAGGACAAGGGGGGATAAGCCTGTTCTCGGACAAAACTCAATTACCCCTAAAAATCACAGTCCCCCAAGTCCTGAGTGTGGGGCTTCTAAAAACACCCCCAATTCCCATTACATCTCATTTGATCCTCCAAGCTGCCAAGAAAGGCACCCTATCTTGTCCCCCAGGATCTCAGCAGTGTCATAATGGCCATGTGCAGTGATTTTCACTTAGTAGAGCTGTCTGTTCCCAACAGGAAACCAAATGACGCAGCCAGAACATTCACATGACTCATGGAACTTAATCGTGTCTGGAAAAATGCAAAGCCATCATGACAACCGAAAGGAACATATGAGACAGTTCTGGGTGGCCTTCTAGAAGATTTTCTTCACCCCAGCATTGGCCGGAATCCCGGCCCTCAACAGTGTCCCCCGACACCCATCTCAAATCACAGATTTCACTTTTAGCCCCTTTGAGAAAGTGAGTCCCACCCCTCCACAGTAACACATGCTATTAAGCTCACCTTAATATAAGCCCAGGAAATGGGCAAGATGGAGCTGGAGCCCCACGGGGCCGCACTGACAGTCCCCACAGGCCAGGTGTCCTCATTTGGGTTTATGCAAACGATGGGATGACTGGGCAGGAAAGGAACAAGATGCTTCTTCCTGTATTGGTTTTAAAGCACACATTGAAAAATGATGTGGAAAAGATGCAATTGAACCTTCTCTAGGAGCTCTGTACTTCATAGGGGAACACTGATGGTGGGAGGGACCTGATACTCGCAAGGGACAAATAACAAGAAAGCAGCTTAGGTAGGATCTCTCCACTCATTCACTCATTCATTCACTCATTCATTCATTCCTCCCTCCCTCCCTCTCTCCCTCCCTCCTGCCTAATAGCTTCCAAGAACTGTGGTGGAAGACCTTGCAGACGCAACCCCACACAGATCCCTCTTAGCAACCCACAGCCTTTTTCAAAGCTTTCTGCTGACTGCGGAAGCCTGCTGATGAGATGGTGCCCCTGCCCTCCACTTGGAGGCTAACACTCGAACCCTGCCCCACTACACACCCTCTGAACCACCTGGGACACTCATTAGCTATGCATAATATAGATCAAAAGGAAAAGACAACCAGACTCCCAGCAAGCCGGAGCACTGCCCCTCCCAGATCACCACCACACTTTTTGAAAACTCCAGAAGCTCTGGATAAGGCCATTACTATAGTGAGAAAACTTCAACAACAAGACACAGTGACGTCATCCAGTTATCTCTAGTAATAAAGTTTGTTTCCTCCTCATTCATCATAGAGGTAATGAAAAAGCCAACAGGAGTTTTGTAGACCAAACTTGAAATCAGAAACATTTGCCTGCCTCTGTCTCCCCAGTGTTGTGATTAAAGCCAAGTTTGGCCGCACCCAGTACTTATAAGCTTTCTAATTTTAAGGAAAAGAGTAAAAATAAGTTAAATAAATAAATAAATACATAAATAACTCTAGGAAATGTGACGTCATATCCATGACGCTAACAGGTACTAACAGAACTCTAGTTCTGACCCTTATACTTTAGAACAGCTTCCTGCTCGTCACACCCAACAAGCATGTTCTGGAGCCCAGAGAGGCTGAACAGACACCATGGTTACTAAGTAAATGATGTTTTACTTCGGACCCAGCTGCTGGAAGTGCACTAGACACGAAAGTCTTCTTGATACGTGAAGACTCTGGTGGGAAGAACAAGTTTGGGGCATTTCTGCTTCTCCCCAAACAATCTCTCTCGAAGCCAGCACCCCACAACTCACACTCCAATGGGCCCCATGCCAGGACCACCTCCTCCATGGGGAATGCAGAAGGTCTTGTGAAGATTTAGGTGAGAGACATCAGACCCAAAGTCTCCAGGACGGCAGAGTCCCACCTGTCCAAAGGGAAAGAGTGAAAGTCAGCATCACAGCACCGGGAAGCACCTGCTGTTCTGTGCCTTTGTCTCCCCAGGAAAGGCAAGCCACAGAGCCACATCCATAACGTCCTGGGGCAGATGAGATGGCTCGGAAGTAAAGGCACTTGTTACCAAGTTTTAATACCTGAGTTTGATCCCCAGGACCCACATGATGGATAAAAGTGTCCTTTGACGTCCATGTGCACACACACATACAGTATAATTTAACTATTAACCATTAACCATTAAAAAAAGGGGGGGTTCCTAAAAGGTTCTGAGGTCAACCTGGCATCCCAGAGTCAAAATGACTGTGGTTTCTATGGAAACAGAAGCTGACCATTTAGCTCTATTCAGATTTAAAAACATATACTGGGGCAGTCTATAGCTAAATGTCTACCTTAGGAGAAAGGAAAGGAAGTGCCACTAATCCTCAGTTACAATGTGTTCTCTCTACTGAACAGGCAACTTTTACAGTATCAGCACCACATTCTCTGGCCAATTCAAGACTGGGTATTTATTATGTGTACCTAGACTTTAGGAGCTAGAGGATGCTGGGCTGAGGAAGAGGAAGCTAAGCTGCCAATTTTCCAGAGATAATCCAGATACCCAGCTGCAATATTCAACGGTTAATCCTGCCACTTTGACTGTGGAAAGATACATTTGCTTTAGGCTGCTGCAGCGGAACACAATCCAACTAAGGAAGGAAGGAGTTAAGAGGCAGGAAGGAGTTCACATCACAGGGACAGGCAGGCAGTCACTCCTACAACCCAGGAAGGCAGGACTGAATCTCTTGGGGTCCTGGCGAAGTTAAAACTCCAGGTAAATTGGTTTGGACAAGGTTGTTGGGAGGTCAGCATCTACCAGTGTTGGCCCAGAACTTGGATCTAAACTCCATCACCTAGGGAATGGAGAACTTGCCAGGTAGTGTCCCCAGAAGAATGCAGTCCTGACAGTATAAGCTACTTTGTTTCAACAAAATATGACCCTTTAAAACACTAAAAAGTAAATAAATATATATCTGTTTTTCAATGGGCACAAAGATCTGCACCTGGGCATTCATGTTTGCCCCGTCGAGGTAGACCTGTCCTCCATGTTGGTGAATCAGGGCGCATACATCACTGATATTCTCCTCAAACACGCCATTGGTGGATGGATACGTGATCATGATGGCGGCCAGGTTCTCCTTGTGTTTATCCACCTGTGGAGAGAGGGAAATTATGAGAGGACGTGATCTGATCTTTTTTCAGCCAAGACTTTGTTTGTTATTTTACAGGATGAGGGAAGGTGAAATCTTGGTGTTTGAATTTTTCACAATCTCAATCTACAACTGTGGTGTTCCACAACCAATTGGTCCTTCATAAATCACCCAAAAGCGGCAGCAAAGTCCTTTCAGGATAAAGAAGCCAGGCTTTGGATATGCCTCCGCTGACAGGGGGTGAGCCTAGCATGCACAGAGCCCTAGGCTTGCTTCCTGTACCAAATAAGAGCAGTACACTCCAATAACCATAGCCCTGGGGAAGCAGGGGTAACCTTGGGTACATTGCAACCCTGGGTTATATGAGAGTATGCCTAAACAAGATTAAGCCAGAAACAAGAGACTGCTCAAAAGATTTTTGGATAGTTTGGGTCCCATTTTGTAAAATGATTCTGCTTGATTCAAGCCACCTCAAAAAAATTATCCCAGGGCTGGAGAAATGGTTGAGCATTTACTGCTCTTCTAGAGGTACAAAGTTCAATTCCTAGCAATCACATGGTGGCTCACAAACCATGCGCTCTTCTGGTGTGTCTGACAAGAATAACAGTGTGTGTTTGTGTGTGTGTGTGTGTGTGTGTGTGTGTGTGTGTGTGTGTATGTGTGTGTGTATGTGTATTAAACAATCTTTTAAGAAACATTATCCCAGGCTGTTTGGAGAGTGAGGGGAGGTGTTTCTGTTCATGGCTAATCTTCCAGCTAGCCTTTCTGCCCATATTTTTAGTGTGCACGTTTCTACCTTCCCACAGTTACTTGATAAGTGCTAAGGTATCTATAAAAATCTCCTTCTCTCTCATTGTTTTGGAGAGAGGGTTGTTTTGTCTGTTTGGCTGGTTAGTTTGGTTGAAATTTACTACCAGCTTTCTATGTAGCCAAGGATGGCTTTGAACTTTAACTCAATAGTTGGTGCTACAAGGGTGTGCCGCTATGCCTACTTCTTTCATCCCCCTCCCACCCAAAAAAAGCTATTGTATATAATAAGGTAATTCTACTTGTTTTTCTTGGCAAGCAAGGGAGAGCAAGGGTGATACGGGAGGAAATACAAGCCATATCCCACATATTTAGTATTGGATAATCTTAGTAGCTGCTAGTGACTGAGAATATTTCCAGGGGGGAATAACAGAGGCAATGGGAAGGAAATGGAGGACGGGAACGATGAACAGGGCTGTGCGCTCTCAGCATCCCTCTGAGGGCTTTTGCGTGGGTTCTCAGTACCCCTGCCTAATAACCCTGACAGAATCACACCGCTATTCCATCAATTTCCCTTCTACTTAAGATGCAGCCTCCAGTCCACTGGTGGAAAACAGATACGGTTGCTAAGCAACCTCTCTTCCAGGAGGTGGAGAGATTGGGAGTGGGGGTTGGAGGAAACAGCACAGCACGGCTGGGAAATCTGCGTGTGTACTTTAATTCTTCACGCAACTGTGACCGTCTGACCGTGAACAGAAAAATATGAGGGTTGAGAGGGAAGCAGGCCCAGCAGTTTTTACCCCATGACATCACAATAAATGTCCGCCTGTTTCACACCCCTCCATCCCCACCTCAGTCCTCCACAGACCCTTCAACGGCAACAATCCCCATCCTCTGTCCCTTCCCAGCCCAGAGCCCTCCAGTCTGTGATGGGGGAGGGGGTGGGTACCATGGCCTTGAGGTGAGCAAGGTCGATGTTCCCGTATCTGTCCACCTCCACAGGCTGGATCTTCATGCCCGCCATGTGGGCACTTGCGGGATTTGTTCCATGTGCTGACTTAGGAATGAGACAAACCTGTACGCACAAGGAGAGGAGGCAAAAAAGGAGAAAAAAAGAAAATCGCCAGGATATTACTTCAAGTTAGAGAAAAGTCTCCTAATGTGCCTATGACACACATTAGATGCCACATGTTTTTACTAAAACTGACCACTGGTGTCTTGAAGGGGAATTTCCATTTGAATCCCCAAATACTTTACTAAAGACCTCAGAGTGCCTTCCCCGAACCCAGAGCACTAAAGACAGGCCTGTGCCTTTTCTAACCTCATCTTAGACACAGCATATGGAAAGCACCTTCTAACAACATGAGGTTGGAAGCTGATCTCTAGGACTCCAATCCTGTGCTGCTCTTGGCTGAACCAGGGCAGAGGACAATGACAGACATATCCCTAGGCCAACACAACTGTGCCAACACCTACTGGGTCCTTATTCTTCTGTGAATGATTAGTGTGAGGATCAAAACCTCTGAAGGGAGAATGATTAACCCAGGCATCGTTCACCAATCATACTAGCTCCTGGAGAAATAATGCCTCGTATCCACGGTGCAGTGGGTGACTGACAAAATGGGACATGGCTTCAGTGGAAAAAAAAAAAAAAATTCAAGGGGCAGTGTCTCAAGACCACAGATGACACTGTAACCAAAAGACCTGTTGAATCTGGTTTTTGGATTTCACTCCTCCACTGAGCTGCATCCCTAATTCCCTTATTGGATTTTTTTTTAAACTGAAGTGGGGGAGTGGTGATGGGTACAAAGCCTGCGTGCCAGGAAACCAACGCCCACCACTGAGGGGCAGCCCCACGAAGGATTTTGCTAAGTATGGCATGGGCAGAGTTGCCAGATCAGGTTCCCATTGATTCCTCCACATCAGGGCATGACCCCAGGAAACTTGCAGTTTGCGGCTCTCAGGGGGAAACATCACGAGAGAGGACAGGACAGACATTTCCCGATAGAACTCAAACATTCTCCTATCCTGAAAATCACAGGAGCAGTATGGCATCTCCTCTGGGGAGGGGTTGTAAAAATGAGCTTCCTAAGGGAAAATGTGCCTTCTAGAAGATTCCTGCTAGCAGGACCTCCTTAGCTCCCCCAGAGGAAGGCATCTGCCAGCACCATGAAGACAGTTTCTGGAGCTGCACTCTAGCTATAAGACAGTTGGCTGAGTGCTGTCAGGAGACACTGAGTTTACAGTCACTTGTTAAAGCAGCCATGGGAAATCAATCCCACCTTAGAACAGTGGAGAGAGGTTCTGACACTCATGTCTCAGGAGATTGAGCAACTTTAAGCTACTTTCTCCCTAAAGTTAATTTCCCCTCACTTTAAAATCAGTGTCCTGCTGGATACAGAAGTATCAGAACCCAGATTTGATGTGCTGAATTCTCTCAGGACAATCCAACTATGGTTTATTCATATCCTTTAGGGAGATGCTTTATCCTAACATCCAGGAAACCTGTATAGAAGCAGATTTCATCCTCAAAGAGTTGTTGATTGTATGACAGATTAAAACTGTTTTCCAGGGATTAAAACCTAACAAAAGCTGTAACTGCCTCAGGCATTCAGGAAGAGAAATGATTCTCAAAAATGAACTTTAAAGAGGTGTTCAGATGTATTGATGTGAGAGCCCAGTGTTCAGCCTTTCTATAGGAGTTCTCTCTTTCAAGCTGAGAGTTGACCAGCAAAGTGAAGTGCTTTGTGTCTGGCACATGGTAATTGCTAAATATGTTTGTTAAATAATTCACTTTTTTTTTTTCAAATTAAACTGATGAATCATAAACTTGGACCTTCTATTTCAGGAGCCTCTGAAACTGACTCAAAGCAATTGTGAAGTCACATCCAAAAACAGCTTGAAGTCAGAGAACCATCAGGAACCTGGGCAGTTCTGTAGCACATAATTTCTCCAATGAGGAGGGTATGATTGACTGAGCTCCATTAGAGCCTATTGTGTGGGAGCAGCTGCCTTAGACATCGCTAATGTGGAAAATCTTCCCTAGCTATTTGAATAATAAGTCATTCTCTTCTCTAAAAATGGGCTAAAATTAAAGCAGTTTGTCTAGAAGGCAGCTAGTGTTTCCAGCCTGACCGGTTCTGTCCACGTTTCTCAGCTCAGCGACTAAGAGGGCTTCCCTGTCTTTCTTTTCTACTGTCCCGAAGTGCAGAATCCTGCTCTCCCATATAGAAGGGCCTCATCCCCCTGGGATAGCAGTGTGCACAGTGGTGCCAGTGAAGATATCCTACCTGGGGATGGGGAGGGCAGGGGGACTGGGATGCTCAGAGAGAGAGCAAGAGCCACCAACAGCCAATCACCAAGGCTTGTGTTCACTCAATGCATAAGATCTCTCATCTGGAATGTCTGCTTGGTCCTCAACTCCTACATCAAAGCAGCTATTTCTTGGTGTCAGAATGAAGAGATAGGTAAAAACTGAGGGTTGGGAAGGACCAGAGTGGGAAAAACCTGAGTTCTGGTTGGCCCCATTATCAACGCTTGGTCCTGCATCTGCAACAGACTGATGTGGTTTTGGCACAGTGGTTGGTTCTCAACCTGTGTATTGTGAGGCCTTTAGCAAGCCTCCATGTCCACAAATATTTACATTACGATTTATAACAGGAGCAAAATTTCAGTTATGAAGTAGCAACATAAACAATGTTATGGTTGGGGTCACCATAGCATGAGGAACTGTATTAAATGGTCAGATTTAGGAGGGTTGAGATCCATTGGTTTGATGGTTTCTCTGCCAGTCAATGACTGTGCAGTGTGAATGGTCTCACAGAAAGACCTGCCCCTTGTCCAGGTTCTCAACTGAACAATGGTGGAGAGGCAAGGACAAGAAGCTTCGAGGCTCACAGGTAATTGAAACCCTGCAGGAACAAGGAGTGGATCATGTGGTGTTCCCTCACTGGACATCTCAGTTCCCTTTCTGATTCTATTCAAGAGCATTCATAGATCTAAACTACCTTTCCTCATAAAGCTAAGAGATGAAGGTCAGAAGAAACCAAGTGAATAAATAAGCCCACACTGGCATGTCTGTCTACTGTACCGTCATGTCTCCCTGGCTGCCACACTCCCTATGTACGCCCAGGGCTCAGTAATTTCTGAGTTCACAAATGGCATATTTCAAAGATTGTTAAAAACCAACTGAAATGACAGCTTTGTGAACCTAGTGCTTAGGGTACTGAGGCAAAACAATTGAAAGTTCAAGGCCAACATGAATTATGTACCTTAGCTAACATACAAACATATCCAAACATCAAAACAAGTGGGCCATGTGCTCAGAAAGACAATCTCAGCTCCTGGGACGTGGGAGGCAGGAGTTGAGTAAGGAGTTCCAGGCATTCTTAGCTGACCAGAGAGTATGAGGCTAGCCTGGGCTACGTGTCTGTAATAATATCAACAGTATAATGGCAAGTAAAACCTGTTGATGGTGTAGGACATGTATACAGTACTGCCCAAGTATGGAAAAGGCCTGGGCTCCATTTCCAACAACAGAAGAGGAGGAGGAGGAGGAGGAAGAGGAAGAATTATTATTATTCTATTCCCAGTGGGAAGACACACTTTTAGAATCAGATGGATAGGCTACAGAGGGAGAGAATATTCCTTTCTCATGTACTTTTCAAAGAAGAGGTGAAAGTTTTAAAATTGTTCACTGTAAAACTCAGACTAGCCAGAAAAAAAAAAAAATTAGCTTCTGTAAGCTCAAAAAGGACATGAGCTTGGTCTACCACTCACTGACATGACCCACTTAGATAAGAACCTTCTGGAACTCCTCTGGAATAGTCATGGCCTCTTTATCCTGCTCCTGATACTTACCCTGTAACCCTCCCACAGCTCAGTAGAAACCCTAGCATGGAGCTGGCCTCTAAAACAAAGGGTCCAGGAACAGAGGCCTCCTTTGGCCTTCAGGAAAGGCTGTGGATAGATCACAACTCCTCTCTCTGGGACAGTAGTGGTGCCCAGTAGCATCAGCTGGTCCCCAGGAGTCACTTTTGCAAACTTGACTCCCATGCCCAAAGCAGAACATGGAGCAGAAAAGTGCTAAGAACAATACCATGGGGGAACATATTTATTCCGTGGTATCTTGAGGATACACATGGCCCAGACTATGCTTGGGCTCAAAATTTCGAAGTCTTAGGCCCAGGGCTAGGGCCGAGCCAATGAGAAAGGTGGCAATGGGAACAATCAGGCTCCTGCCTCCCTCTCCCTAGAGAGCACTTCCATGGCAGACAGACTAACTCCACATGCTGGGGTTGCACAAAAGCCTTTTATCTCTGAATGTTCTCCCGCACGTATGATAATTATGTGGGATGTCTTGGAGGCAAGGATCATTGAGGGTCTCCCTGTCCACTTCCAAAAAGGCTGGAAAGGCAGATCCCACAGAACAAAAGCTCTGAGATCCTAGCCTGCATCCTCCCGGGAGCAAGCGCCACCCGCCCACACTCACCGCTCTGTGCCTCTCTCCTTTCTGGTCTAAGTAGGCTCTGATGGTGGCCAGTCCAGCATACTCCCCCTGTGCTCCACTGCCAAGACAAGAGGAGAGTCAGGGTTGTGGTCCTAGGGAGGTTTCCCCATGTCCATTAAAGATTACCAGACACTAACCACACGTTAAGCAACCATGGTCCAAGTTCCTATCATTCAGCACCTTGACAGGAAGAAAACAGCTTGGTACGAACCAAAGATCGGCCTTGGTTATCAGCTCAGGACCGTCAAATCAACCTGGTGTTACTAGGGGGAATTTGACTGGCTTAAGACAAAGGTGAGAATGTAAGGAAGCCATTATCCAGCTCTTACAAGGGGAAAACTTGAAATTATAAGAAGATATAAGGATCAATTCGTGGTCTTATTCCTAAACACATCCTGCTCCCAAACAAACCCCTTTCCGCTGAACTAAGCAATGATGAAACAAACATCAGGCTCAAACCAATGAGTATATGTCAAAAGAAAGAAGTCTTAAAAATGTAACCACAGCATAATGGTCACACCTAGAATAAGAAGCTTTTTCTAATGCCATCAAGTATTGAGTCATGCAAAGGCCACACTGTTTCCACAGAAACCTCCCATTCTTATCGCTCATGGCTTCTGCGCTGTGTCTGTGTGGCTGCAGGAAGCCTGACATTTTCTTGCAGGCAGTACTTCCAGAACATTCATAATGACTCACGGCCCTGTGAGCAAAGCGGAGACAACTGCAAATGGGTCAGAGTCCTGGGACCATGAGGCAAGGAAGGGGAAGTGAGTAACAGGTCTGTCTGCCTCCTTCACAGAGCCTTGCCCTCTGTTCTACGTCACGGGATATAGCTCTCATTTTACAGCTGACGCCAAAAGCACCTGCACACTTCATGGCTTTTAATTCAAGAACAAGGAAATGAACACAATACAGGGAAAATCACTACCCACTTCATATGTGGTCCCCTACTTCTCTGTCATCTACTAAAAGGGAAATAGAAAACCATACAGATATTCTGAGTGCTGAGGAAATCCACACAACGATCATATCATCCCAATCCTACCCATCCTACCCAATAACCAAGTCCAACTCTGGGAGCCCTCCCAAAGCCAACTCTGCCAGGATAACATCAGCTCAGTTCCACTACCATCTTTTAGCTGCACAGGCCACCCTTGAACCACATCAAGCGGATTCTCATCCTGGGGTTTTTCACACAAGGTCCTCTATCTTCAGTAAGTAGGCACCAAAGAGGCTGGCTATTCCTGAAAGCAAGGTTCTTGTCCACTTTATTCCTAATTTTATTCTCTATACCAGGAACACTGATAAAGAGGATGTATAATAACCACTAACTGGTGAACGGATGACCTTCCTCCTCCAGCAAACTCTCACTGTAGAGGCTGGAGAAAGAATTCAGCAGTCAAGGGCCTTTTGGCTCCTTCCAGAGGACGGTTCAGTTGTCAGCATCCATGCTGAGAAGCTCAAAACTAACTGCCTGAAACACCAGTCTTGAGAACCTGACACCCTCTTCTCACATCCTTGGGTGGGTACCACACACCAACACACACACACACACACACACACACACACCATACCACACCACACCAACACACACATACCACATACATACACACACCCCACATACATCATTTTAACAAACTTCATTGCATTTTACCTTATATGGTCATGTGATCCAAGTTCAGGTGGCACATCCACTGTGCATGGAAGGTTACTATGATGCTCATGCTATGTGACTGCCTTACCTCAACAAGCTAGACTTGCTGTTCTGTGCATTTCCCCACAAGCGACCTAAAAGAACTGTATCTTTATGATATGAAGGGGCTCTGAAGTAAACGCTTAGGAGATTTGTTGCAAATTGAGTTCTACTCATTAGCCCAGGCAATTCACACACAAGCCATCTTTTCCTTTGTAGTCAGGGACTTTAAAAATATGTTGTGACACTCTCATTTCTGAAAATAACTGTCTTAGGGTTTCCATTGCTGTGAACAGACACCATGACCAAGGCAACTCTTACAAAGCACAACATTTAGTTGGGGCTGGCTTACAGGTTCAGAGGTTCAGTCCATTATCATCAAGATGGGAATATGACAGCCAGGCAAGCATGGTGTAGGAGGAGCTGAAAGCTCTATATATTCATCTGAAGGCAGCTAGGAGAAGACTGGCTTCCAAGAAGCTAGGAAGAGAGTATCAAAGCTCACATTCATAGTGACACACCTACTCCAACAAGGCCTCACCTCCAAATAGTGCCACTCTCTGGGCCAAGCATATTCAAACCACCACAATAATCAATAGCTGTCTAATTAGACCTGCCCAAAAGAAGCAAACCATTACCTGATACTGGGAGCCTAGCCCAACCACACAGGGATCCTCTTTACCAAAATCCAGGCATAATTCCTAACTGCATTCTAACCATTTATCCTTATACCCCAGATATGTGTAGCCTTCACCCCTCAACAAAGAAACTTCTCTTTGTGGCAGATGGAGGCCACTGAAGAAAACCATAACTTGTCAAAATGCACAGAGCATGTGATCACAGGGTGCCTGGCCTCAGTGAAGACATCTACACTACAACTCTTGACCTAACACTGGGGGACACTGAAGAAGACAGGGCAGAAAGACTTTAAGAGAAAAAAGAAAACAGCTGTGAGATTGTGTCTCTGGAAAATGACTGGGAAGCTACATCCATGATACCTCCAGGTATGGCTATCTAAGCATGAGATGAACACGGGCAACACCAATGGGTATGCTATCAGGGAAGTGGGCTATCTTCTCGTGAGGCCCCGCCCGTTGGCAGAGAGCGGGTAAGTAGCCTTCCCTAGGGGTGAGCCCCCTTGTTAGTTATCCAACATAAAGTGGCCAGCCATAAAGTCATATGCACACAGGCAACACTAATGAACTCATCAGATTGTGTGTGTGTGTGTGTGTGTGTGTGTGTGTGTGTGTGTGTGTGAGAGAGAGAGAGAGAGAGAGAGAGAGAGAGAGAGAGAGAGAGTGTAACAATGAAAGGAAAAAGGCCATGGATTTGAAAAGAGAGCAAGAGGGTGCGGAAGGAGCTGGAGGGAGGTGAGGTGGGGAGATGATGTAGATATTTTATATTTGCCCATCTTGTTCTCTTGTATCCACACACACACACATGTACCCTCTCACACACAAATGAACAATATACGTTACTTTGTCGTTGCCGCCATCACATTGTTTGGACTAAAGAGCCGGTGGGATCAGAGCAATATGGGAAATGCTGACTAGTTTTTGCATTGTGTGCTCTTATTATCAGCCATTTTTTCCCCTAAATACTGCAAATATGTGTGGATTCCATACAAAGCTTACTTCAGCGGAAATTGTTAAGTAAGGTTATTGGTGCCACCTGTTGGTGGGAAAGGATTATTATAAAGAAATGCTTATCTGTATAAACCAGTTGGAGACCGGTTTCTGCTGCGAAGGGGAACTTAAGGCAGCGGCTTCAGCATCTATTTGAGGTGGAAGGGGGACGGTATGAGCTTACGGCCTACAGGGAGGTGACGCTAAGCAAGACTGGGCCTCAGACCCACTGGTGCTGGGTGAGCAGTGCTGTGGGCTGCCTCTCCATCTCTCAGAGGAAGGCGCAGCTGTGCGTTTCACTGTTCACCGAAGAATAAGGGGAAACCAATGATTTCATGGAAGCTTTCAGGCAAAAGCAGAATAACCCGTCAAGAACCGTCAAGCTGGCAAGAGGCTGTGGTGGAACAGACCCCAGTGTTCTGACTCCAGCCTCCCCATCTGGGTGCACAGGCGCTGGCGTACAAGCCCAGGTAGACAATATGAACTGAGAAAAATAAAAATATAAAAAGCAATTGTACACCGAGACAGGGAGGTAATTCATACAGCCAAAGTTCCCTTTCCTCGGAGTAGAGCAAACATTTAAGGGCAAACCGCAGTGATCTTTTTTATTTTTTTAGTGAAAAATCTTCCTGCCGGGAATTGTGGGTGAAAAGCCTGAGATTTAGAAGTGCCTGCCCCGAAACTCAGCTTAGTTTTATCTAGATTTGTGCCTTATGAAGAACATAATGTCCAATTTCGAGAACACCAGAGAAATGTGCCAAATGAGGACTGCTTTAGAATACTGGGAGACAGGTTCCACCTTAGCCAATGTTTTTATGAGAAATATTCCCACATGATTTACACACACACACACACACACACACACACACACACACACACATACATATGCACACCCACACACCAACATAGAACTCAGGAGTGCAGAACATGCTAAGCATCAGCTGTTCCCAGACCTCCCACTGAAGACATGTTGGCCAGACTGAGACTAGTTTTGAACTCCGAATGCTGGGATCATGGGAGCACACCACCATGTCTAACTCTGGATCTTGTATTTTTACAAGTCAAAAGGTATTATGGGTTGAGGAGTAACTGCCATGGTAAACAGCCTACTCAGGATACTTGAAGCCCTCAGTCAAACCCCAAAATGACAATTACACAGGCATGGTGTCCCACAGCTTTAATCACGGAACCCAGGAGGTAGAAGCAGGTAGATCTTTGTGAGTTTCAGGTCAACCTGGTCTACACACTGAGCCTCCAGGCCAGCCAGGACTACATAGTGAGTAATTGTCTCAATTCATTAATTAAATATTATTAGGTTCTTTTCCCACCCAGGCTATACATGTCTTCTGGGTTGATGCTTTAATGAAACAAACAAAACTAGGAAAAAACCCACTACATAGTCTTGGCTGGCCTGGAATTAACCATGTAGAGCCATGCTGGTATCAAAGTCACAGGGATCCATCTGCTATGACTACGGATACCTGTCACCATGCCCAGTAGGGATGGACTTTCCGACATCCTGCATTTAGGATCTAAATATCCCAGGGAAACAGAGAGATCAGCGATGACGTTCTTTGTATTAAGCAAGGTTTACATTGTCTGGTTGTGATGCTCACTCCCAGTTCTGTAGACAATCTAACCCAAGTGAAGCAGGGCAGCTCTCTTTCCGATACTCTGCTGTAATTTGGGAAGCTGGACCCGAAACATTTGTAATGGTTAAGAACCTTTGAACTCAACGGGTTCATAACCTCAATAGGAGGTTAAGATGGTGGCCAACCAAGGGCCTATTCAACACTCCTATGTTTTCTCCCAACAAGTGATTACCACTTTTATATCTATGTAAATGATATAAAGCCAGGGGTAAGCCTGGCCATACCCCTCCAACAAAGTCTAAACACGCAGTCAGCTCAGAATGATACATGGTAACAAATGACAAAAACAGAATAATACACTGATGGGGCTGGAGAGATGGCTCAGTGGTTAAGAACACTGTCTGCTCTTCCAGAGGGTATGGGTTCAATTCCCAGCACCCAGAGCCCACAACTGTCTGTAACTCCAGTTACAAGGGGTCTGACACCCTCACACCAATGCTTATAAAATAAAATTAATATATTTTTTTAAAAAAATAGAATACACTAAAAGCATGCTTTGCTTTTGGATGTGGGTGCCGTACAGCTGCAGCCAGAGGGAAGAAAGCCTCTTACCTGTTTGGCTGGAATGAGACTTGGTCATAACCCGTGAGCTCACACAGATCCTTCTCAAGCTCTTGGAAAAGCTGCTGGTATCCCTGGGCTTGGTCCAGTGGCACAAAAGGGTGGATGTTAGCAAATTCTCTCCAGGTGATGGGCTGAAGGGTTAATAGAAGAGGAAAATAACCATCTGTACAGTGATTCTAATGCTGAGGATGGCAATATACCAACACCAAGGATGGCACCAAGGAGCCGGCGACTCTCAAGGCATTCAGAATGCACACTTGGTTTCTCTGCACAACCCAAGGTTGTAAGAATTATTACTGCCTACACTGTACAAGTGGGGCATAAAAGCCACAAAGAAAACTGCCACAGAAATACTCTTCTACCTATCCAGGAGCAAAAAGGTGCCCAAGCAGACTGTCATCCACGCAGCAGTGAGTTTAGGCAAACTCTTACATGTGCACATATGTGTACATGTTATTCTTCTCACTAAGCAGAACAAGCCAAGAACGAAATATAAATAGGAGAGACCCTTCCTAACCCAGCACGAAGTCAGTTCCTTTCCTGAAATGACTTGTGACATCAGGAGCATCCCAAGCACTGAAATAAGTCCTAATGAACTGACTCTGTTGTTATGATCTGGGCCTTGTAAAAATGAGGGTCTATCACAACACCAAGTCAGTCAAATTCTGTTCACATAAAGAATAAACGTAACCCTTAAATCTCCACCTCTGACATTGTGAATGGATTTCTAGAAAGAGCTATATTTTCATTTGTTTGTTTTTTGATATGTGAACTCAAGGTCCTGCCTTTGATTTTCAATGCTGGGATTACAGGCTGGTGCCAGTCAATTTTTCTTTGTTGTTGCAACTAAGAAGCACGCCAGACCCCATGAGTGCCGGGTAAGTATTTTACCACTGAAGCAAGTTCCAACACACGCTCAATGTTCTTAAACCGACCTCTGAGGCCAACTACAAACTAATACAAATTAAGACGTTTTTAAAAGTCCAGATTTAAAAAAAAAAACAACACTAGTGACATAATTATTTCAATTAAAAAATAATTTCAAAGAGTTGGTAAGATGGCTCAAGTGATAAAGTTGCTTTTCACAAAGCTTATGACCTGGTTTTGACCCTCGAGATTCAAACATAGAAGAGAACCACTGTACTGTGCCATGCAAGTGTAAGTGCGTATGCACGCACGCACTGCATATTAAACAGAACGTAAAAGATTATAGTAAACTATTGTTTTTAATAGCTGGGCATGGTGGACATGCTTGAAGACCCAGCTACTCAGGTAGCTGAGCCAGGAAGATTGCTTGTATCAATCAATGGCTTTAGAACTATCCAGAGATAAAACCTTGTCAATAAGAATAATAAATGTTGGCCATAGATTTTTGCTGTTCTGGTTTGGTTTTTGAAGCAGAGTTTGTCATTGAAGCCTTGGGTATCCTGAAATTCACTTTTTAGACCAGTTAACCCTACACTTAGAGATCTGCCTGTCTCCGCCTCCAGAGTACACTATGATTAAAGGCATGTGCCACCATACCTGGCAGGCTCTGAAATTAACCATATATTCATTATATTATACATATATAATTCTCCTCCCCATCACAGAACCAGCACAGTAGAGCTACCAGGAGATAAGGTATGCTTGGCTCACATTATTCATATATAATGAATACACACACACACACACACACACACACAAGCATACATACATATATTCCCATGTATTTATTTGGATGCATGAGAAAGAGTGAAAGCCTAGCTTTATTCATAAATCTAACTGACCATGTTTCGAGAAAAATCAGGGCCTCTGCCACAATTGCGGAATGACAAAGTAAAGAATCATTAAGACACAGAGTCACAGTCTGGGTAGGTTTCTGTCATTCACTTCTGTACAAGCTGCAAATCTGCCCATAAATACCCACGTCATAGACATACTTACTGTGAGTTCGGAGGAGCTATTGAGCTTCATGGTGCAGGATCCCTTGAAGAAGCACACATCCAAGGGACATCTATTAGTGACTGCCCATGCCCCGTCTATGAGTCCTCCCTCCCACCCCCCACCCCCGCCTCCCACAAGGTCCTGCTCCTCCCCTCCCGCACTGTCAGATATGATCCACAGGAGGAATCGGGATCAGGCTAGAAGTGAGAAGAAAGGCCACAAAGAGCTACCAGTGGAATCATGCTGTGAACCAGAGAGATGTCTTTGTTCTCTAGTTTCTTCATGTACCGGACAAGATTGGTTTCTGAGTGATAGCTGTGAACAGAAGACACAAGGGTGGAACCAGTAAATCCTCATGCAAAGTAAGGAGTCCCAGCTCTGAAGGCTCATTAATTCACAGGGGAGCAGAGACTCTAATGGATCTCAGAGCACCCCTAGCAATGAGAAACCACTGAGAAGAGAGCACAGGGTTCGAGATGAACTATGTCTGTAAATTCTCCTTCTCATCACCATGACCCACTTACTGTGGTTCTACATAACAGCACCATCACAGCAAAGCTATCAGGAGACAAGGTGTGCTTGGCTCACATCAGGGATGGGGTCTTTCTGGCATGACTAGATTAGTGAGCCTAGTGGAGTGGCCATAACCCAGGACCTATCAAAGTCAGCACCAGAAGCAACATCCTCCCCAGGGCTTCCTGGTTCACTGCCGGAGCACAAAATGCAGAATGGGCCGAAGCCACACAAACCTGTTGAACACTTGATGAGTGAGGAACGGGCTGGTTCTCTTGAATGAAGACCCTAGAAGGCCCCTCAATTCCTCTCCCATGCTTTCAGCAACCAGCTCCTGAGATAGATAGATAGATAGAGAAAGAGAGAGAGAGAGAGAGAGAGAGAGAGAGAGAGAGAGAGAGAGAGAATGAGAATCAAGGCTGAAAGACAGGGGGCAAGGCTGAAAGCTTCCAGGCTAGATCACACATCTAACAAAATGGACATTTGTGTAAAGACCAAAGTTACTAAACTTTAAAAATATAGAGACAGATATGTAGGGTCTGTTATTTAGAGCGTTTCTTATTCTTTCTTATTATCCGAGACAGGGCCTCATATGCCCTGGCTGGCCTGAAACTTGCAATGTAGATAAGATTTCCCAAACTCAGAGGTCCACCTGCTTCTGCTTCCTAAGTGCTGGAACTAAAGTGTGCTTTAACAATGCTTTCTTAAACACTATACAAAAATCATGAGCAGCAAAAGAAAGAAAAAAAAGACCAAAAACTAAAAACCATACCCCAAATGCATACAGACCAATAAATAAGCTTGAGCAAACTCAGTTTGGTGCTCTACAGGAAAGGAGTCTACGTGGTCCTCTTTATTTAATAAAATTCAACATTGGGAGACCACTGTGAAGCTTCATGGCTGTCTATAACTCGTCTCTGGAGTTGAATAACGCTCTTGATAAGTCCGGACAACCAAAGATCACCACTCAGTACACTGGAAGGTATTTCAACTTCTACTGTAAAAGCTTTTTTTCACTGACTCAGTAAACAAATTGTCACCGAAGTAATGTCTATACAACAAGCAGGGCAGCGTGCTCTGGTCAGACCCTGCAGGAATCTAGGGGCTACCAACATCCTTCACTTCCATCCTACGGCATGGTAACCTCGTGCCTTGCTCATCCCTGATAGTTCGCTGTTGTGAAACCCACTCACTCATACACAAGTGCCACAGGAATGTCTCTCTTCCTGGCCTTTATGACTGTTTTCACCAGGACAGACTATGTATGTGACCCCACTCTTCTCTCTCATACTCACGTTTGCATCTTAAGGTAGGTAACTGACTCAAGCCCTGGTCAGAAAGAAGCTAACCCATTCTGTCTGGTTTCCTCCCTGACCATGCTGGGATCATTTGTCTGGCTCCTCACTTTCCCAGAATTGACAGAAACGGAGATGCAATGTCACACATCTTTGTATTAAGGTCAGGGTGGGGTCCCACTAATAATCCACCTAGCTGGATAACAGTGACTTAGCTATCAGCAGTCACAGGAATAAGTGATAGACAGGCAGTGACATAATTTGAACAGCAGGTTGGCCATTGCCCTACTTGAGCGCTTCCTAACTCATATTCAGGCCCACAAAAGGTAGAACAAAGCCGTTTGACACCACATCTAATAATCATTATGAATAGAACATGTCTTTACTTACTGCTGATGACTCACAGCCAAAGATCCACAGTAAATCATCCAGATCTTTCTCAGTGACTGTTTCATCCAAAGAAATGCCAAGCTACAGGAACAAAAACAAAACGGAAGTCATCAGCTCCAAACTCCAGACCACAGGAGGAAAGCTGTCCAAGATACCAAAAGGGAGAAGGTTCTGATCAAACTCCTCACCTACTCTAGAATGCCAGGGAACCGTGAGGGGCAAGTTGCTCTTTAAGGGAAAGTAACCAGTCTAAGACTTGACAAGCTATGAGTTTGGCAAGCCAACTGTGGACACTAACAGTCCAGTGATTTCAGGATGCTCCCACAGACACTAACATGGTTAGTATCTTCATCCCCAAGATCCTCTTTGTTATTTGACTTAGACCTTAACCATGAACAGTCCCACATACAAAAACAATCTTGAGAAAGGCTGAGGACAATGTATGCATCTTCAAAAAGATCACAGTAGAACAAGCTAGAAATTTGAAACTGTTTACAAAAAAATAGACTCTGAATACACAAACTGGAAGGCTCTTCATGAGAGAACTGAGGGAGACACAAAGAACTGATAAAAAACACTAAGCATTTGACTCACTGTTCCGTCATCAAAGAGTCGAAAGTTGATTTGCCTCTGAGCTGCTCTGCCCAACACCTCCTTCACTGAGCATCCACACTGAACCTTCAAAGTGTCAAAGAACAGATCGTGCTGGAGCTGGTGTCCCGCTCGCTTGAGACCTAGACAAGATAGGGAACAGAATCATGTCAGACAGAGCTCTGCACAATAGCCACTAACATCAGACATCAAGAGGTGATCACTGTATGTTGCTTACTGGCCATCGATGAATGCTATGCTATAGGAAAATCATGAAATATGTATTAAACAAGGGAGAAAAAAAACTCACAAGACCAGCCAGAAATCAATACTACCTATGTTTTTTGATGTACATATTACAAATGGGTGTAATCTCACTGTGTATCTTTATCTGTGTCTGTCTGTTTGTGTCTGTCTCTGCATGTGTGAATGTATGTGATTATACTTTTAAAAAGAACATTATGTCTAGAACCCTAGAAATTGAGAGGATGAGACAGGAGGATCATACCAAATTTTACATAGGTCTGGAACTCATCATAAACACCTTTTTAAAAAATCTGGCTCTTTTTATATAGAATTGGCTGTTGTGGAGCTCACTATGAAAACCAGGCTGGCCTTAACTTATGGCCATCTTTCTGCCTCAACTTTACTTAATTACAGACCTACGATTACAGACAGAAGCCACTATACAAGTTCTCACTTCTGCTTGTCTGTAGATCGAGTCCCACATAGCTATCTTCAATAGCTGAATAGACACAACATGATGTGACTATGTGTTGTTGAGTTATTTAATCTGCTTCCATTACTAGTCCAAGGCTGGACCATTTATTGCAGATGAGGTTTCAATGGACAAGCCTTTCACATGTATCGGGTTACTTCTTTTCAATCCCCTTGTTTGTTAGTAGGCCAAGGGCTGAGAGCCTTACTCAGTGGTAGACATGCAGAGGGCTCTGTAGTTTAGTCCAAAACCACACAAAAAAATTAAAAAGTAATAAAACAGCACGTGAGGTGGTACATGTCTTTAACCTCATCGCTTGGCATGCAAGGAGCTTACAGATCTTCTCAGTCACACCGCAAATTTGAGAATACCTTTGTCAAGTAACAACAACAACAAAAATAGACAGATAGACAGACAGACAGACAGACAGACAGACAGACAGATAGACAGATAGATAAAATAGCTCCTGGATTAATAATAAAGTTGAGATTATATGGGTCTGCTGGTCATTTGTACACTTACTTATTTCTAAATTGTAGAATAACTTTTTATCATTTTCTCACAAAAATGTTTATATCTTCCTTTTGAATTTGGGGTGTGGAAGATTAAGAACTTCATCTATTACAAACATCTGCACTCGCTAAGTGGGGCGACACATGACTTTGGTCCCAGTATTCAGGAGACAGAGAGATAGGAGTATCTCTGTTTATTTGACTTTGAGTCTGTATTCAGTGTATCCAAGACTTTATGTGCTTAGACACACGTGTCTGTCTTGTTATGCTGGGAACATAACGTAACCCACTCACCTTCAGACAGAATCAAAGTAGCATTATGAACCCTTTTAGCAATGTGCTTCAGCCCGTGGGATCCATGGTAAATGGCGAACATGGCAGCCATGTTGGCTAAAAGGGCCTGAAACGAGACAGACAGTTACAAAATCAGCAATGTGTTGGGAGACAGGTGGTGGGAAGAAGGAACTATGGACTCAGAATACCCAAGCTGAAGAAAAAATGAGCCAAAAATGATTTAATTTCCTGCATTCTCTATAACAACCACTCATATATCCTGAGGGAGAGCAGTGGTTACAGCTCTATACCAGACCTTATAAAGGGGTCGCACTGGTACAATGGGATCATGTCAGTCCTAAGGGAAAGCAGGGTGCTATCTGTACTAAGCAATTTCTACTGTTAGGAGACAGCACAGCAAGAAAGACCTCAATGGGGAAAACTGAGATCTGAGACGAGAACTGTGAACCGTGAACGACTTACAGAACAGGAAAAGGAACAGCGAATAAAGAACTGGACCATCCACAACACGAAAAAAATAAAAACCAGGGAAAACAGAGAGCTACCATCCCTGGGGCAAACATGATTTTCTTTCAGCCTTTTTATAAACACCATTTTTGTAACTGCTGTAATATATGCAGGAAAAGGATGGAACGAGCTACACATAAGCTAGAATAAATGAAGAAGCCACACAACCTTGTTCACTGTACAACTCAGGTGTACTCGGAAAATGGTTTTCAAACATTGACTCAGAAGAGCCAGCAGGATGGCTCAGCAGGTAGGAGAAGAAGAGCTTACAGGCCTGATGACCTGAGTTTGATCTCCAGATTCCTCAGTGGAGGGAGAGAACTGACTCATGCAAGCTGTCCTCTGACCTCCACACATGTGTCATGACACACATGTACTTACACACACACACACACACACACACACACACGTCAGTGTACATACCCATATTACAAAATTGAAAAACAACAACAACAAAACGGGGTAGGTGTTGGAGAGATGGCTCAGTAGTCAAGAGCATACTGGCTACTCTTGCAGAGAATCAGAGACCTCTGCCTCTGCCTCCTGAGTGCTGGGATTAAAGGCGTGCACCGTGCCTGGCTTTGCCTACTTTTGATGGTTTTTTTGTCTGTACTACTTGTGCAGGGCCTTGACTAAGGTTCTGGAACCCGACTCAAATCCTGAAGCAACTCAAGTTCAAAAGGCCCAAAATTGCTACCTTTATTTTGTCAATTTCAGAAACATTTTTCATGACTCCCTCAAAATGTTTCACAACTACCAGAAGATGCCAAACTGGAACTTCCCCTCTAGACCTCCTGGCCTACTTCTTGGACATCTACCATTGTAGCTCAAAGAAATAGTGCCACACTTCCACCCATATGGACTGCCCATGGCTAAGAATTTGAGAGACTAGGAGGCTCATCCTTCAAAATAAACACACCCATAGCACATGGAAATTAAAGAGCATCCCTTTATCCTTTCTCTGAACTTAATCAGTTCAAGACATGATTCTTTGAACTTAATCAAAGGTGTGGTTTTAGACAAAAAAAACAAATGTTTCTTAAGATTTGTTTTTATTTATGTGTAGGTGTGTGTAGGTGTGTGTGTGTGTGTGTGTGTGTGTGTGTGTGTGTGTCTTGTGTCTATGTGAATGCATGCCACACGTGTTCGGGTATACTCAGAGGCCAGAAGCGGTCCCAACTTAGATCCTCTGGAGAAGCAGCCCGCATTCTTAACTACTGAGCCATCTCTCTGGCCCCAGTGGTGTAGTTTTTATTGTTTTGTTACTAATGACAAAATGAATGCCTAGGCACAGCCAGTGACATGGAAATGCAGTGTGATGCAAGGCCACGTGACATAGGACTGCCCTGAGCTACAGTACCAGGCTTCGCTAAGATCCTTCCACCGGTAGTGCACTTGCTCGCCAGTAGGTGGCGACTGAACGAGGAAGTGAAAGAGTGAGTGAGCTCACAGCATTTAGCAGGCAGGCAGCTAGATGTGACACTTACCTGAGCCGTGCAGATGTTGCTGGTGGCTTTGTCTCTCCGGATGTGTTGTTCTCGGGTCTGAAGAGCGAGGCGATACACTTCTTTCCCCGTGGCATCCCTGGATCAAGACAACAACACATTCAGTCAGCACAGCTGATCAAAGCACCAGGATTGCCTTAAAACAGGTTCTCGACTTGTAGGTCGCAACCCCTTTGAGGTACATGGCCTTTTCCCAGGGATCAACTATCAGATATCCTGCATATTTGCAATTATATTATGACCCATAATGGTAGCAAAGTTAAGGTTATGAAGTGGCATCAGAAATTATTTTATGGTGTGGGGGGGGAACTATAGTAAAGGTCCCGGTGTTAGGGAGGCTGAGAACTGCTACCTCAGGTGGGCTTGCTTTCCCAGCTGAAGAGAATGCAGTGGGTTTGTGTGGGGAAAGTTCATAAAGCGACTTCCCAGTGGTCCTCTTATAACAGCACTATAGGTTTTTGATTAGGACGTAAGCACTGAGGTAAATGTGATAAAGCCTGGAAAAGTAACAGGAATCACTGTCCCACACACAGAAGGATGGGGACCAAGGACTTTATGTCACTCATCTTCAGAAAGCAGAAGGGCGATGACCTGAGAAAACAGTTTCTTCGCTGGAGGTTTGAAGGGACTGACTAGAAACAGAAAGGAAGGCTAATTCTCACTACTGACCTCATAAAAATTCTCCCTCTATATATATGTAACCATATATTTACATATTATATAGCTATATATTTATATATTATATGTGTATTTATAGATATTATATGTATTTATACATACATATACACATAGATACATATACAGATATATAAACTGTATACATATACACATGTATATATATCATAATCTGTATATACCTGTATATATATATATATACATATATATATATATATATATACATATCATAGTTCCCTTGAAACACACACACACACACACACAGAGCATACATGCACATATAGTGTTACATAGCTATGGAGACTTGAAGCCACTTGGCAGGAGCCTCCAGAACCTTATGGGTCACACTAAATCTGTGCTTTTATTGCAAAAATGAGTTCTTCCTTCCACATCATGATATTTAAGAAGGAAACTGGTTAGACACAATGCACTTAAAATATGCAGGCCTCTCCACAATCAATCAGGCTAACGCCTGTCCATGACTCCACCGATACCTTAGGAAGGATGCACACACCTTTCCCTGTTGTCTGAACCCAGATGGATTCCCTCTCCCTAATTTGTGTTACACTTGTTTTTAGTCTACTTGATATAGACCAATTAAATGTGGAGAGACATCAGAGAAAAAGAACAGGAGGAGGGGAGGGGGCTCAGCTGCTGGGCAGTTCACAAAGGCCCATAGCTCCAGCTTCAGAGGATCCAATACCCTTTTCTGGTCTCCTTGGGTTCCTAGGCACACATGGCATATAGTCACATGCACAGACACAAGATGACAGGGAAGGTCATGGTCACAGTAAAGGGGTAAAGCTTTACCTTGTCACTCCCACCATCCTTCCAGGCATCATCCTCACCAGGTTCTCTCTGACAGCAAAAAAGGCTGCATGTGGTCCCCCATACCCCAGTGGCACCCCAAACCTCTGGGAATTGCCCAGGGCAATGTCCACTCCAAACTCTCCAGGTGGCCTCAAAATACACAGAGCTAAAAGGTCAGTAGCACAGCAAGTCAGGCTCTGCGGAGGAAATGGAGAAAGGTCAAGATTATCACCTTATCCTGAGCAGAGAGTACATAGGAGTTATCTCTACTGCAGACAGACTGGCTGGGGGCAGGTGGGGGTGGTGCATTTCTGCGAGTTCGGTTTGCTTGTGCATTCATGCAAAGAATATGTACTGAGTGCCTACTGAGGACCAGGGATTAGTGAGTGACTGTAATGAGGAGGAAGGAGTGGGAGAAGAGGATGTTACCATTCCACGTGACAACTGTACAGAAATTCAAACATACCAAATGACAGATATGGAAATGGGGACATAGCTTGCTGAACCTCAACAAGGGGCTTACCTACCCCATCCTGATGTGCTCTTTCTACAAGTTCTGTGAAGTCCTCCACCTTCCCCTCAGTGTCTGGGTACTGGAACAGCACCCCACTGACATCTTTGCCACTGAAATCCATTTCGTGGGGTAACTTCAGCTCAACAAGCACCCCCCTGTATCTGAAAGTACAAGGGAAAATTGGTCCTTGTTATTAATGGTGTGTGAGTGCATATACACCTCTGTGTGCAGAAAGCAGATGCAGTAATGGCCGGGCTGGGGATGTTTCAGTTGCTTACAGGACTAGTAGACGTCCTCCGGTGTTGTGTGGTTTCCTTAGCAACTACATCTGCACAAAGCACACACAAAGCCATGGCCATGGCAGGAATGTATGAGCTCTGCTCTTCCAATTGTCCAAGACATTGCTGAAGTTATATCTATTTACTGTTAGACAGGTCCTCGGACTCTTCATGGTACCAGGGACTGACCCTCAACGGGGCAACTGCGGAGCTATCGCCCTAATCTCTACGTTGGGACAGGTTTATACCATGTGGCTTATTCTGGCCAGACTTGAAATCCTCCCAAATCACCTTGAGCTGATTTCAATATTCTACCAAAAGAACAGCATGAGAAGTTACGATACCACAAAGGCAGACACTCACCATGTGTCTGTCCCTCTGTACTAGAGAAATGAGCAGAAGCATCCAAGAGGGAAAGTTGGGGGTGGGGTGACAACTCATCAAATTTAGTATAAAGCAGGGTCACTTCCAATCAGACTGGAAGTGGGAAAGAGAGACAGGGTCTAGATAATATGATATTACCCTCGGCTCAAAATACAAATTAAATCAATTACTTGGCCCGGGTCTGGACAACAGCTATTGTCTGTGGGTGGCAACGAGGATCAATGAAAAATTTCGCCCTCTTGTTGTGCCTGTTGAAAAGAAAAAGGCACAGTTAAACTTGGAGATTTCCAAAGCAGTCCCCCAATATCAAATGCCAAATATCAAATATCTTCCTTCTCGGGTATTCCAGCATGGCCTCCAACTCCACTGAACTTCTGATCCTCCTGCCTCTGCAGTTTGGAGATACACACACACACACACACACACACACACATAGAGATATCAGGTATAAGGAAAAGTTGAAACCACTACACATGTAGTTTATATATATCTTGCAGTAAAGTAATATATCTTGTTGTCACAAGAGGTATTTTAGCCTAGAGCCTCAGTTGGGCGAAAACAAGACAGATCCTGCCTCAACAAAGTGGCAGATTGACTCTCAGACCTTCTAGTGTGTATCATGGCATGCAAGAGCACACACAAAAACCACTCACAAAAACAAAAAAGAACGGAAGAGGATCACTTAGAGATGATTTAGGCCAGTGTTTCCCCCAGCAGCAGGGGGAAGGACTGAGGCACACAGGAAGACCAGGAGCTGGGTGGGCTCTAGGTTGCCGGCGCTGGGTGATCCCTCTCATTGATGGGTTTGGAAACAAGGCTGATGTGAATAAATAAAACATCAGGTACCAGGTGTGTATCTGAACAAAAACACAAGGCACAGAGAATGTGCACCGTGCATCACACTACACAACTGCTACCCAAGGGATACACAATGGTTTCTTTGGAGCCTTGGAGTAGGAAAACAGCATGTTTTACCTTGAATTATATCCCACCCAGTTTGAAAAATGTTTTTTCACTCAATACAGATGTTGCTTTTATAATTACATATATATACATTACATATATTATTTTACTTCTGTTGCCCTTTTGAGATAGGAGCTCAGTCTAAGCTGACCTTAAACTCACGGCAAGCCTCCTGTTGTAGCCTCCTGCGTGTGTGCTAGGATTATGCACATATTAAATTCATATCTATATACATAAAACTACATTTGCCACAGATATGAATTTAACAAAGGAATAAGTCAAGTTGGAAAAATTAAAATAATTACCCATTGTGTAATACTTCCAACAGTTTGAATGAAAACAAATGGGAGAAAAGTGTTAGGAGGCCTTAGTGAGCTGAGGTAAGAACCTGCCCCACTTTACAGTGACTTTTAAAGGGGAAAAGCATGCGTGTATACAAACTTGGAAACATACACACACACACACACACACACACACACACACACACATACACACACGAATACACTTGAACTCTTCCAGTTGCTTTACAAAAGCGGATCAACGTGCAGACCTAAGGAGAAAGGAGGAAAGAAGCATTCACTGAGGGCGAGCAGCCCATCACAAGGCCAACCCTTCAGGGCTAGGAAACCCTTAGCCCAAACAATCAAATAATCGAAGAAAACATGCTTCCACTTCTCTGTGTGTGATGTTAGAGTTACAGAGGGGCTGTGGGTGTGTCTTAGCTGAGAGAGTGCTTGCCTAGCCTGTAAGAGACCCTGGGTTTGAATCTCAGGCGTGTCTGTGACTTTCATACTTGGAATATATGTAATATTTATAATAAATATATAAAATATATAGTATATATGAAATATTAATATTCACCCTCAGCCATACAGTGAATTCCAGGCCAGCCTGGATTATGAGGGCCTGCCTGAAAAGAAAAAAAGTAATTTAAAAATTTTGAAAGATGGAACAAAATTTATTAAAAGTCAGTGAAGAGCTGAGAAGAAAAACCAAGAACATGCATGGATGGCCACCCTGCGTGCCTGTGTGTCATCCATGAAGAACCTGACCTTACCTTCAATGCTGCTGAGGAATCAGAAGGGCTCCGGGTGGGATGGCCACCCTGCGTGCCTGTGTGTCATCCATGAAGAACCTGACCTTACCCTCAATGCTGCTGAGGAATCAGAAGGGCTCCGGGTGGGATCCACTACAAGGATTTTCATACTTAGAGTGAGCATGTACCTGCCTGTACCCTACAGCATCATTATCTGCGGAAGCCAAGAAATAAACCCGTATGGGCACTTGGACAGAGGCTCCAATTCTTAGGAAACACCACAAATGTGGGCATATCGCCCAACCTACATGTGAATTCTTCCAGGAAGCTATGTTCCAATATTCTTCCAAGGCAGAGAATGGAGGAGGGGGACTGTAGAGTGACTGTTACCTGTACCCTATGACTCGGTAACTTCTGGAAATGGATCCTCGGGAAATAATTAGAATTGCTGAGGACATGCATAATATATTTCTAGTAACTGAAGATTGTGAAGACAAGGTAAATGTGTACAGGCAGATGTGAGGTTATTTACCCATAGCACTCCATGCCAGACACAGGAAAGGCCTAGTCCAGGGGCTGAAGAGATGGCTCAGTGATTATGAGCACTTACTTGATGCCCTCCCTTCCAGAGGACCCAAGTTAGTTCTCAAAGCCATGCTAGGATGCTGGGTAACTCCAAGGGGATCCAGCATTTTCTGACTTCCATGTGCGCATCACATACACACACACACCACACAGACCACACACACACACACACACACACACACAAATGCACAAAACAAAACAACAAAACCCCAAAGTCCTATTCTAGAAAGCTAAGTAAGAATAAGGTGTTCAAAACACACTGTGAACTAGGATGGGAAAGCAGGTGGAGAGGTGTGTGCCTGAAATGACAACACTAAGAGGTGAGGGCAGGAAGACCTAAGTTCAAGTCCTCATCTCAAAAATCCAAGGCCTGAGAAAACAACTCAGGGTCAGAGGGCACCCATGGCCATGGATTATGTGCTACACAAGAAGTGGGGGGTTGGGGGCTGTGGGAGGGATGAAAACAAGGCAAGCACTAAACATATTAAACTCTTAAGAACGATTTGCGCTGATAGTACCTGATACAATGTCAGCTCCCCCAACACCCCACTCCTCCTGTATTCCAGGCACCAAGGGCAAGGCTATGCCCATATTTCTCAGATGATGTGAAGGAAGGTGGTTAGTGACATGTTTGCAGAAGATGTTGAATGCAATGTGAGGCCTTTTTAATTGGCTAGAAGCACCGCTGGGTCCCTGGCCTCGGCTTCTTCCCGAGTGCAGATGTCAAGGTTATGGCTAGAAGCCTCACAGCCATGTCCTGGCATGAGGGTATAACATAACCCGAAAGGTGGCAGGCAGAGAGAGACACCTGTCCTTGACAGCATCTCAGGGTTGTCCAATAAGTCATCTTTGGACTTATGCAATGTTATTCTGTCAGAAACAGTGTTTTTCTATCAAACAATTAGAGGCTTACAAGATGATTGTAACATATATATGAGCCCATGCACATACATTGTAGGGGGAGGAGGGTAGGGAGGGGAGAAGGGAAAAGACAGAAAGCTTTACCAATGTATACCCCCAAGAAAGTATCTAAGAGCAGGGTTTTGCAGAGTTTTCCAATTCCTGACTCATTTTTATCAGATAATTCTTCCCAGGAAAGAAAGTGTGCTGACTAGTTTTACCTCACCTTGACACACAAAGGAGGGCTATCTGAAAGAAGGGACCCTCGACTGAGGTCTGGCTTCAGGGGCTGGAAAGATGGCTCAGTGGTTAAGAGCACTGACTGCTCTTCCAGAGGGCCTGAGTTCAATTCCCAGCAACCACATGGTGGCTCACAACCATGTGTCATGGGATCTGATGTCCTCTTCTAGTATGTCTGAAGATGGTGACAGTGTGCTTACATAAAATAAATAAATCTTTAAGAAAAGAGAGATCTGGCTGCAGGTAAGCCTATGGGGCATTTTTTTTTAATTAATGGCTGCTGGGGGAGGGTCCAGCCCAGCCCATTGCACATGGTGCCATCCAGGGCTGGTGGTCCTGGGTTCTATAAGAAAGCAGGCTGAGCAAGCCATGGTTAGCAAGCCAGTAAAGAGCACAATACCCCTCCATAGCTTCTGTATCAGCTCCTGCCTCCTGCCCTGTTTGAGTTCCTGTCCTGACTTCCTTCAATGAAGAACAACAATATGGAAATATAAGCCAAATAAACTCTTTTCTCCCCAACTTGGTTTTTGGTCATGGCGTTCTGTAACAGCAATAGAAACCTTAACTAGGACAGAAGGAATATATATCTCAAAATCATCCAAGTCAAACATTTGCTGAGGATAGAGTATAAAGGCATGTATTTTAGAACAACCCTTTGAAGAAGAGCCAATTTGTTTATTGATTGATTGGCATGCCTGGACCAGCTGTTGAGGAAAATTTGCATATTAATGAGATAGGCTTTATTTTTTTACTTAAAGAATTAAATCTCGGCTGAATGCTTGATTGGAAAAGTTATAAAGCATCTTCAGATTTTTCAAGTTGATGGCCACTTTTGATTTTATGTGTCAATTCTAAGATACTTCTTGATATAAATATAGTACAACACGGCAGAAATACATCTAGAGCCATTCAGGAATTGTTTGGCATTGTCTTTACCAAACCAAAATCCATATAACATTTTAAAATGAAATTGTCTTTACCCCAGCCAAATTCCATGTAACATCAGCAACCAAACAGCAAATTTTTGAAAGCAAGCATTCTAAGACAGTGTAAAACAAAGACATGCTAAGTTGACGTGTACATTCTGAGGGATTATGGTGGTAAAGAAAGTATTAAGTATTTGTTTTTATGTAAGAGAGCATAAGACTATGTATGGGAAACCATAGTTTAGTCGGACATGGTGGCTCATGCTCATAGTAGAGGCAGGGGATCAGGAGTTCAAGGCCACCCTCAACTATGCAGCCAGCCTGTGATGCATGAGACCTGACCAAAACAAAAACCCACTCCTGAAATTCATAGCATGCAATGATTTTGAACATCAGGCAGCATTGCTGGTGTGTGTAACATGAAGAAAGCACATGAGATGCAAAGTGTGTACCTGTGTCATGTGCCTAAGAGACCAAAGCTAGAATGAAGTCAAAGGACACAAAGTCTGCCAGAAACACCTCAGATCCATTAGTGTTCTATTTTAAATTAATCTTTGGTTGCTACGCATTCAGAAAATCATTTTTTACTGTTGTCAAAATTTTCTTTTGGCAAACCCTACATTCAGCTGTAAAAATCCCAGGTGGAAACTATGGTGTCCACCCATAGTTCGGGAGGCTGGCACCCGGGGAACTCTCACCTGTGACACAGTTGCATTGCCTCCGCAGCCGCGGTCGCCTCGTCCAGCAGGGAGGCATTGGCCATGTCCAAGCCTGTGATGTCGGTCACCATGGTCTGGTAGTTGAGTAAACTCTCCAACCTCCCCTGAGACACCTCAGGCTGATACGGAGTGTACTGGGTGACCCTGAGAGGGAAACAGAAGACTATGTCCAAACCTGACATGAAAAGCTCGGCAAATCCCTTTTCCTTTCCAATTCAACACCCGAATCTCTTGAGAATTAGGTAACACATTGGTAAGACCCATAGATGACTGATTTGATTGGAGTTAAACCTGCTTAGGAGATCAATGAAATACATTTCTGAGTGCATCTGTGTAGACATTTCTAGCAAGGATAAACTGAGGTAGAAAACCCAGCCAGAATGTGGACAGACAGACTCACCCTGAGGTGGACATACCATGCAGCAGGTGAGAGGTCCAATGGATTGAAAAAGGCCGAGTTCCTGGTTGCCAGGTCATGAACTCCCGTGGTCCCCTTCCCTCCCGATGACACTGACATGGGTGGTGGACCTGGCAGGTGGCAGCTCAGCAGAGGAAGGTGACTGCCACTAAACCTGACGACCTGAGTTCAAACCCTGACACCCAAATGATAGATGAGAGCTACTTTAGGTTGTCCTCTGACCTCTATGTGCACACTGTGGAGGTCCCCGGAAAGCACAACCCCCCAATAAGTAAACAAAACCTTATCCAAAATAAGTCTTTCACCTCAAAATTACTTACGCTGAGTAATTTGATCACAGCAATAAAAAGCCAGCTAATACGTCTTTTCTTTGGATCTTAATGGGGAAGAACAGGATTGTCACCGAGAAAAATTATTCTCTGGACACAACCAGTACTTATTTAACTCCGCCCCTGCATCTTTTAGATTTGCTTATTTCACTTTACGTCAATGAATATGTTACCTGCATGTGCGCATGTGCATTCATTATGTGTGCCTAGTGCCCATGGAGGGCAGAAACTGAAGCCACAGATCATTGTGAACCACCGTGTAGGTACTGGGAACCAAATCCAGGCCCTTTGCAAGATCAAGTGCTTAACTACTGAGCCTCCTGCCTTCTTATTATTATATTTTAACCACAGGCTACCCGCCATTCACTCAGTAGATCAGGCTGGCCTCTGGAGGTTAGGATTATAGGAATATACCACCATACCCAGTTCTTTACATTTTTTTTTGTTTTATTACTATTTTAATCGTGTTATTGTACGCATGTATTTTGTATAAGCACCGTATGTGCATGTGTGTGGAGGGCAAAGGCTGATGCTGGGATCTTCTTCAATTGTGCTCCAGCTTACCTCTTTTTAAAAAATTATTTTGTCTCTCACATGCATTGTTGTTTTGCCTACATGTGTGAGGGTATCGGATTCCCTGGATCTGATGTTACAGTTATCAGCTGCCGTGTGGCTGCTGGGAATCAGACCTGAGTCCTCTGTAAGGGCAACCAGTGCTCTCAACTTCTGAGCTGCCTCTGCAGCCCCCTCCAGCTCATCTTCTGAGACAGCGACTCTCACTGAAACTGGAGTTCATCAAGTCAGCTAGGATCCAGGAGCTGCAGCCATCCACCTCTTCCTCAGCACAAGGATTGCCGATGGAATGTGGATGTCAGGGATCTGAACTCGGGCCCTCAGCAAACATTGGACCCAAGGCATCCGCACGTGATTTATTATAAGCTACCTCTTAAAATCCATGCCTGCCTGCCTGCTGCCCTGTTCCCTGATGAGAATCACAGACTCACCTTCTGAAATGATTAAGCCTCCAAATAAATTCTTCTCTAAGTTCCCTTCTCATGGTATCTTATCATAGCAATAAAAAAATTAACTAATACACCAAGCCAAAAGAAGTGAGTATTTATGGCTATGATTTTTACTCTCTCTCTCTCTCTCTCTCTCTTTCTCTCTCTCCCTCTCTCTCTCTCTCTCTCTCTCTCTCTCTCTCTCCTGCCCTGGCAATCACATTCAGGCTTTGAAAGCACTGCTGTATAGAAAGCTTTCTTTAAAATGATTTATTTTGAAGACCATCTCAGCACACAGTACTACATCAGCACACTGAAATAAGTTTACAATTTTTTTTTTTTTTTACTGCTATGACCGTGTGCTTATGCACGGCAGCACACATTGTCACTGGACTTAATTCTCTGCACAGCCTGGATTAGCAATTGTAAAGGCAAATTCTAAGTGAGTGGTGAACTGGAAGGAAGGACGCGTGCAATACAATGCACAGCACAGGAAAGTGAATGGGAACGTGGGAGAAATGAGATCATAGGAACCCGTAGACAATGAGCAGGGATCTCCAGCCGGACAGGACCGTCACACACAGGTCACGTGAGGCCTACACACATAGAGTTGAGCAAGAAAAAAAAAAAAAAAAAGCCAGCCACCCAAGTGTTCTTTCTCATTCAGAAGCATGTGCAGTCCTACCTTAAGAGCTGCTGTTCTTGAAGAACAGTAAGCAACAGTTGCTATTTCCATAGCAAATTCCAGGCCGGCTGGGGCTAAATAATGAGAGGCTGTTAAAAAATAGATATGGTGGCACATGCTGTAATCTCAGCACTTGGGAGGCTGAGGCAGAAGGATTAAAAGTTAGAGGCTGCCTGGATTAGACAGCAAGAACCCTGTCTCTAAAATAAGGGAGCAAAGGAGGAGGGGAGGAAAGGAGGGAGAGGTAGGGAGAGAGGGAGAGAGAGGGAGGAAGGGAAAGAGGGAGGAGAAAGAGGGAAGGAGTGAGAGAGGGAGGGAGGGAGAGCGTAGAGTTTATGAGTTTGGGACTTAAAATCTACAAGGCAGTGGGACATAGTGTCTCATACTCATAATCTCTAGGGATGCTCATAACCCCCCACCCCGTAACTCCAGATTCAGGGCACCCCACACCTCCAGATCACTCTAATGTCCTTTGGTCTCTGTGAAGGACACATGCATACACCGGTAACATGCACATACATAGAAAAACTTTAGAATCTTCAATTTCACATTTATTTAAAAAGAACAAGGAGGGAAAAAAAAGACCAGGTATGGTGGTGTATGGATTTGATACCAGCTTTGGGGGGGGGGGGGTTCAAAATTACCCTCTGCTACATGAGAGTTTGAAGTTAGCCTGGACCACTCCAGACCCTATTTCAAAAAAGCCTAAAATGAAATTACATAATTTAAATCCAAATAAGGACCATCAGTCTTCCAATGGCATCTGTACCTGCCTAGCCTTTCTTTGTTGCCTTACTAATCTGGCAATTCTTAAATGAAATGGTCAAATATTTGAGGTGCAAATGTGTGTTTGACTCCCCATTCAAATATCTCTGAGGCTGGCAAGAGAGCTCACTGGGTAGGAGCACTTGCCATCCAGCCAAAAGACCTAAGTTTGGTCCCCAGAACCCACATGGGTGTCCTCTGAGCTCCACACTTGCTCCACAGCACATTCATACCCATAAACACATGTGCACACAAGGAACAAAACAAAATCTAAAGATCACTGTGGCTTTCTACTACCCATGGGAAAAAGCATTAAACTTCCTGACCACAGTTGCTCAGTCTGAGTTGCAATGACCCCATGACCTCTGTCAGTGGGGTTTACTTACTCCAACTTTTGCATGACTAGACTTCCTGCTGTTAGCTCCCTTTATAATCTAAGGTTGAGGTAACCCCCGCTGCTTTGAAAGTCACTTGTTTCAAGGTTTTAAAGTAGTTACAGGTTGTTTTGTTTTTTTTTTTCAACACTGTAAAAATATAACAGGCATAAATAAATGTTCTTATTAGCAATGGCCTGTGAAAGGAAGTAAAGAATAACCCTACTTCATGGTTCAAAATTGCTACCAAGTCAGGCATGGTGATGCTCATTTAATCCCAACACTCAGGAGGCAGGGGTAGGGATCTGAGAGGTTCAGGCCAGCTTAGCCTACAAAGCAAATCCTACAACAGCCAGGGGAATTACAGTGAGATCCTATCTCAAAAACAGAAAGAGAGAAGAGAGAGAGAGGAGTGGGGGAGGGAAGGAGAAAGGGAGAAAGGGAGGGATGGAAGGAAGGCAGGCAGGAAGGAAGGAAGGAAAGAAGCTATCGAAGAGTAGCTGGAGAGATAGTTCTGCAGTTAAAAGCACCACTGCTTTTTCAGAGGACCAGGGTTTGATTCTCCACATCTATCTGGTGGCCACAACTATCTGTAACTCCAGTTCCAGAGGGACTTTATGCCTTCTCTGGCTTCTCTGGGCAGCAGACATGTATGTGGAGCAGAGAGGTGCATACGGGCAAATGCCCATACACATACAATTAAAACTTTCAAAACAGGTTTTCAACCTTGTCATGAAAGGGCTGCTGTTATATATACATAAGTTTGCCTCAGTCATGGGGGGAAAAGTGTTTAAAACCATTTATCTGAGGAACTACAGAGGTTCCTTGGTGGCGTAGACACATGAGTTTAATATCAGATACCAAGAGGAATTAAAAGAGGGAAAAATAAATGATCCATAAGTGTGTCTTAATTGACACTAATTCAAATGCTATCTTTTTTTTTTCTAGATGCATTTTAATATATATTTCTTAAAAGTATCTACACATCTAAAAATAGTTCTGAAGTAGGTTACTTGGTAATATATTCAACACGATGTTGGCATTCATTCCTAAATAACCAGTTTCCTCTATTATTTTGGTTATGATTTTCTTTTGGAATCAGGGAAAACATAGGGGGCTTTCAGAAGGGCTCATAAAACTCATAAAAAGCCCATTCTGATCTCACTGCCAAGATTACGAACACCAGAAAGCCACGAGGCAAACACAAGGGTCGAGATTCGTTATTGATACTTTGGGACAGTGGGTCCCACGAAACAAGTTCTAGATCCAGCGTACAGTTTCTCTTAGGAGCCCAAATGTCTGTGTTCTCTCGAGTCTATGTGACCCATTTATTTTCACCTCACGTCACCGGAATTTGTTGGCTCCATCGCTATGGTAACCATTCAGAAGTATAATGTGAAGTGCACCACCCGCGTGTTCACGGCCCTCCCTATCAGCATGAGCAGGGCGCAGTATCGCTCTGGGGTCCCGGCCAGCTTTTGGATAATGCAAAACAATATTTAAAATGCACCCAAAGCCGGAGGCCAAAAAACAGACTATTATCTCCCTCTGAAAACACGGGCTGCCCCCAAATGAATTAGCATGCCAGCTCACGGGCACAGAGAAATATGGCAGACATTCTGTATGGTCACTAAGAGCAAAGGCCACAAGCCAGACCTCCGGCGGCAGAGAATGAAATCAACCTTAGCGTTTCCCATGCAAACTTTACCAGAGCCACAGTGGAAAACAAGCCCTCAGCTAATCAAACACATTGGCAAGCACATTCATACAATGAAAACACTTTCTCTGTTGATGGGCCTGGTTTCCTGTTCTCTTATTAAGATGAAAGTAGTGTGTTTCGCTGTGAAAATCTCCACACAGGGGTAGAGAGTAGACACGGAGGTGCTAACAAACCCAGTTCCTGGGAAGATGGGACAAGACCAGCAAGATGGCCGAGCAGAGAAATTGGCAAGGGCAATGGGACCAAGAAGCTGGTAATGCCAAGCACAGGCCTGCCCAGAACACACATGTTCACATTCTCAGTGAAGGTCAGCAGTAAAGCTGATGTTACAGTCCTCGCTCTTTGGACACCATGACTTCCTTCCTGTCAGCTTCGGACCAAGAAATGTGGGGATGAGAGGGACATGAACATTGAGACTTAAAAACCCTGGCAAAAGACAAAAATCTGAGATGCGACATTTACGAAGTTCAGACACAGCCTAAAATGCCCCAGGATCTCACCGAAGAGGAACAAAGCCTTGTCCAAAACAGCATAGAGATTCAGGCTGATTCATGAACAGATCACTAGATCTGGACTTTATGCAAATAGAAGGGGAAAGAATCTATTTCAACATCCAAAAAGAAATTTCCCAATCAGAAAGCATGTGGATTCCTGGAGTTTCGAGGGCAGCAGGGGGCAGCTGTCAGTGTGCGCCATGGACTACCGGGCACACATATCTAGTGTGCCTGTTCTCTAGCAAGGAGATACATTACCATCCAGAATTCTCCAGCAAGTTCCGCAAAATGGCCTGGGGCACCGAGCAGTTATAATAGCCCATGCCAATGTACGATCTCCAGATCTGGTTTTTGCTTGCAATGGTGTGCAGAGTTTCGAGGATTTCATTCTCACCTGGTTGTGGGGGAAAAGGAAACAGGTTACTTGAGAAAATGCCCCCACAGGGAGCTCTGCTTACAGTTTAAAAGCCTCCTGTTCTCTGAGTGTTTATATCAGGAGATATATAGAAAAATATAGTCATCCACCCAACCATTAAATAATACTGCATGTGGAAACCTGATAGGAGGCCCACAGATTCCTCAATATTAACCCCTCATGAATAGAAGCCAGAGGTTGATACTTTCCTTGATCACTCTCCAGCTTGAGACAGGGCCTCATACTGACCCTGGGACTCATTAATTCAGCTAGACTTCCTGGGCAGCAAGCCCTAGAGATCTGCGTGTCTCAGCCTCTGGGACATGCTTGATCATGGTTAGCTTTTATGTAGATGCTAGGGATCAAACACAGGTCCCCATGCTTCTGTGACAGACACTTTACCCACAAAGTCATTCCCAGACCCTGATTCTTACTTAACTCTAGTTCATTCAGTACACTCACTCTCCCCCCTCCCTCCCTCCCTAGCCCCCTCTTATCCCCTCTCCCAATCCCCCTCCCACCCATTGAGCTCCATTCAGTTCTGTCTCTCTGAGACAGCATCTCACTATGTAGCCTCTACTGGCTTGGAACTCAGAATTTAGACCATCTACCAACCTCCCTGAACTGGGGTTAACAGTGTGCATGCACGGCCTCTTTATCCAACTCTTTAACAGTTGCCTAATCCATGGGGGGAGGGGCTGTATTTTTAAATATATGCTTTATTTCCTCTAAATAAAGTATTTTCTCTTAGTAGTATTTTCCTTTTATACATTGTGTGTGTGTGTGTGTGTGTGTGTGTGTGTGTGTGTGTGTGTGTGTGTGTAAAAAGGTACTCTTACAAGTAGCTCATTGACCTTCTGGGAGCTGCAGGCAGTTGTGAGCTGCCCTGTTTTGGGTGCTTTGTATGAAACTTCAGTCTCTCTGCAAAAGCAGTAAGTGCTCCTAAGTACTGGGTCACTTCTCTTGCTTCTTTCTTTCAGTTGTCTAACAGTCTCTAGAGACAGGCAAGGCTATAGCTATATGTGTGTGTGTGTGTGTGTGTGTGTGTGTGTGTGTGTGCGCACACACACACACACACACACAGCTTATATTGTGTTTAGAATTGTTTTACTGAACTGGTTATTTTCTTTGTCATTTGAAGGGCTATTAAAAACAAAAACCAAAACCTAGAATTCAACAACATAAAGTTACAATCATAATAAAAGACTCACATGAACTCTCAACTAGTGTTCCCATAAAGGGACCTAGTTAGAAAGGAATTATAAAATTCTTGAATTCGGGAAATCCAATCACCTCCCAAATAATCTTAGGAACGGAGTGATTCAAAAGCCCAGTAGGAGGCGAGATTAATTAGCAGTGCCTAGCAGGCCAGCCAAGCTTCAATTAAGATCCTGTGCAAGATGGACAGGTCCCTGCTCCACATTGTGCCATCTGGACAAAGGTCCAGCTCTCAAATGAGAACAGTCTGAAAGGATGTGCTGGTCAAAAAAGAGCTTAGCTCTTAGATGCTATAGAGTATTTTCTAGTGGGAGAATATGACTCTGTTCCATGGGAAGATTGTTCTATATAAGGTGTGGAGAGTCAACAGAGAGAAGATTGGGGTCACCAGTTCGCACCAGAGCCAAGAGAAACACAGGAGAAACAGTGCTGTCAAGTGAATTGTGTTTCCTAAAGCAACAATACACTGAGATCAGAATCCTTGTTATTTTTGAATGTGACATTGCTTGGGTATTGAGACTTCACAGATAGATATAAATACTCAAATTAAAACAAGGTCATACTCGATAATTTTCATCTAATAACTTGGTTTTACAAAAACATGGGAATTTGGGCACGTTTGACAAGTCATTCAAAGAGAGCACCATGTTATGTGTGGACCATAATGATGTATCTACAAGCGAAGGGATGCCAGCAATGACCAGAAGCCAGAGAGGGATGGAAGAAATTCTTCCTCAGAGCTCCAAGATGAAACCAATCTGTCAGAATTGTTTTCATCTGAACTCAGCCTAAGAGAACAAGCCTTTTGCTTGAACCATCCAGACCGCAAAAGGACATTTCAGTGACCCTAGCTGATCAATACAGGCTCAGACATTTTCTAGAGAGGCTACAGGACAGTTGTCCTTTCTGGACACTGAAACCACAGCTAGGTCTTACCTCACCAGACCAAAAAAAAAAAAAAAAAAAAAAAAAATCCATGCAATGTGAAGACTCTACCAACCCAGATGGTTTAAAGGGGGTTTATCTACTGGTACTATTTATAGTTGCTGCATGTTTCCGAATGTATTAAAAAAAAAACAAAAAAAAAAAAAAAACAAAAAAAAAAAAACAAAAAGCCAGGCATAGTAGTGCACATCTGGAGAGGCTAGGGCAAGAGGATCAGAGTTTGAAGCTAACCTAGGCTGCACAGTGCAACTCAAAAGGAAATAAAAACCAAAACCAAGAAAAATTCAACCAATACAGAGGTGCAGCAATTTGTTACACCACCTCAAGGTGACTTGGACAAATGTCACAGTCAATTATTCAGCCCAAACATCTGCCTCGTCTCTAGCATAATGGTACATGACTTTAACTCCAACATCCTAGAGACAGAGGCAGGAGGATCTCTGAGTTTGAGGCCAACCTGGTCTATGTAGTAAGTTCTAGGACATCCAAGGCTACATAGAAGACCCTGCCTCAAGACAAACAAGAACAGCCTGAGCATTGCCCATTCATCCTCATAGTCCAATGTTGGGGATACAGGAGATACTTGAATTCGTGTTCCACAAATGGCTGAATCAAGATAACTAATTCTATCTGACTCCATGTCTGGCAAAAACAATACACTGTTAATTGACTTGGTTAGAAATAGTTAGGATAAGGCTGACAAGTGCTTCTCTCACAGCCTGAAGACGTAAGATCTCCAGAAGGTGGCCACGGTAGGAGGAGGGAAGTGATCCGTGAAAGGTGTTCACTGACCATTACAATGCACCATAGCATGCATGACCCTACACTCACACACAAGATGCTGGCCAAGGGATCCTTCCTGGTTTCTCCTGGTGAGTTAGGTTTTGACATAGTCAGCAAAGACCTGGGCAAAGCCCCACATTTCAGTTTTCTCAGGGGAGTCTTATAAGAACTGCATCAAATAAACAGTTTCAAATTTGGCCAGTGTGGTTTCAAACTCAGGAAACCTTCTAGGTATCACATCTACCAACGTGAGTCTTTCAGTGCAGTGGACTCCTTTAGCAGGAGCAGGGAGCCTCTGTGGGGACACACAAGTCTCACAAATAGGAAAATGGCTACTGTGCCCAGATAACACAACATGTATGGGGGTTAGAGGTCATTTATGGACTCAGTTCTCTCCCTTTACATGGGTTCTTGGGAGCAAACCCAGGGCACAAGGATGCTTACTTTTTGGAGCCATCTTGCTGTCCCCAAAAACGCATTTTAAAACTCAGAGTCAGAAAGTCACAAGCAGGTCAGGACAGCAACAGGAGCTTTGGGGTTCAGTATAGAAGCCAAGAAGACTGCTAAACTACAACCAACTCATTGACCTCTTCCTAGAAGGAGCTCCACTCTCTGTAGCTGGTCTTAGCTACTTTGTGGGGTCTCCTTTTTCCCACCCTTCACCCCCACCCTGATTTCACTCCCTGTCTAGGAGAGAAAGGATAGAGGGGAGATAAAGATCCTTAAATCATAATTTCTTCTTGTTTCTTCTTCTAGCTGGCCAGTGCTACTTTGTGAGTTCTTCGTTTTCCTACTCTTTATCCTCCTCCCTGATTCCAGCCCCATCACTAGATAGAAGTGTCAGGGCTTTGAACCTAAATGTTTCCTCTTGTTTCCTGTTTGAGCACTACTAACAAACTGCAACCAACCCCCATGAAGAACAGCAACCACCACCCTCACCTCTCAGGGCCCTTGCATTTATATACCCTCTGATAAGATCCCAGGATCCCAAACTTCACACAAATCTGCGGCTGGCTAAACCTCGCCTCTGCTAGAACACGAGGCAAATCACAGTCAGCTGCTGGAGACAGTCCAAAGCGGCCTCCTGTCCCCACACCTGGGATTAAAAGGAAAGCCCATTCTTATAACAAATATGTCTATGTTTTTTTAAAGAAACCAAAACTCCAAAACTGTGACCACAGCTGTGCTGTTTGGATTTTGCTATCAGAACAGCAGTCATTCTTTCTTTACATTCATTTTCTATTTCCATAAGGGCTTCAGTTTTCTAGTCCTATGGTGATGGCCCTGGCTGTGTGTGGTCATTCCCAATAATGTAAGACAGCTTTTATTATAGATCTGCAATGGACCCTCCTGAGGAGCAAGACAGACGGGCCAGTTTCTTCAGGGAGAATAGTCTAGAATCCCTGGAAGAAGGCAGCACTCCCATTCTCTAATAAGTAGCTTAACAGACAAGACTGGCTAAGTCTAAATCCAATGACAGTCTTACAGGGGATAAGAGGTAGGGCTGTCTTTTTGATTGAGAAATGGAAATAGGAACTAAGATGGTGTCTGACACTTGAAAGAGAGCAGGAAGCTGCACGTAAAGAAGCTCATAATGTTTGATTCCTAGCAGGCAATTCAGCATAGGTGAGGAACAAATTCACTATACTTGGAAGCATGAAAACTCCTTTTCAATGGCTATTGGTGATGCACGCCTTTAATCCCATTGATCAGGAGGCAGAGGCAGGTGGATCTCTGTAAATTCAAGGGCAGCCTGGTCTACAGAGCAAGTTCTAGGCCAGCCAGAGCTGTATAGCAAGATCACCTCAGAAGAAAACAAAACCTTTGCTATACTTCTAGATGTGATGGGGAATGTCAAACTCTAATTGTTAGACTATAATTCCCATCTCTTCCTTCTGTATCCTCTCAGCTACCCACAGAAAAAGCCAAATTTATATTCATGTTGATTCTGCTCTTATCATAAATTCTTCCCCATGGTCTTCATGCTCTTTTTTTTTTTTTTTTTGAACACTTAGGGAGGTCATAGAATGAGCCTTTCCCTGCACATCACTTGTAGCCTGGTGAGTGTGGAAAGCCAGCTACGATGTGGCTTGTGATTACTAGCTCTCAGAGGGCAGAGGCAGGAGGTTTAAGTTTGAGGCAAGACCTTGTCTCCAAAAGCAAACGGCTGGGGACATAGCTCAGTCATACAGCAACGCTGGATTCTATGCCCAGCACAGGGTGTTGGTAACTTGACACAATCTTGACTCCTGTGGTAAGGGAGCATTAATGAGGCCTACACTGATTCACCGCTCTCTGCTCTTCACTCTATCTAATGTGACTCTGCATCTTCACGCTCCTGCTGCCTCGACTTATGCGCAATGATGGGATGTGACCCAGAATTGTGAGGCAAACAAGTATTTATTACAGCATCTGGAAGCAAAACTAAGACAGCAAGTTCTTGGTCATGCTTCCTAAAGTGTGAATGCTGTGAGGAGCTGTTCCCACTCTCTCAGCAGCCACTTAGCATACCTGAACTCCCCAACTAGGAGGACATTGCTAAGATAAAAATCTAAGACCTCAGGCTTCCTCACCCATGCATAATAAAAGCTGCTCTATAAACGCCAAGCTTGGTGTGTACACAGTTTCAGATGTCTTCTCAATGGCTGCTTATGTCTCTTATCTATTCAGAAAAAGTCACCTGGGTACATGCACAGAAGGGGCAACCAAGTGTACTGAGAATCCCAGTTAGCTGCCATCTTGACATGTCCACATAGCAATGGAAGGAAAGGAGAGAAAAGGGAAAGTTCATAGGTTCATCGTCAGCAATGTATATGCTGAGCCCAGGCCAGTTGAAATGGAACCAAGAAGAACCAGGCCTCAAACTCTATAATCTGGACTACAATCAAACCCAAGTAAAACTCCCATCAGAAGAACGGTGCCCACGTGTCACTGCTCATCTGCCTTGGAAATTACAATTAAGTAACTAGGAAAGAAATGAAGACAGAACCGGGGAGCAGACATCTATTAAAAACCATGAGAAGGCCAGGCACAGTGCTCTGTGCCCTTGATGCTAACACTTGGGAGACTGAGACAGAAGGATTACCATGAGTTCAAGGATAATTTGGGACACATAATTGAGTCAGAGGCCAGCCTGAGCTGCACAGTGAGATTCTGTTCTCAAAAAACCAGAAAGAACCAGTTGGGGACAAGCTGTTTTTTTTCCCTTATGCCTTCAGCCCTGCAGGGCTGCTGGACACCACACTCCCAACTGTGTGCTTCCAACCCTGCAGCAGTTTAAGCAATCTTTCTCACTTCCGAGCAGCAGGTTCTTCCCCTGTGAAACAAGCACCTGCTTCTGACCTGTTTATTCCCTTGCCTCAGGGAATTACATAATGGGCTGGTCCTAATGGACAGAGAACAGAGTTCAGTGCCCTCTGGGCTCTGCTTCTTAGTCTCTAGGCGGAGAGGGAGGGGACTGCATCTGATCTTGGAATTCACTGAGCACACCTCCTTCCTCCTTATGTAACTCCACAGGACAGAGACTTTCTAAAAAGCAGCTTCCTTGCCATGTGCCTAAAATACCCAGAACCTTGCACCAAACACATCTTTCTGTGGAGACAGGGTCTCACTATGTAGCTCTGGCTGACCTGGAACTCTTGCTGTACAGACCAGGCTGGCCTCAGATTCAGAGAGATGCCTGTTTCTGCCTTTCAGGAGCTGGGATGAAAGGTGTGCCAACACACCTGGTTCAAATAAATGTTTTAACAACAGCGTTGGGCTTAAACACCTGGCACATGGCTGTGGTTACTGAGATTTCTCAGATGAATGAATCTGTACAAGAAAAACACTCTGAAATGGGCAGGCTATGTGAGTCAACATGCATACTGCCTTTTTCAATACATGCTCTCCATTTGTAATCCCTGACAGAACCCTCGATTTCGGTCTTAATTATATAGGAAGATGCATTTGGGATTCACTGTAACCCCCTAATCTGAAGATAAGATTCCTGTGATCCTATACAGTATTCATATACACCACTCATATGCTATTTCTCTTCCTTTCTCAATGTCTTCCTTCCTTTCTTTTTGTCATGAGGGATTAAACAATATAGGAAGATGCATTTGGGATTCACTGTAACCCCCTAATCTGAAGATAAGATTCCTGTGGTCCTATACAGTATTCATATACACCACTCATATGCTATTTCTCTTCCTTTCTCAATGTCTTCCTTCCTTTCTTTTTGTCATGAGGGATTAAACAATATCCTCGTATGTTAAGCAAGCACTCAACCTGAGCCACACCCTAAATGTTTATCTATATTTTTACACAAATACAAGACAGAGTGTAGTAGTGCATGCTTATATATAATCCTAGCACTTGAGCTGAGACAGGAAGATTGCCCTGCCCTGCTTTGGAGGCCAACCTGAACTAGCCAGAGTCTCAAGGAAACAAAACAACTGGGCTGGTAAAATGGCTCAGCCAGCAAAGGTGCTTGCTGCCAAGTGTGTCAAGTCTGCTTGAGTTCAATCCCTGGGACCCCCATGGAAGGAAAGAACCAGCTAGCCTCCATACACATTCTTATATACAACACAAATACATGTAATAGCAATGAAAGAAACATGCACTTGCTTGCACATAGAACACCTCTGAATAGAAAGCTGAGGTCAGAGGAAGAGCTGAGTCTCACTTTCCCTTGAAAATCTTATGCGTCTGAGTTTTGGACAATGCATTTATATTACTTATGATAACAATTATGTGACGACACCATTCCCGGGGCGCAGTTGGGAAGTGGACAGGTGTGGCAGTTTCTGAATGACACTTTCCCGGCAGCCCAGCTAGCAGCATCTGCACAGATGGTAAGCAGTGTCACAACCTCTCCCAGTTTGTCACCCTCGTACACTTGGCAAGGCATTAAGAGTCTTCCAAGAGGACCGAAAACCAACATGCTCATATTTGAGTTTGTCCACTCAATGTCACGAGTTGGAGAAAGGTCTTCCTCTGCCAGAGGCTGAAGGGAAAAGCTGGGGACAGACTGCAAGGGTGGAAATTGTCTTGGCAGATTTTTCTTGCCATCATGCTTATATATCCCTGGCTTCAGAATTGTGTGGGGATCATGAGGGGAGGGGGGACGGTAAGTGTTGACCACGATTAGTGCTTTATGAGAGATAGTTTCTGTTATGATTTTCTGAGTTCCTAATTGGTGTCAAGTTTCCTCCCTGGGAAGTGGAGGATTTTCCATCAACTTCTGTTCAATCATAGACTTTTTCACTAAAGGAAACCAAACCAAACCAGATCCTGTCTACTGTGCAGCAGAAACTGATGGAAGGCCCTTAACTACTGGCCTTAGACCCATTTCTTGTTACACTAGTAAGGAAAAAAAAAAAAAAAAAAAACAAAACACTGTGAATTTTAAATGCAGCTTTAAGGAGATACGTAAATCTGGCCTACAATTCCAGCTGCAGCCACTGCAGGGAAGTCAAGGCAGCAGGGACTAGGAAGAACCAATCTCCTTCCATCAACAGTCAAGAACAGGGAGCAATTCAATGATGGTGGCATAGCAGCACCTCCCTCTTCAACAGTACAGGACTTCCTGCCCAGGTGCCAGTCATCGGTGGACCTTTCAACTTCCAGATAAGGCAATCAAGATGATCTCTGACCCAAGACATCCCTTTCCCAGGTGATTCTAAACAGTGTCAAGTTGACAATTAAAGTAAAAACCATAGGGCTAGTGAGATGGCTCAGTGGTTAAGGGCACCGGCTGCTCTTCCAGAGGCTGAGTTCGATTCCCAGCAACCACATGGTGGCTCACATCCATCTTTAAGGAGATCTGATGCCCTCTTCAGGCAGGCAGATGCAGCAGAGAACTCAGCAGAGCACTCATACATTAAGTAAATAAAATTAAAAATAGTAAATAAAACAAAAATCACAAGTTACTATGTGGTCAGGGCAATAGAAGCAACACAGAGGTCTGACTTCCTTCACCCTATCCCAACTTCCTTCTCTTCTCCAGATCTGGTCAGACCAGATTCCAGTTAGCAAGCCATTGTAACTCCTCAAATCACCACTGCCACCTGAAGGAGTGGAGGCATGTTTCTCCTGTGTTCTGATGGCCCCTTCCTTCACAGTACAGAGTCCTCTGCAGCAAACCCTGCTCTACGAAAAGCCACGCAGCTTCCAGATCAACAGAATAGCAGCCACAGTGGTAGAGAGAGAGGAACTTGAGGGATAGCGTTATCTGTGCTTTTGTTCCTCAAACCCAAATCTCTCCTTCTGTGGGGAGGCCTCGGTCATGGCCTCTCCGTTTTACTTTTTAGAAAGCAAACATAGAGAAACACTGCAACTCCTAATATTTACCCAGAACACCAGATGACCTACGTGTTCGTACTCAGGGCAGATGCTGAGGCTGAAATGAAAGTCTGCAGTTTGTTTTTCCTCCTCTCTGCCCAGGGCACGCACGCTGCTATGTCCTGCCGAGCAAGAGCACAGGGGAAGTGTGTGTTCTGAGAGCTTAACTCAAACAACTCACCCTGCCTAAGGCGAGACCTGTGGTTGAATTTATACTCTCACCAAGTAATGAACTGTAATCTCTTTGCAGACAGGGGCATGGATTAAGAAGAGCTGTGTTACAGTGTAATAACTTACCTATCACAGGGTCCATAGTCGGCTGCTACAAAAATTGTTTTCCTAAACGATTCGGTTATATTCCTACAAGCAAAAGCTCTGGGGAGAACATTTAGAAATGGAAATTGGACGCAATCGGAAAAGCCCTACACTGCCTACAATAACTTTAGACTCAGAGATGTCACCTTTTCAGAGTTTAATAATCAGCAGTGAGAATGCATACTTAAGCTCTCCATTTGTACTATAAGGACATCCTGGGAATAAGCAAAACAGGCCTAAGCGGAGAAAATGAGATTTATGGGGCTAGAATGATGGCTCAGTTCATTACAGACACCTGCTGCTCTTGCAAAGGACCAGTGTTCAAATCCCATCACCCACACTCAGCTTCTAGGAAACCCTCTAGCCTCCAAGGGCACCCACAAGTACATGTACACATAAATTAACAACAAATGTTTTGTTGTTTTAGTTTTGGCTTTGAGGCAGGGTCTCACTAAGCAACTCTGGCTGTCCTGAAACTCACTATGTAGACCAGGCTGGCCTCAACTCACAGAAATCCACCTGCCTCCGCCTCCCAAGTACTGGGATTAAAGGCACAGGACACGATGTCTGCCATAACTTATAAATAAGGAGATCTAAGTCTTTATCCACAACACAACATACAGAAAGCAAGGCACAGCTCCTCTGGGCGGACGGTTTAGCACGCAGAAGTCAGAAGACAGGAAGAGCTGCGTATAACTTGCCCCAATGCTTCTGCCTTCAGAATCAGTGCGATGCCCGTGCCTTGCTCCCTGTTGCATGAAGTTGGTCGTTGAACCTCTAGGTGCAAGGTGGATGAGCCTTTCCATCTCTTTCCAAACCCAGTGACCTGAGCTGACCGGCAGACCTTGAAGTCTTTGGCACTTGATGCTTTCAATCCTCAGCCTCAGCTGAACACTTAGTGACTCATTCGTGCTCCTAGATGGTAAATGATGACTGACTTGACACCATTCAACCTCAGCAGGCTGTCTGAGGGGTGACCTCCAAGTTTACCACCAAGATAAACATGCTGATGCTTTTCAAATTACCGTGCAAAGAGAATACGGGCAGGCAGCTCCCAAACTCCTACCACCCTAGAGGGCGCTCTTGATTCTGCGGACATTTTTCCTCCGTAGACAGGAGAGAGGTCCAAAATCCAACACAGGGACAGAACACTTGAGGAAAATTGTCTTCCTGACCCTGCTGACTACCCGACTGTTCCACTCCACGTGTTCATCTTCCCACATTCTGCCTCTGTCTGTCCACTGGGGAAGTCCCTCTTTCCCACGAAGTCACTGCGGAGCTGCGGAGCTCCCTACGCTTTTCAACTCTTACCGTTCCCAGATTTGCTCAGTCATCTCAGAGTCGCTGGGTTCGGTCTTCCTAGCTCTGTTCCATTCTCCCAGGATCAGAACTGCAGCAGTCTGAGGGCACCTCTCATCCCTGCTTCCACCTTGTGCATTTAGCACAGTCTTGGTGCCTGCTTCCAGGAAGAACTGAACTAGCTCACATTTAATGCACGCAACGTAGGCGCTTTGGCTCTGAATCCTCCGGAGTGACATCTCATACCTTGTTTTCCTTACTCCCTGACTATGAAGGTTTGTTTACAGTTTACCCATCACTCCTCAAACAGCCATGTGTTTCTACACGTTCTCCTCTGCCGACGCCATCATCTCGGTCGGTGTCCATCCCATTTGCAGAGCATTCAGTATGTACGTTGCTGTCAGGGACCTGATCTTTATTACCACTTGGCTTTAGTGTATACAGTGCCTGTGTGTCATCTTCCGCCTTCCAAAACCCCACTTTATATTCCAAGGGCATCCTCACTCAAATACACTCCAACCCCTCCCCACATTCACATGTGATTATTTAAAAAGAAAAACATTATATTTCGACATTTCTCTCAACAGTGTGGTCAGCGGTAGTTTTATGTAGCAAAGCCCAAGAAAATTTAAACAAGCCTCTCAGAACTCGAGGATGGAAAGCTGACAGAGGAAACCATGGAAGCAGACCTACAACGACAAACTCAAAACAAACCACTGCTAACAAAGGCCATAGGAAACACCAATTCAAAACCTAAAACGCTAAATAGTCCGGGGGGAATTTCATGTAGGGACCAAGGGTCCTTCCCACCTTAGTGATCTCCAAGGGTAACACTGTATCTACAATGCCGCATAATAAGTGATTATGATAGCATTGACTATTTTTGATGCTATTTAAAAATTCACATTATGTAGGGAATATGTACACATTGGGGAAGAGGCAGCATTTTTTTTAAGGCAGTGAACTATTCTAATACAATGGTCAATACAGGTCATTGTATAGTTCCAAACTCCTAGAACATACAACATCATTATCCACTATTGACTAAGACATTATGCTAGTTCCTGAGTTAGCTATGAACCATGAGCAAACATGAGTTAATACATATCCATCAGCCAGACATGACGGTGCACATCAAGTCTAGCATGCAGGAAGCTGGAACTATGATAACCACAAAGATGAGGCCATGGGTTGCTTAAGATGAAGGGGAGGGAGAAAGGAAAAAATGTTCCATTAACTGTAACAAATCAACCAATCTGGTGGGAGGCGAGGCCGGAAGTGTAAAGGAAATGTGTGGATACTACACTGAAATGTTTATAAAAAGCTAAATCTCTAAATATCTTTAAAATACTTTTTAGAAATGTATGTGTATTAATATTTTTGCCTGTGTAGCACATGCATGCCTGGTAGCCAGAGGCCAGAAGACATCAGTTAGACCCTGGGAACTGGAGTTACAGGAGGTTCAGTTGCAAAGGGTGCCGAGAACCAAACTCCATTCTCTCCGAAGCCACAGGTGCCCTTACCCACTAGGCTCTGCACACTCTTCTTAGCAAGTAGACACTAAGAATGAAGAAAAGGATAGACCTAATCAAACCTCATGGCAGCTTGTGGGGACTGTAGCTTATTACGGTTTTAGAGAAATTTTTTGGCAAAAATTTCTAACTAGCAGTAGACAGCCTATAGCTTTTCTAGACAGTCCACTTCAAACAAACAAAATTAAGGAATGTTATATGCAAAATGATTTTTCTTTATTTTTATATATAGTTCTATTTGTGTGTGTTTTTTTTTAAGACATAATTTCTCGGTGTAGCTTTGGCTATGCTAGAACTAGCTCTCTGTAGACCAGGCTAGCCTTGCAGTAAAAGACCTGCCAGTCTGCCTCCCAAGTGCTGGGATTACAGGTGTGTTTCTAAAAGACTAGTCTGTACTCTGTGTATGTGCACACACTCGTGAGTGTCAGGGAACGATCTGGGCAGTTCATTTTCTCCTTCTATCTTGTAGGCTCTGGGGATTTATCACACTTAGTTCCAAGTACTCAAACTCTCAGCCTCTCACCAGCCAATAAAACAAAAAAAAAAAAAAAAAAAAAAAAAAAAAAAAATTAGATATCTTTATTGATGCTAGATGGATTCCATTACCCTTTGAGAAGGGATTGGGACTGGGGAAGACAGTCCAACTCCCAGCACCCTGGTCAGCGAGCTCACACCCACTAAGTCTAGTTCCAAGGACTCCTTCTTTATACTCCATGGGCACCTGCACTCAAATACACTCCTGCCTCTGCTACTCACATGTAATTATTTTAAAAAAAAAAAAAATTTAAAGATTTCTATCAACAGCGTGATCAGTGTAGTTTGATATGTCAAACAAAGTCCAAGAAACCTTAAAATATTTTAATGCTAAAAATAAATGTTATAAAGACTGCGATTTATGGGCTTCCTAGCAGTCCTGAGGCTGTGGGTTCAAGTCCTAGCAATTCAAATACCACTTCTAGCTCAGGATCAGAGGGAGCCATAAATATGTACATAACCAATAGCCCCTGTTGGAACCATGCCTGAGGCCCCCTCACTGCCCCCCACTCTAAAGTTTGTTTTTTTTCCAAAACTCAAGTCTAATTTTTGCTACTTCAAGTTCAGAATCAATAACCTTGACTTTATCATTTGGTTAGTCCACAATCCTAGTAGTAAATGAGGCAGATGTATCTCAGTTGGGAAGGATTAGGAGGAGCCAGAAATACTTAAGAGGGCCTCGGGGCCTCGGGCCCTCCAGATAGGACTGACTTGGAAAAGGAGAGCTGCCTCATTCTGAGTGCTCAGATCAGCTGGAGACTACACAACCCCCCGGGTGAAAAAGTTATCACTTGCATCGGCATTGCACAACGTCCCTCCCCCATCACTGCCCTCCATTAAACATTTATTTAAAAAATCATTCTGACGAGCACACCTTAGAACATTCAGTTCTCAGGAGCCTCATCCAAACTCTCATTCTGACAGCTCAGCGCCTCGGCTCCAGCTGAACGGTCTGAGCCCTGGGAGCCTTGCTCTCCTCTCTCCCAAAGCACGCCCAGGAAAAGCAGTGTGTGGGTTTGTGTAAACTTTAATCTCTGTGGCATTTGGTTGGTTAGCTTGGACTAGTTTAATCTGGCTCCTTAGAGATGACGTGACTGGAAAGATTTACACAGCAAAATAGAACAGTGCGACTAAAAACTCATCAGTTTGGTTGCTGAAGTACTTTGTAATTAACTAGAACATTAATAGAAGAAACAAAATAATTAAAAGACAGCGCATACTGTTCAGAGGAAACCAATGCCCCCACTAAAATAGAGTTCTTAACTGACTTATTTACCGGATTTATTATTTTGGAGCAAGGTTGTGACTGAGGAGGGAAATTCATCCGAGTGGAATTAAAGTGGCCGGATTTTGAGCTGAGAGGTATTGCTTGCTTCTCGGAGTAATGACTGAATGAGACTAATTTATAAAAGTACTTTTGGGGGGGGGATGGGGAGCAGCATTAGGAATGTGAATAAATAATTTCACTTTCTGAAGGAGAAGAAATCTCTTTCCAGACTGACGGATCCCTTGTGTCCCGTGGTCCCAGTCTGCGGCAGCATCCTCCAGGTAACGGACTGTCTCTCACCCATCCCCACCGCACTCCCTTCATCCCAGTGGCGGCCCCAGAGCCCCACACGGACAGCCTCATCAAGGAGTCTCTCATCCCCGCCAGGGCCGTTTGTGACAAAAGTGGCTACTCCAGGGTGACTGGCTCGTGCACCTTACAAGAGTCAGGCAGGACTTTCCTGCTTTGCCTCGGACGCCGCAATGCCACGACTAGAGAGGGGCGACGGAGCCGGGCACCTGAGTTTGCATCCTGCCCCCACCCAAAGGCTACGACCCTGGCGACCCTGGCGAGTTAAAGAGGGGATGATAGCTGCGCGATGGTAGGGCGGTGTGGTGGTTGGTAGTGTGGTGCAATGGTAGTGCAGTGGTGGTGCGGTGTGGTGTGTAGTTCGGTGCGATGGTTGGTGGTGTGGGTCTATAGTTCCAGTATCTGGGAAGGAAAGAGTCCATGAATGTGACCAGCCAGGGCAACAAAATTGAGACCCTTGTCTCTAAAACAGAGGGCAGAGGGGGAGAAAGACTGACTGGCTTGAAGATTAAATAAATACACAGAAAACACTTTTCAAAAGTGCCCATTGGGGCACTACATAGATGTTTACCATTATATTGTTACGCAGAAGTACTAACCCAAGTATCTACTCTTCACTTTCAATGAGGATGGTAAAGACAGCATCCTGCTCTTAAGGTACCACATCAAACAAATCTTTACTACAGAAGAATATTAGTACACCGGGGAAGTCAAGTTTGAGTGAGGCTGCTCCACTCCTAAATGCTCCTGTTGGGGGTGACAAAAAACCTGCTGTCCTCGAAGAGACCATTACTAGCCATGACACAGTGGTGTAAAACATCCAAGCCTTTATATTTGTAAACACAACATCCCTAACCCTCCACCTTTGCTCCTTATCTCAATAAGTAAGCTATATAGGAGAGGGGAGGTAGGAAGTGAGAAGTTTGACTGTAGAATATTTTCTCCAAGGGACTTCAAAGTCTTAGGAATGTGTTCCAAGGGACACGATGAAATGTCTTGCTAGAAAAATCTGAACTAAACAAGTCATTTTTAACCCCAGCACTCAGGAGGGAGACAGAGGCAGGTGGATCGCTCTCTGCCTTTAAGGAAAGCCTGGTCTACAAAGTTCCAGGCCAGCTACAGGGACAGGGAGAGCCTATTTCAAGAGAGAGAGACATAGAGAAAGAGAGAGATAGAGAGGGGAGAGGGGACATTGATTGATGTTGTACAAGGGGCTAATCTAGACATTCTGCTTTGAAAGTCTCAGGAAGGCCATTATTTGCACAAATATTCACCAGTAGCTTCCTTGACAAATAAACAACTGGGGCCGGATGTGCCCTTCTTAAATCTCAGCTGGTCTCCAAAGCTGGGCTAGCCAGGGCAACAGTGAGACCCTCTCTTCTAAAAAGAAAGTAGGAATGGAGGAAGGAAGGAAGGAAAGTCATAAACACAAAATTGTTTTCAAAAATACAGTTTTTCCTCATTCTGGTGTACACATGATAGAAACTTTACTCAATAAGGACCAGAAAGTCACAAGTTTGAGGCTGCCTGAGCTGCCTGAAAAGACCTTACTTGAAAACCAAGTAAGCCAACCTCATTGTTTTTTCTCATAGTTGATGGCTCAAAATTTTGGTGTCTGGAAAGTGAGATAGATACACCTTATAACCCTCTGTCTAAGTCTCAGGTGGTGTTCTTGTTGAGCAAGCTCCTTGCAATCAGAATTTGACAGCAATGAGGGCAGCGACCCTCAGTAGAGCTGGAGGTAAAGCATTCCCCAGCTCCGGCCAGAACTGGCTCAGGTATTCTTCCTAAACAAAAATCACGTTCGCATCTAGAATTCCTTCTCACAGAAAAACAAACCAAACAAGCAACAGCAAGCAAGCAAACAAAAACATTCGCCCTAGGGAAGTATCTCTAAGATCTGAGTAGCCAGGCGAAGGAGCTTGGTGGTTTTCTGAAAGAATTCTTCAGCTCTGACCGCGCCCTTAACGTCTGGATTCTTCCCTGACTCCTAAAAGTCAAAATGCCCAAAGACAGTATTTGGACCATTAAAACCATTCTTACTAAGAGGCGGTGAAGAGATGTGCTCAACAGTTAAGAGCATGTGTTGCTCTTGCAGAGAACCCAGGTTTGGCTCTCAGAACAGTCATCACTCCCCACAACTGTGGGGAACTCCAGTTCTAGAGGACCCAACAGCCCATGTGGTGCACAAACAAACGTAAACCAATCTTAAAAAAAATAATAATTAAAAAGAAAAGCCTATAAACAGCCTGAAATTTCTTAACCAAGCACAAATTGTTTTTGTGAACTTTTCAGGAAAAAAAAAAACATTCCGGTTTGCAAATTCGGTTGAGTGTGAGAGGGGAAACACAGTAACACAGAAGAATTTGAAACTCTGGTGACTCTTGAGAAGTCTAAGTTCCCTCCCAAAAAAAGTCTCTACTCTAGCAGCACGACCTCAGGTGATTCCTTCTTCCTTTCAGTCTCACCTGACCTAGGGAGATAACAACCCTCCCAGCTCCGCAGGAAAAAAGCCCTTCCGGTGGGCGTGCATAAGGTGGAGAGTCCTAATCCAACACGTGTCTCTTGGCAAGGCCTTCTTTGGAAAAGCTCTAGGTGTCTCGCCTGCAACCCAGGGAAAATGAAAGGGGCTATATAGATTCTTCTCGGGGAAGAAAAATTCCAGCGTCTTAGGGCCTGTCCAATACTGAGCAATCCAATCCCAAAGCTGGACCATTAGAGATCATGGCCGGCAAAGCAAACGGAGCCCCGGGGAGTTCTCCCGGCTACTTACATACAGGGTCTTCCATTTTCAAGGGTCTCTTCAAGCGGATGCTGGCGGGGACCGTCTTCTCGATGAGTTCATCAATGCTCTAAAATTAAAAAACGCAAGCTGGTGAACACGGCAGGCAGAGAAAATGCCCGAGTTAGGAGAGCCATCTCAATTTTCATCTTCAAAGGCTGGTAGGAACTTTATTTAAATCGTCTAATTAGGCGTCCTTTTTAAAGTGAAACTTCAGGAAACAGAAATCTTCTGGAGAAAAAAAAATGATGGAGCTGGACGGTAAATCCGCTACTCCGGGTTCGGGAGCAGCAACTGGAGCTGACCGGATTAATGTACTCTAAAGTAGGGAATCCTCCTCCTTTTCCGGCTAAATTGGGGTTCGTCTGGAGTTGGGGGTATTTTTTAAATGCACTTCCGAAGAGCGGGAACAGCAGAAAAGTTAAGAGAGGAGGAGGCACCAAGAGTGAGCTCGCTTCCAAGCTGGGGCCCGGGACGCAGGAGGAAGGCAAGGTGGGAGCCCGGAGGCCCGGCGGGCAGAGCCCCGGCAGGGTGGAGGGTGGAGGGCCTTACCGCCAGCCCCAGCGCCTGCAGCATCTCCCTCTGGTCTTTGTCTCCCGGGCCGATGTGTCTCCGGGCGAAGTCATCGTGTCTGGGCAGGAGGCGCTCCAGAAGGCGCGAGGCCCCAGCCTCGCCGCGGTCCCCGCCGCCACCGCCACCGCCGCCACCGCCGCTGCTGTCCCGGCTCCGCGGCGCCCAACTCAAGCTGGTGCCCCGAGCCAGGCGGTGGCCGCCCCCGGCTCCGCGGCCCAGGCGCAGCCCCCATGCCCTGGCACACAGCTGCATGGACGCTGTCACCTCCCCAGCCCACGAGGGTCAACGGCGCTCTCCGGCCCTCCTCTGGTCCCAATGCCCCGCGAGTGGCCGCTGCAGTCCCTGGGTCCCCTTCCCGACCGCTGCGGGCCGGACCGGAGGACGGGGACTTGTGGGCAATGAATGGGTGCAACGAACTGCACTAACTCCGGCAAAGTTCCTCCGCCCCGGGAGGCACCTGCTCCGCACACTTTAAGCGTAGCCCGAAGGCGGGTGGTGGGATGGGACCAGGACGCCTGTAGCCAATGGGAAGGGGTTGTGGGCGGGGACGAGGCAGGGCCCTCCCCTTCTCTCTCCTCTTCTCCCACCTCCTCCCGCTTCTTTCCCCTCTTCAGCCTTAGGGTGGAGTCCCCTGCCTGATAGTGGGGAGTCTAAGGTCCCCAGTCTGAGGGCCCCAGTGTTTCTCACACGAGGTTCAGGATGCTCCCTGGGCTCGCTGGCAGGGTTGTAGGGCCCTCTGGGGCACAGAAACAGTGAGGGCAGCCCTAAAGTTAGTGAAGTTCCTGGACCAATTCACTGAGACAGAAGACAGTCCCCTACTGAAGGAAGACTCCAATAGTTAGCTGGTCTCTCTCTACTCCTTGACTTTAGGGTCATGTCTCAAGAGAACCATTATGCTTGCAGAAGTTAGAAGTGGACATCAGATTCCCTACAGATGGAGTTATAGGCTGTGGTGAGCTATTATGTGAGTGCTGATAACCCAGCTGTAAGAGCAGCAAGTGCTCTCCACCATTGAGCCATCCTCCTGACTCCACTTGTTTTGAGATGTGATGGGAATCAAAACCCCAGCCTCCATCCAGCACTGAACTACAACCAAGCACCTTTTTCTCCCTTTCTCTCCCTCCTTTCTTTGTCTCCTTCCTTCCTTCTGCAACAATTTGATATGCACTCATTTCTGAAATTTAATCTTCATTTATATGGAATGCATGAGTATGCTGTTGGTATACTGAATATATTTTGATTTCCTAAGTAAACCCAAACAGATACTATAACGGAAGCAAAAGCATCTTCAGGAAGCTGACACCCAAAGACAGGAACCTGGGATTGGCCTATCTGACCTTTACACCCTTAACAATGACCTTAGAGTTAGAAGGAAAGAGAAACTGGGTCTTGGGAAAGGCACTAGAAACAGTGTTGCCTGAACTATGAAGGACTACTAATGTATCTGTTGCAGACAGGTCTTTGCTAGACCCAAATAGTTGCTAAGTTAGGCCCTTCCAGGGGAAAGACTTTCAGGGAAGGGCTAACTACAGTCATGAGTTTTCAGGTTAAAATGACAGGTCAGAAAAGAAGAAGACTTCAGTGTTCTGAAAGTATCTCTTCATTTCTGTTGCTATAGGATGAGTATATTTAACAAATCACTTAGATCCAGTGTTGGATTGCCAAATTTCTACACAAGTTGACTTCATAACTTTACCTGGTCTTCTGTCTAAACATCAGAAGGAGAAGATTTTAGTAGTTTGGAATGTACATGACTATTCTGAACAGCAGATTCTACTGAGATAAGCTGCATGCCGTAGTACTTTCAGAAATCACTGTACTTGGGAGGTAAAGGCAGGAGGATCAGGAGTTCAAAGTCAATCTTGGATACATGGGAGATTTGTAGACAGATGAGGTTGTATGTGACTTTGTCTCACCCCTCCCCACCCATGTAATACACCCCCCATTCTCCCTCTATAAACAAGCTCCTCCTTTTTTTAAAAAGATTTATTTATTTATTTTATATGAGTACACAGTAGCTGTCTTCAGACCCACCAGAAGAGGGCATCTGATTCTATTACAGACGGTTGAAAGCCACCATGTGATTGCTGGGAAGTTTACTCAGGACCTCTGGAAGAGCAGTCAGAGCTCTTAACCACTGAGCCATCTCTCCAGCCCTAGCTCCTCCTTTATTAACATACCTTCCTTGAAGGTCCTATAATTTCTCCATAAAGATGTTAATTATGCAAGGAGCTGTCAACATCTCTTAGCTTCTAGGCCCATAGCCCAAATCATACTCCAGGAAGGCGAATAAGACATTTGATGTCAGAGAAGAAGCTTTTACAGGGAACAAATCACAACACGTTGCTCATAACAAGATTTCTGCCTGACATTGAATTCCTGACCAAGTGAAAATTGAGGTTAAATGAAAATTGCTGATGTTTGTGGTAGCAGAGATTATGTACTCAGTTATGAAATGGTTAGTATTAATTATCAACTTGACAGAATCTAGAATCACTTGGAAAAGGGGCCTCTTGGCATGGCTGTTGGAGATGGAGTATCTTGATTAAAATGGAAAGATCATTGTACTGTGATTTGCAGCTATTTTCCAGGGCTAGTTCCCTAAACTATAAAATGGAGCGAGTAAGCTGAGCAGAAGCATGCATGCATTTCACTGTTCTTCTGACTGTAGACAATGTAACCAGCTGCTTCCAGCTCTTGGTACTTTTACTTTCCCACCAGGATGCATAGTAACCTGCAACTGTGAGCCAAAGAAACCCTTTCTCCCTTAAGTTGCCTCTATCAGAGCGCTTTATCCCAGCTATGAAAAAAGAAACAAAGGCAAAACATAACCTCAAACAGGAGTGGCTCTCAGTCTGCTAAATTGGCTGATGTAACCCAGCACAACGATCTCTTTGGTAAATTGGGCTAACGTAGCTGATCGTTGTTGGCACAGTTGAGAAGGGAAGAGCCTAAGGTTTGATAAGAAATTGACATAAACAAAGAACTTCCCATGAGCAACACCGTCTTCCTTTCACCAAAGCATTGGGAAGTCCACTGGTAACAGGAGCACCAGTGGGTTTGGAAGCCCTGTCCTTGCTGTCCTCTGCAAGTGTGATGACTGTGGTGTGAGAAGGCAGTACTGGTATAGGTTCCTGTGTTACAGTATGTGGTGGTTTGGAAATGCTTGGCCCATAGGGAGTGGTGCTGTTAGAAGGTTTGGCCTTATCGGAGGAAGTGTGTCTCTGGGAGCATGGACTTTGGAGGTCTCCTCCTATGCTCAGGCTCTACCCACTGAGGAAGAGATCTTTCTCCTAGCTACTTTCTGAGGATGCCAGTCTCTCCTGATTGTCTTTGAGTCAAGATGCAGAACTCCCAGCTCCTTCTCTACTACATGTCTGGCTGCATGCTGCCATGCTTCCTGTTATGATAATGAACTAAACCTCTGAAATTGCCAGTCAAATGAAATCTTTGCCTTTATAAAAGGTGCCTTGGTCATAGTGTCTTTTCATAACAAGGAAAACCCTAACTAAGATCCAATAGTAATAGTGCAATCCCAGAATTGTAAAACCCCATGGCAGCACTAGTCAACAGAAAAGTGACCTGGATGATTTATAGGGGTGTACAACCTACTAACATGTTACTTGAGCAGATAAACTAAAATTTGAAAAGTCACTAAAACAAGAGATCTCATTTAAACTACAACCCAGTCGATGGGTGGCTCTTGGTGTAGAGATCTTGAAAAAGGATCCTACTACAGATATACTGAACACCTTTCTTCTGTTCTACACAACCTACCTACCTACCAAGGAAACGATAATCGGCTCTGGGTGGATTACTATTACCTGGTTCTATGATGATCCCGAGCTCTGTAGACCTGTAGAAACAGACCACAGTCTATAGTGAGCTATGAAAGACAGCTCACCAATGGAGGCCGGGACTTACAGTTTCAATTCCAGTGTATTAGGAGCATGAGATCATTACACTCAACCTTATAACAAGAAAAGGCTATTCATACTTTAAAAGAAACAGTTAATTAATTAATTTTTGTAAAATGACAGCAGCAGGGAACACAGCAGAGGTGTAATTGCCTACCTCCAAGGTGACAGAATAGAGTAGTATCACATAGACCCAGTGATGTCACAGGGCACTTATGGGTCTCAAAATATGGAATGCTTTGTGAAATTTGCATGTCAACCTTGCACAAAAACTATGCAAACCTCTGTATCTATCAAATTGTAGTATATGCCATAATGTAAGCACATTATTATATATATAATATTCTAATTAGGGGCTGGAGATATGATTTAGCGGCTAAAACACAGGCTACACTTCTAGAGGCCTGAGGTTTGATTTCCAGCACCCACAACCACATCACCTACAACTCCAGTTTTAGATCTGGTAGTTTCTTCAGGTGTACACATGGCACACAGACATGTATGCAGGCAAAATATTTATACACAGAAAAATAAATTTAAAAAAATTACAAGGTGTGGTGGCTCATATTTTTATGATATGAAGGAAATTAGGGTTCCCTTTGGAGGTTCTTAGTCTCATTAATAAAAAAATTTAAGAATGAACTCAAATGAAAGTGGCAAGGCAGTTATTAGAGTTTAAAAGAAGACCCTCAGGTCAGGCAAGCCTGACAGAAGCTTCCCTGAGGTGGTCCTTTAGCCAAAGTGAACCGACTGGAATGGTAGGTCTCCACCCAGACCAGAGATTACAGTCTTGCTAGAGGGAGTTTTCTTACTTTAACCTCAACAGCCCACCCCCACCCTAAAACACAACCCCAGAATCATTTTATGAAACCAGGCAAGAGGTCAAAGCCCCCAAATATTTTTAACATTGTTGGCCTCTGGCAAAAACAAGAGCATGGAGAGACCCAAGATATTTCTAGCTTAAGTTTAGAAAAAACCTTCTTGGAAGTTGTTTTTACTCTGAACTGAGTCAACCGGTTTCTACTTCCTGCTGCATTATTTAACCCCAGCACTTGGGAGGCGGAGGTAGAGGAATCTCTGTGAGTTCCAGGCAGCCTGGTCTCCACTGTGAGTTCCCAGCCACCCAGGGCTACATAGAGATGATGCTCTGTCTCAAAAAGACATGTATTACCTGTGTGTGTGTGCACACGCATGCTCACGTCACAGCACATTTGTAGAGGTCAGAAGGTAACAGTTCTCTCCTTCTATCTTCCATGGCCTGAAAAAACAAAAATCATCACTATTTCACACACACACACACACACACACACACACACACACACACACCAGCAAACCAAGATACCAGAGAAAAATAGCACCACTATTTCTACAAACACAAGGTCAATCCAGACAAACTCAGCCAAGATCCACTTAATCAAAATGAAAACTTTTGGAGCTACAAATGTGTAAGAATATATAAATGGTACTTTTGGTGAATTGCTGGCCTGATTTTCCTCTCCCTCCCTTCCCCTCCCCCCGTTTCCTGTTTTTTGTTTGTTTGGTTGGTTTTTGTCTTTTTGAGATAAGGTGTCTGGTAACCCAGGCAAGCCTCAAGTTCCCTGTGTAACTAAGACTGGCTTTGAACTCCCGGACCTCCCACCTACCCCGGCCAAAACGTGAAATCTCAGTTTCTATCACCACACCCTAGAATTTACATCATAACAATAGCCTGCTCTCCAAAAGAAAGCACTTTGCCTGGAACTTTGTTCACACTGAGGAACTCCCTTCTGTTCCCTCTTCTCCAGACATAATAGAATAAAGGCACAAACTCAACAGGATAAGTGTAAAATCCACGTAAACTCTGTGGCCAGGGAAAGAGTAGGAGGTGAAGTTGAAAAGTTGTCTCAGTTCAGAAATATGAAAACACAGATATGTGACCAGAACGTTACAGAACACTCACTGTCCCCTCAGAATTGCCACAAATTCAGTACGGCTCCAATAACAGCAGCTGTTGGATATACTGTATGGATTCGCCGGAGGAATCTGCAGGAAACCATTCAGAATATCAAAGGAGTTCAAAAACCAAGGTCACTGTAAGAAATGGAAGCACTCATCACTTTTGCCCACAGAAAACTAAGCACAGCCTAACTGCCCAGCAAAATTAAAATAAATCTTTAATCTGGGTTTTACATTATAATCATATGTATCTGGCTTTAGTTTAGAAATAAATTGGTTGCTTTTCTTTGGAGTTTTTTCACCCTGAACTTTTTAGCCTGAACTTAGCCAATTTCTATCTTCTGTTGTCATTATTTAGTCCCAAAATTCAGGAAGATGTGTGTGTGAGTGTGTGTGTGTGTGTGTGTGCAAGTGTGTGAGTGTGTGTGTGTTACACATATAACATACATGCACATATAACATGTTTGTATATAAGATATATGATGTATATGAAACATATACATATATATGTTATAAATAGGTGCTTTTCAAAAACACATATTTTTGGTGTCTTTAATTCCAGCATCCAAGACCGAATGAATTCTCTGAGTTCAAGACTAGCCTGGTCTACGTGATGAGAATCCCAGGCCAGCCCAGGTTACATAAAGAGATCCCCTTCCAAAAGGAAGTAATGTCTTTTACTTTACTCTGTGTCTAAGTGTGTCTGCATATATGTGTGTGTGCATCATAAACATGCCTAGCATATACAGAGGTCTGAAGAGATGTCAGATCCCCTAGGACTGGAGTTGCAGAGTTGTGAGCTGGCACACAGGTGCCAGGAACTTTCCTATAGAAGCAGAAAGTACTTTAACCACTGTGCCACGGTCCTTATGCCACTTCTTCCCAAAGCATCACGCCAGACTTTTGGTGACAAAGTATAAGGTTAGAAATGCCCACAGAACAGCATAGCTTAAAAAAATAAGCCATTTTTAGAGGGCTGTGGTTAGGAGCTCTGACTACTCTTCCAGAGGTCCTGAGTTCAAATCCCAGTAACCACAGGGTGGTTCACAACCATCTGTAATGAGATCTGATGCCCTCTTCTGGTGTGTCTGAAAACAGCTACAATGTACTCATATACAATAAATAAATCTTAAAAAAAATTTTAGAACTAGACTCCCAGGACCCAGCAGAGATGACATTAGATGAAATATCTAACAAAGGGGGAGAGAACCTGTAGAGACCACACTCAGAGGTTAGGCACAACCACCAGCTGAGGGATGGGGTCAACCACCCTTCTCAAAGATATTAACCCAGAATTGCTCCTGTCTAAAGGAAATATGGAGACAAAGTGTGGAGCAGAGACTGAAGGAAAGGCCATCTAAACAGTGCCCTACCTAGAGATCCATCCCAAACACAGACCAAGAAGTGCTTGCTGACAGGAGCCTGATACAGCTGTCTCCTGGGAGGTTTTGCCAGAACCTGACCAATACAGATGCAGATTCTCTCAGCCAACCATTGGCCTGAGCACAGGGACCCCAATAGAGGAGTTAGGGGAAGGACTGAAGGAGCTGAAGGGGTTTGCAACCCCATAGGAAGAACAACTATATCAACCATCCAGACCTCCCAGAGCTCCCAGGGACTAACCAAAGAGTACACATGGAGGGACCCATGGCTGCACCCACATATGTAGCAGAGGATGGCCTTATCGGGCATCAATGGAAGGGAAGGCCTTTGGTGTAAGTGGGTAGGGAGGAGCACCCTCATAGAAGCTGGGGGGGGGGAGAGAAGTGGCATGGGGGGTGGAGGGAAAACTGGGAAGGGGAAAATTTTAAATATAAATAACCAATAAAAATTGAACTAGATTCTGAAGTGACATACGTATCAGGATATCACATGTCAAGAAACAGAACACCTGTAATTCTAATGTTACAGACTTTAATAGAGCCAATGAGGGGAGGGGGCAAGGATATCTATCCACCCTATACTCTGGAGGTGGTTTCAGAAGCACCAAGAATGATCACAGTGACTTTGAAACCAGCCTGGGCTATAGGAGACCCTGTGTAGGAATTTTAATCCAGTAGCCTGGATGCTCTGACAAGGGATTATATCCAAGTACTTTCTAGATCCATATAATCCAGCCGGAATGCAGATATGCCCTGGATTGCAGCATGGTTTGGATGGAATACAGACACACCTTAGTACACGCTTTAATCTCTGACAATGAAGATAAAGTTAGTTTGTAGAGAGAAGCTGCCAAAAGAAGAAGAAGAAGAAGAAGAAGAAGAAGAAGAAGAAGAAGAAGAAGAAGAAGAAGAAGAAGAAGAAGAAGAAGAAGAAGAAGAAAGAAAGAAAGAAAGAAAGATAAAAGAAAAAAAAGATGCCATATTTGAAAATGTAATTGAGGGACAGACAAAGTGACAAATCAGAGAAAGATTTGACAGAATGAATCAGACACAGGATATGCCCAACTCACAGGAGAATGGCCCAGGAGACAGAGGGAGAGACAGACAGACAGAAAGAAAGAGAGGCCTGGGTGTGTGGTGGATGTATATGGCAGTTTTCTGGGGACAGTTTTACAGAGACAGATTGCAGAAAGAACAAGCTAGATTCAGGTGAAGACAGAACAAGCCAGAAAATGAGAATGAGCCAGAAGATTCAAACATATTGCCGAAGTTAGTATGAGTTCAAGCACAGCAATTCAGTGAGAAGCCAAGAGAAGCCGGTTTGAACCAGCCAGCTTGGAAGATTAGTTTGTATGTAGGCTAGAAGCTGCCAGGCCTAGGCCTAGAAACTCTTAGAACAGAGAAGGAAATGCTCTCATCTGTGAGTTTTCACAGCTTGGGTATGGCTCTCATCGAATCCCTCCAGCTGAGGAAGTACAAGTGACATATACAGGTCTCAAAGAAACAAAACCCCATACAAAGCAAAGTCAGAAAAGCACCAAATCCCCATGTGATGCAGGCCCACGCACACTTGAAGGGGTTCCTGCTGTCTCTGAAAGCTCCTGCAAGTTTGCCTAAAACAGAAATATCCACAGGGCATGTGGTGACTCCGTGTGAGCTATATGTGCCCATGAGAAGATGAAATATACACTCATTACAGAGGAGCACAGAGCTGGCAGGAAAGTGCGGGAAGTTAAGTTTAGGGCCCTAGATGTACTCTGAGATGGACACTTCTGATTCTGCCCCTCCAGAGCCAGCCCACATGCTGAAGTGGGAGATCCAGCTTTGAGACACACCATGTTCTACTGCTGTGAAGAGACACCATGACCAAGGCAACTTGTAGAAGTAGGAATTTATTGGGCGCTTGTTTATAGTTTCATGAGCATCGTGACAGGAAGCATGGCCGCAGACAGGCAAGTAGGAATAGTTATAGAGCAATAGTTGAGAGCTTTCAAGTAGTCCACAAACACTAAGGCAGAGAGAGGCAACTGAAACCTCGAAACCCACCCCCAGTGACACACCTCTTCCAACCAGGCCACATCTCTTAATCCTTCCCATCCTTAATTTGACCAACTGGGGACCAAGCACTCAAATGAGAAGCCTTTAGAGGCCATTCTCATTCAATTCCCCACATACCATATGGGCTGCACACTATTCTCTGCTCCAAGGTGCCCTTTGACCTGGGTCCTGGCAGTGTGATTGCTTGGAAGCAGCTTTTCTCTATTAGTTATCCATTTCCAGAAAAACGTGTATTAGTCACAAGCTGCTGCTAATAGAAAATTCACCTCATAGAGTCAGTTGTGGGGAGGGAAAGAATTAAATTTAAAAATGAAATATAGGGCTGGAACATAGCTCACTTCCAGAGGACCTGGGTTTGAGTCCCAGCATTCACAGGGCAGCTCACAACTGTCTGTGGCTTCCATCCCAGAGAATCCAGTTCTCCCTTATGGCTTCTACAGGCAAGAGGCACACATGTTATACAGACACACATGCAGACAAAACACCTACACCTGTTAAAAATAAATAAATGAATAACTTTAAAAGAGTAAATACTTTGCAGGTAGAGGAGCTTGCAGTGCAGGCCTGACAATCTGAGTTTCTTATCCTGGGATTCCATAAAGTGACAAGAGAGAACTAGCTCCCAATATTTGTCCTCCGACGTCCATGCTCATTCCGTAGCGCACAAACGTCTGCATTTATGGAGTCATAGGCCATTGGGTCTTTGTGATTCCAGGACTATCTGGACCACAGAGTAGAAACCCACTTCAAAAACCATGAAGGGAGCAGGTAGAGTTTCAGCTTTAGGACTCACATGGTAGAGAGAGAGAACTGACTTCCAGAAGTTGTCTTCGCACTTTACATACAGATGTGCACACTAATATGTACACATATGAATAAATAAATAAATAAATAAATAAATAGCAATGTAGTAATTTTTTTCAATTAACAAAAGGTCATGTGATTAAGTATGGGCTTAGTAACTTAAAACTATCTTCATTTAAAATTTTTGGCTGCACATTTTTATTAATTTACTTATTATTATTATTATTATTATTATTATTATTATTATTATTATTATTATTTTGGTGTTTTGAGGCAGAGTTTCTCTGTAGTCCCGCCTGTCCTGGAATTCACGATGTAGACAGGCTGCCTAAAAGACATCCTCCTGCCTCTGTCTCTCAAGTGCTAGGATTAAAGGCACGTGTCATCATGTCTGGCCTTAACCCCATCATTTTAGAAGTCTTCGAGGAGGTACAATGACTCTGTTGAACTGGACATTAAGCCAGCAGGATATCACTGGATCAATAAACACAGAAGCAGATTGTTTGTACCATCTGGACAATACATGCTAATTATAAGTGGGAAGTAGATTTATTCCTCCACATCAGGAGCAGAAGGAATATCTCAAGGTGGACCCCGTGGTGAACACCTTTAATCCCAGCACCCAGAGGCAGAGGCAGACAGGTCTCTGAGTTTGAGGTCAGCCTGATCTACAGAGTGAGTGATGCAGCCCATCACGATGGAGAAAGCACACTAGCAGACACGTGAGGTGCCAGTGACATTTTGTCTGCAGTTAGCAATCCGAAAATTAGGTCAGAATATAAGACTTCCACTCTTACACACCAGTGACCCAGTTCTTCCAGTGAGGTTCTTCCTTCTACAGGTATGGACTGCCACCAACTGGAGACCAAGTGTTCAAATACACGAACCCATGGAGAACATTCAGTGCTCCATCTGCAGAGCCAGCAGGAAATTGACTCTTCTTGTGGCTCAGTGACTAAGGTGCTTGCTGCCGGCCTGCAAACCTAAGTTTGATTCCTGGGACCCACATGGTAGCTGAGGAAAAGTGAATCCTGCAAATTGTTCTTTGATAGACACAAGTATGCTGTAGTACATGTGTAACACACCCACACATACACAAAAAAAAACTATATATGCACACAAAAAGAAAACCAATTCTTTTTGTATTATTTTTCCCTTTTGTATTTTGTTGTTGTTGAATCTGCATTAGTTTTAATTAATTAAATGTTCTTGTTTGCTGAATTGTGTCAGCTCAGGATATGGCTTTTGTTCTTAAAAGCTCATTCTGAGAAAATCTTGCGGACTATATTGGAATCTTAAACACCCAGTGTAGTCACTGGCCGGCCAATAGAGACTTTTTATTGGTTTAAACGTGTGCATCCCAGTACACTTCTCTGATGGATTCCCTACAGCAAGAGAATGTTGCCAAAGAGGAGACACAACAAATGGTGGAATGGTGTGGATCACCATCTTCCAATGCACTGAGGAACTCCCAGGGCTATGTTACCTGTGTAAGATTGAGCCTATCAACATAGTATCACAGCTGAGAAAGGGGCTCCGAGGGCCACTCCTCCTGCAGATCCACACTGGCAGGTAACACTTGCTGAGAGGAGGGGGAAACATTTCTTTCAGTGGTATAGCTAGTCCACGTTCCCTCACCCATACCCATTCTAGCAATCCTATGTAAATTCAGTGGATTTTTAAAAAGCAAAATGAACGGTCAGCAAGATGACTCTGGGTAAAGACCCTTACCACCAAAGCCTGCTGATGAGTTCAATTCCCGGAACTAATACAAAAGTGGATGGTAAGGACTGATCCCACAACTGACTTCCGTATGTTAGCTGTGACATGTATGTCACCCCTCAACACATACACACACACACACACACACACACACACAAATACTAATAAATGAAAAATAAATAATAAAGAAGAAAAACCATAAAAGTGGAACAGGAACTGGTTGGAAAGATGAGGAGGATCATTGAGTGGGAGGGGAGGGACAAAAGAAAGTAAAGAAGTGGATATTGTCAAATGCATTATATCCACTATTTAAGTGTGCTATGTATAATTGATACATGCTAATAAAAGAATAACATTGAGTTACACATACATTTTCATTCCCCTTCTTTTTCTATTTCTATAAACGTGCTAGGCTTCAGGATGCCAAATATTTGAACAGGTTACTGTTTCTATTAGCTTTCACAACACTTTCCTAGCTTGGGTGACTGAACATGATGCAATTAGGACAGACCTTTCTGGTCATTTGCTGAGCCCAAATCTTGTTATAAGTGCCAAGGATACAGAATGGCAAAAACTGTATCATTACAAAGATCCAGAGCTATGGTGAAGCTGAGTAATGTCAGGTATGGGATGCTGAAAAACCAGCGTAGGACACTCAGGTGTTTTCTTACCTTTGAACCCCAATTTATCATTACCTCACATGGAAGGGCAGCTGTAATGATGACTTGGTGGCTGGCCATTTCAGTAGTTAACAAGATGCAAACACCTCCCCAAATTCCTCTTGTAATACCCAGATTGGGAGTTGACTACTGTCATTTCGCTCAAGGTGCCAATCCTAGGACACAAGCCATCATGATGACCCAGATGACCTTGAGCTCAGCAATCTCCTTGCCTTAGAGTCCTGAGATTCATAGCCTCTATGCTTCAAGATCAGATGGGCCTCCCAATTTTGGATTGTGGTTCATTCCAGATATAGTCAAGATGACAACCAGAAATAGCCACTACATAAGTGGAAAGGACCTTCAGTTGGAAACCTACATAAGGACATTGGAACAAGGAAGGCTGTTTCTCTTTGTCTGCTTGCCCTGTGAAACTGAGCATCTGCTAGATCCTGGAACTTTACAGCTGCTGCTGACCATTGTTAGGGAGTTAGACTGGAAGTCACCAACAAATTCCTTGCTATATAGAGACTACCCATAAGTTCTGTGACTCTAGAGAACCCCGACTAATACAACTTGTCTGTTAGCCCTAAACATCAGCTGACCTCAGCTTCTTTTTAAAAAAAAATACTTATTTATTGTATATAAGTACACTGTAGCTGTCCTCAGACACACCAGAAGAGGGCATCAGATTTCATTACTAGATGGTTGTGAGCCACCATGTGGTTGCTGGGATTTGAACTCAGGACCTCTGGAAGAGCAGTCCATGCTCATAACGGCTGAGCCATCTCTCCAGACCTGAACTCAGGGTCTTTTACTCCCTCCACAGAGTGAAAGAGCAACAAGCTTGAGTACCAACTCTTTAGAAGAATTGAAGCAAAGACAAGCAAACAGGAAAACAACTTCAGTTTGTTAATTATGTGGATTCCCTGCCTCCAACAGACTCTGCTGCCTTTCTAAGCTCTAGAAATGTCACCGAGATTAAGGTTCCATGCTGAGCTGTGAATAAAAAAGACACATTCATGCTCAGTCTGGACCTCCCTTTTGGCATGCATAGATATGTTTTAAAATGGTCTTTTGAGCAGAATGTGATGAACGTCTTTAATTCCTGCCAAGGACCAGCCTCACCTTGGAGAGGGGTTCTGAGGAAGGGGTGTCTGGGAGCTGCACAAACAAATTACTTGGGGTCAAATTGTGCTTTAGAAGCTGATGGCCTGTGTTTTGCTCCAGATGGATCCCTAGATAGCTCTCTGAAAATAGTTCTTGGATCTGTAGTCTGCTCCAGACAGCTCTCTCTGCTTGAGACAATTCTTTTTTTTTTTTTTTTTTTTTTTTTTAAACCACAAGTCAGTTTTAGTTAAATCAGGACTGTCCATCAAAAACATTGTTAGCCATTCATGATCTGAATTTGGTGTATGAATTAAATTATAGTATACATTAAAAGTCATGAGACATTTGTTTTGTAATAAATAAGGCAGTGAAATTACTCATTAGTAGTCTTTTTAAGATAAGCTATTAGATCTGCCCTTTCTCCCCTTCTTAATGCCAGTGAAGATCATTTTTGTCCCAGGGATGTACTTCTTGGGATCCTCCAAATACTCCATCAGGGTATCCTCTCCCCATGTGATGCCTTTGTTCTTGTTGGCATCTGTGTAAGAGAATCCAGCAGCCTGACCTGTCTTCTGCCTAAACAGACCATGAAGATTCGGTCCAGTCTCATGCTTGTCTCCCTTTTCCACAGTGTGGCACTGGGCACATTCTGAACAAAAATCTTCTGGTCTTTTTCAGCATCCTCCATTTTAAATTCCACCCAGGCTGGTCAACACCACAACTGTTCAGCCTCTTAGCCAGATGTCCCACTCTCTCGCTTGAGACAATTCTAAATGCTCTCTGGATAGTTCATAGGTTTTCTGACCATGACCAGCGTCAGAAAAGTTGCTATAATTTTATTTTAATCTTCTGAGCAAGTCAGAAATCCTGTTAGAAATTCTAAAATTAATTCTTGGGATTTCTGATCAAAATCAGAAAGCCAGAAAAATTTTAAGAGAGCTGTGTTTGTTCTTCAGGCATCCTTCTCTGGACGGCTGCTAGAAAGCATTCTAAAAGAGTGGCTTTAGCTCTAAAGCCATTCTTGGGATTTCTGACCAAGAGCTCTTTTTCTCTCCAGAGATCTCCAGACAGCTCAGCTCTTGCTAGGAAAAAATTCTGAAGAACTGCTATCCTTCACTGCCAGCTCATCTCATAAGACCAGAAACCTTTATTTACAAATCAATTCATTAATTTCTTCCAGGTTCCCTCTTGACCATCCCACAAACCAACATTTCATGACCTTAGCCCCTTGACTCTGAGGAAGAAACAGCAAGCACAAACACAGACAATAAGCTAGCTGGGTGGATGCCCACCCCTGAAATTACCTTTCCGACCATGCCTGAACCTATTTAACACTGTCCTTCTCCTAAAAGACCTCTCTGGGCTCCAATACCTGTGCTTAAGTCTATATTAAAACCTTTTTACTAATGACTTGATTCAGGCAAATATAAAACAATATTTATAAAGTAGGACTAGGGTTAAGAAACTAAGGAATCATATATTTAAGCTGTTACCTGTTTGGTGCATCTTGGTTGGTGTGGTCAGAGCTACATTACACAATTACATCTGCAAGTCATGGAAACTCTTCCTTTTCAGCCTGGATCCTTAGAACCAGGACAAAGAGAAGGGTGTTGAGACAGCCTTAAAATGGGAAAAAGAAACAGATATAAAGCCAAGCGTGGTGAGGCATTTCTGTAACTCTAGTCTTTAGGAGCTAGAGGTAGAAAAAAAGAAGATGAATGTAACGGAGTGAGGCAGGGAGGAAGGGAAAGAGAACTCTGGGCCCTAAAGTTTGTTGGAGCAACATGATTATTCACTCTTTCTATCAGGATGAGGATGAAAATTCTCTAACCAAGGTTTGCAGATAGTCTCCTACCTTTTAACTGCAGCCTCAAATTGAACCAATGGAGTGCTAAAGTAGTTTGAAAAGTGGAGAGGGGGCCTGGAGAAAAGTCTCATCAGTTAGGAATACTGCTGCTCTGGCACACTCAAGTAGGCAAAACACTCATATGTGTAAAACAAATGAGAATTAAAAAATGTGGAGAGATTGTGGAATGTTTGATGGGATAAACTGGAAGCTAGTGCTCCTGACCATGTGCCTCTCTGTGACACTCCATATTGATGATGAAGCAGGAAGACACATGAACTGTCTGGCTCTGAAAGGAGTGAGACTTGAAAATCAAAGTGCTGTGAGCACTGTGCTCAACCTTGGGAAAACAAGGTTATTATTTTTGTTGTGTTTATTTATTTATTTATTTATTTATTTATTTATTTATTCATTTATTTGTGTGTGTGTGTGTGTGTGTGTGTGTATGCAGGATTTGGTTTTCTCCCTCTACCACGTCAGTCCCCAGGATGAATCATGGGTCACTGGGCTTGAAGGCAAGCCCTTTACCAGCTGAGCCATCTCAGCTCCCCAATCTGCTGTTTTTTGTTGTTTTCATTTTATGAGTCCCAGGCTGTTCTGAAACTCACTTTATAGCACCAGTTTTGGCTTTAAACCCACAGCAATCCTCCTGTCTCAACCTTCTCAGTGCTTGGATTACAGGTGTAAGATACCATTTCCTCTTTTAAGCAATCTTTTGAGATATAACTTTAGAAGCCACCAAAATTATATATGTGGTTATTGCAAAGACATTTTAATCTAGTTTTTTGTTCATTTGTTTTGTGTGAAGAGCTTTTGGGGTCACTTGGCAAGAATTTGACATTGGGACAGAACAAGGAAGTAGGGCTACTCCAGACAGGAATTTGGCATTGGGCTAGGACAGAAAAGTAAGCTCAGGAAGAATCTGATTTTAGGCCAGGACCAAAGAAGTAGGCTTCAGGCAAGAGTATGACTTTGGCACTTTGGCCTATGATGCAATTAGATTCAGATAATCCTATCCTCTTTACAAGCCCTTAGAAACAGTGAGCACAGGACTTTGTTTATTGCCTTGCTTGTTTCTTGACTATTTGTGTTTATTGTCTTGCTTGTTCCCTTAACCTAGAACTGAACTTATTCTTACTGGCATGTAGTTAAAATGGTATAAAAGCAGACTAGGAAAATTTCAACCTGCCTTTCAGCCTCAGAACTGGCTAGGGGTCATGTATTGTCTAATTGTCTCTTTTTAATCCTTGCTCCAATGCTGGAGAACCCGGAGGGGGCTTGATCAGTTTTGTTTTTGTTTTTTTTTTTTTTGTTTGAGAAGCACCTGCTCACACTTGGGTTTATCCTTTCCCTAACTGTTTCTTTTAAATTTCCATTCTTAAGATAGTTTAGAATCTCTTCATAATAAACTGCAATTCTGCTCCATCCTGAAATTCTTTTTGTGTAGCAGAGTCAGGAATCCCAGCTTCAAGGACTGGAGAGATGGTTTAGCAGTAAAAAGCACTTGCAGCTCTTTTGGAGAATCCAGGTTTGATTCACACACAGGCAAGTCATTCATACACATAAGCCACATAAAAAAGATTTGAAGCTTCACACACACACACACACACACACACACACACAGCCCACAAACATATAAATACATATAAGTAAAGAAAAAAATTGTAAAGCATCAAAAGTTTGCTACGGAACTTTCTTCTTTTCTTTTTTGGTAAAGAGACACATGTCTCTTTAGGTTGAAGGATTAGTCTGTGGTTAAGAGCACTTACTGCTTTTGTTGAGGATCTTGGTTCAGTTCCCAGTACCTACATGGTAGCTCCCAACCGTGTACAATTCCAGTTCCAGGGGATCTTCAGACCTCTGTGGGCTCCCTGCACTCAGGTAAGATACATCCATACATATACTCAGACACAAACATACACACAAAGTGAATTTAAAATTTTAAAATTCAAACCAAAGGATTGTCCATACTACAATCTGATCATGATTCCCTGTCCCTCATCATTCCCCTTCTTTTTCCCCCTCTCTCTACCTTTTCAATCACTTCTCCCTTAAAACAAACAAGCAAATAGAAACAGACAAACAAGAACACAGAACACAGCAAAGTGAACAAAGCCATACGGAGCTTGGGAAATGCACACATACGTGATGTATAGACACATTGCAAAGACACAAACACATACACAAGACCCATAAAAATACAAAAGTAGTAAAAAAAATCTTCAAAAGTATCTTAGTGTTCATCTTCTGTTGGTCATTTACTGCTGGGCATGGGGCCTGCCCTTAGGTGTGATTTGTACACCCAAAGAAAGACACCCTAGAAGAAACTAATTTTTCCTGTGAGGAATTATCAGTTGGAGATTCCTTCCTGATTAGGAATGAGAGCTCGTGTAAACTACATGCTTCAGGCATGCTGTGTCTGGAAGATACTGCTTCCTTGATATTATCTATCCCTTCTGGGCCTTACAATATTTCTACTTCTTCTACACGGTTCCTAGAGCCATGAGGGGAGAGCTTTGATAAAGACATATCACTTAACTCTGAGTGCTCCAAGGTCTCTCACTCTGCACACTTTTTATTTTTTAAAAGATTTATTTATTTATTTATTATATATAAGTACACTGTAGCTGTCTTCAGACACACCAAAAGAAGTAATCAGATCTAGATGGTTGTGAGCCACCACATGATTGCTGGGATTTGAACTTAGAACCTCTGGAAGAACAGTCAGTGCTCTTAACCACTGAGCTACCTCTACAGCACCTACACTGGGTTTTAAAACATGTGTGCCCTTCTTTGGTTGTCAGGCTAGTCCAACAATAGATTTGCTAGCTGGAAGAAGAAAACACTAGTGGGTCACCAGAGGAATAAGTTGCCTCTAGGACATTTACAATTTGTCAGATGATTATGCAAGAAAGACTTGAGACAATGGGGCGGGGGCACATCTTGGCAGGACCGTTTAGGGATACAGATTTCTCACCTATTTAACCTTACTCTTAGCATCCTGAAGATGGACTCATGGGGGTCATTGGGTCTCTTTGTCTCCCCTCCCATATATCCACATTGAATAATTCTCCCTTTTCTGCTTTTTACTATTAGTTTGACTCTTTTAATTAAGGCTTATCCTGAACTTAGCTTATTGGAGACCAGTCTGTGACCCTGAGTCCTGCAAAAAGTTGTATTGTGGTCCCTAAGATATATTGGATAAGATGATAACTGATAAATCCAAACTAAAGTCAGAAGAGATGCAAAAGACAAGACATTTTTTATGGCAAGCAATGTTTCCAGATTTATTTGCGAGAATCCCAGAAGATTTCAGGTTTAAATGTGGGAATGGAGTAAGGATAGCACTCAGGCCAAAGCATAGCTTGTTGAAATTTTCTCTGACCCATTTAAAACTCTAGCTACATAAAAGAAATGTTGCCTCTTCACAGAAAATCAGCTGGAGATGCTTCAACAAAACTCTGGAGGGAGAATGTCCTTTCCCGTGTCTTCTCGATGTTCCATTCTAACTGGACTCATCTCCACATGGGGTGTCACGGCTGCTGCTGGCCTGTGATGTAAGTTAGTACTCACTGGCCAGAACTTTACACCAACAGGTCCCAGGGAGTCAACTCCAAAGGTCATTTGTAGCCAGCTTGTGAAAAGAACAAATAAAACATAGATGGCCCATGATCTCCACGACCTCGGGAAGAGCGCCTGGGCCTCTTCTGCGTGTTTTAGAATCCATGCACTTTAGATTTAGAGACTTTATTTTATCTTATTTTTATAAGAAAATAAAAATTACATTGAATTAATGTGCACTTGCACATGTGCATACACACGCACATGCACATGAGTACACATGCTATAGTTTGTTTTTAGAAGTCAGGGGACAATGTGAGAGAACCAGTTCTTTCCTTTCACATTGTGGATCCTGTTTTTTTCTTTCTCCTTTGGTTTTAGGTTCTCCAGCTGGAGCCTCACAAACCAGCAAGAACAAACTGGTTTATTAACATTAACATCTCCCTAGAACTCACCGGAAAACCGAATAATGCAAAGGGGTAGTTAGAAATGAGGTCTTCTGAAGTATCCTGTGATAAACTAAGGCATCTGGGGGAAGCAGTGGGAGCTGACCAGGGGCAGTGCCGTGGACAGGATTGTTCAGAAAGGTTATGAGTTCTAAGCTGCTCTTTCCCTGTGGACAAGCCTTTAGAGAAACTCTGGGATACCTTTACAAACGCTAATCTCATTTATAAAACTAAATCTTCTTTACAAAAGGAAAGCTTCAGCCTTATTGTTATCAGTGCCCAGTGTCCCATAGACAGTCTCCAGATTCTGGTCTTCTTATCCAATGTATGGAAAATAAGGAGCCATGCAGATTGGCTGAAGAAACGGTAGTACAGCTTAGAGGATTTGGTTTCCGGGTTGACAACTGGCCACAGAAGACTACTCAAGGGCCCATTACTTTAGGGCCATAGGGACCCAAAACCAGCTCTGGCTTCCCACACCTAAGACTGTGTTTTCCCATCCCTGAAGCAGTGTCTCTGTTCTTCCCTATAGCCTAGCACCCACCCTGGAGGCAGCGTGGGGTAAGTGTGGTCAAATTCCCTGTGTTCTGCCTCCCCAAGTGGTCACAGCCCTACATCCTCCAGCCCATCACTTCTATTCTTGGCCTAGAATAAAAATCTCTCACAGGTCAACCAATACTCAGTCTTGCTGTAAGTGCTAGAATTGTGAGAGAGGAAAGATGGAAGTTTGAGACTAAAAAAGGAAAAAAATGTAATGAGAGAGAACCCCAATTTGGAACTTCCCACCAGGACTTAGGAAAGGTCCTTGAGTCTCCCTCCCTGCCCAGCCAATTAGTGTAAAGCTCACCAGGACCACCAATCACTAGGTGCCTAGTTGTTGTTGCTATAATCTGCCCTAAAAATAATTGTATAAAAAGTTTATGAAAGAAAGAGAAGGGGTTGCCTCTTCTCTGAGTGCAGGATACCCCAGCATGCTGGAACAATAAACCTCTTGCTATTGCGTTGAAATATGTTTTTTTTTAATGATTTATTTAATGTATATGAGTATGTTTCACTGTCTTCAGACACACCAGAAGAAAGCATCAGATCCCATTACAGATGGTTGTGAGCCACCATGTGGTTGCTAGGATTTGAACACAAGACCTCTGGAAGAGCAGTCGGTGCTTTTAACCACTGAGCCATCTCTCCAACCCCTTGAACTCTCTTCTTGAGTCTCATTTGGGGGTCTCCCGGTAGCTAAGGCTCACTTTGAGTCTTACAGTAACAAGGGGCTAGAGAGTTGGGTTAAGAGCACTTGTTGCTCTTGTAGAGGACTTGGGTTCTGTTCCCAGCACAGCACTGGAGCTAACGACACTCTCCAATTCCAGTTTCAAAGGATTCAGTGGCCTCTTCTGTCCTTGTAGGTACTGAATGTGTGTGGTGCACAGATTATACATGGAGGCAAATACCCATACACATAAGCCAAGAATAAATGTTTATTTAAAATTCATATCAAACTGTAGACATCAATTAGAGCCAGAGAATAAGGCTTGTAAATTGTCCCTTCCCCTCCAGTACCCCATACTGAGCAAGGAAATTAAGCTCCAAAGAGCTGATCTCCTATTTAGAAACTAGGACTCTAAGATCAACAATCAACAAATAGGACCTCATAAAATTGCAAAGCTTCTGTAAGGCAAAGGACACTATCTATAGGACAAAATGGCAACCTACAGATTGGGAAAAGATCTTTACCAATCCTACATCCAATAGATGGCTAATATCCAATATATACAAAGAACTCAAGAAGTTAGACTCCAGAGAACAAAATCACCCTATTAAAAATGTTGTACAGGGATAAAGAATTCTCAACTGAGGATTATCAAATGGCTGAAAAACACCTAAAGAAACATTTAACGTCCTTAGTCATTAGGGAAATGCAAATCAAAACGACCCTGAGATTCCACCTCACACCAGTCAGAAAGGCTAAGATCAAAAACTCAGCTGACAGAAGATAGATGTGTAGATATGGAAACTGAAGTGGCCACCTCCTGTGGCCAGGCAGGACTTCCAGTGGAGGTAGGGGGACACCAACCCACCCTTCAACCCAAAATTTGCCCTGCCTACAAGATATGTGAGGATAAAGATGGAGTAGAGGTTGAGGGAATGGCCAACCAATGACTGGCCCAACTTGAGACCCATTCAATGGGAGTTAGCCAATGCCTGACACTATTAATGATACTCTGTTATGCTTGCAGACAGAAGCCCAGCATAACTGTCTCCTGAGAGGCTCCATCGAGCAGCTGATAGAAACAGATGCAGAACCACAGCCAAATATCAGGTACAACCTGGAAGACTTGTGAAAGAGTCAGGGAAAGGATTGAGGGAGCCAGAGGGGTCAAGGACACCACAGAAGACCTACAGGGTCAACTAACATGGGCCCATGGGGGCTCACAGAGACTAAGCCATCAACTAAAACACATGCATAAGCTAGACTTAATTATAAATCACAGAGTCTTAAGAGAGAAAAAGGGACAGTTTGGGGATCTCAACTGAGTCAGAACTTTTTTCTACCTGTCTGAGGCACTGTTACAGTCTCTGTAAAAAAGATGAATCAGCAACCAACATGCACTTGTAGATAGACCTGGGAGAGAGGCAGGATCTCTTCCTACCTTAGTTCTTTTATTTGAGCTCCAGGCTATTCTAACCTTGACTGAGATTTCCCAGAGGACTTTTAATTTGCAGGGGTCTATTAAGCTCTTACAAAAGCACCCCTTAGGAATGGAGCAAATTTCCATTAGGAGCTCCTCACTGCTTCTTGGGGAGGTGGGCTCCCTGTGAAGAACTGAGCTGGAATTTTGATGGGGATTGCATTGAATCTGTAGACTGCTTTTAGCAAGGTGGCCATTTTTACTATATTAACCCTGCCAATCCATGAGCATGGGAGATCTTCTGAGATCTTCAATTTCTTTCTTTAGAGACTTTCAAGTTCTTGTCATATAGATCTTTCACTTGCTTTGTTAGGGTCACACCAAGGTATTTCATTATTATTTGTAATTACTGTGAAGCCAAAAGCTTTCTTAATCCTCCCAAACCCTCTCTCTTGATGAAATAGCAGGAAATGAACTCAGAGTCTAAGCATAGTTTTCCAGCTAGGTAAGATCTCTCTCTCTCTATCTATCTATCTATCTATCTATCTATCTATCTATCTATCTATCTATCTATCTCGTGTGTGCTTCCACACACACACACACAAACAATCCCAGTATGGAAGAGGCTTAGATAGGATTGTCTTAGGTTTGAAGCCAGCTTGGAATATAGGGCAAAAACTTGACTCAAACAATATCCATAACCAAACCCATAAGGCTGGGAGTGGTGGCACACACCTGTAGTACCAGCATTTGGGAGGCAGAGGGTAGAGGCCAACCTGTGACTTTGTCTTAAAACAAAACATAAAAACAAAAAACAGAGAAAAAAAATCTTTTCCTCAGCTCTACCCTCTGCAGAAATTCTTGAGTGCTGGCGTATGAAGTTCTTTCTTTAAAGTTAAGGTTTGTCCCTCAGTGCAGACTTCATTTACTGTCTGTAGGGCCCTGTTCCAGCAACAGTTTATAGGCAGTGGCACCCCAAATCCCTTTCTATTAATCATTCACAACACTCTATCCCCTCCAAGTCAATCAGCCCTGCAGGAGAGGCAACTGAGGGTCATCAAAGCTCAGGATCACAAGGGCAAAAGGCTGGTCAGAGACTGAACACAATCCTTCCAGATAGAGCAGAGACTCTGCACCTTAAGACTTCCACCGCATCAGGTTGTGCCCAGGCAGTAACTGAACGGTATGTGAGTGTTCAGTGTCTGTTGAGTGGCCGGCACAGTGTTTGTTGCTGCATCTTCCAAAGCAGCTGCACGGCCTTGGGGGTGGGGAGTCTCACAGCTCTTATGCTCAATTTCCTCAGACACACTGGAAACTCCACACTTTCAGCAGTTTGTGTGTACAACAAAATGACAAGGAGATGGTCCCAATGTTCTTCTCTTGGAACCTCCAGTCCAGAGGGAAGGGTTGACAGCAGAGAGCCCCCTCCACAGTTGGCATTTGTATTATACATAAACCTCACAGTTCTGAACTTGGATGTGTTTCCTTCAGAGTAAGATGTGTACGTCTGAGGAAATTGAAACTATTCCGGTGTTACCAGGCAGCTGCTTTGGGTCCCTTTGTTCTGTGTAGAGAGGAATCATGGACAGAGAAACCAGGAGAAGCCCTTCATGGCTGGAAACTCAGATTCTTTAGTGTTCTGGGCTTGGGACAAGACTGGTGGGTTTAGAAGCTTACAGCATCAAGCCTTGGGAGGTAGGGGTCTCCACCACTAGGTGTTGCAGATGTGTGCTAATTCACTCAGCTTCCAGCTGGCTCCAGCCAGCAGGGAGAATGTGGCTAGGCAGATGCACAAGACACAGCAGTTCTTAGAAGGACTGTTTGCATCTATCTGGGAAGAGTTTCTCAATGCAAAAGAGAGAGGGTTCTAGTGCTAACCATGGGTCTTTTGTTGGTGTATCAGACCAATTACTTTCCTTCTAGTGTGGTGGGGAAAGTAACTACAAGGTATTCTAGGTCATCTAGATATCCCTGAGCCTTGCAATGAAAAAAAAAAAAAAAAAAAAAAAAAAAAGAAAAGAAAAAGAATGAAGCAAGCTGTTTTGAGACAGTGTTAGTATCTATTGGAAGATGTTCTTCAGCAGTAAGTACCTGTACTTATTGTATTGCTTCCTCAAGATGGCTATGGAGTGTTTGAAACAGTCAGTCCAGGTATGCAGGCAGTCTTGCTGGCTGCCTGGCTGACAATCCTTCACTCAAGATCGATGGGGTACCAGAGAATCAAATAACTCTCAACCAGTGAGTCAAACCACTCAGGCTTCTTCTATCTTAGCTTGTTGAAAGCAAAAGGAAAACATTAAGACAGTGCACATAAGGCCAGGCGTGGTGTACTTTGTAGGCATCCCCTTGCCTCTGAGAAGTTTTGTTATTTGTTTGCTTTCGAGATAGTCTCTCTAACATAGCCCAGGCTAATCTCGAGCTGCCAATTCTTGCATCAGGTCTAGAGCACTGAAATTATAGGCATGCAATTTCACATCTGGCTTAGGGGATATTTTTTTAAAATGTTTTTTCTGCTTAAAAAGAAAAGAGGTCATTAGCCATGCAAACTTCCTAAGGAGGGAAGGAACCAATAGACCTCCCTATCTTTGATGCATATGAGCCACAGCAGTGACCAGCACAGCATGAAAACCCCAAGGGTACAGTAGTGGCATGTATGCCTTGGTTATAACTAACTTTTCTCTAATTGGACTTAAGGCCTGCTCAAAGAGAGAAAAATTATGTTTGGTTCTGCAAACCTAGCCAAATAAATACCCAGGGCTAATGAAGTTATGGATCTTGGAGAAAAGCCAGCAAAACCCCTAATGATATTCTATTTACTCTTGCACTTGAGTGTAGTACTCACCCCTCATCAAGGAAGTGTCTCTCTGCAACATTACAGAGAGCCATCACCCAACCAAAACGCAGTAGTGGAGCCCAGCCTTTATTGAGGCATCTACGACACGGTTCCTGGACCTAGGGCTCGGGGATCATTGTGTAAGAGGAGGTGGAAAGATTGTAAGAGCGAGAGAAACGGTGGGGGGGGGGGACAGGGTGGTGGTGGTGGTGGTGGTGGTGAGATTGTGTCTTCCAGAAATGCCAGAGATGCTACCCATAAAACCTTACCAACATGGCTATCTAAACACGACATGAACAAAGAGGACGCTGACAGACATGATAACGTGGAAGGGGAAAAGCTCACCAGGCCTAACCTTAGAAGAAGAACTAGGCAACTAAGCTACATTTAGAGTGGGAGAAAAAGTCTTCTCCAAAGACGAACATGCCGGTTGGTTAACCAATATTAAATGGTCAGCTCGTACCACAGATTCAAAGTAGCATTACATTGACTGAGCAGGCTTTGTTTTTATATATATATTTAGGAATAAATAATCTGTGTTTATGTGTATGTGTATGTATGAGACAACAAAGAAGAAAAATGCATGGATGTGGAAGATAGCAGTGTCAGGGGTTATATAGGAGGGGTTGGAGGGAGGAAAGAGAAGGTGGGAAATTATATGATTATATTATAATCTCAAAATACACAAAATTTTAAAATGGCTGCTATTCTGGTATGATGATGTGTAACTGTAACCCAGTATTTGGAAGGCTATGAGTCTTAGTCAGGGTTTCTATTCCTACACAAAACATCATGACCAAGGATCAAGTTGGGGAGAAAAGATTTTATTCAGCTTACACTTCCACATTGCATTTTATCACCAAAGGAAGTCAGAACTGGAACTCAAGCAGGTCAGGAATCAGGAGCTGATGCAGAGGCCATGGAGGGATGTTACTCACTGGCTTGCTTCCCATGGCTTGCTCAGCCTGCTTTCTTATAGAACTGAAGTCTACACGCCCTGGGATGGCTCCACCCACAATGGGCTGGGCCAGGGATGGCTCCACCCACAATGGGCGGGGCCCTCCCCCCTCGATCACTAGCTGAGAAAATGCCTTACAGCTGGATCTCATGGAGGCATTTCCCCAACTGAGGCTCCTTTCTCTGTGATTAACAACAGCTTGTGTCAAGTTGACACACAACCAGCCTGTACACTATGGCACTAGAACAGGAGAATCATGAGTTCAATATGAGCCACAGCCAGCCTGGGCTATTTAGCAATACATTGTCCAAAACAGGAACAGGCTCTATTTACACGTTTTCCCACCACACTTAATACTTGCTATTCAGCCCCACACTCTCTGGACTTCATGTGTTTTGTTAGGCTATGCCTCGATACATTTTCATCTGGCCCATCACAACTCTACTATCCTCTAAGGCACATTTAATATTGACTTTCTGGAAAATACATCTGGTTTGTCTTGGGGGAGAAAAGTGGAGGTCTTACTATATTTCCCAGGTTGGTGTTGAACTCAGGATCTTTCTGCCTCCCTGCCTTTACCTTCAAAACCTCTGGAATTAAGTACAGAAACTTATCATATCACAATGCCCCCTTACATATTTACACATATGTATGTATGTGCATGTGAATCTGTGTGTACTCTCTTCTCTCTCCGCTTTTCTTTTGAGACAGGGTTTCACTCTGTAGCTCTGGCTGTCTTGAAACTCACTATGTAGAACAGGCTGGTCTGAAACTCACAGAGATCTGTGTGTGTGTGTGTGTGTGTGTGTGTGTGTGTGCATGTGGAGGTTTAAGGGCATTTAGTGGAAGTTGGTACTCTCCTTCTACCATGGGGGGGGGGGTCTAGGAACCAAACTCAGAGCCTCAGGCTTGGGGTGAGCCTTTCCCTCACTGTTCCTTGCAGCATTGGTTTTACAACAAGGGCTTTAAAGCAGATCAGACACCCTCTGTCTGAAGTTTGTTTTTGTATTTAAGACAGAGTGGCTCCCACTTAATACCTTGATCACAGTATACTTAAGAAATAGTTGTTGAGGGACTGGAAAGATGGCTCAGTGGCTTTGAGCACTTGATGTTCTTGCAGAGACCTGGGTTTTGTTCCCAGCACCCAAATGCTTGCTAACAACCATTTATAACTCGTTCCAAGTGGTCCAACACCCACTGCTGGCTGTTTTGGGCACCAGGCATAAAGGCAATTCACATACACACATTCAGGCAAAACAATCACATATATACAACAATATAAATAAATATAAAAGGAAATATAAAAGAAAAGAGCATTGTTGAAAATATAAACAAGAATAAGAGAAATGAGATTAAGAATATATGATTCTTTCACTACTGTGAGGTTATACCTAACTCTGGTTATTTGCCTTGGTAGAAGAAATGCTTATATGTTTGTATATATGGGAGTATGCATTTACATCTAGGCGTATTCATTGAGTCCTATTGGGTCCCCAAAGGCCTAATTTACACTTTGAAAAAGAAGTGCTTAGAATAGTGAGTGTTGGACACAAATGTCAGAAACATTTCATTACTCCCTTCTCTCTCTCTCATAATATAGTAATTGCATTTTGAAGCAATTCCCCTCAGTTGAGGTTCCAACTGAAGCACTCCAGATAACCAAAGGGTCCCGAGTTTGTGGGGGGCTTTGTGGGGCAACCTGAGCAGGGAATTTGGGCAGATTCAGAGCATCTTGCTGGAATGCTGCCATCTAGTGTTCGCTTTCTCAAATTGCATATCCCCAGCAAGAACCGTTTTAGTACCATTTCGGTTTTGGGTACCAGACACTGAAGTGAGATGGGAACCCGAGCTCACAGCACTGTGTAGACCACCCACCGCTCATCAAAACCCTTTGTGGGATGCAGCCCAGAGGTAGAGTGCTTGCTCTGCATGCATAAGGCCCAGGATTCAACGCTCTGTGTTTACCCTTCCTCTCCTAATAAAAAAACTAAGCCAAGGACTGGGGGTTTTGTTCACCAAACATGTGTGAGGACCTGGAATCATCCTAGAGCTGGAGCCCCACACCCCAATACAATAGGTCTTTAGATTGCAGTATAGCCTGTAATCTTGAGATTCTTCCCTTTGATTTCTTCAACTGAAGCCGTGTCTCATTTTGTCACCTACTGCACAGTGGATACTAGGCATTCATTTCTGTGCTAGTTTTATCAGTGAACAAGTCACGTGAGCACAGGGCGGGCATTGGTCATTTTCTATGCAGAGTTTTTGATCCTCACACTAATCACTCACAGTAGGGTAAGTGTTGGCACAGAGGCTGTGGGATTTGGAGTCCTAGAAGTCAGCTTCCAACCTCATGTTGTTAGAAGGTACTTTCCATATGTTACATCAGGTTCAGGGGAGGGAGAACCATATCCGGTCTGCAGGGCGGTGGTGTGCACAGATTATGATGAACCAGTAATGCCTTGATGTCACATTATGGAAAGAAACAAAAAAACGCTTCCCCTTGGAGTGGTTTACACAGGAGTGCAGATTTGCATTTTCTAGTTCGTGCTCCCTGTCCTCCATCTTCTGTCTGTCTCTTCCATGAGTCTGAATCTTGGCCAGCCCAAAGACTGTCTTGTGAATCTGTATTTCCCTGTGCCTGTCTCTCTGTGAGCATGATGTCTGTTGTATGAGCTGTGTATATCTGTCTGTGGTTATTTGTGTGTGTATGTGTGTGTGTGTGTGTGTGTGTGTCTTTAACAAAGGCCTTTGCTTTGTATTGAACACCACAGAGAGCATCACATGGGGAAAGAATGTGGCACTTTACAGAAATCTTTAACAGAGTTTTACAGGGATTAAGTTGCTGGCCCCAACTGCCCCAACAGACCCAGATAACAGATACTATTGTTTATCCACCAATGCCCATAGATGGATGGTAGATTTTAGGAAGTTTGCTTTCAGTTTATCTATTTGCTGTTTTCAGCAGATTGATACACATGCATTGTTCTGGGTTAGGAGCATGCAAGAGAGTACATGACTTAAGGTTGCAGCTACACATTAACTTAGGTTGTAAAAGCTGGTTATGTGGGAAACTCAAGGCAAGTAAGGTTGGTTGGTACATTGTTCTCTTAAAGGCAGGTGAGACAATCAGGCTGAGTACACAGTAGGTTAGCAGTCTTAAGTGACTTCAAGGTAAATCATTGACTTTGGCTGTGAGGTCCAGCAGAAGTTCTGCTCTCTTGGGATGTAAGAGCTATTTTCAGAATATTGCCCTGCCAGTAACAGCCGGAAGTGTTTCTTCAACTTTTTCTAGAACCATGCATGTTCTGGATAGCCAGACACTGGACTGTGTGAGACTCAGCAGCCACTGGTAGCTCTGAAGCAAGGGAAGAGAGAGGCATGAGTTTCTTCTGTGATGCTCCCTTTTGCCTGCCTTTCCCAGTCATACAAACTCAGCTCCCCCCTCGGCCGCTTTGCTTGATTACACAGACTCATCGCCATGTGGGCTGTTCAGCTTTCTGTCATCTCGACATAAGCTAGGGTCATCTGGGAAGAGAGAACCTTAACTGAGAAAATTCCCTCATAAGATTGGCCTGGAGGCAAGTGTGTGGAGTCTTTTCTTAAGTAATGATTGGTATGGGAGGGCCTAGCCCACTGTGGACAGTCAGGCCCTTGGCAGGCAGTCCTGGGTTGTACAAGAAAGCATCCTTCCAAAGATGTGGGTGGAGAAACACTAAGCAATGTTCCTTCATGATCTCTGTTTCAGGTCCTGCCCTCAGGTTCACGCCTCTGTTTCTGATGAAGGAATGTAACCTTTAAGCCAAACAAGCCCTTTCCTTCCCAGGCAGCTTGTGGTCGTGATGTTTATCACAGCAATAGGAAGCAAACTAAGACACTGTGTGACTTCACTGACAGTCCCTATTCACAGAGTAGGGTCAGAGTCTTGCATTTATCACTCCTGAAATCCTCTCTGGTGGAGCAGAGCCTTGCTCCACAACTTTTGCACACTCCAGTTAGAAAGAGAGTGCACACTGAGATGTTTCCACCCCTTTGTAGTGAACCCATATCAGCCATGGCAGGGGGCAGGTAGGGAACTCACTAACAGCCGGGGACTAGTAGGTGTGTAAGTCTGACAGCTGGGAAGTCACTAGGGCTTGGACACAGCATCTGCACTACAGAAATTCCGAGGTATTCGGCTGAAGTACCTGTTCATGTGGGGAGCCGGGGGTACACGGAAGACTCCATTTGGAGGCTCTAGGCACACAGGAACGCAAAGCCCTAGCCCATCAGAGTTTGCTTCCAAATGGGACACAGACAGACACCATCAGACAGGCAGCATGGCTGAGCTGCTTCCCTGGGCAAAGAATGGTACACATCGCCCTGACTTTCAAGGGTCTAGCTGAGGTAATAAAATTCATAATGAGTCTCAAAGGCCGACACATTTAGGAATCCAGTGGCTGGGAGCACTAGTGGACTTTGTAGTGTGAGCCTGGCTCATTTCACAAAGGCATGTAAAGATGAGACATTCAAGAGCCAGACACACTCAGCTGCTAGTTTGGCTGCCCAGCACTGTCTTCAGTGGTCCAGTTGCCACCTGCCTCTCCATCACTAACCGGATGTTGGTGTCACTTCCCCATGACTTCAGAGTGGCTGCAGCCATTACTCCTCTAGCATTACTGCTCACTGTAAGCTAAGGATGCCTTGTCTTTTCTGCCACTTCCTCCTTCAGGAAGGACCACTGCAAGAGAGCCACTGTCCGCACTTACCAAGTGGCAAGAATTGTAAGTGGGTTATGCACTTCTACCCCAAACCAACTCAAGCGTGAAGGAAAGAAAAGGCCATGGACAACTTGGACTGAGTGTGGTGTCTTAGCTAGTTCCATTGCTGTGAACAGACACATGATCAAGGCAACTCTTATAAGGACAACATTTGATTTGGGCTGGCTTACAGGTTCAGAGGTTCAGTCCATTATCATCAAGGTAGGAGCATGGCAACATCCAGGCAGGCATGGTGCAGGAGGAGTTGAGAATTCTTGTTCCAAAAGCAAACAGAAGACTGGCTCATGGGCAGCTAGGAGGAGGGTCTCAAAACCAATCTCCATGTTGACACACTTCCTCCAACAAGGCCACACCTACTCCAACAAAGCCACACCTACTCCAACAAGGCCACACCCACTCCAACAAGGCCACACCTACTAATAGTACCATTCCCTGGGCCAAGCATATTCAAACCACCACATGTGGTTCTTATAGGAGGGAGGTGAGGGAGGCACAGACTGCTGTGTGACTACCCAGTATGACCTGTGCTGAAGAAACCATATCCAAGGGAATGTGCCTCAAAGTCACAGGGGACACTGAACAAGAACACATCAAGGTGGAGGAGGTGAGTGGTAAGTCTAGGGACCCAGTGCAGCCTTCCAAACAGCCCTCACCTCTACTTCCATTCTTTAGGCTGCACTGGCCATACTCTATGTCCTGGAGTCTCCTCAGCACCTTCTTTGCCTGGAACATTCGTTCTCATACAGTGCTTTCTATCTAATCTCTTTATCTACTTTGCTCAGGTCTCATTTTTTCAGAGGTCTATCCTGAAGACTGTTCGGTATGGCTGCCAATGCCGTGTTCAACACTGGGTTACTTGGGCAAGACTTTTCCATTGTAGGTGGGAATCATAACCATACATGTGAGGAGGAGATTTAAAGATCTTCTTGTCACTGAAAGGGGTGGAGGTCCTTCAGTAGACAGAGCAGGTTGCAGGTATGTATGCAGTAGAGGTATGTCGACATGTTATATCTGACGTAAACAATAACCAAGCCCACAGTTTACCTAATATGTATGTTTTTTTTCCATAATAGTTTGCTTGAATAACCACAGGATATTACAGAGTCCAGAATTGCCACAGGAGGTCAAAGGACATTCACATGAAGAAAAACCATTGTGTGTAATGGTAGAATCTGGGATCCTAGGAAAATGGGTGAGAAACCATTTTTGGAAAGTGATTCATTCATGATCCTTTAGGGACTCTAAACAGCCTCCCCTGCCAAACTAGAGAGTTCTACATACAATACTATATTGTACAGTACAATACAGACAGCTGCTTTAAGCCTTCTCATTTATCTAATAGTAGAAGCATCCAAGGAGTGAGGATTGCTGTAAATTCCTCTTTGTGGTGGCTTCTACTCCCAAGAGGAAGATAAGAGAGAGCAAACTTACTAAAGCTCCTCTGTAGGAATTTTGTGATTTCTAAAAGGACCACATTTGCATAAGAACATTATTTCAAACTTTTTAGATATGCCTTTGCTTTCCTTTTTAAAAAAATTATTTATTTATTATATCTAAGTACACTGTAGCTGTCTTCAGACACACCAGAAGAGGGCATCAGATCTCATTACAGATGGTTGTGAGCCACCATGTGGGTGCTGGAATTTGAACTCAGAACCTCGGGAAGAGCAGTCAGTGCTTGTAACCACTGAGCAATCTCTCCAGCCCTGCCTTTGCTTTCCTTAAGAAACTTGTTTGTTGCCATGAATGGTGGGTGATATAAGTCTTTAGACCCAGCACTTAGAAAGCAGAGACAGGAAAATCTCTGAGTTCAAAGTCAGCATAGTCTACAGAGCTAGTTCCAGGGTAGCCAGGGGTTCACAGAGAAATCTTGTCTCAAAAACAAAACAAAACAAAGCAAACCAAAAACAACCCTTCCCAAAAAAAAAAAAAAAACAAGAAACAAACAGGAAAAAAAATCATTGAACAAAACTGCTAGTTTATTTCATATAAATGTTTATATTTTGCAATTCAAGAACAGGCAAAAAAAGCTTTTTCCAACCAAATGAATTCATTCTTTTTCTTCTCTTTTTCTTTATGGGCATTTGTAAAAGAACAGATGTCTATCTATGAAGAATAAATGAGTGATTTAGGGGAAAAGGGGGCAGATAAGTTGGCTATCATTAGCATTATTCTAAATTAAAACATCATTCATCTTTTACCACTTTAGAAATATTCATGTCTATTCAAAGGAGTCAAGTTGGCTGGTTTTTATAAAACTTGCTTAACCTTTCAATGCCAATTACCTAGAGCTTCAAGGGTAAGCAAGACCTGCAAGTTCTTTGCTACAAATCTCTTTCAATCCCCGAATCATCTGAATGGACAGTAGAAAGCTTCGATTGCCAACATTTGAAAAACTGCATCTGTGTTCTTCAAGAGTGGAATCAACCGTAACACAGTGTTTTATATTTTCCTTTGACTGAGAATTGTCATACTATATACCATCTTAATATAAAATATGCTACTACAATACATCTGGTAATATAATGTGTATATGGGGACACATGCAAATAATATTTGTGTAGAAACACAAATAATTTTATATTGCTCTTTGTTTGTTTTAAAAAGTTTTTATTTACTTATTTTATATGAGTATACTGTAGCTGTCTTCAGACACACAAGAAAATGATATCAGATGCCATTACAGATGGTTGTGAGCCACCATGTGGTTGCTGGGAATTGAAGTCGGGACCTCTAGAAGAAGCTCTAAGTGCTCTTAACCACTGAGCCATCTCTCCAGCCCGTTTGTTTTGAGTCAAGGCTTCTCTGTGTAGGCTGGCTGTCCTGGAGAAGGACAGACTAGCTTCCAACTCAGAGATCCACTGGCCTCTGCATCCCAAGTGCTGGGATAAAAAACATGTGCTCCCAATGCCCAACTATTGCCTTAAAAAAAGAAAAATAAGTATCATAGGAAAAATATTTGCTTTCAGTTTCATGGCAGGATGTCAGAAAAGGAATGATTTAATTAGGTTTGGAGAAATTCAGTTTTACATTTGTGTGATATAAGATTATAGCTGGGACAGAAATACATTGTCATGAGAATTATGTTGATATTGAAAGATCCCCGAATTGGGGAAGCCCCTCACCTGGAAGAACGTGAACCCAAGAACTCACAGAAAGCCTATCTTGCTGCAATCAGGCAAGAGGTTTATTCAAGGGGTTCTGGGGACGACACATATCTCATGCAGGAGACAAAGGAGTCAACCCCGAACTCAATTAGGGGGTCATATTTATAGATAAAATTACATAGGCAGTTAGCAATAGGCACACAACAATTTCATTGGTTCATTCAAATTGGCATACTCTGTCTGCTTTTGGATATGATTCAACTCTAGATCACCCTGTTTTGGGGCATACTGACCTTCATACTAGTTTTTCTCAGGACTGCAGAGCCAGACCTTATCGAGGCCAGGTGGTCTGTGGTTTTTGTTCTCAGCCTTGAGACATACTCTTCCTCAAGGCAGGGTTAGTGGGACTAGCTTGAAATTTTAACTCTTTCAATATTATGAAATGGATAGGAACTCACTATTGCATTAACTTATCATAAATATTATATTTTGGGCTTATGACTTAATTTATATTATAATTTTAAATAATTTTAGGGTAATACATTTTACTGGCTTGTTTTGTGTCAACTTGACACAAGCTGGAGTTATCACAGAGAAAGGAGCCTCCCTTGAAGAAATGCCTCCATGAGATCCAGCTGTAAGGCATTTTCTCAACTAGTGATCACCGGGTGAGGGAGTGTAGATTTCCTGAAGCTGTTGTATTTTAATGTTAATTCCACTTCTCAAAGTCACTTGACTTCAACTGAACCTTCCCATTTTAATTAGTAAAATAAAGGAAAGTCAGTGACTGGGTGGGGTGAGGGAAGTAGAGAGGGTTGGGAGCTCAGTGGAGGTCAGAGGACAGAGGGCGAAGGACGTCATGGCAACATGGAAGTTCCCAAGGACTAGCTGGACCCAGGTGATACTAATTGGCATTACATAGCTATAAACATTAAGAATTTTATAGGTCTAGCATCTTATATGAAGGGCAGTTTGTATCTTTGTCTATTTGATGTAATATTGTTGTGTAGTGGGTTTGTGGATTGAGAGCTGAACATATAAACCTGTATGAAAAGCTATTGGGCTGTAGAGTTGTGTTTATGTAAAATTTTGGGGTACAGAAATACCCTGGGACAGAGGTGGAGAACAGGTGGTAGACAAATTGGTACTGGGAGTGGAGTATTCCTGAGACAACCTGACCATGCTTTGTGGAGGACTGTGAAAAGACTTTGGAACTTTGAGCTAGAAGAGGCATTGAGATATTAAGAGCACTGTGGGATGTTTAGAAGGAGCTTGGAAGATAATGGTGAGAACAGTGCAGAAGATGAAGGCCTGGCTTGTGAAATTTCAAAGGGAAAATTAAAGACTTTTGTCAGGGCTGTTGCTGTTTTGATTGTGAAGAGTCTGTGGTTTTGGTTAGCTGGGGCTGAAGAATCAGTTGTGATTAACAAGATACCAGAATTACTAAAGCAAAATCATTGCATTACTGGGACTGAACGAGTTAAAATTTCAAGTTAGCCCCCACTAACTCTGCCTTGAGGACAAGTATGTCTCAAGGCTGAGAACAAAAACCACAGACCACCTGGTCTTGATAAGGTCTGACCCTGCAGTCCTGAGAAAAACTAGTATGAAGATCAGAGTGCCCCAAAACAGGGTGATCTGGAGTTGAATCATATCCAAAAGCAGACAGAGCGTGCCAATTTTAATGAACCAATGAAATTGTTATGTGCCTGTTGCTAACTGCCTATGTAATTTTATCTATAAATTTGTCCCCCTAATTGAGTTTGGGGTCGACTCCTCTATCTCCTGCGTGAGATACGTGTTGTCCCCAGAGCTCTGGCTTCCCCCATCCCCTTGAATAAAACCTCTTGCCTGATTGCAGCAAGATAGGCTCTCTGTGAGTTCTTGGGTTCTTGTTCTCCTGGTACTAGAGTGAGGGGCTTCCCCAGTCCAGGAGTCTTTCAGGACCACTGGTGCTGGTTAGCTGGAGCTAAAAAGTTAGTGGCAATTAAGAAGTGAGCAGCATCATTGAGGTGAAATCTTCTGGGAAGTGTTTTCTGAGAGCACAAAGAAGCTTTGTTCCAGAGATAACCAAGGTTGTACCTCATGCTGCAGCTGTACTTGGTAATGTGTGAGTCACCCAGGTGGCTTTGTAGACATGAAGGGGTCATGAAGAGCAGGTGAGGCTTGGCACTGTGAGAAGCCATGGAAGGCCACGGGTGAAGGTACAGTTTCAGAGGCAATTAGTGCCCCAGGACTGACAGTAGTGTTTTGGAGATGCCAGTACCATGAGAAGACCACCAAGAACAGTAGCTGTAGTGGAGAACAGGCAGCTGGAGCCTAGACAAGGCATGTGCTACAAAGGGCAGAGCTGGAGAAGTGACTCAAGGCCTTGCAGGAACCCAGAAGTTCATGAGTGGATCCCAGACATTGGATGGTTAGAATGTGATTTTGCTTTTGAATGTGACTGTTCCCTGATATTTTTCCCTCTGGAAGGAAGAAGTGGAGCCCACTTTAATTTGAAAAAAGACTTTGAATTTTAAAAGAGATTAGATATTTTAAAGGGACTGAAATTTTAATATTTAAGATTTTGTAAAGACTGAGATTATTTAGATCTTGGGGATGAATAAGAAAGTAAGGGTTGAGGCTTAATGGAAATATGTTTGTGTGTCAAGTTGACAAGGGGTCAATTGTACTGGCTGATTTTGTGTCAACTTGACACAAGCTAGAGTTACTCACAGAGAAAGGTGCCTCCCTGAGGAAATGCCTCCATGAGATCCAGCTGTAAGGCATTTTCTCAACTAGTGATCAAGTGGGGAAGGTCCCAGCCCATTGTGGGTGATGCCATTCCTGGGCTGGTAGACCTGAGTTCTATAGCAAAGCAAGCTGAGCAAGCCAGGGGAAGTAAGCCACTAAGTATCATCCCTCCATGGCCTCTGCATCAGCTCCTGCTTCCTGACCTGCTTGAGTTCCTGTCCTGACTTCCTTTGGTGATGAACAGCAATGTGGAAGTGTAAGCTGAATAAACCCTTTCCTCCCCAACTTGCCTCTTGGTTACGATGTTTTGTGCAGGAATAGAAACCCTGACTAAGGCATACATTTTAAAATATAAGTTATACAATTATTCTCTCTCATGTTAAAAAGCCAATAATTTATTTATCTCTAAATGGCAACAAAGATCCAGGAAATACATTTAACTCTTTAAACAAAAGTGGAACAGAAGCCACAGAGAGCATTTAGTTGTACCATCAGGGTGAGACATTTCCCCCAACTTGCTGTTTTCTTGTGAAGCCTTTTAGTAACAGAGTGTTCCAACATATTGCTGATCTCCATTAAACCTATTTTTCTAGAGAAGAGGGAAACTTCTAACTGAAGGCTGGACATTGAAACATCTACTTAAACTTTCTCCAAACAAAGATAGAAAAAAAAGATTAAAAGGAAGGACAGAACCTCCCCCATCATATAAAACTTTACTGTGATCTTCTAGAGGTATTCTATACGAGTTGTCTTTAGAATTTTCATTTTGTGAAACAAATCAGTGATCACCCTTGCTTGTTGCTAGACAGTGTTCCAATACAATTTGAATAGAACATCTTTTCAAAACAAGGCGAGAGATAATTGTCAGGCAGGGGCAATGCTCCATCGCAAAGCCCAGAGTCTCTGGAGTCTTTCCTACCTCACACCGTGGGATTTAACTCTGGAAGGTGATAAAGTGATGGCTCCAACACCCAATTCAGCCTTTCCCTACTATACCGGCTGGTTTCTGTCTACTTGACACAGCTGGAGTTGTCACAGAGAAAGGACCCTCAGTTGAGGAAATGCCTCCATGAGATCCAGCTGTTAGACATTTTCTCAAGTAGTGATCAAGGGGGGAGGGCCAGCCCATTGTGGGTGGTGCCATCCCTGGGCTGGTAGATCTGGGTTCTATAAGAAAGCAGGCTGAGCAAGCCAGGGGAAGCAAGTCAGTGAGTAACATCCCTTCATGGCCTCTGCATCAGCTCCTGCTTCCTGACCTACTTGAGTTCTAGTCCTGACTTCCTTTGGTGATGAATAGCAATGTGGAAGTGTAAGCTGAACAAACCCTTTCCTCCCCAACTTGCTTCTTAGTCATGATGTTTTGTGCAGGAATAGAAACCCTGACTAAGACACTTTCCAATGATCATTCTTTTTGATTCTTGTATTTTTGGTTGTGAGCCTTATCTTGTTGCTGAGCCACCTCTCCAGCCCTCTTTGCTTCTTGATTAGTATAGAGTCATAAGTTTTATTACTGAATTTCCCATGACCCTCATCAGTCCATCCTTTCCCTTGTTCTTAGCCCCCACCTGCACCCCTCCTTCCCCTGTGGTCTCCCCTCTCCCTCCTCCCTCTGTAGTCTCCCCTCCCCCTCTTCCTTCTGTAGTCTTCCCTTCCTGTCCTCCCTCTGTAGTCTCCCTTACCCCTCCTCCCCCTGTAGTCTCCCTTCCCCCTCCTCCCCCCTGTAATCTCCCCTCCCTCTTTTTCCCTTGTCTCCTCTTCGATTTCATGTCACATGTATTCTCTTTGCCAGGTTTTCATCCCTACCTGCTTCCTCAAACCCTGACTTCTCTTTTCTTGGTCTCCTTTTGAGTTTCATGCTATATACCCCCCACATATATGCACACATATAAAAATTAAAATCTAAGATCGGTATTTGAGAGAGAACATGTATTATTTTCTTTCTGAATCTGGGCTACTTTACTCAATGTAAAAATTTCCAGATTCATTCATCTTTTTGCAAATTTCATAATTTCAATTTTATGTTTGGCTGGATAAAATTTCATTGTCTTTGTGGGTGAGATGGAATCTTAAGGTAATTTTAACTTGCATTTGACAAATGGCTAAGGCCATCAAACATTTTAAAAATTACCAGCCATTTGTGTTTCTTTTGAGAACCATCTGTTCTGTTCAGTTGCCTATTTATTGAATAGCAACTTTGTTTTTCTAGGGTTTATGGTTCAAAAATAATTTTTAAAATATTTTCATAAAGTTTTTTTTAAAGATTTATTTATTTATTTCATGTATGTGAGTACACTGTCACTGTCTTCAGACACATCAGAAGAGGGCATAGAATCCCATCACAGATGGTTGTGATCCATCAAGTGGTTGTTGGGAATTGAACTCGAGATCTCTGGAAGAGCAGGCAGTGCTCTTAACTGCTGAGCCATCTCTCTAACCCTCAAGAAAAAAAAATCCTTATCTAGATTTTAACTCCTTGTCTGAAGTAATAACTAGAAATCTTTCCCCTCTCCACTTTCTTTTTTTCTGAGGTTTTCTCACTATGTATCCCTGGCTGGCCAGCAATTCCCTATATAGACCAGAGTAGCCTTGAACTGACAGAAATATGTCTGCCTCTGCTTTCTGAGTGCTGGGATTAAAGGTGTGCACCACCATACCAGTCTTAGAGGCCGTCTTTGCTTGCTCTGGGAAAGCCTTCTAATGTACTCTCAAGTGTCAGCTCTTGGGGTTGTGTCCTGTGTCATTGGAATCCTTTTCAGAAAGGTTTTAAGACAAACAAAATAACCAGTCCTGTAAGTGTTTTTGACAGACTCTGTGTTCTAGGCTGTTTTTTAAAATTACTGTTTCTATTTTATGTGTGGGTGTTTTACCTGTGTGATATGTCTGTGTACCATGTGCATGCAGTTCCTGTGGAGGCCAGAAGAAGGCAACAGATCCCATGGAATGGAGTGACAGGTGGTTGCTAGCTGCCATGTGGATGCTGGGAATTGAACGTGGGTCCCATTGAAAAGCAGCCAGTGCTCTTAAGCTCAGAGTTATCTCTCCAGCCCCAGCTTCTGGTGTTTTTGTTTCTGTTTTTGCTTTTGTTTTTTTTTTTTTTTGTTTTGTTTTTGTTTTTCTATTTGTTTGCTTCAGTTTTAGAGATAGGGTCTCATTTTATGAAATAGAGACTCCAACTCCCTCCTTTTTGCAGAGTTGTGAAGATTAAAGATGAAAAAAACTCTGGTGGCTTAGCACTGGGCTGGGCACAAAGAAGGTTCCACAGTGGCCATTTAATTCTTTATTCTGGTTTCAGAAAGCCAATTCCCAGAGTGTTCTCAGTTTGGGAAGACCTCTCTGTTCTCACCTTTCCGCTAATCCTCATAAGGACTGCTCCCCTAGTTCACACTAGCACCCCCAGTTCACAACTGCACCCCAGCTCATACCTGTACCTCCAGTTCACGCCTGCACCCCCACTTCACACCTGAAAACCCTAGTTCATGCCTGCACCCCTGTTTCACACTTGGACCCCTAGTTCACACTTACATCCCCAGTTCACACCTGCACCCGCAGTTCACACTAATGACAGGAGTGTCGCAGTAATGTCAAACCCTAACAGATCACATTATTGAGTTGAAGGGAGCCAGGCATTTGGGGCACATGGTCACAGCCTCACAGAGGCACTCAGTGCTCTCCCCATGCACTTCAGAGTCCCAAGAGATACTGTCTCTTTAAGAAGGTCTTTGTTCTCCCTACTGAGTGGTTTCTCCTGGGTCCAGAGGAAGGTTCAGCACTTCAGCTACCCCCTGCAATGTACCCAAGCACACTGCCATGTTCTCCCTCGACTGTGGCCATGCTTCTGTTGACAGCAGAGGCAGAGGCCTGCAGCTCATTATCCTCGGGCCATTTCAATCCCAGGTACTCAAGACCTCAGTTCACAAAAGTGGACTCTGCATGTGTAAAGTCCTCCCATAGCTGTCAGGCAGTGTCTGGTGTTACTGATGTCCCCATAGCTCTGCTTGACCAGGCTACAGCAGTGGATCAGTGACCACTCTGCTAATTTAGGTCTGTCTGTGACCCACTTTGGTTGCTGCTATCAAAACTTCACCAGGGCCGGGTGGTGGTGGTACACTCTTTTAATCCCAGCACTTGGGAGGCAGAGGCAGATAGATCTCTGAGTTCAAGGCCAGCCAGGTCTAGAGTGTGTTCTAGGACAGCCAGGGATATACAGAGACTCCCTGTCTTGGAAAAACCAATCCTCCCTCAAAAAACAAAACAAAACAATGCAAGCAAACAAACAACCCCCACATCTTAAACAAACCAACTAACAAAACCCCATCAAGAATCTTCCCACCAGGAACCTGAATTTTTAGAGTTCTCGTCATCCCCAGAGTTTAGAAAAATGTTTTACTGAACTTAAACTGTCTGTGAACAATGGGACATGCTAAAGTCCTCTTGTCCCTCCAGGAGTTCGGGATTTTGGTACATGCCATACGGAAGGTGTCTGTCATGCCGAGGTGCTTGATCTTCCTCGTGACTTGATTTGATCATCGTGATTGGATTTCAAGACACATTCTGGGCACGACTGTGAGGGAGTTTCCAGAGGTTTAGTTGAAGGAAGACCTGTATTGAGTGGAGGTGGCACCTCCCCATCGGCTGGGGTACTACAATAAACAAAATGGAGAAAAGAAAGAAGGCACCGGAAGAGCACCAGCACTCTTCTCTTCCTGCTTCCGGAACCCTGACCGACTTCCGGAACCAGGATATAGTGTGAATGGCTACCTCCCATTGTGGCGGATGTTATCCCTTCTTCCGTTTCTTCTCCCTCTTTTAAAATTTATTTATTTTATGTATGTTTGTACAATACAGTAGCTATCTTCAGACACACATCAGATCCCATTGCAGATGGTTGTGAGCCCCCATGTGGTTGCTGGGAATTGAACTCAGGACCTCTGGAAGAGCAGTCAGTGCTCTTAACCACAGAGCCACCCCCCCGCCCGATTTTATCTCTTCTTAAGCTGCAAGCCAAAATCAATACTTCTTCCTTAAGTTGGTTTAACAAGTATCTTGTCACAACGCCTCTGATGTCAGTTTATCAATAAACCCTGTGGACACCGAGACTAATGACTTTCCCTAGGGTACAGTTCTCAGTTTATTGTTCGAGAAATGTAGTTTCTAACTACACAGGAAATGGCTTTCAGAAGGGGGCTCCTGGTTTCCTTTGGACTTTACCCTATGTGCTATTTCTCATTGCTCATTTTGTTTTGTATCTGTCTACAAATTATGGCCACAAATATTATACGTATTGGATCATGTAAGTAATTCTGTGGGTTCCAGAAATTAGGGATGAATGTGATGTACTATGCACCATTTCATGGTGTTGCATGAATTAAATGATACATTGCTCCCAAATTAAACAGCAAAGAAAGACGTATTAGGTACTTAATAAATGCTCTCCGTAATCTTTGGCCTAGTGCAGCTCTCAATGTGGCCAGAAGATGGCAGGCTTGACTCATAGCATCCTGTGAAGCACACTAACCAAGTTTGTTTCTTCAAAGGGCTTTGTAGGGCAGGGACACTCACCCCTTACCCTGCCTCCCAGAGCCAATACAAAGCAGCATGTGAGGACAAAAATTTTTCCTTGCCACTGTTCTATAGGTCCTTTAACAAAGGAATCAACACAGAACACAGATAAGTATTTCTTGGTCAGTCCACCCAGGCACTTCCATCCCAGAGAGCAATCTTTTTTGACTTACAAGGGTGTGCTTTTCTTGGGAGCAGGGGGAATAGTCCTTCCTCTTAAGACATCTCTAGATGCTGAATGTTCTCTTTAAACCCATTTTACTGGCTAATGATGGAGATCAGTGTAAAATATCCTTTCTGTATCATAATTTCTCGGGGTATAACAGATTCAACTTATAACCCTGAGTGAGGCTGAGGAGGTGACTCAGCTTGTCAATGCTTTTCTCATAAGCATTAGGAGATGAGCTAAGATGCTCAGATCCCACTCCCCATTGCTACCCAGAAGAAGACAGGGATGGAAGCATGAGTCTGTAACCCAGGGGATGCCTAGATGGGAGACAGAACAGGCAGATGCCTGGAAACTTCTTGGCCAGCTAGCCTGGTCTTTATGGTGTCATGTCCAGGCCAATGAGAGATCCTGTCTCTAGCCAAAGATGGAAACCCTTGAGGACCGACCAAATTACCTTCTGACCTCCATGGGTGAGCCACAAGTATGTGCGCCTCCCACACGACTGCACACCTAAACACATACATGCACATATAATAAATAAACAAATACTTACACCTAGAAAACTAGAGCTATGATCCTTGCTGCCACAAAGGCCAATGAACAGAGAGAGGAACCACATCTTTATGTCACTGTTTATTCAGAGAGCCTGCAATCTGAGATGGAGGCGGCTAATACCGGAAAACTGCTTTGCATGTTGATAGCCAGGAGAGATGCCCGCAAGTCCTTGTCTCAGTCACTCTAGTCTGTCAAGTTGGCAGTGAACAATGATGCCTTGCTAAGGGACATGTCTTTGCTAAGGGATTGTCTTTAAAGAGCTAACTTTTCCATCAATCAGTTCTGAGGTCTGTCTTTCTCTGCTAGAAAAACTTCTTGTTGCATAGGGAATGGTTAGTACAGAGACTGCCGACTGACCTGGATGCTGAGAACAAGTGGCTGCTAAGTGCTTGACTTAGCTGGGGGACTCAACGGCGGGGGTGAAGGGGTGGGGAGATGGGGAGGGAGCTGAAAGCCATCAGATGTGGAGAGCTTTTGGGGCAGTTTTGCAGGAATTTGACATTAGGCCAGGACAAAGAAGTAGGCTTCAGGCAACAATATGACTTTGGGCTAGGACAGGACAATGAAGTAAGCTCAGGCAGGAATCTAATTTGGGGCTAGCACAAAGAAGTAGGCTTCAGGCAAGAATATGACTTTGGGCTAGGACAGGAAGTAGGCTCAGATGTCTTGGTCATCCTGATAAGCCCTTAGAAACAGTGATCTCAGAACTTTGTTTCTGGCCTGGCTTGCTCCTTGACTATTTGTGCTTATTGTCTTGCTTGTTCCTTAACCTAGAATTGATCTTATTATCTGCATGTAATTAAAATGGTACAAAAGATTAGGAAAAAAGAAATCTGCCTCAGCCTCTGAACTGGCTGGGGTCATGCTACAGTGTTGTCTAGTTGTCTTTTCTTCTTTTTAATCATCGCTCCTGCCCTGGAGAACTTGACTGACTGAGCTGACTCAAATGGATAGAGAAAGTGTGGTACATTTACACAGTGGAGTACTACTCAGCCATTAAAAACAATGATCTCATGAAATTCGCAGACAAATGGATGGGGTGAGGTGACCCAGACACAAAGGAATTTATTAGCTGTTTTTATTTCTTCTTTTGAAAACTCTTTTCTCAGGCCCATATCCAATTTTAAAATTGATTTCTTTCTGTTAGTCTTTTAAGTTCCTTGGATGTTCTATAAATTAATCCTCTGTCAGATATGTGGATGATGAAGATTTTCTCCCACTCTATAGGCTGCCTCTTCACTTGATCGTTTTGGCTGCTATACAGAAGCATTTTATTTGATGAGGTTCTATTTATTGATTGCCAGTCTTACTTCCTGAGTAACTGGAGTCCTGTTTTGAAAGTCTTTACTTTGCTTAGAGGTTGACATGTACTTTCTACATTTTCCTCTAGGAGTTACAGAGTTTCATATCTAGTGCTGAGGTCTTTTATTTTATTTTGTTTTTTATTTTTGTCTGGAGTTGATGGGTTTGGGTAGGGTGAGTAATAAGGACAGAGTTTCATTCTTCTGTGTGTTGAAATCTAGTTTTCACAGCCCCATTTGTGAAGAAGTTGTTTTTCTTTTCAGTATGAACTTTTAACATCCTTGTCAAATATCATGTGATTATAGTGTGGGCTTATATCTTGGTTCACTATTCTGAACTGTTGATTTGTGTGTTTGTTTTTGGGCAGTACCATGCTGTTTTGGTTACTATGGCTCTGTTATGTAATCTCATGTGGTGATACTGCCAGCAGTATTGTTTTTGTTGAACATTGCTTTGGCTGTCTGGGATATTCTGTGCTTTCATATGAATCTTAAGATTTTAACTGCACCTTTTTTTTGTTTTAAAAATTTTAGATAACATTTTATTTTGTGAAATTATAATATAATTACATAATTATATGATATAATGTAATAGAATTACATAATCACACAATACACATATATTACATAATATAATGGAATATAGTTACATAATTACACCATATAATGTAAAACAATTATATAATTCCCTCCTTCATTTCTTCCCTCGGAACCTTTTCTGCCATGGCTCTTAATCATTGGAACATTGCTCCAGTCCTTGCACACGTTCAATCGTGTCTGAGTCATAGAAATTTTTGTCATGTCTTATAGTTACTTTTATCACAGTTTCATAATTCTCCATATTAAAATTTAACCAGTTTAGATCATTAGCTTCTAAATGGCACCACTGTGCTGAATGTTTTCATAGGCGTGAAGCTGCATTTTATATGTACACTCACAGTGGGGGTACCGTGTATGAAAAGTCCTAGACTTAACCATGCACTGTGTATGCCTGTGCATACAAGTGGGTGTTCTCACACAGACTCTGAGCTACAGAAGGAGAATATCTGCTAAGTCTCCAGTATGAGGTTTCACACATTAATGATTCACTTAGTCCAATAGTGCTATGGTAAATGCTGTGCTTCTGGTCCTGGGATGATGGAGGTGAAAGGAAGACCGTATGATGCTGAATGATACTGGAAGATGCTTTGGGTGTGTGTTAATTTTCCCATCCAGTGTATACGTAGTAAGTAAATCCTTAAAAGGTTTATTTATTTATTTTTTGTACTTGAGTACACTGTAGTTGTCTTCAGACACACCAGAAGGGGCCATCAGATCTCATTACAGGTGGTTGTGAGCCACCATGTGGTTGTTGGGAATTGAACTCAGGACCTCTGGAATAAATACTTTTTTTTTTTTTTTAAAGGAAGGCCAATGCACCTTTGAGGCATCTACTTGGCATTCTGGCACCAGGCACATTGCACTGACCACCCTGTTTCTTTCATTCCCACTTGCCTCTGACTGTTTAAGGTGCTGAATACAAATTGTACAGTTCAGTTTGTGTGTGTGTGTATGTGTGTGTGTTTCTTATTATTTTTCTTTTTCCTTTCTTATATATCTATATCTATCTATCTATCTATCTATCTATCTATCTATCTATCTATCTATCTATCTATCTATCTATCTATCTATGACAGGGCCTCTTTCCATAGCCCAGGCCATCCTGGAACTCATTATGTAGACCAGACTGAACTTGGACTCACAGAGATCTGCCTGTCTCCCCATCCCGAGTTATGGGATCAAAGGTGTGTAGCCCCATCCCCACTGTTACCTTTTTCATTAATACTCACCACCCAACTTTCACCTGTCCAAGTGTGTAAGCCTGGAACATATCTCGCTCTGCACTAAGCCCCATTTTCCCGATATGTTCTTCAGCTAAATCCACCCTGGTTATGATTAGGATTTCAGTTGTTTTATTGTTCATCTTGATATTTCTCATCCATTGCTTTTATGTCATCTCCTGCCTGTTTTGGCTGACCAGGATCTTCACTTATTTCTTGGTCAATGTTAATTATGTTACTAGTCAGTCCTTTCTAAGGATTTTGTTTCAGTTAGTGAGAGTTTCTGGCCCTTTCCTTTCTGCTGTGCTGAATGCATCCCTTTCGCCTCTCACATCAGTGACCTTTGTGTTTCAAAGGTGTCAGCATCTGCCTGATGCCCTCTGTCAGGTCTTGCTCTGTAATCTTCCAGATGAGGCAGGATGAGGAATGCCCCTGGTTATGGAGACAGATAAATGAGTTGAATGTATGTTGCTACTTGCCAGAAAGCTCTCAATATTTTTGAGAGAAGCAGATGCCCTTGCCAAGAGAAGATGTCACCGTGGTAGAGTCCCTTGGGCAGGGCACGGAGAATGAATGTCTGAGAGAGGTCAAAGATCCATTGCTATGGCAATGGGGCAGGCCTTTGCTGTTCTGCCTTCAAAGCTTCCCTGTATTACAATCACCCTGTGAGGTTCAGATCCATGCTGCAGGCAGGTATGGTCTCCCATTATGGGCACATGCAATCGCTCCCAGTTCACAGGAATAGGGACATGGGAACCCATGGCTGAACTCAGAAGGTGTGGCTGTGTTATTTGTCTTTGCGGAAGGGGTCTGCAGCATCTCTAACTTCACCGTATTCTCCTAAAATGGAGACTTAAAAGAATACAAGACAGAATGTGTGGAGATGAGATGGGTATACCTACTGTACCCCACTGACAGGAAGAGCACCTCTGTCTGCTGTCTCTCAAAGCCAAACAACAGTGATTTCCCACCGAACAGCAATGCAAATCAAAACCATTCTGCTATGAGCCACAAAAGCATTCTGAAATCACTTTACACAAGCAAACAAGGGGCCATCCTGTGCATCACATACATGGAAACAACCCTGTCCTGTTAGGTGTGAACATCTGCCACTGTTTTACAAAGTACAAAAACTTCCTTTTCACTTTGCTTTGTCCTAGGTAAAATTGAGATCCTCGACCACACAGTGTCTAGCTTCTTACCAGAGCCCATACAGAGCAGGCTCTCTTCTTAAACTTACCCCTAAAGAGCACCTAGAACAAAGCCAAATCCCACAAAGATCTTTTGAGAATTCGTAGCTGAGAAGCCCCAATGTAAATCACTGTGCATAGTACCCCTGCCGTATCAAGCTCGAGAAAAGAAGAACTAAAACCCCAAACTAAATAGCTTTTTAAACTCTGAGTATATGTGTATTCTTAATGATCTCTGCTTAGAGGACACGAATCTGTAGAAAGAGATCAAAGCTCAAAATCTTATTTTTTTTAATGCAAAAATGAAAGTTCATCGAGAATACTTCATCTGTCTAAACTTTTAGGCATGAGTCAAAACCAAGTCTTCTGATCCTAGGTCTCAAGCAGGACCTTTCAGGTAGTCTCTAAAATTGCTCAGTCATCCTGGAGGAGGTGAAGACTCCATCTTCATAGGCTGTCCCTGTAAGGGACCCAACAAGTGCACATGCCAGCCAAGGTGGTGTCCTCTGTCACAGAATGAAGTATTTAAGTTGAAAGAACTTGGCCACAGTAACACAACCAGAAATGTCAGAGCTGGGATCACACTGTAGTAAAGAGAGGATGAGCAGGCAGTTTTCGTGTAGGGTTATTGTCTTTGTAGCCTGTTGGGGTGAGGTAGACTTCTGGTGGGGCCACCAGAGTGGAAGCAATGTCAGAAAGGTCCTGGGATCCAGAACAAACACACACCTTGTCTGTGAATAAGCAGCTGGTAATATATGTGGACAGGGAACTCTTGTGGCAGAACAGCCGCATGAAAGACTGGAGGAGGGAGGGGGAGATGGGATTGGGGGAAAGGGATAACATCTGGAATGTAAATGCAGAGAATATCTGATAAAAAGAAAGAAAGGCTGGAGGAAAAGCTGTCCGTGGGAATAACACTTAGCTGTATAGTTAGCTGGCAGGTTGACGGCCCGTCCAGACGTCCACCACTTCATAGGATGTTTCCTGGAATGGTAGGGTCAGGGTCTGAAGGGCAGTTTTCTGACCTTGGGTCTAAGTGTACACAAAAGAAAAAAAAAAAAAGACACCATAATCAAAGACAGCAGTGTGACCTGGTATCAACTATTGATTTTACCTCAGTCACTGCATCAGCATCGGGGGGAAGTTCTGGCTACAGAAAATAATGAAGAAACAGAAGAATACCAAAGAGTCATAAGACAAGATGCCTTCTGCCTTTTCTATGCCCAGAAGCAACAGACATTTGGCTGTTTACCACTCTGAACAGTTTTACAAGGAATGTGTCAACAGGAAATAAGGAAACTAGGCCCTTCACAAACACAAGTCTGATAGAAAGGGGCCTGTAATGGTATCTCAACCATACTTCTGCTGTTCTGTGACCCTCCACCACACCACCCCCAGTCTCTATATGTCGCTTTCATGGGGGCTCCCTGAATTCTCCAAGTGAACAAAGCTTTTCCACAGTAACTGCTGTATTTAGATTTAGGATGTCTCCAAAGGTTCTTGTAGTTTACTACTAAGTAGACTTAGTATCCAGCCTGTGGCACCATTGACATGTGGCGAAATCATTAAGAGAGGGAGCCTGGTAAGTGGTTTTAGGAAACTGGAGGAATGTTTCTAGGTAGGTTGTGGGAAGCTGGCCTTTCCCTCTTTCTCTCTGGTTGTCAGATAAGCTCCCTTCTGCTTTAAGTCTCTATATGAGACATTGCCCCATCATAGGCACAGAAGCAAGAGGGACAGATGTTCATTCCTCTTTACCAGTTAGTTATTTCATGTATTTTCTTGGAGCAGGGAGAAGTGGAGTGACACAGAAAAACAGCTACATTGTAGTTCAGGGGCCAGTGAGATGGCTCAGTGGCTGGAGGTACTTGTAACCAAATCTGATTACATGAATTTGATTCCCAGTACCCATATGGAGGGGGCGGGCAAAAGACTTCTACAAACTATCTAGTGTCTTCTGGCTTCTATGTGTGCACACACACATGCGTGTATACACACAGGCACACATGAATACATAAATGAGAAAATCATAAATGTATTTCAGAACATACTTCATTAAAGTATTGTGCCGTATCTACTCTACTGTCCCAATTGGCCAATGAAACAAGACCTTTTCACAAGACATTCATTGTCTTTCCCTAACAGCTCTTTCATTGCCTTGGTTTCCAGCTCCACTGAGCGGCCTTAGACACTCAAGTCAAAATCTTGTATATAAATTTCTCATCTTTTGTCATTTGACACTGAGTCAGTTCCCAAGAGCAACCATTTATACTTCCTAGATGATCCTAAAATTGGTCAACTGGCCACTCTGATCTGCCACTTAGAGGGTCGTGAACTTTCTGTCTCTGGTGTAGTGTCCAGTTCTGTCTCTACTTGATCTTTCTCCTCACTACAGCCAGAACTAATCTTACAAATTAAAAAAAAAAAAAAAAAAAAAGGACATCTCTCTTTTCTTGTTTGCGGGAGGTGGGGGTGTTTCTCTGAAAACCCTGGAGAACATCTGAAGTCTTTAGTCCACCCAGTTTATAAGCTCTGCTGGTTGGCGGATATTTTGTCCCTTGTCAGACAGATGTCCCTGTCTGAGTCCATGGTGACTTTATAGTGTTGAGATTTTTTTTCTCCCTTTCAGTCCATGTGCCCGGTTAGTCACACTTTGAAATGTGAAGAAAACTGAACCTAAAGGGATCATGAAACTCACAGATCCTTTTTATAGCCCTTCTTTTTGAAATCCCCTTCTTTTGAAATCATCTTAATCTCACACAAGTTGAGAAATTATTACAGAAAATTCCCATTGTTCCTTCATCTATCAGTTACCCACGGGTTCTAATATATGACATGTAGGACAAATATCAATACTACAAAGTGCATTGGGACAATAAAATAATTGGATATGGATTTTGGGGGTTAATTATTGATGTGCCCCTTGTTCTTGGTATTCAGTTCTATGAAACTTAAAAAATTAAGTCATAGGTTTATGTAGCAACCACAGCTAAGATATGAGTTGTTCCCTCACCTATAAACCGTTCTGATTATACACCTTTAAACTTACACCATCCAGAGATCTATGTCAACCAATAGTTTGCTCTCCATGGATTTAATTTAATAATTTTATAGAGTAATAGAGTTTATAGATACTTAAAGTTGAGCATCTTTAGTTTAACATAGGGCCCATGAGATTTGTCCTTCATTGTATGAGTAAGTTATTTTTTTTTCCATTGTATAACACATCAGCTTCTCATTCACAGGTGAAAGAAGATTGCGTTGTTATTAGTATTTTGGGCTACAAAACTGAAGCTTCCAATGGTATGGTACACACATAGAATATTACTTTGCTTCCAAAAAGAAAAGAGTGAAATCATGTGACAGATAAATTTGGAAGACAGTATCCTAAAAATAATGAACCAGACCCATATGTAATTATTGCATGATTCCAACAATGTGCCCCAACTAAAATATTTAACTTTTTAGAGACAGAAAATAGAATGGCTATTATCAGTGGTGGTAAGGAGTGGAGAATTGGGTAGTTTGATTGTTTGACGTGTAGCATTTTAGTTTGGGATGATGAAGTATTGTTGGAGATGGGTTCTGGCAAACATAAATGGTCTTACTGACTTACACATTTAATAATTGTCAAAATGGCATGCTATATACATTTTACTACAATGAAAATGGCTAATATACAATACATTGTAATTAATAAAAACAAACACAGCCTAAAGTAAGTAGACCGGGTATAACTATTTTAGATAAGATCACAGTAAATTTTTCAGAGACAAGAATCTTTGAATAGAAGAGAAAGTCTGAGAGAAGAGTACTAAAGAACCAGGATAGCCCAGGCTGAGGACAATAATGTGGAGTCTAGAAGCCTTCTTATTATACACAGCAGCAAGATCTCCACTGTCCCTTAGAGTGTATGCATGTGCATGTGGATATAGTGAGTGTGCACAGAACATATATGTGCCTTGGTATATGTGTGTTTCTGTATGGTAAGCAAGGAAATTAACATGATTAACCACTTGAACCTACTTATTAGGGAAACTCAGTCATGAAAATTAGCAAAGTGGGTGTCAGTTGAAGGGGAGATGGTGCTGTATTAAGGTAGACAGACATGTTGCACTCACTGGAGGACTCTGGGTAATCCTCCTAAAAAGCATGTAACACAGTTCCAATGAGAGTTGCTTATTAATCTGGGGTTGAAGGTCAGCTTCGATTATCCTTTTAAAAGTCAGGTTCAGCTCTGCCCTCACTTTGAGGCATCTGTTAGAGTTCCGGGTTGAAGAGAAATTTCCTTGCCCCCGAATTCTTGCTGTGCCAAAGCCTTGGAACACCATTTTTAGTGAGTAGATTTGGGTTCCTATGCCCAAAGTCTAGGGATTTGATTAAACTCTAGAGGTGTGCCTGAGGAGAGAGGCATGCCAGCCTGAAATCATGTTGTTGGTAGCACTTTCTCCGCTTGCCTGGGCATGGGAGAGTTTTCTCAACTATTTGTTTGCAAAGATGACTTTACGAAGATGATGTCATGGAATCTAAGACACTTTAAGCCTAGGCTGTTAATGATTTTTTAGTAAGGAACAGCTGGAGGAAAATATTGAAGGACAGATAAAATGTCTCGAGAAGGACTGAAGGCAGTTTGTCTAATTGACAGCAATTTGGGCCTGGGGAAGTCTAGGGAGTAGAGAGTCGACTAGGGAGAAATGTACAGGGAAGTTGTTTTTCCTGGCAACTCTGATTTGCTAAATGGAAGCTGTCTTAGTCAGGGTTTATATCCCTGCACAAACATTGGGACCAAGAAGCAAGTTGGGGCAGAAAGAGTTTACTCATCTTACACTTCCACATTGCTCTTTATCACCAAAGAAAGTCAGAACTGGAAACCAAGCAGGTCAGGAAGCAGGAGCTGATGTAGAGGCCATAGAGGGATGTTGCTTACTGGCTTGCTTCCCCTGGCTTGCGCAGCCTGCTTTCTTATAGAACCCAGGTCTACCAGCCCAGGGATGGCACCACTCACAATGGGCTGGGCCCTCCCCCCTTGATCACTAGTTGAGAAAATGCCTTACAGCTGGATCTCATGGAGGCATTTTCTCAAGGGAGGCTCCTTTCTCTATGATAACTACAGCTTGTGTCAAGTTGACCCCAAACCAGTCAGTCTAGAAACCCACTATCAGGAAGTTCACTTAAGTCTATTCAGGGCTGGGCTAATAGACTTACTATGATATTGGGGTCAGACCCTGTCTCTTTTAATCACTAGCCTATAGTTCATTGCTGGGAACTGAGGAAAGGGTGTCTAACTGGTCTTGGAGAGAAACCATCTTTTCCAGTGTGAAAATAGGATTTGGGCTGCAGACGGTGGCATACATGTGAGATCCTTTGGAACATCGTGTCTCTGTTCATTCTCAATCCCTAAGGCCATCAGACACCGGTGAGTTGGCAGTGGGAACTTGTTTTGCTCTCACTTCTGTGAGAGATATCTGCCTGCAATGACATTAGAGGACACTAGTGACTTCCCTCAGGAGGGCCACTCTTGCATGCAAGCTGTTTTGCCTATTTCTGTTAATATGCTAACCACACAGTATCACCAGGAATGTGTAATTTTCAAAATACCCAATCTGGACATCACCTTTACTGTGACTAATTCATATGTACAATGTCTGTCCCCAACTTACAGGACAAAGGCAAGGTTGGTACATACATACTGAAAGGATGAGGTAATTTTTCATAATTTTTCTTACACCAAGGTGAGGACCATGTCCCTGTTCACATCTTTCCTTCTGCTGTGTGTGGTGACAGTAGTTCATGCAGAGACCTTAATTGAAGGTACTCAAAGTACCTGCCCTGTGATTACCTGCGGTTGTCCGGGCCTGAATGGCTTCCCAGGCAAAGATGGACATGATGGTGCCAAGGGAGAAAAGGGAGAACCAGGTGTGCAAAAAATTGTTTTCTTTACTTTTAAAATATTTTGGTTTTAATTGTGTGTGTGTGTGTGTGTGTGTGTGTGTGTGTGCACGCGAGCGCACTCGTGTGTGGATCTGCGCAGACTCAAGTGCATTCAAAGTCAGGTTACATTGGAGCTCAAAGACATAGTATCCTCCTGGAGCTGAAGTTACAGGTAGTTGTGAGCTATTATTCATCATGGGTGCTGGGACTGAACTCAGGTCCTCTGCAATAACAGCAGGTGCTCTAACCACTGAGAAGTCTCTCCAGCTCCTTTCTCCGGTTCAGCATTCTAGAGGAAGTTGACTACAGGTACGGGTGAGTAAAGTCTTATTAGGCATATTGTACTTTCAGCAGCTACGTACTGTAACTCAGAACAGATACAGGTCCAGTTCTCTGGCACTCCGGGCTGCCACACCGAAGTGTGGGCTTGTCCTGCCTGTCCAGGACAGTGGATCTCATGCTACTCTGTCTCACGGAGTACAGGGAACTTACCTCATCACAGGGGACTAAACTTTAAAAAAAGAGCAACAACAACACAGATACTGAGCCGTGTTTTCTTTGTCTCCTCAGGTCAAGGGCTCAGAGGCTTGCAGGGCCCTCCCGGAAAAGTAGGACCTGCAGGACCCCCGGGAAATCCGGGGTCAAAAGGAGAAGTGGGGCTGAAAGGAGACCCTGGAGAGAGAGGAGGTGAGGACATCATTTCAGAATGTCTGGGCTGACGGCACTTGGGGTTTAGAACACAGGATGCTGGTGGGATGTGGTGCTCTCTCACTCATGGGAGGATGCCCAGCTTCCCGGTCAAGTTCCCTTAGCAGAGCCTAAGTGGGTTTCCATCAATGGCTAGGTATATATTTGCGAATCTTTGAGGAATTCTTGTTTCCAGATACCTTGTAAAGAGTGGGGGTCCAGATTCTCTTTTCTCTTAAACAGTCTCCTTCAGCTGAGTTTCTGACCTCAAGGAGACAATGCTATGTATCAGTGTGGGATTATTATGTCTGCTTACCTATTACAACTGTTTTAACATTGCCAGGCATGTAAATTGTCACCTTTAAGAAACCAACCCAAAACTCAGGAGGTTAACAACACAACCATTTATTTAAATATAATCCAGTGCATCAGCCACAAAAGGTCTGATTTCAGCTGAGCGCATTTATGCCTGTGCTCTACAGATGGTCAGCGGCTCTGCTCCCCAGTCTGTCTTCTGTGTGGGGGTGGGGGATCAGCTGCCTTAAAGAGGGCCAGTCATGAGATTCTTATCACGTTATAGGCTGTCCAGGGATTGATTAGGTAGTAAAAATTATTCAATCTTTTTCTTTTCCTTCTTGCTTTCTTTCCTTCCTTCCTTCTTTCTTTCTTTCTTTTCTTTCTTTCTTTCTTTCTTTCTTTCTTTCTTTCTTTCTTTCTCTCTTTCTTTCCCCTCCTTCCTTTCTTTTTTTCTTCCTTCCTTCCTTCTTTCTTTTTTCTCTCTTTCTTTCTTTCCTCTTCTTCCTTCCTTTCTTTTTTCCTTCCTTCCTTCTTTCTTTCTTTCTTTCTTTCTTTCTTTCTTTCTTTCTTTCTTTCTTTCTTTCTTTTTTTCCAGAATAGGGTTTCTCTGTATAGCTCTGACTGTCCCAGAGCTCACTTGGTAAACCAGGCTTAAACTCAGAGAGATTAGATTGCCTCTGCCTCCCAAGTACTAGAATGAAAGGCATGTGCCACCATTACCCTGCGATTATACATCTCTTAGCACAGAAGCTTCAAGGCTCTGTGAAGCTCAGAATATATACTTAGCCACTTTTGGCAGGCACACACACACACACACACACACACACACACACACACACCCTAACCACTAAAACGGCAAACACCGCTACCTCCACGGACAAAACAACCAAAGGGCAACAAAAATCAAAATCTCTTAGAGACAAAAATCTCTTGAATGGCTTTAATCAATGTGGGAATTTGAATAAGAATGGTCCTCAGAAATACTTGGCCTCACAGACCCACATGCGAATGGCACTATTAGGCGGTATAACCTTGTTGGAGGAGGCATGTCACCATGCAGTTGGGCTTTGAGGTCTCATGCTCAAGTTAGGCCTCGTGTGGTAGTCTCCTCCCTCGGCCTGCAGATCGAGCTGTAGAACTCTCAGCTTCTTCTCCAGCACCATGTCTGCCTGCATGCCACCATGCTTCCTGCCATGACAGTAATGGACTGAATCTCTGAACTGTAAGCCAGTCCCAACTAAATGCTTCTCTTTGTGAGAGTTGCCATGTTTATGGCATCTCTTCACATGGATAATAGAAACCCTGAGACAAGCAATGATAACATCTTCAGAGATCTGTTTTAGCCCTAATAAAGCAGTTTGGGAAAATAGTCAAGATCTCACTTCTGGATTGCTGTCACACTATGTAACTGAGTGAGTAGATGATTGTACTAGTGAAACATACATGTACATTAAATATCTTTGTATAGGGGACCAGAATTTCATTAAATTAATTCATCAATTTATTAATTTCTGAGGCAGGGTCTCACTGTGAATCTCTGGCTGGCCTGGAACTCATTTATATAGACTATGCGTCCTTGAACTCACAGAGATCCACCTGCCTCTGCCCGAAGGACGTTTGTCATCAGTTCTGGCTCTGACTAGAATTTTTAGGATAAAAAGCCTGGGCTTGGACAGCTCCAAAAAGATAGGATTGGTCACATGTTACCGTATGCCAACTAAACACATGTGAATTTGAGAGGGGAATAAATAAGGGGATTATTGATTTTTCAATCTGTCTTCAAGCTTACATATAGAAACAAAGAGAACAAGGGACAGAGAGAATTTACAATTAAGCTGTGTGTGCTCTCACTGATGATTGTCCCAGAGAGGCAGTCTTAAAAGTCCTTCTTGCCATCATCACTTGAGGGGACCAGTCTGATTCCTACAAGGTGATCACTCCTGCTCCCACAGTATTGCCTGGCCATGGGTAACTGCCTCGTCTTGAGAGAATTTGCTCTTCCTGGAATTGGATGAGGACATCTTCGCACTGTCTTCCTTGAAGAGGATGAGATAGGTTAGAAAGGCAGTGTGTGAGGCACTAGCCTTTCCTTTTACATAAAGGAAAAGATTGATGTTTTAGGCCACATAAAAACAGATTATTTTCTTTTTAGGCGAACCTTTCTTCTTTCTTTCTTTCTTTCTTTCTTTCTTTCTTTCTTTCTTTCTTTCTTTCTTTCTTTCTTTCTTTCCTCCTCCTCCTCCTTCTCCTCCTCCTCCTCCTTCTTCTTCTTTTTCTCCTCCTCCTCCTCCTTCTTCTCCTCCTTCTCCTCCTCCTCCTCCTCCTCCTCCTTCTTCTTCTTCTTCTCCTCCTCCTCCTCCTCCTCCTCCTTCTCCTCCTCCTTCTCCTCCTCCTCCTCCTCCTCCTCCTCCTTCTTCTTCTTCTTCTCCTCCTTCTCCTCCTCCTCCTCCTTCTCCTCCTCCTCCTCCTCCTCCTTCTTCTTCTTTTTCTCCTCCTCCTCCTCCTTCTCCTCCTCCTCCTCCTTCTTCTCTGAAAAGGATACCACACTCCTGAAATGCCCAGACTAGGTCCTCACACTCACACCGCCTTTCACTGTTTAACTTTCTAGAATTTGATACTAGCGAAATTAATTCAGAAATTGCAGACCTGCGATCAGAGCTGAGAGCCCTGAGAAAGTGTAAGTATCCCCCTCATTCTTCTGACAGCTTACAGTGTAGGAACAGTGGAAGGCAGACGGTTCACTGCCTGTGTATGATTTCCTAGGGCCTGAGAAAACCACTCCCATCCCCTGGGATCCTCCCAACAATCATTTGCAGGAACAGAGGCAATTCGAATTAAATTATTTCTCAACCTCACAGAGCTCAGTGGTAGAACCAGTTTATAAGCTTCAATGAGTCTGACTCCAGAACCCCAGTTCTGTAGGGTCAGATCTTGCTCACTAAAAATAGAATGTGGGCTACTTTGTAATCCTGGGATCTAGACCAGAGGATGGAACCAATCATGTTTCTTCTAGCTGTGGCCAGATATACCTAGACATTATTTTTTGTCTGATTGAGAGTTAACAGAACGGTAGAATTCAGAATTCTAGATAACCTGTGCTGTACAGTGCAGATGTTCCTTTTTTAAAGGCAAAAAAAAAAAAAAAAAAAAAATAGCAAGAAGATAACAGTTAAACTAGAACTTTAGGTGACAAGGAGTGTTCGTTGGTTTGTGTGAGCATTTCATGGTGGGTCACATGAGTGAAGACACCCGTTATGTTATATGCCACCAGAGAAAATGGAGTATACCTGGTTCCATTTGAACGTCACACAACGAGTGGTCTAGAAGGTAAGCTGGTGTCACCCACCTTTTTACCTTTTAGGGGTGTTCCTCCCTCAGACCAAACGAGTGGGAAAGAAGTACTTCGTGAGAAATGATGCAAAGATGAGTCTTAACAGAGTGAAGGCTCTGTGCTACGAACTCCAGGGCTCTGTGGCCACTCCCAGGAATGATGAGGAAAACAAGGCCATCCAGACTTTGGTCAGCGACATCGCCTACCTGGGCATAACAGACGAGAGGACTGAGAACGTCTTTGAGGATCTGACAGGAAAGAGAGTTCAGTACACCAACTGGAACGACGGCGAGCCCAACAACTCGGGCTCCGGGGAGAACTGTGTGGTGCTCCTGACGAGCGGCAAGTGGAATGACATCCCTTGCTCAGACCCTTTCGTGGCCGTCTGTGAATTCTCCGACTGAGGGTGCTTGTTTCTCAGCCCTTCTTGGTACTTTAATGGACTCGATAAGGCCCCAGCTTGTCCTGAAAAATAAAATGTGCAAAAAAAAAAAAAAAAAAACAAACAAACAAAAAAAACCCCAAAAAAACAACAACAAAACAAAAAACAAAAAAACAAACAAACAAAAAAACAAACAAATGATTCAATACTGACCACCCAGTGAAACTGTAACACTTTTCAGAATAGTGTTCATCTTGAAGGTGTGGAAATAAAGCGAGCTTATTTTTCACTTCAGAGCACTTGATAACTTGTGCTCTGTGGGGTCTTCTTTTCCTCCTTCGGTAGTGGTGTCACCCTATCTAATTCCATAGTTTTTCAGCCCAGTCTCAAGTGTTAAATGGGTCTACTTACAGCTTTATTTCAGAGACGTACTTCTTATGGACAGAATATAAGTCTCAAGTGAACAGATCAATAAATTCACACTCACACATGTATAATATCACCCTTATATCCACCATTCATCTATGTGTCTGTCTGTCTAATATCCATCTTGTAGGTAGAGGCACAAAACACCTCTCTGACCCTAGAAACCACTTAATTACGTCTCCTAGTTACTGTTACCAAAGATAAGCATGATTTTTGATCTGTATCAAATAAATTAATTTTATCCGTTTAGAAGCTTCATATAGATGGAATCATACTGTATGTACTGTTTTATGTCTTATATTTACTTCTTTCATACTTAACCATGTGATATTCATTCATAATGTTACAGACAGTAGTGATTTATGCCTCTTACTGCTATAAAGAGCTCCCTGGTATTAAAACATCATAGTTTTTCTTTTTTTATGGGCAACGGACACAATTGAATGGGTTATAATTTTGGTTATAATTAAGGGAAAAAAACCCTTTTGGGGATGGAAAAAGGGCCCCACTGTTAAGAGCAGGCATTGCTCTTGCAGAGGACCGGAGTTAAGTTCCTGCACTGATATCAGGGAGCTCACAAACTCTGGTACCCCAGCTACAGGGGTCTGACACTCAAACTCCATGAACACTTGCACTTATGAGTACAAACCCACACAAATATACAAGGTTAAAAAGAGTGAAAACAAATTGTAAAAAAGAAGCACTCATGAACGTTCTTTTGGTAGATATGGGCACGGATTTGCTGGCTGGTTGGTGGTGGTGGTGGGAAAAGCAGGCACTTAGATTCGAGGAAAAGGAATCACATGCCGGTAACCTGTGTGTGCATCTGGTGTATACATTCTTCATCTCCGGGAGGAGGCTGCACATCGATTCTTTTGACCTTGGCCATTCTCGTAGGTGTAAAGTGATATTGTCCTGCATTTTTTATTCTATTTCTCCTGTGTGTTATAACAATGAAAATATTCCACATGGCGACTGATAATCTACACATCTTCTGTGAGCTACCTGTTCAAAGTGTTTGTAGTTTGTTTCAATCGAGCTGTACTTTCTGTGCTGACAGGAAGTTTTTCATCCTGAATACAAATCTCCTCTGTTTAGTCATCATAGGTACCTTTTCAGGTTTTTACTTCTCCCAGTATTGCTTTTCAATCAATTTAAGAGCTTAATTAAAAAATATATTTTTTCTAAATGTGTCTGGGTGTTTTGCTTTGTGTGTCTGACATATACCACACACGGCTGCCTGCTGATGAAGGAGGCTAGAAAAGGCTAAAGTATCCTCTGGAACTGGACCTCCAGATGGTTGTGACCTGCCATGTAAGTGTTGGAAGTTGGACTCCAGTTTCTTGGAAGAGCACTTAATGCTCTTAACCACTGAGCCAGCGCTCCAACACCAAGGAACACTCTACCTTCTTTGAGATTATAATATAATTACACAACCCCTTTCCCTTTCTACCCTCCAACTCCTTCTATACAAACCTCCTTACCTTAATTCTTAAAACAGCCCCATTTATTAATATTTTCCTTTGAGGTTAATATTGTGAGAGATGAACTCTTGTCTCTCATGAGGATATCTTCCCATGTTTCTTCTGAAGTTTTACCGTTAAACTTTCTGACTGTCCCTAATACGTATCCATTGGTAAAGCACTGCTAATTGACAGTTTTCTACATTAAAATTAAAGTGGCACATTGTAGATTAGGTGAGTATGTGTGGACTAGTTTTTGGACTTTGTGTATTTGACGTTGCTCTGTTTGCTGATGCTGTGGCAGATAATAGCACCCGGCCCTTCAGACTTTTCTTTTAAAGCTACAAGAGATCAAAGTAAATGATAGAACTGTTTTTTTCAATTACCATAAAAATCCGATGTTTTCACTATTGCAACATTAATCCTCCAGTCAACTTAGATTTAACAATGTACTACTAAGTCTCAAATTAATAGTTTAATTTAACCAGGATTCTAATTTTTATTGCTATATTTTGGAATATTAATAAATATAAAAGGATATCATATAACAATATAAAAGAATTTTTATTGGTATATTTTGTATGTTTTAGCCAGGGCGGGGTGTCATAACATATTTTAGTGGTATTAAAACTTTTTTAAAAATACATTTTTAGTAATTATTATTTTTCTGTTGTATGTAGAAACATGGTTAGTTTACTTTATGCAGTCATTAAATATATACATATTTATATATAAAACTATAAAGGCTCACAGATATTTCTGTACAGATAGCCATGTGATCTGAATGCAGCCGGATCACCTAAGTGACTGCTGGTTTCCTCCTGCTGAACACCACATAACCTCGTCCATCTTTCCCAGTGTCCCCAGGGGTAGTGTTCCTATGATGCAAAAAGTAGAATCAGAGCACATACATGGTTCATGCTGGAAAACAGCACAGAAGGCCTTTGCAGCAGCATCTGGCACACACTAGCACACATGAAACATCCAAGGAGACATACCAAGTCAACATGTATGAGAAAATATATATAAACCCTCACATATATCCTCACAGACCAATATAATTCCTGCCTTTGACCACTCCAGTTCTTTCTAAAAAAAAAATGAAAAAAAAAAAAAAAATAAAAGAACGAAAGGGAATGCACAGTTTTTAATTCCAGCACTTGAGAGGCAGAAACATCAGGTCTCTATGAGTTTGAGGCCATCCTGGTCTACGTAGTGAGTTATAGGCCAGCTAGAGACACATAGTGAGACTGTGTCTCAAAACCAAAGATAAAAGCAAAACAAAACACCACTTCTTCTCCCACCCCCCTAAACAAAACCAAAAAAAAAAAAAAAAAAAATCAACTAATCAACCCCCACCACCACCACCAAAGCCTATAAAAGATGGAGGAGGCGGGGAGAGCAAAACGGGAGGGGTAGGAGCAAGGAGAAAGATTAAAGACAGTCTGGCATGAGGGAACCACTGAGCACTGAGAATTGTCCTACAGTAAAGCAACACCTGACTACACTCTACACAGCAGTTCTTCTAGCAAGACTTCAGCTGACCCCAGCTTTATAAGCAGTTCCCAGGACTTGTAAAGAACCCATGAGTCACAGAGTCACACTTGGGAAGCCCAAACTATGGCTCCTAAACTAATATTTTTACTTCATTCTCTCCTTCCTGTCAGAGGTCAGTTTTTTGTTTCGTTTTGTTTTTATTGGTTATTTTATTTATTTTCATTTAAAATGTCACCCCCTTCCCTGGTTCCCCTCAGAAAAACCCCCTCCCATCCCCCTGCCCCTATGAGAGTGTTCACCCACCCACTCATCCACTCCCTCCTGCCTCGCCACTCTGGCATTCCTCTACACTGGGGCATTGACCTTTACAGGACAAAGGCTCTCTCCTCCCATTGATGCCTGACAAGGCCATCCTCTGCTACATTTGCAGCTGGAGCCATGGGTCCTCTGTGTGTACTCTTTAGATGGTGTTTTAGTCCTTAGGAGCTCTGGGGTCAGGTTGGTTGATATTGTTGTTATTCCTATGGAGTTCCAAACCCCTTCAGCTCCTTCAGTCCTTCCCCTAACTCTTCCATTGTGGACCCTGTGCTCAGTCCAATGGTTGGCTGCAAGCATCTGCATCTGTACTGGTCAGGCTCTGGTAGAGCCTGTCAGGAGAGAGCTATACCAGTCTCTTGTCAGCAAGTACTTCTTGGCATCCACAGTAGTGTCTGGGTTTGGTGACTGTATATGGGATGGATCCCTAGGTGAGGCAGTCTCTGGATGGCCCTTCCTTCAGTCTCTGCTCCACACTTTGTCTCCATCTTTCCTTTAGACAGGAGCAATTCTGGGTTAATATTTTTGAGAAGGGTGAGTGGCCCCATCACCCAACTGGGGGCCATGCCTAACCTCTGGATATGGTCTCTACAGATCCTCTCTTTCCTTTGTTAGATATTTCATCCAATGTTATCCCTGTTGGGTCCTGGGAACCTCTTGCGTCCCTGGCATCTGGGACTTTCTAGTGGCTACCCACAGTTCCCCATCCCCCCATACATATTTCTGTTCAATTTCCTGACCCTCTGTACTTCTTCCCCTCTGTCTTCTCCCACACCTCATCCTGCCCCCCTTTCTCTCTCCACTTCTCTCTCCCTCCCAGATTTCTCCCTCCCTCTACCTCCTAAGTAGGACTGAAGCTTTCACACTTTGGCCTTCCTTCTTCTTGAGCTTCATATGGTCATGGGTATTCTGAGCTTTTTGGCTAATATCCACTTATCAGTGAGTACCTACCATGTGTGTTTTTTTGTGACTGGGTCACTTCACTCAGGATATTTTGTAATTCCATCCATTTGCCTGTAACTTTCATGAAGTCATTATTTCTAATAGCTGAGTAGTACTCCATTGCATAAACGTACCACATTTTCTGTATCCCTTTGTGAGAGGCCATTTTCCCCATGGTCACTACACAGCTGACATTGTACGTTTATCAGGATTCCAGGCCAAGGGAGCCAGGAAGTTAATCTAACATCAACTTTAGTAGTAGGATAGTGGGGGTTTGGAAACTTTACCTATAGAGTATCTCTTTTAAATCCAGTGTTCTCTGGTGCTCAAGGAAGAAGAGGTTATAAACTTAAAACAAAGAAAGCATGCCTGAAATATGATATAAACCTACTTCTGAACCTTCCTCCAAAGTTGTGGTCCTACCTGGTTGGATGGAACCATCTGGTAGGATCCTAATAGGGATGCATTCTGGTGGGAACTGACTAGGCACTTCACAGTCCTGCTTGGTGGTTAGGTGAGCACTTAGCAATGGAGCGCCTGGGGTTCGCTGAGCTGGATTTCTAATGCCATGTACAGTGACCGACTGCCGCATAGAGAAGTCCGTGCAGTCCCGTTCTTTCTCCTATTAGTATTTAGCACACTCTGGGCTGGCACCAGATTCCAATGGCTTTTAGACTTCCTAGGCATGCAAGCCTCGAGCCCTTCATCTTGGAACTGTCCCTTGTGGTCCATATAGCTTTACTTTCCTTCGACACACAGAGGTAGCACGGTTAATTATAACCATTGGGCCTCAGCCATGTTTATAGTCTGCTGTATATCTCCTTGCTTGAGCTTGGAGAGCTGACCTAGTTAACTCTGCCGTCATCTGTGACAGTTATTACCAAAGAGTCCTAAGTGCATCCAACCCATTAGCCCTGACTTATTTCTTCTCCATCTGCTCTCATGCTCCTAGATGTGCCTGACGCTCAGTCCATTGTTATGCGGTTCACCCTTCTTCCTTATCCTCTGTACCTTTGGAGAGGGTGGTGAGCCCAGGTCTTTCTGCATAGTCCGGGGTGACTTGGAATTTGTTATGTAGATCAAGTAGGCTCAGATCTTGCCACTTAATGATCATTAACCTTCACTTCCTTTCAATGTCTTTGTGCCCGGTCACCAACATCATTTCTGCTGTACTTAAGGTGTTGTCTCTCACAGGTCCTAAGGTAAAGGCTTGGTCCTTAGCATGACAATGAGGAGATACTTTGGATCTTGCCACTCTCATTAGAGGCCCAGATTAGTGGAGTCATGGCTTAAATGCCTAGAAATACAATCTACATAAACCTCTTTATTTCATATCCAGCCTCAGGTGTGTTGTTACAGTGATGCAGAGCTGACTAATCTCCATCCACTCCTTCTAAATTAATATTTCCTCTCCTGGGAAGCTGCAAATTCCCCATTCTTGAGTTAATTTTGCCACAAAGTCAACACCAGGCATTCTACACAGACATAGAGTTTGATATTGAAATCTTGAATTCTTTTCCCAGCTGCCTATAGTACTTTAAAAACATGTCTTACCTTTTTTATTTGTTTTGACATAACTATTTATTATCCCACAGTTAATAAATATGCTGGTTCTTTTTTTTTCCCCCTGAACATTTGTGTGTTTTCTTTTTATAAAACAGAGAATGTTTTATAGACTTACTGACATATTTTATATGTACATGTGTGGCCAAGTGTATGTATGTGAATCCTGTGTATAGAGTACCCATGGGTACCAGAAAAGGATGTAAGATGCCCCTGGAACTGGACCAGGAGGTAGTGAGCCATCATGTGGGTGTTGGAACTGAACCTAGGTTCTTCAGAGGAGCAGCAGGTGCTCTTAACCACTGAGGCATCTCTCCAGCACTGAAGTTGGTTTTAAATTACAATTTGGGAGATATCCATGATGCGGGCACAGGATGCCAGCATTGTTAGGTTTTCGTTGTTTCCATTACAGAATGAAATATGTAGACATTGTGTTTTGTTTTGTCTAGCTGCATGGCTCTTGGCATGCAACTTGTCTCTCTGTATGGAAAGGTTTCCTTTGGCTGTAGTGAATACTTAACATAAAACCTCACTGTCATGTACTAGTGTCTCCTGCTGCTACCCAGGAACAGTGTGACATCATCTGATACTTTGCCATATAATCCTTGTGAGCCTCCTGAATCTCCACACAGTACATCACAGGATGAAAGTGCCCCTCAGCTACCCAGTCTGATAGACAGCCTTCTGCTAGTTACATGGTCCAACAGCAGGCGGTGTCTATTACATACCCAGTTCCTCTGATACCGAGAACATAACACCTACTGAAGAAACTGCTAAAGATGGCTGTGCTTTTGATACATTCCAGCAAAGCTTGATCGGTGTGGTGTGTCTTGTCTTTGAAACCAGATTCTTTGTGAAAATACCTGACAGATGTAATGGGGATAAATGAAAGGGCATCCATTAACTAGCCCTGCAGGCACCGAGTGTCTCAGGTTGAAGATCACGCCAGTGTTGGTCCAGCTCCAGCCAGAGTAGTCCAAGTTATCATCCCCCTAGGTCTGTGTTTCTGATGTCTGGATTCCAAAATGCACAGCTCTCACTTACAAGCTCTGGGCAGTATCTGTACCCTCAGTGACTAGGGAGTTGAAACTGGGAAGAAGAATCATAGCTTCGAACTTGCAGCTATGATGCCACCTCAGGTCGTAGCTCTGGCTTCTGTGGTCCCGGCTCTGGGTTTTGGTTCCACTTATGGAAGCTGAGCTTGGACAGTGATCTTGGTTTTCTGAAGAAGAGGCAGTGTCAAGTTCTGTGTCTCTCTAGTTAAGGGTCGTGGGATTTGCTTGAGGTTTACTCTTTGGGCTCCGGGCTTCTGCTTGACACTTGACCTTTGTTCAAGGTTTTGAACAGCATTGTCTGAGGTGTGTCTTAGTGACTTGTGGAGCTGTGGCACTTAGAGTGTAACAGAGTCCTTTCATCTTGTCTCCTTCTTACTGGCTCATTGTTCCTTTTCTGGCACTGGTGTTGGAGTTCAGGTTCTGGGGCTTGCAATGCTGCTAAGATTTGGGGAAAACAGGGAAAAAAAAGCTGCATTATAGCCTTGTCCTTTGGGATGAGGAGAGTACTAAATTTTAGACTCTTGTTGAGTTCTCTTGTTAGGATTTTGTGTCTGTTAATGGATCCAAGGCTTAGTGTCCTCCCTGATTCTGAGGGGATGTTGGCACATGGTGGGAGATGAGAATTCTGAGTATGAGGTAATGGTGGTGATCGATTCAGTCAAATGACAGAGGTCAGAAGCTCAATCAGCACCTGCATGGTAGACCCCGGCTTCAGACCAGGCTCTGCTCCACCTGAAAATGGATCTGCCCCAGAGTTCCACTCTACTCTGAAGTTGGTCTTTCCACAAATGGCCTCACTGACCAGTAATACAGAATCATAGCAGCACCCATGTAAGGAATCCTGTTCATCTCAGAAGCCATGCCTAGCTTAGCACTTGCAGCCCTGTGGTAAAAAGAAGGAAGAGCGCATAAGCTCTAAGCTCGTTCTATTGGCTTGTCCTCCACCTAGTGTGAAGTGTGGAACCTTGCTCTGGGTCTGGTCAGGAGCAGAGGTGAGCTTTCCTAAGTGTGTTGCACGGGCCCTGAGTCATTCAGTGTACTGCAGCCAGACCTTAGGCCATGGTGAACAGAAGAACACAATTCTCTGTCTTGCCAGCCTCAGTGATTAGGACTCATCTCAAGGTGAAGCACATTTCAAAAGATTAAGTCCCAAATTCTTCCCAGAACATGCCAATTTCTAGTACTGAAATTATTGGACTGTGGAGTGGTGGTCATATAAACCATCAGCCCCAGTGATAAGTTCCGAGCAGTGGCTCCCAACTTCCTAATGCCGTGACCCTTTAATACAGTTCTTCGTGTTGTGGTGACCGCTAACCATAAATTTATTTCATTGCTACTTTATAACTGTGGCTTTGCTACCATTATGAATCATAATATAAATATCTACCTTTTTCGATAGTCCTAGGTGACCCTTGTGAAAGGGTCGTTCAACCTCCAAAGGGGTCTTGCGCCACAGGTTGAGAACTGCCAGCAAATACAACGAACAATGACCAATAAATGGTTGCCACGGAAAGAAATGCCTGCTAACGGGCTGTTATTGACTCAACTCATTTACATTTGTAGTTACTGTCAGACCGGTCAGGCCCTTCAGCTTTGCTCAGTGCTGCCTCCTTCTGGCCACTCTTACCAGATATCCACTTGGCTCATCCACCCACCTACCCAACAGAACCAATCAGTCTCTGCGACCAATTAGACCACCACAGCCTTTTTGCTTGCACTGTGGATTGTTTCTGCCCACCCCGCCCCCATGCCACACTTCACTTTGGCTGATCTGCACTTTGTGCTGAGCTAGCTTGCATTCATGTTACTCCTCTGAGTTGCAGCTTCTCCGACTCGTGGCTTTGAACAGGGGGCTGGATATGTAAAGATTTTCTCCCCCTCGTGATCATGCCTTTGGTAGCGATATGAAGTCGGTTGACAAACCACATACTCTTACATAAAATAAGGTTTCTAATCACCGTGGCGCGTCTCCCAGATATGTAGTGTGGAAGATGAAGACAGCGGACATGAGATCAATCAAAGACCTGTAAACAGAATCTACATGTATTGATGCAAAGCTCATTTTGGTAAAACCTTTTTTATAGTGGAGACCTACTGTATAGGACTGGTTAGTAAGTTGGTTGAAAGGTGTATGTGTGGAGTTTAGGTTTATACACTCTAAGTTTTGAGGACTCGATACAGTGATGTTTGAGTCTGAGTGGGGCATCTTCAGAAAGGTGGGCGCCTTGACAACTGTGGAGAACAGGAGAGGATTTGAAGGAATTTCGAGCTCATACTAGCTCTGGAGCGGTGTGACCAGGCTGTGTTGCTTGTCATGAACCTTTCTGTCTGTGCTTAAGCATGATTCCAGACACGATTCCTAAGTGGTCTTGATGTTGTTTGTGGAAACTCTGCTCGTGAATGTGGGAGATACAGCTCAGTAATAGAAAATTCACCCAGCATAGGAGAGGCCCTAAGTTCGACCCCCGGTGTCACCAGACTCCTGATGGTGGTGATGGAGGATTGTCCAATGTTTTGTTTGTTTTTAAACTTCATTTTGTATCATTTTTAATACGCTTTATTTCCCAAGGAATCCGACTTTGTGTATTTATTGATATAGTCATGGACATTCAGTATAATGTTCTGAGATCCAATGTGGTTAGCAGTGGTAGCTGTTTTTAATTACTGACAGTTTTTTTGTTCTGTCAGGCTCAAAGGTCTAACAGACATTGATAAATATATATTGACCTGTTGCCCAAGGTTATAGGTGGGAAATTGGTAAAACAACAACCAAAATCAAACCCACCCACCAATCAACCAATTCATCCCACCCAAAAGAAAACTATAACAAAAATTCAGATGCCTTATCATAAGAAATTTAAAAACAACACTTACTGAACTCTTTCTTCAAATAAAAAATGGTTTTCTCATTTTTGGAGCATGTTTGGAATAAAGAATATAGAAGAGGTGTAACCACCTAGAACATTTATATGTTAATTTTAATCTCCACAACAGTAGAACATTTGTATATTTATTTTTAATCTCCACAACATTGACCAGCTCTGCTCTCAAGCTTGACTACATATTATTATTTAGAATGACTCATACTGGAAATCGATCAAGGAGGCACTCGATTGATTGTGCCTTATTTGTTGTGACAATTTCCATAAAGACAGCAGAGGGCGCTCTCCTCCCGGAGAATTACCCAAGCTACTAGGAAATCCATTTTAAGGTGCTCACTATGTAGCAAGAATTGTATTTTAGTAAAATTACTTTTGTGATACACTTCAAAAAGATACTTTTCAAGGAAAACAGATTTTGACAATTAAGTAACTAGTGTGATATTTATATTTAACTCAGTTGGTTTTGGAAACATGAAAGCTACAGGTATTCCAAAATAATAAATTACTTATTTATGCCCAGAGAAAATTGTTGAAAAAATTTGGGAGAAACTAAAAAACTGGGATTGTTGCAAATAGGTCCAGTAATATTTCGGGTAAAATTTTATTATGGAAAAATATTAACATAATGTAAAAAAAGCAAACTAACCCTCCTGAAAACAAAACAAAACAAACCCAAAACCCCAAATCAACCTCCCTCAAAACAAAAAGCCAAAAAACCCTAAATTCATGATGAATTCACTGACTTCTACTGATACCCCATTACCTCTCTCCACTGGCCAAACTGAATGATTTTTAATTCCAGTTTATATCCTATCAATCCTACCGTAAATTACATATTTCAGAACAAGAACTTCCTCCCATTTTTCTCCTTTCCTCCTCCTCATCTTGTCCTCCCCTTTTGGTCCTTTGAAACAATCTGTCATTTTCTAACTCATAGTAACTGAGATTACCATGTAGCCCAGGCTGGTCCTAAGTGTATAATCCTCCTGCTTCAGCCCTCCAAATGCTGAAAATCCTGATGTGACCCATCATATCTGACAGAATCCTTTCTTTATACATGATAACCAAGGGGCTGGAATGAATTTCGGTTGGCACAATGCCAGTCTAACGTGCACAAAGCCCTCAGTTCAATCCTAATACCACACAAACAAGGCATGATGTGGCACACCCCATAATTCTAGCACTTGGGAGGTGGAGGCAAGAGGGCCAGATGTTCAAAGTCATCCTTGGCTCCATAGCAGGTCTGAGTCAGCTTGGACTAGATTAGACATTTCCTTAAAACAAAAGCAAAATGAAAAACAGACAAACAAAGACAAAACAGTACCACCACTTCTTTTAACACTTAAAATAAAGTAATTCTGTCTGATTATCTAATACTGTTATGATTTCTTCCCAGCTTGTTGCACTTGATACTCAGGTCTCTGGAGTTGCAGTTCATGTGTAGAACCACTTCCTCTCTTGTAAACAAATAAGTTTTATTTTATTTCAATGTGCCATGATCCGCAACAACTCCTAAGATCCTATAACTACAAATTTCAAAGCATATCTGATGTCATTAAAGCCCCAACTAGCTTAGAACTGCAGGAGCTGAAGGGGATGGCAATCCCATTGGGAGAACAACAGTGTCAACCAACCTGGACCCCTGCCAGCTCCTGGAGTGTCAGCCACCAACCAAAGAGCATGCAGGGGCTAGTCTGTGGCCCCTGGCACATATGTAGCAGAGGACTGCCTTGTCTGGCCTCAGTGGGAGAGGAAGAACCTAATCCTGTAGTGACTTGATGCCCGAGGGAAGGGTAATACAGGAGAAGGGGAGGGATGTGAGGGAGTGGGGGTAAGGGTTGGGGAAGCACCCTGTCAGAGGCAAAAGGGAAGGGGGATGTTGCAGTAAATATTAAAAAACAAAAATGATTTATCTCTTTATCGGCCCCGAGGTCTCATTCCTCAGGTCCGGTTTTAGTTCGGAGTTGTTCTGTCACCCCGTCTGAGCCACCACCCGGATCTCACTCTATTTGCACAACTCTCTTCCCTGGTGGTTTTCTACCAACTGTTCTCTGCCTCTGGCCAGGGGTGTTTCTCTACCCCCAAATCCCACATAGATACAACTCTACAGCCCGATAGCTTTTCATACAGGTTTATATATTCAACTCTCAATCCACAAACCCTCTACACAACAAGATTACATCCAATAGACAAAGATACAAACTGCCCTTCTATATGAGATATTAGACCTATAAAATCCTTAATGTTCATAACTATTTAATGCCAATCAATATCACCTGGGTCTAGCTGGTCCTTGGGAACCTCCATGTTGTGACAACCTCCACCCTTGTCCTCTGACCTCCTCAGACCCCTCCTCTCCACCTCTCTCACCTTGCCCAGTCACTGGCTTTCCTTTTTTTTTTTTTTTTTTTTACTAAAATGGGAAGGTTCAGATGAAGTCACCACTTGAGTATGTGACTGAGCAGCCCTTCTTGGGGAAGTGGAATTAACATTAAAATACAAACAGCTTCAGGACAATCTACAGGGGGATTAGGTGAAGAATTCTTGGAGTGGGGTACTGCGGAGGCTGGCAACATTTGGAATGTAAATAAATAAAACAAGAACAACAACAAAAAAATAGCCCAACTACTTTTAACAAGGGCTATAGGCACATTAGAACATGTTAAAATTTCAGTTTGATGAAAAGCATTATTTTTTTGGAATGCTTTCTTGCTTGCTTGGTTGCTTTTTAAACACACACACACACACACACACACACACACACACACACGTGTCTGACGGATATATGTAGTTCACCGTGCATGTGCTTGCTGGCAGAGACTAGAGAAGAGTGTGAATTCTTTGAAGCTGAAGTTATAGGTGGCTGTGAGCCATCATGCGGGTGCTGGGAACTGAACCCAATTCTCTGCAAGAGCTTCAAGTGCTGTTAACTGCTGAGCCATCTCTGCAGGCCCTAGTGATTTTTGGGGGGAGGGCGGGGTGGGAGAGGGAGATTTGAATTTTGCAGATTTTAACTCTATTAATTCATTTGTCATATATTTGTGTTCCCTGCATCTCTTGCTAACTATGATTAAACCATAGATATAATTTAAGTATTATTTTCTGGCAGGGCTACTTTGTAGGGTCTTCATTTATTTTGAATGGAAACTAGTTTTATCTCTTTCTATAATATTATTAACTCTTGATAGCCATTACCTTTGTGCATTAATTTAAGGGATCACAAAGAATGATAACGCTAGCATTCCTTCTTTTAGTAACAGAGATTGGAGGTGTTTTCTTGTCTCTGTGTTACATTTAAAATAAAATTCATATAGAAATTGAAAGCCAAATAAATATATGAGATTTTAAAATTTGAACACAACTCCTGTTGCACTTTATAAAAAAGAAAGACAGAACTAGGATATGTTTGGTAGAGGCACAGTATGATGAGGTGGAAGGGGTGCCTCGGCTGGACCATGCAGAGGCATCCCTTCCTTCTGAGGTACCAGCCATATGACAAATATAGTACGAAATAGAGTCTTTTTAGGGCATGGGGTGGGGAGGTGAGGAGAAAGTAGAGAGAGAGAAGGAGAGAGAGAGAGAGAGAGAGAGAGAGAGAGAGAGAGAGAGAGAGAGAGAGAGAGAGAAGAGGAGTAGCAGTAGAGGCCAACTATGAACAAGTGGAGAGGGGGGAGGGGAATGGGGGAAAAGGGACAGAGAGGGTAAGAGAGTCAGAGGGTCAGAGGGCAAGAGAGTCAGAAAGTGAGAAGGAGGGGGCAAGCAGTCCCATTTATACCGAGTCAGGCATACCTGGCTGTTGTCAGGTAACTGTAGTGCGGAGCCTAGAAAGAAATGCTAATAAGTCCTCTTCCATCTATCTCTTTAAATTTCACAAAACACAAGATGAAGACAGGCCTGAAGACAGGAGCTTAAACAGTCTTTTAAACTAGAGAGAAATCGGAGCTTGGTGCCTGTTAGAGCACTGTCTATGTGCCCACGTCTAACACACACTTTAGTTGTATTCAATAACGTTTTCTTTAAAACTGGTGTTTAAATTTATTTTCCTTGCTTATTTTGGGGAAAACTCCTTTTCTATCCTCAGTCCTTTCTAGATCTTTCCTCATTTTCTCCTTCCCTGATCACTTTTCAATCCCAGGTTTTAAATGGTTGGCTGGAGGAATATTTTCCAACTATTTCACACGTGTAATTTCACCGTTGACTTAATTATTTGAAACAGAGAAAATATGTTTGTCTATGAAGTCTGAGGAAAGATAGGACCAAACTCCAGAAAGAATGTGAGATGCTTGTCCCATTCTGGCCACCTGAAATCAGAATTTCAGTGCTGTGGAGTCAATCTTAATGCACGATGTGTCTGGATTTAGTGATATCCAGTGTTACAAATTACATAAATTCCAATTTATTAGTGAAAAACCTTAGGTCAGAGTTTAATATGACTTTTACAGTTACTAGTCTAGTACATGGCAAAGCCAGCATTGAGCCAAACCCCAGAGCCTGGATTCAGAAATAATCACAAATGTTCTGATCTTGTCTTCTTGGTTGCTACCCTAGATGTCAGTATCAAACTCATTAATGATATTTGTAATTAATATTGATCTATTGTTGTGTTAAGATAAATGATAGTCAACAAAGTTAGTGGTTTACCATGTATGTTTTAGGTATTTTCCATCACTTGAATAGCACGTAAAGCAAATTGTATTGAAGTCTAAGAGTGGAAAAATTAACACTAGTCCTCCTTAGTCATATCAACTCAATGATGTTTGCCTTTATTTACATGTTACAGGAATATCATCTTGTGGGGCTGTAGAGATGGTTCAGTGGTTAAGAGCTCTGGATGCTTTTTCAGAGGACCTGGGTTTAATTCTTAGCACCCACATGGTAACTTGAGTTCCAGGGAATTCTTTGCCTTCTTCTGGTTTCCTTGGCTACTGAATGCACATGGTGTACAAACACACATGCAGGCAAAACACTCATACACATGAAATAATAAAACAAATTTAAAAATAATCTTAGATTTAATAAATCTACATTAAAATTTTGATAAATTTATATTAAAAATTTTCTGTTGACGTAAATTAAGAGATTATTGCAGTATCTTTATTGTTATAGTAAAACAGATAACATTCTAACAATGTAAGCCACTACCATTATTGAAATAAAAAATGTTATTTTTTCATGTTTTGTGACTGAAGAAAAAGATCAAATAAAATGCTTGTCTTATCCAGACAGGCATGGTGGCCAATTCCTTTAATCTCAGCACTCAGGAGGCAGAGTCAAGATCTCTGAGTTCAAGGCCAGCCTGATCTACATAATGAGTTCAAAACCAGCCAAGACTACATAGTAGGACCCTGCCTCAAAATTTAAAAAAAATTGATTTATCATCTCTTTTAAGGAAAATATTTTTTAAACCATTATTATATGATGTTGACTGGTGTGATACTCACTATGTAATGCCTCAAATGTCATTAGAAGTATGAAAAAATGAGTGTCACCAATGTAAGTGTGTCAGTAGACATGTTAAACTTACTCAGCCTGAAGAGGAATAGTATGATTCATAACAAATGTTCAGTAAAATTACTTTTCCTATTGTGGTCAATACTTCAATGTAATAGAAGTTTCCTGTGAAGGGTCCATGGATATTCAGAGGCAGGAAACACTGCTTTCCTAAATGCTTACATATTATGATTTCAGGAGGCAACAAAGTCTAAAAAAAAAAAAAACAAAACAGTAAATTCAGTGAAAAGCAGCATTATACCCCAGTAAAGCAAAGAGTTCAAATTTGAGTTGTGTCTGTTGAGTTCCTTGCTAAATCACTGACATTCTCTGTAAAGGTTTCCTCTCCTATAAACCAAGGTAATCCTAAGTGCTTCATGAAGAGCTTGACATGTGAGGATTTTTCCACACAAGGTAAGAAATGTGATTATTAGATTATACATGTAAAGAAAGTGTGAACCAGTGCCTCAAAATTTCAGTTGCAATGTTTTTTGTCTTTCACCTCCAGATATTTGAAACCTTGAGTCACAGTGAGATCTCCAAACCTCCTGCACTTTTAATGTCCCCTTGTCCTGCACTGAGGAGTCTTATCGTAAGCCTTTAGAGAAAGAGATAGAACAAAACCCCCAGTTCTTAGCTATTATTTCAATAAGTGGTTCCTTAAAAATCAAAACCAGACAAAACGCCGCAAAAGTAAACCCTTAGTTTTTACATTTTCAGTTTAAAGTCGGAGGTCATTAATTATTATCTGTGCCCATGTTCAAATAATGAAGATTGTCTTATTGTCACAGTTCTGGGAGGGAGGGCCCTTGGGTCATTGTAAAGGGAGAAGGTTATGGTGTATAGTTTAAGCTAATGAAGGGAGCCTTCCAGTCAGGATGTGGAGTCACTCCCTGTGGTGAGGCTGTTAAATGGCTAGGAATGAGACATGGTATAATTAGAGGAGCACTAGGTGTTAGTGATCTTGGCGGTCAGGGAGCCTGTGCCCAGTGGAGTAGTCAAGCTGGTCGCTTCCTCTATCAGTCAAAGTCAGAAGCAATGTAATGAGGGGTGGGCTAGTAAATTCCATGGACCTGAAACTATCTATTAAAAAATATCCCAAGTCTCTGAGGAATAGCTTTGGAAATGACACGGTCTAAGAGCAAAACAGAAAAACAATACAGTGAAGCAACAGCCTGAAAGGTATAGGACAGGAAAGAAAAAGAATTCTCAGAACCATGAGTGGCAAAGGAGGAGAGTATGGTTTTCCCCTCTTATTGTTTCTTTTTCTGGGAAATAGGAGAGTCAAGAAAGTGCTTTTCTGGAAAATACATGTCTTTAAAGCATAGAAAGTTGTCAAGTAACCTGTAGTCTTCTGAACATATAGGCGCTGGGAAAGATGGAGGAATGTTAATTGTTTCTCCTCCTCTTTCTCCTTATCCTTCTCCTTCATCTTCTTGTTCTTCTCCCACAGAAAGCATTAAAGTAGAGGACTATAGGAATAATTAAATCATGAAACATAATTAATAAAAATACTTTATGTACATTAAAACATTTCTGTTTGTCTTATTTGGTACTTGCTCTTTTGTTGCAGTAAATATTAAAAAATTAAAAAATGCTTATCTTTTTATTAGCCCTATGGTTTCACTCTGCTGGCCCGCTTCTAGTTCGGAGTCATGTGAGCCTCTGTTGCCTACTCCGAGCCGCCACCCAGGTCTCACTTCATTCGCAGGACTTCCTTCCCTTGGTGCTTTTACTCTACCTGTTACTGCCTCCATCCCAAGGTGTTTCCTTACCCCCAAACTCAACACAAACACAACTCTACAGCTTGGTAGCTTTTCATACAGGTTTATGTATTCAATTCTCAATCCACGAACCCTCTACACAACAAGATTTCATCAAATAGACAAAGATACAAACTGCCCTTCTATATAAGATATTAGACCTATAAAATCCTTAAATGTTCATAGTTTTTAAGGTCAATTAAGCCTACCTAGTTCTAGTTCATCTTTATGGGTCTCCATCTTGAAATTTCTTTCTCCTCCTCCTCTGTCCTCCCTCTGACCTTCTCTTTCCACCTCCCTTACCCCACCCAGTCACTGGCTCTCTTTTATTTTTCTAATTAAAATGGGAAGGTTCAGATGAAGTCACCTCCTGTACTTGACTAGGCAGCTTTTCTTGGGGAAGTGGAATTAACATTAAAATACAAACAGCTTCAGGACAATCTACATTTTCCCCTTTTTGTCCAGTTAAAAGGCTTTTCCCCCTCAACTATAAAATGAATACAACTATTACCATTTTATAAAGTATAAGACAGCCTTAACACCCAGTCTATCAATTTTGTCTATTAAATAAAGCACCTTTTTAATCTATCTTAAAAGATTATAATTCTATACCTCACTTAAATCTCAGTTTTAGATTGTATGTCATCTGAAAATTACCTTTTTAGATCTATATTAACTTTCTTAATGCCAAACAGCTGGTTTGGCTATGTGGCTACCAGTCTTCAGCAAGGTCAGAAATCCCAGAATAACTAATATTACCTGATATATGAGAAGCACAAAACACAACTTTCAAAACCAGCCAATTTATAAAGACCACTGATCACTTGGACAGTCCCACATCTCTCAAAACATTGGAGCATTGGTCTTCAGCCTTCTAGCCCAGGGTCATATCTGACAGACCTTTTTAATGCAGAAATCTGAAGGGATGATAATTTTGTCTTAGCAAAGATTATCAGTTGACTATTCCACCAAGGGCTTCCTTTCTGGACAGTATTGTCTGTAGATGAATGAGGCAATTCTTGCCTAGTGGCTGTCTCGCCACAACTGGAGCAACTTCACTGATGCTCAATTTCCTCTTAGAACCTAAGAAGGGGTGTTGTCAGGAGCAGACAGGTCTCTAGTCAAATGATCTTTAATAAAAAAATGTCTATAAATATCATATTCTGTGGACTTCTGATGCCTTTGAAGATTATGTATCTATATAAAGCATCTCTGAACTGTTAAGCCTTGACAACTCTTGGCCATCTTAAATTGAAATTATATTTTAAAAAGCACCTTTTTAATGACTCAGAACCATGAGCTTGTTATCTAGCCCTCAACTAGTATTGTTTAACCAACTAAACACAATGTTTAAACTTTAAATGTGTATCAAATCAATTTTTTAGTACTGTTAAGACTATAACTAACTTTGCATCAATTAGAAAGATTTTTACCAATGAAGCTATGACTTTAGCTTAGTTACTAAAATAGGACTGTATAATCAAATCTGGCTAATTCTTCCCTGTATGATTATGACCATTTCTAAATTCTTTATAAAAACAACCTTACAATAACCACTTTCACCCCACAAAGTCCAGGGAATCAGGCAACAACTCCTTATAGCTTCTTCAAGCTGAATATTTTGTTTGATCTTACAGAATTTAGTTTTTTAGGTGGTCTAACTGTCAAATTTAATTCATATCACTCTGGAAGGCACACAGAGCTGAATCACACCTTTTTTTTTTTTAAAAAAATAGGTCAAATATTTTATAAATAAACATCCAGTGAAGAGAAAAATGACAACTCTAATTCATTCTTATACACAAGGCGCACTCTAGGGCGATGGATGGGGCGACCAGAGGCGGACATCATCACTGGTCAAGGGCCTGGGTGGGAGATGAGTGGGCCCAGATGTCCACAGCACGGGGCAGCAGGGGCAAGGTGGGGCATTAGATAATGGGCACTAGGACACTGCACATTTACAAGACCAACTACTGAGGGGGCGACTACCCGTGCATGTGTCAGGCTGTTCCTTCTGGAATGAGGAGGGGTGATCTTTACATTCTATCTTGTGACTGGTGGTGGAAAAAGACTACTTTGTGGAGAGGATCAGGACCACGATGAGACCGTAGAGGCCAAGCACCTCTGCAAAGATGAGGATCAGGATCATGCCCACGAACAGTCGGGGCTGCTGGGCAGTGCCCCGAACACCAGCATCTCCGACGATGCCAATGGCAAAACCAGCAGCCAGGCCACTCAGCTCCAAACTCAGGCCAGCACCCAGTTGAAGAAAACTCCTGTAGAGGGTGATGCCGTCAGTCAGGGAGTTAGCGATGAGTACTGCCACCACCAGCCCATAGATAGCGATGATCCCAGCCATAACCACCGGGATGATGGACTTCATGATCAGCTCTGGCCTCATGACAGACATGGCTGCGATACCAGTGCCGCCACTCTTGGCTGTGCCATAGGCAGCTCCCATGGCGCTGAAGACCATGGCGGACGAGGCGCCCATGACACCGAAAAACGAAGAATATTCGGGGTTGTTCTTGATGTCAGCCATATCTGCAAGCGGGGAGAGGACAAGTTGTGCGGGCGGTGGCGGGTTAGGACGACCGACGGGAGAGCGAGCGAGCAGGCGAGCGAAGATCCTCGAGGCGGCGGATGCGAAGGCAACCTGAATCACACCTTTTAAAAACACAAAGACAACCTTTCTCCCCAAATAGTGAGTCCTTTAGTTGGCAACTAGAGTATCTTGTATCTTGTATTCTCTCCCACAGAAATAATATAAACACGAAACTCAACATTGTATCTATTTTGAAACAATGTAAACAATAAAGATAATTATAAGGTGTAGATTAGTGGGATTGGGGTTCATGATGTGAAATTCACGAAGAATCAACACAGTTTTTTGTTTTTTGTTTTTTTTTAAAAGAAAGTACACACACAAAAACTCCAGAACAAATGAGTGACAAAAGCAAAAAAAAAAAAAAAAAAAAAAAAAAAAAAAAAAAAAAAAAAAAAAACAAAAAAACAAAAAAACAAAAAAACCCCAAGAAATCTGTTTTGTGTTGGCCAGTTACTCCTGGGCCTGTGGGCTGCCCTTGGTTGTTCTTCATATACAAAGTGACAGACATTCCAGTGAAGAAAACTGTTTTGTTTTTTTTGTTTTTTGTTTTTTGTTTTTTGTTTTTTCCCAGCAGCTATCAACTGCAAACAGCTTTTTGGCTCCAGGTGGACCTTTGTACCCACTTTCCCTTCTCCATGTTGAGCTTTTTCTGGCTTGAACTCACACTGTCTCAGTCTCTGTGAATTCCTGTGTGTCAGCCCTGGTGTGTTTAGAAGGCACTGCTTCCTTGGAGTTGCCCACCCCCTGGCTCCTGCAATCTTTCTGGGCAATTTCCCGTGTAGATCTTTGAGCCTGGAGGTGGGGTGGATCTCTCTAATAACTGCAAGTCTGCTTCTTTCAGGCTCATCCTGAGATTCTTTTCTGTGGGCAAGTCAAGAGCTTGGCTTCATTTGGGGAGCAGTTTCTGAGAAGAACTCCTCAGGCTGCTAGAATTCCTAAGGTAGCACAGAACTGTCTCCAGCCCATCCCCCACTGCCACTGCAGAATGTGCAAGGAAGGTGCTTCCAAACACTGTCCAGAGCCAGGATAGCAGTAAAACGTCCAAGGTTCTTGCAACAGGGAATCTCTTCAAAGGACTGAAAGAGGTGTCATGAAAATGTACAAATATGTACTTTTAAAAGCAAGTATCTGTCTATTTATCTGTCTGTCTGTCCATCAGTCCGTCTGTCTGTCTGTCTATCTATCTGTCTGTCTGTCTGTCTGTTTGTCTGCCTGCCTGCCTATCTATCTATCTATCTATCTATCTATCTATCTATCTATCTATCTATCTATCTATCTATCTATCTATCTATGCATGCATGTATGTATGTATGTATGTATGTATGTATGTATGTATGTATGAAAGGGTCTTGGTTTGTATCCCTGGCTGGCCTGGAGTGCACTATTTAGGCAAGACTGGGCTCTAGTTCATAGAGATCACTTGAGGCTGTCTCCTGAGTTCTGAAGTGCTAAGGGATGAAAAATAATTTTGGTGATTTTAAGAAAGAAAAGGAGGTCGACTTTACCTAGTGTTAGAGAGGAAAGGGAGAAGAAAGGAAAAAGTGAGATGGCGCAAGGCCATGCCCACAACTCTCATTCAGATAGTCTAGGACACCAAACTAAAGTATTTTGAATAACTTCAGTTTGCATTTATATGCCACATATTTGAAAATCAGAGAGTGGTTGGAGGCCATAGCAGAAAGTGCTTTGGGGCTTTGGGTTTGACAAAGAGATCAAATAGAGGCATAATAAAGACTGTCACGAGTCTCATGTTTATCAATTTCTCCTCAGTGTGGAGTTTTTTTTTTTTTTTTTTGGATTATAAAGATTGAAGTAAATTAAACTGAAAAATTGAAAAAAAGAGTGCTAAGTCAGCCTGAGGTTTGTGTGTATGCATATGCAGACATCATATACATATATATGCTACAACACCCATGTACACACACACACACACACACACACACACATACACACACACACATATGATGTAAGTTTCTGACTCTTCTGACTCTTCATCAGACAAATTATAGTATACATTTATATGCCAGATATGGTGGCCCATACCTTTAATACCATCTCTTGGGAGAAAAGGTAGGCAGTTTGAGGCCATCCTGGTCTACAAAGCAAGTCCAGGGCTTGCTATGCAGAGAAACTCTCATGAAAAACTAAAGGCACAACATTCAAGTAACAAAAACAAAACCAGAAAAACATCGCCCCCAAGCCAAACAAAAATACCAAAAAACAGTCTAAAATTGTTATTGCTCCTGAGAGAATGTATTTGCTTGTTTGTCTGGTAGTTGAACCAGACATTACGAGAAGGCTACAAATATGAATTCATTTTGACAAAAAAAAAAAAAAAAAAGAATAAACAAATGGATAGTTGTGTGTTTCCTCAACATAAGCACTTTAGTAAGGACCATGAAGAGAACAACTCAACAACCTTACAAAATGTATAAAAGGCAAAAATTTTGTGGTTAAAGATGCTCTCAGCCACAGCATTTATATTGCCCCAGAGTCGCAAGGTTCCAGATTGCTGCTGTTTTTCGATATTCTCAATTTTAGTAGTACCAATTTTATCAGATGATCTGGTTTACTTGTAGGTGGGAACATTATGTTCAAATTGTTTTACTTAGAAAACAACAACGAGTTTGTCTAAAGTTCACCTTGACAAATGCATGCTAGAGGAAGGGTAGATACAGAGTTGCAGCAATCAGTATATGTTAGGATTATAGGATCAAGGGAAATCTCAGGCATGCATTTGACAGACCAAAGAGAAAGGAGATGCGCTATCTCCAGCATCAGGACATTCCCTAGGAAACCAGACAGACTTGAAAATGGTTCATCCAGGCAACTAGCCATGACACTCAGGCAACTGTGACATCTCCCGAATCCTTAGCAGACTGAGGGACTTGGGGGATTCAAAGCAATTTATCCTCTGAGTCACAGTAGTCAAGGCACCAGCCTCTAATCTGCAATGTGTTAATTTTCAAGAACATGACTATGTTTTGAATCTTTATATTTGTGTGGGTTTCTGCCCAAGAAAATTAGCCAAAACTATGACGTTGGGTAGAAATGTTACAAATAGTTGAAACTTTGGTAGATGTTTGATAAAAAGAACATGTGTAAGGTTTGCTTTTTCTTTTCTTTCAAGACAATGTTTCTCTGTGTAGCCCCAGCTGTCCTTAAACTTGCTCTATAGATCAGGGTAGCCTCAAAATTGGAGATCCACTTGCCTCTGTATCCCAAATGCATTAAAGGTTTGTGCCACCACACCTGGCTTTTTTCTCCTTCCTTCCCTGCCTTTCCTCTCTCCCTCCCTCTTCCTCTTCCTCTTCCTCTCTCCTCCCGCACCCTCTCTCTCTATCTCTTTCCTTTTCTTTCTTGTTTCTTTGAGATACATTTTTTCTCTATGTAAAGCTTTCTGGCTGTTCTGGAACTTGCTCTGTTGATCAGGTTGGCCTGGAACTCACAGCCATCCTCCTGCCTCTGCTTCCTGAGCAGAGGGCTAAAGGCATGTGCCACTACCCCTGGCATGATTTTACTTTATAGTGTCAGAAAAATATTTTGCTATGTGTTTATAGCACATTTTCTTTATTCACCTGTGTTGAATGTAGAGATTGGTTCCATTTCCTATATATTCCGAACAGCACGACAAATAAATGTGAATTTTCTAGTATCAAGATCCAACTTTTTTATTGTTTGAGAATTGTATACCCATATGGAATGTGTTTTTTAATTTAAAGTTTATCTTTGGAGGAATTTTATACATATATTTCTTACATCTGTTCCCACCCCTGCCTCTCACACTTCCAACTGTGTCTCCCTGACTCTCAAATTGGTGGCCTCTTCTTTTACAATTATTATTGTCTTACACACACACACACACACACACACAGAGACACACACACACTAACACACACATACACACACACACTAACACACACATTCATACTCATACTCACATTCACAAACACACATTGAGTCCATTTAATGTTGCTTAAATGTACATGTGTTAAGAGCTGACTAATTGAACATCTACCAAGGGCCTCATCTCTGGAGAAAACGGCGTCTTCTTTCAATGGCTATTAATAGTCTACAGCTCTTCATCTAGCGGTAGGACCACTCAAGGTTTTCTCGTCCCCATGGTATGCTGACTAATGGTGTCATTATTCGGGTCTTGTTCTGGCAACAATATTGTTTCAATTTCATGGATTCAGCTTCCCTGCCATGTCTAACAGACACTAGCTAGAAGGGGGTATCCGGGTCCTCTGGCTCTTCAAATCTTTTCTCCCCTTTCTGTGATCTTCTTTAGGTGCAGGAGCTGCATTGTAGAAATACAAGGTGGTGTTGGCACCCCACAGTGACTTTTCCTCTGCAATTTGACCAGTTGTGGATCTGGAATAGCTCACACCTGTTGCAAAAAGAATTCTCTCCGATGAGGGGAAAGAGCTAGTACACTCACCTGGCTGGGCTGGTGCAAAAGCGTTACATACAGTAAGTTTTGATCGAGTCCATCTCAGTCCTTCTGCATCAACTATTCCGTCCTGGCTCCTACCCAACCCCAAGCCCATTCAGCATGGCCGCTAGATATGATTCCATACTAACTTTGTAGAGTTGTTTTCTCCCCCCACCCCCACTAAGTCCTTTCAGTGCTGCCAGTGTGTGTATGGGTATGGGGGCATCTACCCATAGATGAAAAAAGTGGACTCTTTTCCCAGCAGCCATTAATTGCCAATGACTCCTCAGATAGGGGTGTGGCTTCTTACATCAACACTGGGGGGTTGTTTGGCTTTATCTTAAGCAGGTCAAAGTTCATATGCTTGGAGTTTATATGTTCGGCTGCCCTACTGTGTCCCCAAACACTGTTTTATTGCTGCATTCTATGCCTGTAGGTCTTACAATCCTTCTGCCCCCTCTTCCTCCATGATAGTTGAGCCCTGACAGTATGAGATAGATCTCTCACTAAAGGACGAGTACATTTCAGTCTTTCCTTTTGTTTTTTCAGGGATGGGGTTTCTCTGTGTATCCCTGGCTGTCCTGGTGCACCCTCTGTAGACCAGGCTGGCCTCGAACTCACAGAGATCCACTTGCCTCTGCCTCTTAAGTGCTGAGATTACAGGTGAGTGCCACAGCTGCCCAGCTTGAGTATCTTATTTTTTGGATATTGACTAACTGTGTGTTTCTGTAAAAATGACCACCTATTGTAAAAAGAAGCATTTCCAGTGGGGGTTGCAAGATGGACTAGTCCATGAGTACAATGATAAGTTGTTAGGAGTTAAGTTTAACACTATGTCCATTTAGCAGAATCTACTAGTAGGTTATACCGTAGTACCTATTGTGTATATTGTTACAGGCTCTTGGCCTCAGTGTTAGTCCTAGCTTCTGGAGTGGGCCCTAAATCTGATCAGAAAGTGGTTAGTTGCTTTCATATTTTTGCCACTGTTGAACCAGTATACATAGTCTGCAAGGTAAGTCATTATGGTAGATTTCAGGATTCACAGCTGGATAAGATGGATGAATACTTTTCTCCTCTGGAAGACTGCCTTTCAGAACTATGAAAGATAGCCAATGGGGATAACGTTCATAGGTTAATACTAGGTCCTCTGTGTTCCATGACTCAAGCATGTAGGGCCTTTAGCCATGGAGTATTGCTGCTAAGTTTGGGAAGGTGACCAAGAGTACTGGCAACAGTCTGCATTTTGGGGGGTGGATGGGTTTCCAAGGCCAATAACTCTAAAAAAAGGTAACACCCTGGTGACTTAGAGAGACAATGTCCCTCCTTATAGGGTAACTCTACTTACACTTTTTATATTAAGTGTGTATTTTAAGATGCTTTTAGAGGAGTAGGTTTCCACACGAGTTTCTCAAAGGTCTTTAGTGTTAGTTATCACTCTTTATTCTTCCTCTTTTGATATTTCAACATGTATAAATCAATAAATATAATCAACCACATAAATGTACTCAAGGACAGAGATCACATGACCATATTATTAGATATAAAAAAGGTCTTTAGTGTTATTTCTCCTCATACTTCATTTTCTGATGTAAACATACATAAATCAATAAATATAATCCATCACATATATATACTAAAGGATAGGAACCACATAATCACCTCATATAGAAAAGGTCATTGACAAATATAACACTGCCTCATGATAAAAATCGAGGAGAACCTAGGGATACAGACTACACATCTCAACACAATAAAGGCAATATACAGCAAGTCCACAGCCAATGTCATGCTAAATGAAGAAAAACCTCGAAGAATTTTTACTGTAATCAAGAACAAGACAAGAACTAATACTTACTCTATTCCTGTTCTCTATAGTGTTTGCAGAAGATGACTATTCCCAAGGACAGCCTCCCCCAGATAGAGGAGAACTGGTTTTCAGTCAAGTTGCCTGATAGAGCCTTCAAACAAAAAAAAGCTGATACCCTGAATCTGACAAAAAAGAGAGTAGGGACTATCATTGAACTTAGAGCTACAGGAAAGAACTTTCTGAACCCACTAGTACAGCATTATGAATTAAGAAACAGGATCTCATGAAACCAAACAGCTCTGTACAGCAAAAGACATAATTGTTCAAGTCAAGAGGCAGCCCACTGAATAGAAAAAAAAACTTTGCCAGATATATATCTGACAGAGGATTGGTATCTAGAATATATAAGAAACTAAAAAGAAAACCCAATTAAATAGTGGGGTATGGAAATAAACAGAATTATCAAAAGAAATATGAATGACTGAGCAGTATTTTAAAAATATGTTCAGCCTCTTTAGCAACTAGGGAAGTGCAAATTAAAGCAACATTGAGATTTCATCTTATTTCAGTTAGGATGGCTAATATAAAACAAAGCAAGACAAAAACAAAAACAACAGCAACCAAATGGCAACAAATGTTTGCATGACAGTGGGAAAGGGAACAGCAATTCTCTGCCAGTGGGAGTGGAAATTGGTGCAGCTGTTATAGAAATTTTGTGGGGGATCTTCAAATGCTAGGAATAGATATGCCACACTCCCAGCCATACCGCCCCTAAGCACATGCCAAGAGGACTCTATCTACCACTGCGAGGATACTGCTTATCCTTGCCTGTTGCTACTCTGTTCACAGCAGCCAGGAGATAACATCCACCTGAATGCTCTGATATCCATGAATCAGCTTGGTACATGGACACCTTAGTGAGGGTTCCCATTCCCACACAAAACATCATGACCAAGAAGTAAGCTGGGGAGAAGAGAATTTATTCAGCTCACACTTCCACTTTGCTGTTTATCACCAGAGGAAGTCAGGACTGGAACTCAAGCAGGTCAGGAAGCAGGAGCTGATGCAGAAGCCATGGAGGGATGTCACTTACTGGCTTGCTTTCCTTGGCTTGCTCAGCCTGCTTTCTTGTAGAACCCAAGACTACCAGTACAGGGATAGCTCCATCCATAACTGGCTGGACCCTCCCTCCTTGATCAATAGGTGAAAAAAAGCCTTACAGCTGGATCTCATGGGGGCATTTTTTCAAGGGAGGCTCCTTTCTCTGTGATAACTTCAGTTTGTGTCAAGTTGACAGAAAACCAGTCAGCATAATGGATAATGAACATGTGGTACATTTATACAATGTAATATTATTTGGCTGTTTAGAAACAGCTATTAAAAACAATGACTTTATAAAATTCTTAGGCAAATGGGTGGAACTAGAACATAGCCTGAGTGAGGTAACCCAATCACAAAAAAGAACACACATGGTATGCACTCACTGATAAATGGGTATTAGTCCCAAAGCTCAGATTACCCAAGATACAATCCACAGACCATATGAAGCTCAAAAAGTTAGAAGACCAAAGAGGGGGATGCTTCAGTCCTTCTTAAAACGGGGAACAGAATATTCACAGGAGGAAATACAGAGACAAAGTTTGGAGCAGAGACTGAAGGAAAGGTCATCCAGAGACTGCCCCACCCTGGGATCCATCACATATACTGTCACCAAACCCAGACAATATTGTGGATGTTATGAAGTGCAGGCTGACAGGTGCCTGATACAGCTGTTTACTGAGAGGCTCTGCCAGAGCCTGAGAATCACAGAGTCACATGCTCTCAAGCAACCATTGGACTGAGCATGGGGTCCCTAGTGGAGGAGTTAGAGAAAGGACTAAAGGAGCTGAAGGAGTTTGTAAACCCTCAGGAAGAACAACAATATCAAACAACCAGAAACCCCTAGAGCTTCCAGAGACTAAACCAACAACCAAAGAGTACACATGGAGGGACCAGTGACTCCAGCAGCATATGTAGCAGAGGATGGCCTTATCAGGCATCAATGATAGGAGAGGTACTTGGTCCTGTGAAAGCTTGATGCCCCAGTGTAGGGGAATTCCAGGGCAGGGAGATGGGAGGGAGTGGATGGGTGGGGGAGACTCTCATAGAGGCAGGGGGAGGGGGATGGGGATAGGGGGATTCCAGAGGGGAAACTGGGAAAGAGGATAACATTTGAAATGTAAGTAAAGAAAATATTAAAATAAAATAATGTAATCTGCAGGTAAATGAATGGAGCTTGAAAAAAATTCTTAAAGAGATACTATAGACCCAGGAAAACAAACGTCACATATTCTGTTACATGTAGATGCCAGCTTCGAGTCCTTGGATGCCGGTAGATAAGAGGAGTTGAGGGGGCTTTCAAGGGAGGGGAGATGGTGTGCAGTGAAGAAGGGGGGGTTGCCTTCTTGAAGGCTCATATTTTAAAACTGCGTATGAATATCACATACTTCCAAATATTTTAACCTGGGTTTAGTTTTGGCGTTTTGTCCACTAAATCCTAGAGTAAGACTAATACTCCAGGAAGACATCCCACTGTCTTTCGTAAATGTAAGCATATATATATATCTCAGTGGCACAGCAGCTTCTTAATAAAGAGAATGATAGTAGGGTAAGCCTTGATCAGAATACAGTGAATGAAAAAGATCTTTTCAATAAAAAGGGAATAACAGATTGATGTTACTTTATTTTTATACTGTAAAATATATAATACGTTCTATAAAGTTGAGACAGTGTTCACAGTAATTACTGAAGAGAAACAAGAGGAGTTGAAGTTGATGTTAAGGTAACCCCAAACTAGACACTGGAGGACTCTCAGTTGTAACCAAACCCACACTTGTTTCATGGCTTTGACCAAACCAGGCTGTCTGTGGCCATGATTATGTACACAGACTGCCCACATCAGGTGTCATCTGAAGGTCAATGTGTTTATGGTAGCTGTTTTTGTTATACATGTAGAATGCCATGCAGCTGTTCTTGGCATGGTGGTCAGAGTGGATGCCAGCTTGGCCAGCTGCAAGGAGCAAACTGCCAGCAACAGGCGGATCGAACAGGCAAAACAGGCAGATATGGTTTTGAAGGAACATCTTGGTTACAAAGATTCCAAACGCTTGGATTAACTACTTGACTGATGTAATTCTTCTCTGACATGGATCACTTTAGACACAGTGCATGCCTCTCTATATTAAGATATGTGATAGCGGTGAAAGTTAGGCAATAGAACATCATACTGATAAATTCTAGGTTCTTAATAAGTAAATGTGCACATGCAATGTAGATTTTACAAAAGCTTGGCAACCTTTGGACTTACTTCCCAGAGAGGAGCGGCTGTATGACTTGGTGAGTAAAGCACATAATGTGAAGCCGAACCCGAGTTCAATCCCAGAAGCCACATGGTGAGTGGAGAGAACCAGCTACTGCAACTTGTCCTCTGATCCTCACGCAACCCCCATCTGCAACTATGTACAAATGTAATAAAAAAACACTTTAAAGGAATAGCAGGGAAATATGACTCTGAGTAGCATAGTATAATTTTATACAGGATTTGAATTGTTAAAGAGAAGCTCTTAAACTTAGTATATTTATTAGTAAACGATGTATCAGAAACCTACGCTTTACTGTATCTATGTTTGGCTTAAAAACATGATACAACCCAAAACCTTCCATAAACATAACCTATAGAACTTGCCACAGAAATTATAATTATACCCAGGACCAAGTTTGGCACATGGTTGTCAGCTTTTTTTTTCTTTTTTTTTAAGTTGTGAAGTTGTCTTTTTGTAACATCAAGCAAGGGATGGAGGAGGTTGGCTTGGTAAAGTGAAATATCAGGAAAGTAATCTTTTTGTAAGGTCATTTCGTTCATCTACACAGCAGTGTGATATTCTGATCCTCTACACTCAGAGATGCAATGATGAACACTAAACATGGGGTTGGAATGGAGAGATGGCTCAGTGGTTAAGAGCACTGGCTGCTCTTCCAGAGGTCCTGATTCAATTCCCAGCACCCACATGGTGGCTTACAACCATCTAAAATGGGGTCTGATGCCCTCATCTGGCACACACGTGTACGTGCTGATAGAACACTCATACAGAAAATAAATAAAAGTCTTATCCCCCCTCCGGAAATGGCATTTGGTGTTAGAAATGGAAGACACTTTAATAAAATCTAATTCAAGCAGAAAAGACACATCAACAAGTAAGACTTCTTAGTGAAATATTTAGAGCCATAATAAAATTCCTTCACGCAGATGTATTAAAATCTCTCCCACTATAGTTCTAGAAGTGAAGGTTAGCATTTGAAATGGCATTTCCAAAGCCAGTAGAGGTAATGGAAGCTTGGCTATATTAACATTTACTATTTATTTTGGCATGCTGCTTCGAATCAAAATGATAGGTGGGCATTCTATCAGTGAACTACCCTCATCCCTAAAACCTCAGTATTAGATGTTTCTTATTTTTTTCTCTTTGTATGTTTACCACTGTTTCATAACAACGTGTTAATTTGTATCACATGTATGTAAGATCGCAGCATGATGGTTTGGTGCCATGAACAAGGTGAGGCAATGGGACAGGGAGGAAATTTGAAATGTGTTTCCAAGTAATTTGGATTTTATCCTGTAGATGGTGAAGAGTGTTTGGTAAGGGCTGTGGTGGGTGTGAGATTTTTCAACACCATCAACCCGTGGCTTTCTATAAAGGATACTAAATGAAGAAGGGCAGATGAAGTTCAGTAATGATCCAAGTGTGAGCAAGAGAAAATCTTATCCTGATACCAGGTCAAATGGGCATAGAGACTTAGTCAAGAGAAGCACAAAGGAAAACCCACTTTCAGAGTTGGCCTTGCTTTCAGGTCTTTCTCTGGGTGTCTTCTCTGACTCTAGAGTCTCAGTTGAATGACAGTGATACAGAAAATTGGTAATACAGAGCTCAGCGAGAGCTGGTTTTCAGTATCTATAGTTTTATATTGAAGGACTGAAGACAGAGGCAGCTTTCTCTGTTATTTTACTTGTAAATCCAAATAAGTAAAAGGGGTTAGTTCTTAGTGAGGTGCAACATGAAATACATTGCCCACTGTGATATCATTGTTTCTAGTTAAGCACAAGTGCGCTCCGAGGAATAGGGAACTTTTGCTCTGACTCCACATACAAAAATGCTTATAAATTCAAACTTCAAATATTTAGTGCTCTTTAAAAAACATTTTCTAAAATAAAATGGAACATCTATTTGTTTTTCACATATTTATTTTTAGTGGATTTGACTAAAAATAAATTGCTACACAAAAATTTTCCTTGTATGTATGTATGTATGTATGTATGTATGTATGTATGTATGTATGTATGTATATATATATATATTACATATACAATGGTATAGTATTTACCTATTATCTTATTCTTTCTGATAATAAAAATTTTCTCTTTAGTATCAGTACAATAGGTAACCAGTTCAATTTTGGCAAGTGAGTAAATATATGGATCAACTGATAAATGAAATAGAATCACAGAATCAAAAATTGTTACATAGAGCACTGGAGAGATGACTCAGCGCTTAAGAGCCCTGACTGTTCTTTCTAGAGGTCCTGAGTTCAATTTCCAGCAACTACATGGTGGCTCACAGCCATCTGTAATGGGGATCTGATGTTCTCTTCTGGTGTGTCTGCAGACAGCAACAGTGTACTCACACACATAAATAAATATTTTAAAACACTCTAGAACACGAGTCCTGACTATACAATATTTTAAAAAATCATTATATTATACTTCCCTTTTTTCCAGTTTGTGTGTGTGTAAGTGTGTGTGTGAGTGATTTGTACAGGAGTGTGGGTTTACATAAGTATGGATCCATGTAGTCTAGAAGAGGACATTAGACCCTTGGGTTTCTTGGAGCTGGACTTTAGTTATTTTTTATATAGATACTGGACCCCCAGCTTCTGTTCTCAAGATTGTGCCTCAAGCACTCTTTTTTTAAAAAATATTTTTTATGTAATTATCTTTCTTCTTCTTCTTTTTTAACAGTCCAGTCATTATCCCCCTCCTAGTCCACCCTCTGAGAGTTCCTCATCCCATTCCTCCTCCCTCATCTCCAAGAGGATGTCTCCACCTTCCTACCCCTATCACACCAGGCCTTCCTACTCCCTGGGACCTCAGGTCTCTCTAGGGTTAGGTACATCTTCTCTCTCTGAGTCCAGACCTGGAAGTCTTCTGCTGTATATGTGTCAGGAGCCTCGGACTAGCTAGTGTATGCTGACTGGTTGGTGGCTCAGTGTCTGAGAGATCTCTGAGGTCCAGGTTAGTTGAGACTGATGGTCTTCCTATGGGGTCGCCCTCCTCCTCAACTTCTTCCAGCCTTTCCCTAATCCAATCACAGGGGTCCCCAACTTCAGTCCATTGGTTGGGTGTAAGTATTACGTCCCTACCATAGTTTCCCCTCCCTCCACTCCTCTCAGTCCCTATCCCGCCCTTCCTTCTCTCCCCTCCCCCATCCACTCCTTCATTTCTCTTCAGGAAAGGGCAGGTCTCCCCTATCAACCAGCAATGGCATATCAAGTTGCAGGAAGACTAGGCACCTCCTTTTCAATTAAGACTGGACAAGAAACCAAGTAGGAGGAGTAAAGAGTTCCCAAAGCAGGAAACTGAGCCAGAGTCAGCCTCTGCTCTCAGTGTTAGGCGTCCCCCAAGAAGACTAAGCTACCTAACTGTAACAACTGCTGGGTTATCCGTCTCTCCTGTTAACTTCCCCCTTCCAAAGTCATCCTTACAACGTTCCCGTGTGTGCCTGCACGATGTATGTGTGTGGGTGAACATGCCGTGTTGTGCATGGTCTCTCCTTCCATCAGATAGGCTCTGGAAATTGAACGCAGGCCCCCAAGCTTTGCACAGAAAGGGTCTTTTCCTGCTGAGCTATCTTACTGGTCTCTGGTTACATTGTTCTGTCTTAAAAAAAACATTTCAATTTTCTGTTTCCTTTTCCCTCTCTTTCTTCCCCCGCCCACCCAGTTCCCTCCCTCTGCCTTCCATGATTATGTCCTTCTCCCTTCTAAGTGGAATCAAAACATCTTCACTTGGACCTTTCTGTTTGTTACACTTCTCATGGTCCAGTGCTTGTATACTACATACTCTATACTTTTTGGCTAATATCTACTAATCAGTGATTACATTCTATGTATATCTTTTTTGGGTCTGAGTTACCTCACTCAGGATGATACTTTTTAGTTCCATCCATTTACCTGAAAAAATTTATTATATCCTTGTTTTTAATACCTGAATAGTATTCCATTGTGTAAATGAATCACATTTTCACATCCATTCTTTGGTTGAGGGACATCTGGGTCGCTTCCATCTTCTGGCTATTACAAATAAAGCTGCTATGAACATGATGGAGCACATTTTCTTAAGGTATGGTGGGGCATCTTTTGGGTATGTGTCCAAGAGTGGTATAGTTGGGCCATTTTTCTTAAAGATCATTCATTTGATGAGTGGATTACCCATTTTTAGTTGATCTTAACATCCCTGACTCATTTGTAGTATATTTAATAAATCTGATATATACATTAGGTAAAATGAAGCTATGTTTTTTTTTTTGTTTATCTCATAATATTTCTAAAGAACCATCTGTTAACTTGTGTGAGCTATTTTTAGTATAGGTGAATTCATCTTGAATGTTTTGTACATTTGTACAATTTTTACAACAAATTTTATTCTGAAAACATTTTTATTCACTTATTGGTAACTTAGAATAAATGATTTTAATGTGCTCTGATGGTTTGCATGAGATGTTCTCTTGGGTATTTGAATACATACTCCCCAACTGCGGAAGCTGTATGGAGAAGATTAGGAGCGGTGGCCTTGCTGGAGAACGTATGTCCCTACTAGCAGGCTTTGGGGTTTTAAAGTCTCCCACCATTTCCCAGTGCCCTCCCTGTGTCCTATTTGGGGCTCCAGATGTGAGCTCTCCACTTATCACCATGCTTAGTGCTCCTTGGCACTGTTCCCTGTTGTGATGGACTCATCTCCCTGGAACCATAAGTCCCAAATAAAACCTTGGTTCTCTAAGTTGCCTTGGTCATGGTGCTTTATCACAGCCACAGCCAAGTAACCAATGCATAAGCAAATATTTTCCATCCTCAGATACTTAGAGAGCTCACCCCAGACATACTTTACTTACCATATCTTCTTACCATATGCAGTCACCTATTGGTTCTTTTTTATAGCTTTCAGTGGGATGGCTGGGTTCTTGTCCATGCAGATTTTGCATATGATGTTGGGCTCTCAGTTTTAGCCTCCTGTTTTTCATCTTCTCGGAACAGCTACCTGCTACATTACCTCCATCTCTTCATTTATCAGCCCCACTGTGCAATCTGGAAACAGTTGCATAACTGCCAAAGCTTTATTCTGTATCTTTTAAAAGGGAATTTAATACAACTGTTAATATTATGGGATTATGGGAGACATATGCTATTATATATCAGAAGGATTTAATGGCTAACAATCAATGATGGTCATTTTCCCATAAAGTTTTCCCCTAAGAAAATAATTTGAAAATCTGATGGAAATGATATGTTTCCATTATTAATCTTTCCATTAGAATTACATTTTTTTCTGTTTGTTTATGTCTTCTAGACTGGCCTTGTCATGCATCCCTTTAATCCCAGCACTGTAGGGAAAGAGACAGGAGGATCTCTGTGAGCTTGGGGCCAGCTAGGTCTACAGGTGCAGTTCCAGGACAGCCAAGGTTATGTGACTCTGATGGAAGGCAAACAACACAACACACACACAGACACACACATACACACACACACACACAGACACACACACAAGTTATATCTTTTACAGTTAGTTCTTTGCAAGAATCTTCTCACACTGAAGTTGCTCCTGGAGCCACATGCTTTTTTTTTTTTTTTTTTTTTTTTGATAACAGAAATTCCTGGGTTTTTTTTTATAACTGCAGTACTGTGTAAATAACATGTCTATCATATATAAACAGTTAAGAGTGAAAGCTAAAGTTCCTCAGAAAGATGTTTATCTGCCAGATTTCAGCCACACTTGACTGAAGTCGTGTTTTCAATTGGGGTAATTAAGGAATACATAGAGACAGAGTTCTAGAAGTATAGTCATCTTGATTGGTATTCTAATAGTTTTAGCTCTTATTTTTACTTCCTGGTTTAATCTTGGCTTCATTATACTAGAACACTTTTTGGCAGAATATGTTCTCCACGAGTGCTAGCTCTGTGGAGTATAACGAAGCTCTTTGAAGATAATAGGCAGAATGTCTTGTCTGAAAAACACACGCGTAAGGCGGGCAAGGTTCTCTTTGTACATGTTGAAACCTGGGACCTGGAGAACAACTCACCATGACACCCCTCCCCCAACTAGAACCAGACATTGGATTAAATATTGCATCATGAAATTTGCTACAAATGACGAATGAAAAAGAAAGAAAGAAAACCTGAAGGAGGTAAGAAGTAAAAAATAGAGGAGCAGGGATTGGAGAAAAGATCTACAGAGACGGCCTCACCTGGGAATCCATCCCATAGTAAACCCAGTCACTATTGCTGATGCCAAGTAGTGCTTCCTGGTAGGAATCTGATACTGATGCCTCCTCAGAGGCTCTGCCAGAATCATACTGATACAGAGGAGGATGCTTGCAGCTAACCAGCAGATTGAACACAAGGTCCCTAATGAAGGAGCTAGAGAAAGGACTGAAGGAGCTGAAAGTGTCTGCAACCCCGTGGGAAGAACGAAATTATCAACTAACCAAACCCACCAGAGCTCCCAGGGACTAAAACACCACCCAAATGCGTTGGAGAGACCCACGGCTCCAGGTGCATATGCAGCAGAGGATAGCATTCTCTGGCATCAATGGGAGGAGAGGCCTTTGATCCAGTGAAGGCTCATTTTCCCAGTGTTGGGGAATGTCAAGGCGCTGAGGTGGGAGAGGGAGGTTGGGAGAGGAAGTACCTTCATGGAGGCAATGGGAGGGGGGATAGGATTGGCGTAAAGGGGGATGGCTTACATACTCTGAAATGTAAATGCAGAGAATATCCAATAATAAGAAGAGGATGAAAAGAGTGCAATAGCTCTTTTCATATAGAAAAGAAATAGAGATAGAAAAGAGGATGAAAAGAATACAGGACCTATTTACAGAGTCCCTCTATTTACCTTGATCAATTAGTAGGAAGAGATTTTTAAACATTTATTGATTTTTATTTTATGTGTGTGAGTGTTTTTATCTGCATGTAAGTGTGTGCACATGTGTGTGCAGTGGTTGCAGAGGCCAGAAGAGCATGCTAGATACCCTGGAGTAGGAGCTGTGGATCCTTGTGAGCCACCACATGAGTTCTGGGAACCAAGGTTATCGCCATGGACTGCAAATGTTCTTAACCACTGAGCCACTTCTCCAGTCCAAGAGAGGAAACTTTAGTCAGATGAGTTTTTGATCTTATTGATGATTTGAGTAGTTTATTTTGAATATTCACTTAACATTTCTATGCGTTGTTCATTGAATCCTCAACAACACAAAACTGAAGGCTATTTTAAATCCATTGAACACTTTTGCAGAAGACATGAGCTCAGATGACAGCACTCTCATGGTGGCTTACAAGCAATCTTAACTTCAGATCCAGAGGATCTGAGACCATCTTCTGACCGCCACAGACATCAAACACACACATGGTGGCCGTATTCATGCGCAGGCCACATCCACACAAAATAAACTAAACATCCCTAGAAAACAAGCTAAGTGCATCTTGAAAATAAATGAAAAGCATTGAAGAAACCACTTATTGGCAAGGTATTGACTATGAGTCATTTACTAATTTGGAAAATATTTGGTGACAGTTTCTAAACCTAGGTAATTTTTCATATTTACATTCAACAAATAGTTAGGAATGTTATAGTTAATTACTAACAAGTAAATGTGAATATGAACAAAATTGAAAATATGTCCTCAAAATATAATGTAACTGTGTAAAATTAGTTAATAACAGGAAAAAATATTAACAAACGATGGGCTATAAGGACACAGGACCCATGAAAACAAAACTATTAGAATAAAGATGAGCAGTATGTTATAGAACAAGAGGGTATTTAATCTTTCTATATGTGTGTGCACCTCATATGTGTAAATAAACATATTTTTTGTGCATATATTCTCATTTCTTCCTAAAAGGGACTCCATTTAAAAATAATTTATAATATTCTTATGAAGCGTTTGCTAAAATGGAAAAGTACCAATTGTTTTGGGATCAAGCAAAAGTGAATTGTGTTTATTTGATGGGGAAATTCTCTTGAACAGAGAATACATAAAATGCCATCATTTATATGTTCATGGGACATGTCCTAAGAACCCTCATTAGATGCTTGAACTTGCAGTTGAATCAGAAGTATCATCCTATATAAGAGAAAAGTGTAAAAGAACATGGGAATTCAGGGTCACAGAGAGGATAGCCATCACTCATGGAGTGTGTGTATTGTGCACAAAACATTTCAAGAACATTGTCTTGGCTATATAACTGTCTGGAAAGAAGTTCCTATTATCTTATTTTAGGTATAAGGAAACTAAAATCTCCAGGAGTTGAGTAATAGGCCCAAGCTCCCAAGTGATAATTTGCATCGCCATTTCCGATTCAGTTCTGTCTAACCACAAACTGCGTGCTCCTAGCTATTACGTCTGTGCCAACAGCCGTCTGCTGTGCCGGATGCACAGGGTGAAGGCAGGCATGTAAAACTAATGGTGATCCTGAAAGTGGAATCTCTGCGGATACTGCACGGTGTGTGTGCAGACCTTGTGTGCTTGGGACATGATAGAGTCAGGACAGTGAACATCAGAATATGAGCGTTTAAGAAGCACTTCCAGCATCATAGACTTGGTAAAAGGCAGCATCACTGATGTAGGGAATTCTAATTAAAACAGTGTTGCCACTAGTTGCTTCCTGGCATTTAGCACTGCCTGTGAGAGGCCAGTGAGCACAAACTGAGACTGAGGTGAGTCTTCTTGTTTCTGAGACAGTGATAGAATCTTCCCAGTGTCTAAACACATTTGCATACCCAGTTATGTAAATCTAAGTATAAAATCATCCAATAGGTTTGGGGCTACACCCCCATATTTATGGAAAGTGAATTATAACTAATTAAGTCCAATCTTATCTCGAGGAAGGGAGAGCAGTGTTAGCATGTATACAGCCGGAAATGTTGCTTTAAAAGAGATCAGATCCACATCATCACAAGTCAGTTTTACCTAAACCAGGACTGTCCAACAAAAACATTGTTAGCCATTCATGATCTGAATTTGGTATATGAATTAAATTATGGTACACATTAAAAGTCACGAGACATTTGTTTTGTAATAAATAAGGCAGTGAAATTACTCATTAGTAGCCTTTTTAAGATAAGCTATTACGTTGTTCTTAAAGCACAGAACTGAAGGCAGTACTCACCCACGGGGCACAAGGTCCTGACACCGAACACTACATAGGTAAGAGGCTAAGAAGGCAGCAGTTCTTAATGATGTGGGCAATGCAATAAATGGCAAGTGTCCTCACATCCGAGAGCAAGATGCTGTGAGGGCAGAGTAAGAGACACTGAAAGCTGTTCTGAACCAAGTAACAATCTCCTCCTTCCCACTGCTCCTAAGCATTCAGGAGGGCCAAAGAGCCTATGGGAGAACTGTCCACCATAACTCTGCTCCTGGGAGAAGGAGTGTAAAGCCATTTGAGAAGGTTGTAAGACTTCATCCTAATATGAGCTACACACATAATATGCTACACTGACTACATTTAAAGGAAAAGAAGCCTGGAACTTTGGGGTGAGGAAGCTGCATGTCTAGGGATGGTCATACAATGAGTAAATTAAAAAAAAGCTTACAGTCTTCAAGCAAAACCCAATTTAGAGTAGGAAATAACTGCTGTTTAAGGAATAACTTAGTGGATTTTATTCAACACATGAATTGAAAGATAGTCTAACTTGGCCATGCTAGAGTTTTTCATAGTCATGGAAAAGTCAAACGGAATTTAGCTGTTTAGTGTAAATTCATCTAGAACTAAGCTAACAGCTCAGTAGACAAAACAAGTGCTTACAGATTAGATAATATAAGTGCTTCCAATTAGAATGCTTAAGGAGGTCTCCTGATTGGAGAATATACATCAAAACACCACAGCGAAGAAGGTAAAAGAGGAACGAATACCTGGTGAGCTGTTGCTATGTGTTCAGATATTATTTGAAATGGCAATTTTATACTCTATTGGTTAGAAAAGGGAGGAAGAATTCATAAACAAAACAAAACATAACAACAAACCCCAGAACCAGGCTGGAGAGATGGCTCAGCGGTTAAGAGCACTGACTTCTTCCAGAGGTCCTGAGTTCAATTCCCAGCAACCACATGGTGGCTCACAACCATCTGTAATGAGATCTGATGCACTTTTCTGGTGTGTCTGAAGATAGCAACGGTGTACTCATTATAAATAAAATTAAATTAAAAATAATAAAAGGAAAGCCTGGAACCAAGGCAGAGCATGACTAGACATTGTCTTCATTTTGTGTGATGGCGTGTTAGCTCACCTTGAAGGTGGGATTGTGATGCAGGCCACACACCTACAAAATTTCATGCTTATTTGTACATTCTTGTCATGAAGAGATGTGAGTTGTTTCTGTGCACCAGCAAGGACAAATCCCGAAGTCACAGTGTTTCATATTTCTTTAGTGAGTTAGGTTCATAGCTAATCATCTACTAGATGCTTTCTTCTAGCACTTTTCTTTGGTGCTTGTGTATATTTTATCAAATACTCTTTGAATTGTTTTTACCATGTGACTTATTCTTTTATTAATGAGTTAAGTAAGTCCTTGACACATGCATGCTGTATGTTTGGATATACATATATGTATATATTCAGCACACACACACACACACACACACACACACACACACACACACCTACCATAACTTTGAGGTGCCTGCCTATGTGCTTTTTTGCTTTGTACTCCATTCTCTTTGAGGTAAAATTTTAATGTTGCAAAACATTGCTATCCATGGTGAAATCTATTACTCTGTATGTAAATCTAACCATTATAGAAAAAATAAAAATGGTTAGATACAGGTGAAGATGGGGGAGAAGTACAGAGGGTCAGGAATTTGAACAGAGGTATGTAGCAGTGGGGGAGGGGGAACCACTAGAAAGTCACATATACCAGGGACCCAAGAGGTTTCCAGGACCCAACAGGGAGGACATTAGTCAAAATACCCAACATAGGGGAGAGAGAACCTGTAGAGACCATATCCAGAGGTAAGACAAGGCCCCCGGTTGGGGAATTGCACCACCCACCTACCTCAAAAATATTAATCTGAAATTGCTCCTGTCTAAAGAAAATGCAGAGACAAAGAGTGGAGACTGAAGGGAATGCCACCCAGAGACTGTACCACCTAGGGATCCATTTCATCTGCAGATACCAAACACAGACACTATTGCTGTTGCCAAAAAGTGCTTGCTGACAGGAGCTTGGTAAAGTTGTGCCCTGAGAGACTCTGTCAGTTCCTGACCAGTATAGATTCGGATGCTTGCAGTCAAACATTGGACTGAGTGCAGGGTCCCCAATGGAGAAGCTAGGGCAAAGACTGAAGGAACTGAAGGGATTTGTAACCCCATAGGAAGTTACAAATCAATATCAGCTAATCAGACTGCCCCAAACTCCCAGGGGCTAAACCATCAGCCCCTTAGTCCTGTGGAGGCTTTCAGGTAGAGGAATGCTACAATGCTGAGGCAGGAGTTGTTGGGCGGGTGGGGGAACAAACACTCTTATAGAGACAGGGGAGGGGAAGGGGATAGGGATTTGTGGAGGGGAAACTGGGAAGGGGGATAACATCTGAAATGTAAATAAGTAAAATAACCAATAAAAATGAAAAAAAAAAAAAAAAAAAAAAAAAAAAAAAAAAAAAAAAAGGAAATGGGCCACATCTAAATAGTGGATGAGAAGAATAAACCATCCATGTCCTTTGGAGATTGATTAATAGGTAAGATTTTCTTATGGCTGAAATGAACCAGAGAAATTGCATAACTTATTTCTGTTTAATCGACGTATAAAGAAAACATACAATCACCCTATAAAGAAGCTTAAAGAACAGTGTAATTTCCCCAAATACAGTTGCTTTATGAGTGAATTCTTTTGTTCTTTTGTTTTACACATGTACATATACACGCGCACCCCCCACTCATATACACACTTACACCACTCACATACACACTCACACAACTCTCTTTCAGACAGACACACACACATACAGACTGGCTATATTTTTATAGACAGCTAATTTTCACATAAACTATATGGGGTGTACAGTGACCATTGTCTGGGTTTTGGGTGGTGAGGCTCTGTAACTGACAACATAATTCTGGCCACAAGAAAGGGTATAATTTAGACATAATGTTCACTTGAGGATGGGCAGATGTCCCAACCCAGGTCAATATGTACATCCATTTCTGTTTTTTTCTCTTGTTGTTGGTAAATAGAACACATGTTTCTGTTGAAGTTGATGAGGCTCTAGTAATCACAAATATTAATGTTGGGTTTCTTTTCTCATAGAGAAAGACCAGTTGAAGAAAAAGAAATAAATTCAATGCACGAAAGCAGTAGAAATACAAAACATCTCAGAAGAAGACCTTCGCTCCCATCCTTTCTGATTCTAGTTTTTCTAGGTTCAGATTCAACATTCCTGAAATTTTCTGAGCAAGACATTTCGAACTAGATTTCTTTTAATTACATCAGTTATTTTACGAGTAAAATCATACATGTACATCACATACACACACACACACACACACACACACACACACACACACACACACACACACAACTCTTGAGAAACTCTTGGCTTATGTCTGGGAGAAACGTACTAACAGAAAGAATGCTTTAAGGAAGTAATTGCCATTTTCTGCTTTTAAAAATTGTCCTTCCCCTCTACTTCCTGTCTCTTCTCTCTCTTCTCTCTTTCACTTCCCTCCCCTTTCCTTTCAGCACACAATCATCCCAATGCCTTTGTCAAATGCAGACTCAGGAGATCAGAGCGCTGTCTCACAGCCTCGGGCACAGGGTCAGAGGAACGGGTTGAGTACAGCCCAGAGAGAGACCCTTCTTGCACGAAGGTCAGAGCTGACAGGTGAGCAGGTATAGTGAAAGGTTGGAACAGACCACAATTTCTCTGCCTTTGATGTTTTGCTCTTGCTTTTCTGTCTCCTCCTCTCCAGATGAAACTGTTGTGACAGTTGTCAGGAGGGATTTGAACCTGTAATGTCAAGTGAGAGTCGTGAAAAAACTCTCGACCATTTTACCCAGAGCTTTATAGCAATGGAAGCTGAGAATGATTCTCCAGGTCATGCGCAACTCTCCCGTCTTCAGCTCTTCGAACTCCTGTCCTGTTCATCTAAGGGACTCGCTTTATCTTCAAGTCCCTCCTGATATGCACCAGCCGAATAAATTCTTGAGTCTCAATTTGATGCAAACAATTATTTTTTCAATCCTGTAGGTCACACAATCTCATAGGTCACTATGATCCAGTGTGAAATGTCAAAGCCAGACAAGGGGCCTAACATGGCGTGGGCATCTGAGCTTGGGTTAGGTAAGGAAAGCATTTGTACAGAAGTTATTTACAGATTGGATTTGTGGTTTAGAAACGCTGGAGGCAGCAAAGGTATTGGATATATATATATATATATATATATATATATATATATATATATAGTTTCTTGTGTCTCCTACTTATCTGTGCCATTATCAGGCCCATAGTGGATACAGATATGATTAGGTATTGTAGTGAGAGGAAGTTAGGAATATGAACTTAGAAAACATATTCATCCTAAAACTGCTGATATTATCTGAACATCAACAAGGGAAATAGTACTTATCAATAAGACACAAGCCTATGTAAATAGACATCCAGAGGCCTACAGAGGATAAGTGGTAACCTGGAAATAAATATCCTATTGTTAAAGAGTAAATAACATATGGAAAATGTAAAGACTTGGGGGAGCCTTACTCCTTTGCATCATTTAATTTTTTCAAATTGACAAAATAACATTGAAAGACCCTGTAAGTTCAAGCAGCAGTCTACTAAGCCTTTGGTGTTTAATATCATTTAAGTAGCAGTATTTCGTGACCCACTTTTATCATTTAAAGTTGTTCACTAGAATAGTAAATGATAGTACTTACTGTTAATCCTCAATGTTTACAATTTAAAATTGTTCATGTTGTATAATTTCAAAACAAGTTACCTATATAAGATAGAAATTAACATATTTATTCATGTGGGTGGTAGGTTATATACATAGATGTTTATGTGCACATATTCATATATCTGTGACTACGAGTATATAATGTCACATATACACATAACAGCTCAATCAAGGGAAATGCTGGCTTTATTTTATAGGCTCATTTTCTTCCCTTTCTTTCTTCCTCTTTCTCTCTGACTCCATTTGCCTGTCTCCTTTTTATTATTTTCTAAGCTTTCTGAAGAGGGCGTCTAGACTACCTCCACTTCCTCCTTTGGTCTTCCTACCTCAGTCTGTTTTCTGTCTTCTACCACTCCACTGAAACTGCTTTCACCTTGAGCCTTGGCCATTAATTCCGAGGGGGAACTTTTGGTTCTTAACTTACTTGACAGCCAGGAGCATTTAACACCCTCTCCACCTCCTTGAGCTCTCTACTGGAAAGAACTCCTAATGTAGACTCTACACTTCCTCTGCACATTTCTGCCTAATTATTTGGCCCTTTTAAGACCCCGGTCCCTTTTCTTCTTCCATTTTCAAAATTGTTAAAGAGATTTCTGTCGTCCTGTGGCTCAAATGGAGACAGTCATCTTTGACCCTCTCCTCTCTGTGTCCTCTTACCCAACCGACTAAATATATCTTTTCTCTGTACTCACATCCCTGCCCACTGCTGCTATCTTGGTAAACACCCTCATTATCTTTCACCAAGTGATTCTGAGAGCATCCTAATTAGTCTCTCTTTTCCCGCCAGATTCCTGGCCCGCCATCCATCATAACTGGCAGCTCTGTGATAGTGTTCCAACCTATTCAATGGCTTCCCACATCCCACAAGATAAAGCCCAAGCTCCTTGGGATAGATGATGAATAAGTGGATGCTCTGCCTCCATAAACTTCACTTATTATATCTCTCCACAGACATACCATATCCATTGCTGAACTGAATTGTCTTCTGTAAAAGTCTACACTTTCATTTATTTTCCCGTCTCCCTTGCTATATAATTTTTGTTCACTACTGTAACTTCTACTTGTAGAAGAAAACTTTAATTCACTAACAGGTGTCTATTCTGCAACATTTTAGTTTTTTGTTTTTCAAGACAGGGGTTCTCTGTGTAACCCTGGTTGTTTCTGGAACTCACTCTGTAGATCAGGCTGGCCTCAAACTCACAGAGATCCACCTGCCTCTGCCACTGAATGCTGGGATTAAAGGTGTGTGCTACCACCACCACCACCACCACCACCACCAAGCCACAACTGTACTATTTTTGGCTACCTCAGTGCCTACACTTCCTTATCTTACCTCTGATCATAACTTATCTCAAATCATCTATATCTTGCAGACAGAATTGTACTTCTGACCTTAAAACTGAAAACATTATGTCCTTCATAAACTCTTTCAATGACATTTTGTAGTCAAGAAACAGCCTTACCCCAGAGAAGAGCCACAGGTTTATCGGTACCAAGTGGTCAGTCCTGAAATCATATACATGCAAGTTATAGTATATGGACTGAGCAGGTTACATTCATATAACTAGGCATATTTGTGAAACATATCAATAAATATTAAATATAAATAGAACAATATATATTATATAACAATAATTAAAGAAAAAGAGGCCATACATTTGAAAGATAGTAAGGATTGATCTGAGTGGTTACAGAGAGGAAAAGCAAGGGACAAGAGTGTAATTATATTTTAACGTCACAATTAAAAAGTATTTTTTTAAAAATTTATTTCATTTTATTTCATTCATATGCAACATATTATAATACTAGTCATCTAAATATTGTTTGCTGAAATCATTCTTCCACAGCACATGTTTTTGATACTTGTAAACAAGCATAGCTTTTTTTCCCTTAAGTTGCTGAGAATGTCTGGCATTGTATAAGCAAGTATGAATTTGGATACCTGTTTCACTAACAGATGAGAAAAACATAACTCATCCAAGGTATAATTCAATGTATTGTCTGAAATAACAGTATAGAAATTCATATCATTTTTATACTTTGATTGCAAAATGAATTTCATTCTTTTTTTTAACGACTTTATTTTACAAAACAAAGATAAATGTACAGATTTTAAACATTTTTTGCTTAAAATTATACATTTTTGTCAGTACTGTTTTTTCAGACATTGAAATAATTTTTACATAAAACCATGTGAATATATTTTTTTAGTCAGTACTTGATTTTTTTCAAGGACTTGACAGTATGCATTGAAAACCTAATAGTTACAATAAGCGTAAAGTACATGCAAAACAAAACGCAACATGGAAATAGTCAAAGTCTTCTTGTTTTGTAAATATATGTATATTTTTTTGTTTTCTTTATTTCTTGGACTTGATACAGTCTGTGAGTTGTTTCTGGGGGAGTGCAAGCCTCTGGGGTTAGCATCCCACTATCAGTGACTGCATATTATGTCTGTTCTTTTGTGACTGGGTTATCTGACTCAGGATGATATTCTCTAGATGCAGCCATTTTCTTAAGAATTTGGTTAAGTCATTGTTTCTGGTGGCTGAGTAGTATTCCATTGTGTATATGTACCACAATTTTTGTATCCATTCATCTTCTGAAGGACATCTGGGTTCCTTCCAGCTTCTGGCTATTATAAATAGAGCCGCTATGAACATTGTGGTGCATATATCTTTGTTGTGTATTAAAGTGTCTCTGGGGTATATGCCCAGAAGTGGAATAGCTGGGTCTTCAGGTAGTACTATATCCAATTTTCTGAGGTATCGCCAGACAGATTTCCAGAGTGGTTTTATTAGCTTGCAACCCCACCAACAGTGGAGAAGTGTTCCTCTTTCTCCGCAGCCTCACCAGCATCTGCTGTCATCTGAGTTTTGGATCTTGGCCAATCTGAGTGGTGTGAGGTGGTATCTCAGGGTTGTTTTGATTTGCATTTCCCTGATGGCTAAGGATGTCGAGCACTTCCTCAGGTGTTTCTTGGCCATTCGGTGTTCCTCAACTGAAAACATTTTGTTTAGCTCTATACCCCATTTTTTAATAGGGTTATTTGATTCTCTGGTGTCTAGCTTTTTGAGTTCCTTGTACACCTTGGATATTAGGCCTTTATCTGATGTGGTGTTGGTAAAGATCTTTTCCCATTCTGTTGGTTGCCGTTTTGTTTTCTTGACGATGTCTTTAGCCTTACAGAAACTTTGCAATCTCATTAAGTCCCATTTGTTAATCTTTGACCTTAGAGCTTGAGCCATTGGTGTTTTGTTCAGGAAATTTTCTCCTGTACCTATGTGTTCTAAGGTTTTCCCTACTTTCTCATCTAATAGTTTCAGTGTATCTGGTTTAAAAAGTATTAATTAAGCAAACAGTATAAATTCATTTACCTGTCTCCCATGAGCTCTTTGCTTCTGGCTTCTACTGAAAAGAGACTTATTATGCACCTTTTCCTTCCTGCTTCAAACCCTGCAGCAGGAACTAGGCATTGGAGCTAGACCTTTTCATAAATGTTTGTTAACGATCATTTTATCAATTTCTGGAAGATGAACTGTAATAACAATTAAAAAGTAAGACTGCATAATAATGAGCTTAAAATTTAGATGTAGGATTTTTAAAAGGCCTATTAGATGTTCTATTCAAAGGAAAAAACATCTAAGTGTTCACAAAATGACTGGAAGGCTGAAAAGGTAATGACGGTTCTTATGAAAACATCGATCACCTCCTTCAGGTATAAATTGCAATTTAGGATTACTAATGGCTAATTGATAATGCCATTTTTCTTAAATTAGTTATTAATTATTCCCCTAATGTGTAAAAAGTATCTAAAGTTACAGCTATTTCGATTTTTGTGTTTACACGAACTCAGAAACCCTTGAGTTTTCTCAGTTAAAGTTTCCCCTTCTGTGTTTTCCTCGATTCACAGAGCATCACATGAAGCAAATTTATGTTTCGAGTCTTGGCGAAGCTCCAGAGACAACATTACCAGTAATGACTTTCCTTCCAAAAATCCAGAGAATGCAGGGTGAGCTTAATCTGGGCGCAGCTAATTACATGTTTGTAAAGCCTCTGTTGCTGTTGCCTTCGTCTTCTGTTTATTTTTAACACAAACATATATACTCTACCCATTGCGGTCCAACCACAGTTACAACCCCTAAACTTCTCGGGACTTTACCTTTTGCATTTATTTATCCAGCATCCAATAAGTATACCAAGTTCTTGCATGCAATATACTTGATCCCCACCTTCCAAAAGCTTACAGTCAAATGGATATATGGCATTTATGGACAACTTACTACATCATGCGTCATGCTAATGTGTCGTCTCATTGTCATTTTGAAACTCGCCATCATGAGATAACTCTTACTGCCATTTTATTATTTATTCACACACAAGCAGGCAGAAGACCAGAGAGATTATAATTATTGTTATTTTTCACGCTTGTATCAAGAGATCTGTGGATTAAAGTGGGACACAGCAGTAGCAAGAGATGGAAACACAGAACAAGATTTTCTCCTGAACTTTCCCCTGTATCCATGCAGAAACCAGTTTATGTGCTTCATCTTTTCCTGAGTTAGGAAAAATATGAGGTGTAAGTTTTAGGTGATATTTTTACATACACTGTTTAAAGGGGAAAGGAGTCAACTGACAGGGACCCTTTCAATTCCTTGGGGTTTGTCTTCCTTCTGCTTAGATTTTTCCAAAGGCCAGCTACCTGGGGGGACAATGTTGATCAAAAGGAAAAAGACCAGGGAACTGCAACATATCCTGATGGTTCAGGTTACTTTTGGATGTTGTTTTATGAGACTAATGTGAAACCTTCTATCCTGTATAAGCTACTGTGTGTGAAAAACCAGTCCTAAGGTGACATCCCAAGTAATGACCCCTCTTGCCAGCTGAGTGATTTTAAAAATGTGTATTATTAAAAAAATTTAGTCCCTACTAAAATGTCGTTTCTTGTTGTACTGAGAATTCTCCTCCTGGATGGTAGCTGTCTTTCTGGGTTCACTGCTCACCTGACTCTTCCAGTTATACTTCCTTTCATTTTAGAAGACGGACTTTTAAGGGCCTTAACGTGACCATCTGGGTTCTTTGGTTCTGTCTTTGGCTAGACCTTTCTTGTCATTTAGCTCTTAACTTGTCACCAACTCAGGAAGATCTCCTCTTATCACCTGCTCTGAGGATGGCACAATAACTCTTCCTCCCAGGGCCCTGGTTTCTGTCATTAACGTCTGCGTGGAGTTGTTGGTGTGACTTTTGTATCGAGCTGTCTCACACCCCACTTGTACCGACACACACATCCATCGGAGCAGGCGCCTTGGCTGCTGTGTTTTCTCCTCATGGGAACCTCAGCAATGTCTGGCACACGGAAGATCACCAGCACTTATTTCTCACCCGAGTAAATGGCTTAGTAAGCATTTTCCTAAAAAGTACAAAGCATTAAAATAAAATTTCCATTTATTTCATGTAGGCTACACCGTTGGAGCTACTGAACTATTTCAACCTATTTGCACATGAGACGTTTGTAGGCTTCATTGGTTTTCATTCTGGCACAGCTGTAAGAACAGTGAAACCAAGATAAACTGAGGCACTGAGATGTATAGAAATGAAACATTTTGAAATAACAACTCCTGCAAGTCTATTGTTCCTTTGTGCCCGGGGAACCCCAGTATTCTTTTGGTGATGTTATATTATTAAATAGAAGATTGCCAAATAGCGAACATTTTCATTTTTGTTTCTTAACTTATCTATATCCTTCTAGTGGTTCTGCAGCTGAATGCAATTAGAATTATTGCACTGGTGGGTGAGGTTGGTTGACAGGCTCAGGCGTCTTTGAAATCCACTGCATGACATCACCACAAAGCAGCTTGGCACACCGCTTGTGAAGACGAGCCTTTCCCCTAGGCCCTGGTGCTGTCACACGTGCCAGTCTGGAACTGCTGGCTCCTGGTGACTCTCTGCTGGTCAGCTGACACTTGTAAAGCAACAGGAAAGCTACAATAAAAGACTACTTTGGTTAATGGAGCTGTGTATAATGAAGAAAACAGAGAACTCAGGAGCTGAACTTGTTAACAGCCCCGGAGGTATCAAGTCTCCTTCCCAGCTCGTGGTGGGAATCCCTCCAAAGCTGTCTTTTAAGTATTATAGATTTCTAAAGAAGAAGCAATCGGCTGACACAAAGTTAGTGTTTTACTTGCCTAAATGGATAGTGCTGTTCTGAGGTTTCTTATTTTATCGTACAGAACTCTGTATGCTCTATTGGGACATCCGATATGGCAACAGAAGGCCTTTTTATAGACATAAAGAGAGCAACTTAACTCAAAGTGACCACACGAAACTGCTTTGACTGATGCCTCCCTTTAAGCCTGAACAGAGGTCAAACCTCATCTGAACAATACTGATGTAACATTTTTTGAGTTTTTAAAACTTAATTTCACCTTGAGTTGATTTTGCTTTGTTGGTCTCTTATTCTAAGCAGCCCATTAGCACATCCCACCAAGTGTGACCTTGGTGATTAGCGGTTCCTTCAGGCTGCCAGGGGGCAGGCAGGTTCTTATTTTACTGGGCTGATTAGCCAAGGGATATTGCTAAAGCATTGAGTTCTCTGAGACTGTAGGTATTGACTAGCAATAAAGGGGTACGAATACGTAAATCGATTTTCTACAACCTAAGCATGATCATCTCCTGTCTTCCAAATATTTTCCAGCCCTTCAAGTTAGAGCAACTGTAAACTCACTGTTTGGCCAAAAGTCACTTCTCCTATCTCATCTCTTAGAATCTTGAAGAATTCTCATACATTAATCAGTCTGAACTACTGTTATGGATTTATTTATGACCTGACCAAAAAATGTGCTGAAGTTTTGACCCATGCATTGAATTCTGTCTGTTTTGGGTAATAAAATCTTTATAGTGGCAATAAAATTTAAGATGAGTTCATGAGGATGGGCTTTAACCCAATACAACTTGGAATTCTTATAAACAGAGGAAATTAGAAAAAGAGAGGCAGGCACAGAGGGACCAACTTGGAATATATCGGAATGATGGCCCTGTGTAATCTGAGGCTTCGAGAAGGCAGGAGAGACGTACAAATGTTACTTCCACGGTAACTGGAGGGAACACAACTGTGCTAGCACTGGGTTTCAAGACCTGTGAGTCAGTAAGCATCTGTTTATTATCTGGCTTTTGGCCCTTTGTTGTGACCATCGTTGGAAAACAATATGAGTACCAACTGCTCTCTACGCGTCACATTTGTCTTCATTTGTACAAAAAACATAGAATAAAGTATGCCAGACATCTCCAAGGTTTTGAAGGCAGAGCAAACACTTTGTGACTTTTCATGAAAGTGACTGCATTTGAGTTGGGAGTGTGGGTGTGTGGGTATGTGGGTGTGTGGGTGTGTGGGTGTGTGGGTGTGTGGGTGTGTGGGTGTGTGGGTGTGTGGGTGTGTGGGTGTGTGGCTTTAGCAGGCAAAGGTTAGCGGACACTGAAGCATTGATAGAAACTGTGACAAGCAGATAATTTTGAAAGCAAAAGATATGTGTCCATATTTTGTGATTTGGTTGTGTAGATCTAATTCCAAGAACATAATTGGCAATGGATTTGTTTAATTAGGCTCCATAGAAACAAGAACATAAGGAGTATTCTAGTAGCTCACTTCAGAATTCTGTGTTTGGCCTTCTTTCAGGAAAGTCAGTAGGGATACTTGGTGAGTCTCTAGAACAAGAATCCTGAACAAGCTTTGGAAACTATAAAGAGCAGAGAACAAGGCCAGGCATCACAGTACCCAGAAACACAATGCAGAAAAATTATGAATTTAATGCCAACCTAGGCTCTATTGAAGTTTGAAGCTGTACTGGTACTGTGTAGTGTTGGGGTACATTGTGTGAAGGTGTCTCTGTATATTCAGTTAACTCTGTACCAGAAGAGAGCTAAACGCTGGCAGAATTTTGATATTGTTATTTCTATGGCCCATCACTGCTCTTATGTTTTATAAATAATTATCTTTCTTCATTAACCTAGAGGCAAATTAGATTTGGCTCTAATAAAGAGCTGGTAGCCAATGACTGAGCATGAAGTGAAGGGTGGAGCTTCTGAGAGAGAGACAGACAGACAGACAGAGAGACAGACAAAGACAGAGACAGAGGCAGATACAGACAGACAGATAGAGACAGAGACAGAGACAGAGACAGAGGCAGAGGCAGGGATGCTGGGAAAAAATAGAGAGGGGAAAGTCAGGGGGCAGACATGGAGGGAACAGGATGCTCTGATCCCAGAAGAGCAAAGAGGTACAGAGATAGCCACATGGCAGGGCATAGTGGCAAAATAGTCAGATTAAGTTTAAAAGATAGCTTAGAGACTGCTCTCACTAAAAGGCCTAAGCTCTAAAATATTAAAAAGACTCTGCCATTATTTATACCACTGATGGGTCTGAGAAAGTCCTGCTATAGTGTAGCAAGAACTTGTCTGATAAAACAAAACAATACAATACAATACAATAAAATGAGAAGGAATAAATCAACATCTCAGTGATGGAAACTATGTAGTAGTCTATTTCTTTTCCTTCCTTCCTTCCTTCCTTCCTTCCTTCCTTCCTTCCTTCCTTCCTCTTTATCTCCTTTCTTCCTTCCTTCCTTCCTTCCTTCCTTTCTTCCTTCCTTCCTTCCTTCCTTCCTTCCTTCCTTCCTTCCTTCCTTCCTTCCTTCCTCCCCCTCTCTTTCTTTTATCTTTTTTGGTTTTTCTCTCCAAGACAGGGTTTCTCTGTGTAGCCATGGCTGTCCTGGACCTCACTCTGTAGACCAGGTTGTCCTCAGACTTATAGGACCCACTTGTCTCTGCCTCCCGAGTGCTGGGATTAAAGGCATGAGCCACACCACCCAGCTTTAAATGTAATTACACAAGAGAGAGCTTCCTCTGTCACAGTCGAGGGACTTGCTTTCTGCAGAGATGAATACAGAGGGTGCTGGAGATGGTGGGATTTTAACATATTTGTTCACAAACATACTTGAGAATCAAGAACTAACAGTTGTTCCAAAGGTTTTTTTTTTGAATCTCTCTGAGGGACAATTGTTATTTTTAAAGAAAATTAGTTAAAACCATCTTGTTTATACACAGAAGCCTTCTCTTTTTATTTATTTATTTTTGGACAATGGTTTTGGCTATAGGAACCATATAAATATAAGAAGGTGAGTATTGTTCTGAACTAGAAAAAAGAGACATACCACCTCTTTGGGCTGGAACTGTCTCCAAGATTTCTTTCTTTACTTTTTGCATAATCCTTAAAGATTATACATATGTTTTAAAAGTAGGAAAAAAAACCTCAACTAATAAAATGCAAACCAGGGCCTGGAGAGATGGCTCAGCAGTTAAGAACCCTGACTGCTCTTCCAGAGGTCCTGAGTTCAATTCCCAGCAACCACATCATGGCTCACAAACTGTAATGAGATCTGATGTCCTCTTCTGGTGTGTCTGAAGACAACTACAGGGTACTTATATACATAAAATAAAATACATCTTAAAAATGCAAAACAGTTGAATGGCTGTATTGAGTTAACATGGTTAAATACTTTAAAAATCTGTTGTTGTTTATAATAAAAAAAGATTGTAAAGACAAGAAGTATGTATTTTAATACGAGTTAGGAAGTGCATTGTGTGTGTCTGCTTCATGGGAAGCACTTTACTGTGGTAGGCTTACAGATTCCACCCGATCTATGAACTGCCCAACTTTCCATGACAGCCTGAGCCTCAGGCCCAGAGTTGGAAACCATGTGCCCCAGCTCCCTTGGACTCCTGCAACTCTTTAAGCATCCCACAGTTTGAATTTCTGAACCTTGCAAATGCTGTGCAGCTCCTCTGACCCCTTCTGCTCCAGGCAAAGACTGGCTTCTCCCGGCCAGAAAGGGTTTCCGGCTTTTCCTTTTCTATCCCAGATACCATTTGAAACGTGCTAGACTCCGCCTTGCCCAATCTCTCAGCACTCCTGAATGATAGTCGCTATTACTTTCAAAAGCCCATCTTCCAGTTGAAGAATAAAAGTTCAAAGAGACCTGAAGCTTGCACAGGGAGATGAGGCAGAGAGGAACACTAAAATTGAACCCTATCTCTTCAGTGGACACTGTCCTTAGCTATTCCTCTGTGTTCTTCCTCTGAGAAACCATCTTGAACCCCTGGAACTAATTAGTGTAGCTACCTATAGTGAAATGTATCTATAATTCTACCACTCCACTTGGACAAAAAAATGGAACAGGATCATGAATTCCAGACCAGCCTGAATTACATAGCGAGTGTGTGCCCAGCCTGTGATGCACAGCAAAGCCCAGTCTCCAAGGATAACAAGTCAAGGAATTGAGCAATTCTGTAACATCTACCATGGTATTCCTCACCTTTGATGAATAGGGTCTAACCTTCTCTAAACCTTGCTTCTTAAGAAAAGGAGTTGGATGGCTGCATCTAGAGAATATCATCCTGAGTGAGATAACCCAGTCACAAAAGAACAGACATAATATGCAGTCACTGATAGTGGGATGCTAACCCCAGAGGCTCGTACTCCCCCAGAAACAACTCACAGACTTTGTCTTTAAAAAAAAAATTTACACAACAAGAAAACTTTGACTATTTCCATGTTACATTTTGTTTTACATGTACTTTACGCTCATTGTAACTATTAAGTTTTCAATGCATACTATCAAACCTTTAAAAAAATCAAGTACTGACTAAAAAATATATTCATATAGTTTTATGTAAAAATTATTTTAAAATCTGAAAAAAAATACTGACAAAATGTATAATTTTAAGCAAAAAATGTTACATTTATCTTTGTTTTGTAAAATAAAGTTGTTTAAAAAAAAAAAAAGAAAAGGAGTTGGGTATGTTTACACTTGATACCACTTCCCAATCCTGAATAATCTGTAACACTCAACTGGAAAAAAAAAAAAAAAAAAAAAAAAAAAAAAAAAAAAAAAAAAAAAAACCAAAGGTAGATAACTTATTCTGTTAAGCTTGAAAGTCAATTATTTTTTTTTATCATGACTGAAATAGCATGTTTTCCATTAAGACACAGGTCTCCAAATATTTTAAAGACAGTTATTAGGTTTTTTTTTTAATTTAAAAAATTGGCAGGGAATGCTAGTCTACTCTCAGTATAAGAACGCCGACCTCGGAGGGGCTGTTCTCTCCCACTCGTTCTTGTACATGTCCTTCGGTGCTGGCATAGGTGTGTGTCCTGCAGCTTTTCGGGTTCCAACCGGCTGTGCCCTGTGCGGGTCACTGCTTGCGGATCTGGATCGGGCGCTAAGCCGACTGAGCAAACCGGGCGTGTGCACTCCTCCAGAGCAGCGGAACTGGCTGCTTGCGAAGCTTATTGGTTTCAGCTGTGTTTTTCCAGCCTGGTCTGCTGTGCAGTGGAGCCCAGGTTCCAAAGATGTATATGCAGGTGGAGACACGCACCAGCACCCGCCTCCGTTTGAAGAGGGCTCCAGGCATCCGGTCTCGGTCCCTGCTAGTCGGAATATTATCCACTGGCCTGGCTGCTGCCTATTATAGTGGAGATAGTCTGGGCTGGAAGCTCTTCTATGTCACAGGCTGCCTATTTGTGGCTGTACAGAACTTGGAGGACTGGGAGGAGGCCATTTTCAACAAGAGCACTGGGAAGGTCATCTTAAAAACATTCAGCCTCTACAAAAAAGCTGCTGACTCTTCTCAGAGCAGGCCACGATCAAGTGGTGGTCCTGATGAAAGACATTCAGGACGTGAATGTGGAGGAGGAAAAGGTCCATTACTTTGGGAAGGGCTAACATGGTGGTGCTCCGGTTTGCAACAGGCTTCTCCCATCCCCTTACTCAGAGTGCAGTCATGGGCCGACGCAGTGATGTGGAAGCCATTGCCAAACTCATCACTAGCTTCTTGGAGCTGCACCGCCTGGAGAGTCTCTCAGACCGGTCACAAAGCAGCGACAGTGAACCCGATGTCCCTGCTGGCCAGAGCTGACAGTGTGGAATGGCTGCTGGTAAATGTCACCCACTTCTGATGTGTCTCCAGTTGACTTGCGAATTATAAGGATACAGGCAGAGCTTGGGCACCGCCTGTGGCTTCTTGGGCAGCTCTACTATGGACCACCTGCCTTTTGCTTCTACACTTTGCAGAATCATGGGATAGCCCTCTTTCACAACCCAGAAAGGTTACATTTGTCAGGATGCAAATCTAGGGGAGGGCAAGGTCTTAGAAATTAGTGCCTTCCCCAGAAATACACTGCAGCTCTGGGTTGGGCAGCACAGCCTCGTCTGGATAAGCAAAGGGCAATCTGAAGCACAAGATGCCAAGCTTTCTTCAGCATAGGCCCAGTGCCTGCCTTGAAGACGCCTTGCCAACCCAGGCTACTATAGACAAGACTCTACTTCATAGTGACAGTGAGAGACTCACATGCACGTAGGAAGGACCCACACCTGTGCACACTGATATCTACCCTCCCTGACCATCCCTCACGATGGACATTTTTGGTGGTCAGGGGCTTTCCTGAAGGCAACTCTGGATGTTGGATGCCTGGCTACAGAACTCTCAAGAGAAATCAGTGGTGGTGACTACCCTGTTCCTACCTAGTCCACTTGTCTGAGATCCCAGCAGTGTTGTAGGACAGCTGTAAGGAATGGAAGGCTCTCCCAACCCAGCCTGGGAAGAAGATGCTAGTGGAGGAAAGGTCACTTTTTTTTTTTTCTTTTTTTGCATCCTGCAGCCTTTAAGACTTGGGAGCTCCTTTACAGAAACTGAGTCTTAGCCTTTCAAGCCTTGGAAAGACCTGAAAATAGGCATGTGAAGACACAGCCCTATAAACCCAGTGTTCAGAAGTGAGGCGGGAAGAACATTTGAGGCCAGCCTGGGCCATGGCCTCTTCTAATAAAAGTTGGTACCAACCACTAGAGTCCTTTTTTTGCTCTTCTAGTTTCCTTCTGAGTGGACTCAAGTCCCTCAAAAGTACATTGTTTACTAAGTTCCCAGCTTGGCCGCGAGGCCTAGAAGCTGTGGACCTCAGGCCTACACACAGATCCTCAAAGCTACATACCCATACCTCGTCAGGTAGAACTGGGAAATTGAAGAGTTATACAGACAAAGAAGTTAAGGCAGCCTGAGCACAATAGTTAGGCAAGATGTATGAACAGTTCTTTTGAAGTGACTGCCACTAGTCCCAACTTGGGAACACAGTCCCTTGAACATACCAAAGTGAGCTTTTTAAATGGTTAAGTTAAGAGATTTTTATCCCCAGATGAAATGTGAAATATGGCTTGTTGGTTTTTGGCTTGTTGCCTACAGACTCTTAAGGTACTTTAGACAAGAGAGGAAGGAGTCTGTCTCTTAGGTGCTGTCATATCCTCTTCTGATATTGCCCAGAGCTTAGACTCATTCCTGGGAGAAGGCATGACATTCTCTATGGTGGTAAAAAGTTGACTGAGATTTCTGTGGTGGGACTTCACTTCACGGGTCTTTTTATTTCAGAGGTAATAAAGCTCTACATGCAAAAAAAAAAAAAAAAAAAAAAAAAAAGAAGAAGAAGAAGAACGCTGGCCTCTCCCTAAAGAGTAGTATTGCATTGCCCTACTGTAACCAGAGGTTTTCAGGGAAAAACCCTTGCTTCAGTGGCTTTGCCACTCATTCCAATATTCTACCTCAAGAGACTAATTACAGTGTAAAGCAGAGTTCAGAGACTTATTTAATGTGCGCTTGTTGGGTAAAGAAGCAAATAAAGGATCCGGTGATTCTAAGTCGGTCCTTAGGGTGCCAGCATGGCGTTAGAGTCGAGGAGAGCACTCACTGGGGCATGGGGAGCAGGAGACTGGAATAACTACAGTCCTGGACAAAGTAGGGTCTAGTCGGTCAGTGTCCCCGGTCTGGTTTTAGAGGGCGTGCTGAATAGTTGCACCTGCCACCCTTTGAGAGAGACATCTGTTTACTATGAGACGATCATTGATGCTCCCAGACATTGCAGACAACTGTTCCTGCTTGGGTGCCATCTGCAGACTCACTTGTTACCTGGGGAGTTAGAGTCTCCTGCCACAGAGAGTTGATGTCTCAGCCCAAGTGTTGCTGGAATTCAAAGAGACTCAACAGGGAAGGATAAGAGGGCAAATTCAGAGTCTATAGGGGAACAAAATAGAACTAGTTAGGCCAGTGCAAGGCATTCTCCATCAGCTTTCCCCTGCTAAACTACCATTTGGTTTCTTTAAGGAGGGCTGAGCCATGCACTGACTGGTCCATCAGTGCAGCGGTGTCATTCGGACTTGTTTATTGCTGTATCTATTTAGCAGAATAGTAGGTTTTCCCATCTCAGGACCAATCGAGCCATGCGTTCTTGATCTCAATGATACTGTCAGCATTAGGTTCCATCTCATGGAATGGGCCTTAAATATAGTTTAAAAAGGGATCAGTTCCTCCCACTCATGGCTTAGTAGCTGTAGTTGGGACAATCTTCTTGAATTCTTCCTAAGGTAGTACAGAGTTGCTTAATTACAATGGAGATCTCTCTCTCTCTCTCTCTCTCTCTCTCTCTCTCTCTCTCTCTCTCTCTCCCTCTCTCTCTCTCTCCCTCCCTCTCTGGTCTTTGGCTCCTTAAAAAAAAAATCTTTCATTTCTTCTTACTATTTGCTCTTATAGAATTTTAATGTTTCCTATCTAAAAACAAATAGCCTAAGGCCAAAACAACATGAAAGCTCAGAAAATAAGGAAATATAAAAAGTAGATTACAGTTACAATTAAATTTCAAGCTTACCTTTTTTTATTGTTTATTTGTCTATTTATGTGTTTTAAAAAAGCCACTTAAACCCAGAATGGTCACAAAAAGCTCAAACGACAAAGTAGCAAGAACCCAGCTATGGTGACTAAAAATAAAATGTCAAGCTCAGACCCAGAGGGATGAATTGGTGTTAGGCTAACAGCCACTAACTCTCAGCTATTACTGTTGCTTACTTTTTTTTAAGCTTTATTTTATTTATGCAAGGACACTGTAGCTGTCTTCAGACATACCAGAAGAGGGCATCAGATTCCATTACAGATGGTTGTGAGCCACCATGTGGTTGCTGGGATTGAACTCAGGACCTCTGGAAGAGCAGTCAGTGCTCTTAACCACTGAGCCATCCTCCAGCCCTGCTGTTGCTTACTTCTCAACATCCTTTTTAATGTTTACATAAGTATGAAAGCATAATCATCCTGACAAGAATGAAGAATATTAAAGAGTTCATTATGGCAAAGAGGAATGGTAAAACAAAAAGCTAAGAGATCACATATTACATGTAACCATGAAGCAAAGAGAGCAATGGGAAGAACTCTCAAAGCCCACTCCCAGTGAGACACTTCCAATAGCAAGAACACACCTAAACTCCCCTAAGCAGCTTCACCAAAGCCCTGGACCAAGTGTCCAAATGCATGAGCCCACGGAGAATCTTTGTCATTCAAACCACCACACTATTCCAAATGCCACCAAATTGAAAATCAAGATTCATCATCACATTGCCTTAATTTACAATTTAGGATTCTTTAAATTTTTTTTATTGGCTATTCTCTGTATTTACATTTCAGATGTTATCCCCTTTCCCCACAATCCTATCCCCCATTTCCCTTCCATTGCCTCCATGAAGAGGCTCCCTCTTTCCAACCATCCTCTCCCACTTCAGCACCTTGGCATTCCCCTTCACTGGGAAAACACGCCTTCACTGGACAAAAGGCCTCTCCTCCCATTGATGCCAGACAATGTTATCCTCTACTGCATATGTATCTGGGGCCATGGGTCTCTCTATGCAAACTCATTGGTTAGTGTTTTAGTCCCTGGGAGCTGTGGTAGGTTTGGGTGGTTGATAATTTTGTTCTTCTCATAGGGTTGCAGACCCTTTCAGCTCCTTCAGTCCTTTCTCTAGCTTCTTCACAATTTAGGATTCTTTACTCATTAAACTTGTATAGTAAGTAACCAGCTTCAATATAAAGTTACAAATGTCACAAGAATTACTGTTGTGGGCCTCAGATGAAGAATTTGCCTTTGCAGAGCTCGGTAATAGTTGTAACATTGGGGGTATTCATTTAAAAGACAGTGGACAATTCTAGGACATATTTTACTTCTCCTGCTAGATCTGCACCATGAATTTCTAAACCACAGAGACTATGTCAATGCTGAGAGCTCAAACTACATCATCACTTTTCTTGCTCTAGTGTGAAGGATGGAGATACTCTACTTTTTTCTTATTGGATATTCTCTGTATTTACATTTCAGATGTTATCTCCTTTCCTCCTACTCCCTTCTCCCCCTCCATTTGTTTCTATGAAGGTGCTCCCTCTCCCAACCACCCTCTCCACCTCAGTGCCTTGGCATATCCCTTCATTGGAGAAATGCACTTTCACTGGACCAAAGGCCTCTTCTCCCATTGATGTCAGACAATGTTATCCTCTGCTACATATGCAACTGGAGTCATGGGTCTCTCCATGTGTTGGTGGTTGGTGTTTTAGTCTCTGGAAGCTCTGGAGCTTTGGTTGGTTGATAATGTTTTTCTTCCCATGGGGTCACAGACTCTTTCTGCTCCTTCAGACCTTTCTCTAGGTCTTTCATTGAGGACCCATGTTCAGTCCGATGGTTAGCTTCAAGCATCCTCAGCTGTATCTGTATGACTCTGGCAAAGCCTCTGAGAAGGCATCCATATCTGGCTCCTGCCAGTAAGCACTTCTTGGCACAATAGTGCTTGGGTTTAGTGGCTGCATATGGGATGGATCCCCAGGTGAGGCAGTCTCTGAATAATCTTTTCTTGCTAAAGAATAGGGGATTGAAACTAAGATTTTATCTATATTTCTTGATTACAGTATAAATAATATAGTGGCTTAAATAAGAATGACCCCCTCCCCACAGAATTGTAAGTTTGAATGCTTGGTCTTCAATTAGTAGAACTGTTTTGAAAGGGTTAAAATGTGTGGCCTTGGTGAAGGAAGTGTGTTACTGTGGGTGAGTTTTAAGGTTTCAAAAGCCCAGGCCAGGCCCTTAGTCTCCCCTTTCCTTCCCCCATTCTCTCCCTCCCTTCCTCCCTCCTTCCCTCCTCTTCTTCCCTCTCTCCTTCTCTTTATCAACCCATCCCTCTGAAGATCAGGATGTAAGTTCTCAGCTACTGCTCCAATGCCTGCCTGTCTCACGCCCCCACCATGATCTTTATGAACTAACCCTCCTAAACTGTAAGCAAGCCCCAGTACTTCCTTTATAAGTTTTCTTAGTAATGGTGTTTCAGCACAGAGATAGAACAATAACTAAGACGAATGTCGGATCGTATCTGCTGATAATATGTTCAGTGTAGATGGAGGCATCCCCGACTGAAAGAGAAATTTGAAGTTATTTATTTTTTTTAAATAACAACTTTACCCTCTGAATCCTCCCAGCCTCAAGAACATTTTAAAGAAGAGGCTGCTGACAACTTGCAAACTATTAAAGGACTATCATGCACACAGCCCCAAACAACTGAAAAGGGGACTGTTTTCAACTCTTAGATGCAAAGATACACTCATTTGTATGTCTATTTGTGGCTATGCCCTTGCTTTATGCTTTAGTTTCACTGTTTTTCCTTTTGGCATGCCTGGTACTCAGCCACTTCAACCCCGCATTATTTTTCTGATGTTTTATGCCATTGGATGCCTTCTCACACCATGTCTTTGTACTTTACTACATTCTCAATGGTTTTTGTTTGTTCTTAACAGCTCATGAAATTTCACTCCTGGGAGATGCAAACAGGACCTTCTCAGGCAATTATCATCATATTCTTTCTGTACTCTTGTCCTTTATGAGGCCTTTGATTGATGTGATTGTCATTCTTGTTTAGGTCTTATAATCTGAATTTCTTTTTAAGCTTTGTGCTTTCTAGGATACAGCAGTTTAGCGCTAAACTTGTGCTATAGGGATGCTAGGCAACTCCTACTGATAACACTTTAGCAAAGTAGTAGTTGTAGATTCCCCTCCAGTAACCACAACTACATTAGCATTGAATAGTTAGCTACGAATCTAGTATCCAGCATGGTATCTGTCTTGCTGAGTGGGTCTTACATTCAATAAGGGAGCTGTCAGTTACTACCAAGGTATGTGTAATAGAAGTACTTCATTTTGAACCTAATTTTTCTTAAATCTGTTTTTTTTTTTTTTTGGTTGCTGGTTGAATTTTAATAGAACTTTGTTAATGCCTGTTAACATTTTACAGAATCATAACTTCTAATTAACGAACCTGAACTGCATTTTTTTCTTGAGATGTTAGGACATGACTACAGGACAGACAGAATTAAATAAAAAAATGGACTCCAGGTAGGTTTGACTTAAGAGTCAGATATAGAATTTAATTTCATGTCAGAATCCTTTGTTATCTCTTAGTTTCTTAAAATTGGCCATAAAGTATTCTGTTTGTAGTAACTCATTGGCATCTGTCCACTAGGACTCCAGGACAGGACCAGGACTCTTCTCAGCAGAGAGGGATTGTTGAGAGAAAGCCAGCAGCTGGCTCTTCAGTTATGCCTTGTGCTGATTCTCCAAGGATGGGACAAGCACTGGCAACAAGCATTCAAAGGGATGGAGGGTTTATTTCCACTGACTGTTCTAGATGGAGAGTCCGTGAGGGCCGGGTGTACATGGTAGTCAGATACAGCAGGAAGAGGAATCATATCTCAGCTGTACACAGAAGGCAGAGTGGGTAAGCCGAGCTGGAAGTGGGATGGGCTGTAAACTCTTAAATCCTGCCCTTAAGTGATGCACTTTAGCACAGCTCCCCATCTTAAAACTTCTATAACCTCCCCAAACAGTACCATAGACCGAGGACCAAGTACTCAAGTACACTAGCCTGTGGAAGCAATCTTCCTCCCTCTCTCCCTCTGCTCCTCCCTCCCTCTTTCCCTCTGCTCCTTTCCATCCATCCTCCTCCCTTTCTTTCTCTCTCTTCTTTGGTTATTTTGAGACAAGATCTCTCTATGTAGCCCCGGCCTCAAACTAGAGATTCTCTTCCCTCTGCCTCCCAAGTGCTAGGATTAAAGATCTATGCCACCATGCCCTACTAATGGGAACATTTCTCATTTAAATTACCACATCTGTAGATAAAATCATACAAAGACAAGCAACATAGCCGCCTGCATCAAAACCAAGTCCCGCTTGACATAGGTGCGCACGTCTGTAATGGAAGCACTGGACGCTAAGGCCCGCTCTTCACGGTGAGACACTTTCTCATCTGTACCATCCCTTCCAAAAAATAGCTAAGGTCAGAGATTATGGAGAAATTGTTCTTAGGTACAGCTTTCTCACACTAAATGTCTTCTGGTTATGATATTTGTTTCAGACACAGGCAAATTTCCAGACAAATCCTTCAAGGTTGAGGTCTAAAAACAGAGTAATTGTGACCATCCCAACAGGAGTGGACATACATGAAAGAAAGACACTTGGGTTCCCTCCATTTGGGATCAGGCTATTGAGACAGTGGACACCAAGGAACTGGAAAATTACAAGGATGCCCATGCTGCAAGGACATGCTGTTGACAGTCAGAGGAAAATTGCTTCCATCTCTCTGGAAGGAATTTCACACAGTCCTGTCAACTCACAGGACAGACAAGAGAAAGGGACCAAGAAAATGGGAAAGTCAGTGAGAGGAAATGGTCAGAGCTACTTGGTTCCACATATCTCTTCCCTTTATCTAAGCTTCAGTTTCATATCAGAATCCCAAAGGTAGGCTTGGGGAGTCAGTGGACCTCGTTTTGTTCCTCTCCCAATTGTGACCACATTAAATACATTTTCTTCCTCTTTTCACAATTTCTTGTCTTTTTAACTGGCATGCTGAGAAATAAATCTAGCTTGTTCAGACTGTTGGGGGTCAAGCTTTGATCCAAAACTCCAGTAACACATATATTTAACATGTATTAAATATATGAATTAAATCATCCTTGTTCATGTATTGATAAAATGGCAGTTATTTTGTGTATATGTGTGTGCCCACGTGTACCACATCCAGTGTGTATGTGGAAGCCAGAGGAAAACTTGCAGGAGTCAGTTCTCCATTTCCACATGAGTCCCAGGGATTGAATGCTCAAGCCTGCCACCCAGGACCTGTAGTTACTGAGCCACCTCACTGGTCTCTCCTCACGTTTCAGTTAATTCATTTATTTAACAAACACTTGTATTTGCTAGTCACTGAATCTGAAAAAAGTTAGTATATGTGTCTTCTAAAAAAATGCACACTGAAATACCTTCAATTTTAGATCAGACTGTCAGGCGAGCCATAAGATGGCTAAGAAGATGAGATGTCAGATGAGAGCTTTGTACCAAACTCATGGACCACAGGGTAATTCCTCATCTTTTATTCTGGAAGACATCAATCCTCACAGCAAGCTGGTATCACCCTAAACTTGTCCTTTGTCTGAGTTCTGTTGCTGACATCTTGCTATGCAAAAGGAACCCTTTAAGAGCCTGTTTTCCCTGTGCTGCCTGCCCAGTTGCTTGGCGCCGACAACCTGGGCACAGTTCTGGTGGCATTGCCTCTGCAGTCTCCTGTGGAACAGGAGGCTGTGAGGGCTGAGCCAACTCTAAGACTGTCCTTCTTAACCTGGATCCTCACCGACACACACGTTTGTCAGATAAACATTTGAAGTGAGCATGGACCCAAACTTCAGCGCTGCCCTGCAATTACCGAGGTTGAGCTTCCTAGAGGCGTTGTTTCCCCCCACTCCCCTCTTCTAAAATCCATTGCTTAGTGTTTCCTTTCTGCTGGGGGGGGGGGCCGGTGTCTTTAAATGAGTGCTTCTGGGAGGCTGCAGCACGAATGGCTAGGAAAGCCATCTTGCATTTGTAAATACCGAGGAGACCACACATGAAGCAGAGGTGCCAGATCTTCGTATCTGGTCCTTGTTTAATATTACATCGCGTCATCTCTGGTTTGTACGTGTATGGAGAAGTGAAGAAAGCCCAGAAGACATTCATTTTAAATACCACGGGGAAAATACTTAAAAAAAAAAAAAAAAAGATACTTGTTTCCCCTCCCCCCACCCACGAACCTGCATTCATGAGCTGATTCTGCAAACACCGCAGTTAAATAGGGCACCGGAGTATAAAAAGTCAATCACAGGAAGGAAGATCAGCCCCAAGAGAGTGCTGTGTTCTGCATCACACACACACACACACACACACACACACACACACACACACACACACACGAAAAAAAAAGAAAAAGAAAAGAAAAAAAAAAAGAAAAAAAGAAAAGAAAGGGTTGGAAGATGCTAGACTGCTAGACGTTTGTAGGCTTCTAATCACTTCCCATTTTCATAGGAGCAAATCGTACTGATGGTTAGTTCCTGCCTCATGTTGACAGTTTACAAATAAGAACAGTAAGCTCCGTTTCAGGGCAGACAGCTTGGAGCCCTCTCCAGAAGCATTTTTTTTCTTTTTCTTTCTTTTCTTTCTTTTTAAAAATGAGACTGACAGAACTGCAAAAGCTTTCGAGGCAGCGAAGGATGAACGCTAGTGCTCTGGGAAAACTTGCTGGACGTGTAGGCTTTCACCAGCACCCCTTACTATAATAGCAAATAAGGCTCTCCTACAGGCAGACTCTTTGTTTCTTGGGATTTTGCTCTTGTAAATGGAAAAACGCAGACGAGGGTAGCCCCTGTACGCACACCTTGATGTTTCTTTGATACACCGTTTCAGTGATGGATGATCATCCTCTACATTACCCTGAATACACACAAGCACACACTCACTCATGCATGCACACATGTGCTACTATACAGTCAGTGGAAATGTTTATTAAAAAAACCTTTATGCCATCCCTGTTCCTCTATTTGTCCTTTTATTTCCTCCCATGAGTGTTTTGTTCTTCCTTCTAAGAAAGACTGAGGCATCCACTTTCTGGCCTTCCTTCTCTTTGAGCTTCATAAGTTCTGTGGATGGTTTCTTGGGTATGCCAAGCTTTTTGGGTTAGTATCCGCTTATCAGCGAGTGCATACCATGAGTGTTCTTTTGTGCCTGGGTTACCTCACTCAGGATGATAGTTTCAAGTTCCATCCATTTGCCTAAGAATTTTATGAAGTCATTGTTTGTGATAGCTGAGGAGGGACTAAAACACCAACCAATGAGTTTGCACGGAGAGACCCATGGCCCCAGGCGCATATGCAGCAGAGGATGGCATTTTCTGACATCAATGGGAGGAGAGGCCTTTGGTCCAGTGAAGGCTTGTTTTCCCAGTGCAGGGGAATGCCAAGGTGCTGAGGTGGGAGAGGGTGGTTGGGAGAGGGAGCACCTTCATGGAGGCAATGGGAGTGGGAGGGAGAATAGGATTGTGGGGAAAAGGGATAACATCTGAAATGTAAATACAGAGAATATCCAATAGAAATTTTTGGGGAAAAATTAAAACAAACAAACAAAACCTTTATGAACCCGAGCCGGTGCTAGGGGAGATACCATAATAGGCATGCTTGACAAGAGATCTGTGAATTGAAGGCGATTCTAGGTAATTAAAAATATATTTTAGTCAGAGCACTCTGTACCTAGACCCTGCTTGGAGACAGCCGGTCTCACAGGAGCGCTGACACATCTGAGAGCACAGGGGTGACCACCATTCCTGCTTGAACTCCTGACCCAAGAGGTAATTGGTCCTAATAGCTTCCACCAGCTTAGCCAGAGCACCCTTGTCTTCCGAGTTAACTGTGTGACGGCAACGGTGGTGCGCGTCTTCCTGTGGATTAGGTGCCCTAGCCTAGCTTTCCCCTGATGATGCAGTAGGCAGGGTACCCCCATCTATCTACACAGGGCAGGCAGGAAAGCCACCCCTCAATGGGGTCTACATCAGGGGCAATCACCACAAGCTGAGCTTTCTTGCTTTCCACCAAAGTGGTAACTGTATTGACTCCTGCTTGGACGACAGGTGGACTCTTAGTTGGGACGTCCCCTTTGCCAGCAGCTTTCTTCTTAGCACAAGCCAGCAGCCTTTGCTTTTTCTCTTGCTTTGTCTCTGGCCTGTCTTAAGCAGCTGGGTAGCTGTTTGCCTGACCAGGGCCTGGGTGAACTGGTAAATGGCAGGAGGTACTTTGAGCCGCTTATAGAGGATAGCTTTTTGTTGCAGCAGCCATTTGACCAAGCATGTTAGATCTCTTTTGACTGGATGTCCTGCCCAGTGCTGATGTTTTTGGGCCTTTTTTCAAAAGATTGACCACCTTTTTACCTCCTGTTTCTTGACAATGGTGGGGGTGGGGGGGAGTACTTTCTTTTCCTTGGCCTTCTTTCCTTTGGGCATCTTGCTTGGCTTGTTTGCCTATCTTATTGCTCACAGAGGTTTCTCTTCAGTGTCTGTCTAAAATGTGAGCTGGGGAAAAAAGCCAGAACAAAACATAAACCAAAGAAAAAGCAAAATAATTGCTCTACTGGGGCTTCAGGATAAGGAAACCAACTCATTTTAGCAGTTTCTGAGGAAGGGGATTATACTGGAGTTGAGGGCACGTTAAGGTTTCAGCAAGCAAGGCTTGAACAATTCTAGTATTGTTAGAACAAAAGCATGTTATTCTAACCTGAAACACAGTGAAAACCCAATAGATTAACTGGAGATGTGTATTATCTAAATGGGACTTTAAAAATAAAGAGGGGCCCACAGCTGTTTTCTCTGCTGTGTCTAGCTTGTATGTCATGTTGCTCCAGAGTTTCAGGAGCAGAAAATAAAATTGACACTCAAATGTGCTGACTAAACACATTGCCAGGGAGAAAAACATGCCACAGAGCGATAATGGAAAGAGTTCTTGTATTGCTGAGACCAAGAATCTTCTGTTTGTTAAATGCTCTTTCCCTCATACCAACATGAAATTGTGTGTTCCATTTTGACCTCTCTATGTCTACTACTGTCTAACATTTACTATAGACTGCACTTTGAAACAAAGAACAACTACAGCAATGCTACTGTTACTCTCAACATTTTTGGAAAACAGACTCAGGCAGCTGTTGATTAAGGAACACTGAGTTGTCAGTATAATCGTTTCCTTGTGCATACGGATTATTCACTACCTAACATTAGGATCTGAGCCACTGGAGCAAAACTCAAAGCACAAAAGACAAGTATTTTGTGAGCAGATCACATTTCTAGTAGAACTTCCGTAGATAGACTCTGCTTTAAATATGAATGCAGAGACCAATTCTGGACACGTTCTTGGAAAAGGCTTAAAACTTGCTGATAATTTGATCCTGAATCTCATAATTTTAAGGTTACATGTGACTTTTTGTACAAGAATGTTAATGTAATAAAAATGACATACAGACTGGGAATTAATGAAATGTTTAATAGCATGATGTGGTTTATATTCTGACAATTCAAAATAGCCTCATTGAAAACAAGTTGTATACCTGAAGACCCAGTTATTCCACTTCTGGGCATATACCCCAAAGGTGCTCCAACGCATAGTAAGGACACATGCTCCACCATGTTCATAGCAGCCTTATTTATAATAGCCAGAAGCTGGAAAGAACCCAGATGTCCTTCAATAGAGGAATGGAAACAGAAATTGTGGTATATTTACACAATGGAGTATTACTCAGCTATTAGAAACAATGACTTTACAAAATTCCTAGGCAAATGGATGGAACTAGAGAATATCATCCTGAGTGAGGTAACCCTGTCATAAAAGAACAGACATGATATGCAGTCACTGATAATTGGATACTAGCCCCAGAAAGCTCTGAACACCTAAGAAACAACTCTCAGATTATATGAAGCTCAAAAAGAAGAAAGGCCAAAATGTGGAAGCCTCCCTCCTTCTTAGAAAAAAATGACTACATTGCATACGTACCTGGGGCAGTTCAGGTACCTCCTGCCTCAGTCTCCCCATTCTGTGATTACCTCACCATGCGTAGCTGCATCCCTAAGGGTTTTGTAGTGGCTGCTGTTTCTGTTGTTGTCACTGCTTCATTGTCTTTATTTAATTTTGTTAAGGAAAGTGCCCCACTGTTTTCCAGATGGGCATTCATATAGCCACTTGGACTCCCTAGCTCTGGAATTGTCATTCCTTTCATTTCAGCCATCCCCGTAGACAGAACGTTCCTTGTGTGGTTTTGCATTTTTTCCCCTTGTATCTGATGTTGTCTTTCCTCACATCTGATGATACTGACTGCCTTTGCATATGTATGCTTGTCCTTTGTATGTGGTCCTATTCATTCTTTTTATTTTAAAGTTGGTTTAAAGTTGGAAATATTTTGAGTCTTACCTTTTTTTGCACATATTTACATAATATAATAGTAAACAAACAAATTAAAGCAGCCACAGAAAGACAAATAATTGCATGTCTTCATTAAGTAAGAAATGCAAAAATATGAAATTAATGAAAGTGCAATTAATTGCTGGTTGCTGGAAGCTTTCTGGTAGGGTTAGGTTGGACAGATGCTGGTTACAAGGTAGGAACTTTAAGTTATAATTAATAAATACAAAGACTATTTTACAGCATAATGACTATAATTAACAATACAGTATCATGTGCTGAAAATGGCTAACAGATCTCATAACTATGCAAGATTATGGATATGTGAATTAATTTGATTATGACTACCATTTAATAACATATATGCATATCAAATCATTGCAATATATACCTCCAATATTTATAATTTTTATGTGTACATGTACAACTATCTGGGTAAAATACTAACAAATAACTCTGACACTAAAAAAAAGAAGTTGTAAATAACTATCTATGACAATTTCATATCTAGGATAGTTTGTGATGCATTGCAGTTACTAAATGAGTCTTTAGAAAACAGAAACTGTATTTTAACTTGTTATTCTCAGAGTGGAAAAGCATCATTCTAATTTATATTTTTGTTTAACATTTCTATTCCCATCAACTTTTGATGTGAAAGAAAAATTTCTTCTTTCCTGTCACCTGTTTGTTTGTGTTTGTTTATTTTCTTCCTCTGTCATTCCTTCCCTCCTCCTCTACCCTTTTTCATTGTGAAAATTTGCTCCAAATCTTAAGAATTCTCCTTGCAAAATAAATGTGAGCCTACCACTAACCAGAGAGTAGACTGATCAAGTCAGTTTTAAGAGAAAGCCTAATCCTCTACTGCGCTCTTGGACCATATAATTAAGTTATTGCTGTCATGAAACACAAAAGGTAATGCTCTCTATCCAAATACATATGGTCTGTACCAGAATTCACTTTTAATTCCAGAGTTCAGAAGATTTTCTTATAACTGAGCTAAGAGAGATACTGTAACAAGGAGAGGAACTTTAAAAATATTCTTGGCTTTCCTTTCTTAAATCTTACACACTAAAACAAAATTGTCCAAAAGAGAATTTTAATATTGCTAGATGTAATTTTGCATTTATATATTTTTATTTATGGTAACCATAAGGTAGAAGTGACCATCACACATTTAAAATGTAGGTAATGAGTGAATAATTACATTTCTAATTTTATTTAAAGAAATTTAAATAGTGACATGTGGTTTGTTAGTAGTTGGTGTTAATGCTTCTAGACTCTACCTAGACTTGTCTGGCTAAAGCCCTTTAAAATGTCTCCTTACATGTGTATCCACTTATTAGTTATTATAAGAATTTTACTAGTTGTTGCCTGCCACTCTCGGCTCTATGATCTTTTTTTAGTGTAACTCCCTGACATCATGGCAGAAGTGAACGTTTTCTCAGTCCCAAATCACACATATTTACCTTGCAAACATCTACTTAGGCAGAAAAAGATGAATTCTTGTTCACCCAGCCATCTTGCTGATGGGCACACGGTTTTAGGGCAGTGACCTTGAGAGCTAGCACCTACAAGCTCTCACCCAAAAGCTGGAAAACTCCTTGACTCTGTCAGTTAAGTTCTTGCCAAAAGGAGGCTTAATTCTTACCTCTCCCCTACAGGGTCACCCCTTTCCCTGGATGTTGAGAGGAATCTAGACATCTCATGGTTGAGCCATCAACTTCCTCCCTATACCCCACCTAGGTTTCTACCACAAAAATCCTCTGGGATAACATCTCAGAGGTATCCATTTCTTGGGACTCATTCCCAATATACAGGAGCACTACCTTTCTTTTCTTTTTCTTAAGTTTTCTTTAACATTTTTTCCTAATTATTCTTTGTGGCCTATAATTGTTTTTTATTTTTCAAAATTATCCAGACAAGAACCTGGAGTCATTGGCTCAGTGGAAGCTTTGTGTGACTGTGGACTTCCATTGTCCTTCCTCTGGAGTCATGGCTCACCTGAGGTGAGAGAGATTGCCTTCCTTAAACATTTCCCATTTCCTTATGACATGAGACCAGGCTCTCACGCATACTTGATTCTCCATCAGTTGTAACCCTTTCCCACCACAGGCTTTGCATAGTTCCAGGAACTTTCTTTAGTCTAAAGAGAAGCCATCTGGGCTTCTCTTTTTAGAATGATAAGGACCAGTTGATTCTTACAGAGAGAAGAATGGAATTCTGAGAAAACATAAACTGGTAATTCTTTATAAAGTTTCTTTTCTGTTTCTAGAAAAGAAAAGGTTTCTCTACCTGCCATATTTCACAGGAAAACAAACTCCAATAGATCTTTAAACTCCACTTTTGTGGAGCATGCACATCTGAGATACGGAAGGAATAAGGCAGTTCAAACAATCGAAACCCTACAAGATTGGATCTCCATCTTCTTCAGACCCCAGATCACAAAGAATTCAACTGAAACTGTTCCAAGACTTTCATTTCTTAGAAAACATGATCCCATTAATCTTCATAAAGTTTTAAGAAAATAAAAGATCTAAACTCGAGGGTGAGGTCATGTTATCTATATTATTCATCTGACCATTTAAAACAAATACTAAAGGAATACTTTATACATGTCCTAAACTCTTCTCTACCTGGTGACAAAGAACAAGAAAATCATATGGCCATTGGTGTCAAGAGATAGTAAAATCTAGCTGGAAATCCAATGAATGCCTGTGACATACATGTTAACATGCTGAGCAATATAAAATTCTCTAGAGTTACAGTTCTTATCAGTAAGTGAAGCCCAGTTATGCAGTGTCCAGGGGTCTAGCAATGCTATTTGAGTGGTTTAGTGTTATAGGTGTTGTTAGGGTCCCAGGCTGGGTGGCAGCAGTTCTAATGAGAGGGACCTCATTTCTTGTTTTCAGTAAACTAGCTAAAGGGGTAAGCAATTGTGAAAGCCAGAGAACTGAGTTTTTTTTTTTCCCAATGTGGCCACATTGGGAAGCACAACAAAGAAGTCTAGTGACACTCACCCCAACCCCAGGTTCATCTTTGGGGTCCTGACCATGAGGTTTATGTTTAAATAGAAGGTAAGAGGAATGCTTGACTTCTGGTCAAAGGTGCCATCTCTCCCACCATTATGGTTCCAGTCTCTTCTATGACAGGGGATATGCCAAATTGTTGGAACATCATGAACTATCCTTCTGGAAGACAACTTCCTCTTTGAGCTGGCAACAGCCTTCAGTGTCTTCCTTTTTCTAGCACGAGATTCCTAGAGCAATTCCGTCATTGCAATAATCCTAACAGAGATTCAAGTATCTCTTAGATTATGTTCATTCCTGCCTGGTGATTCCATTAGGATTCTGAACTGTACTTGTACAAAAGGAGCAATGGTATAAGGATATATTGGTTTAAATGTGGCAATTGCCTCGTAACAGTTTTGTGAGCCCAGGGCATTCTTGAGTTCCATTTCTTTACACATGAAATAGAGACAACACTTGCCTGTTATGGACAGCATTAAAACTACAGTCAGTATGTGAACAAGAGTAAGCACTATGCTTGTCTGTAACAGACATTCAGTGAATGCTAGATTGATCACCAATAAGGGGGATATTTGTTGTTAAAATAGAACAGACAAGCAAAGACTTTGTACTGTATCATCAAACCTTGGTTCTGTTTCAACATGGGGCAAAGTAGTAACTTTCCCAGTTATAGTTTGAACTTTTCTACAGTCTCAGTGACATTTCTGACTATTTATCTTTTACCAGGATAAAAGATGCTGAGGCTGAGGTGTTTGTGGGTAAATAGTAGGATGACATCACCAACTCCATTTTGCTGATAAACAGAGGGTACTTAGAGATAAACCAACAGAGTGCTGTGAATCCAAGGGTCAGCCACTATCTCACAGAAGCAAGACCAAAGACAGAACAAAGACATAAAGCAAGAGTGTAGAGAGTCAAGTGCCCTGCCAGTGTTTCCTAGAAGCGATGCTGAAACAAAGCATAAGCCTGTGTGGTACCAAGGTGGGCGGCACTTCACGAACGCTCTGGGTGTGTCATTCACCTGTGCAGTTAAGCAGATACTAGGGAAGACATCTGTCTTAACTGCGTTTTGCTTGTGAACAGACTTGCTTTTTTACGGAGAATTGATGTGTTATTTGAACTCTCCATCCCAGCCCTATTAGCACTGGAGGTCACTGTGGTTCCACGCAGACAGGCGTAGGTATGCAGCTTACCTAGAGGAAAAGTTCAAACTGTAACTGGGAAGGTTCACATACTGACTTTAGTTTTAATGCTGCCCACATCAGGCAAGAGTTGCCTGCATTTTATGGGTAAAAAAAAGGAAGCTTTAAGGAACTCAATAATGCCCTGTGCTCACAAAATGGTTGTATGGCAATTGCAACATTTGAACCAATATATTCTTATACTGTTGTTTGCTTTGTGCAAATCAAGTTCATTCCTTAAAAGACAGATCATGATACATCTTGTCAGAAACACACAATATTCTCAAACCAATCTGGCCTTGCTCTAGCTATTTCTAGATTTAATTTTAAATTTGTTTGTTGTAAGTCTAGGACAAAGGCCAGGAAACCTCTTAGGCAAAGGATTATATAGTTTAACCTTATACTCAAATTACCAGCAATGTCTCCTTGTGCATAAGCAATTCTGTTCTTGGTATACATGCTATAAAACAACCAGACAAAATCCAAAACCTCCCAAAAAAAAAAAAAAAACAATAACTGAATCAGAACAAACAACATCATCATCTCATGCAAAATTCCAGAAGTGTTTCTTTGGCAGATGAATCCCAACGTTAACTATTGTTGCTGCTGTTTCTTCCACTCACTGCACAATCAAGAAGGCTTCATAATGGAATGTGTGGTTCTGACTGTGATCTTCCCAACGGCCACTGGACACGGGCAAGCACAGCAGATCACACACATTAAGGCAATTACAGACACAACTGGAGCATTTGCAGGATGGGGCATCGTAACAGATCGATCTTGCTATTTTTGAGGTCACAGTTATGTCCTGCCCTAGTGGCTGCTCATCAACAGCAGGAAAAGAGTAATCACCATGAGGAGGAGTCATCCTGTCCTGTGAGTTTGCGAAGGATGGCAATTGTCCTTAAAGTCGGAGTCAAAGGAGCATGCTTTGTTTTTATGATTTCCTCATGATAATGTTGTGGTTACTTCAGCAGGGGGTGGGAAACTGATAAGTGTAATTGTTATAATCACAGGATGCATAGGATGTAAATGTTTGCAGGGCAATTAAAAACTATTTGCCTCCCGACATTAAAATAAACGACACATCTGAACTGCCAGCAAATGGAGATTAGAAAACACACACACAGAGAAGCATTTTAAGTGGCAAGACTGAAATGATTTATTGAGCATTCATTTTGTGGTTAGATGTGAATGCAGAGGGAAAGAGCAAAATATTGTGGATCGGGAGAAATATATTATCAAATAACTAAGACTAACTCTCCTAGCAGTACCCTGGAGGGGGTGGTCCTATGCACACACTGTGTGGCATTGTCAGTCCCATTAAGCCGGTACATTGTTTGGGGACTTGCTTCACTGCCAAGTTCCTATTGAATTGAGTTGTGGGCTTCCTTCATTTGTTAAGTGCTTAGAAGTCGGTGGTCAGAGTGAACCATGCTGGTTTCTCTGGAGTGATAAATGTCAATTTTTTGGTTATCCCATTCACAGGTAGGGATTTCCAGTTGTTTCCTCCGCTCTCCAAATGACAGCCACTTCATTTCGACTCACACAGTAACAATGTTTAAAAAGAAATACTTTAAATTATTAAAAAATTTAAGTTTAGCGTCTTACAAGTTTTGGCTGATTTTAGTGTTTCAAAAGCACAGAGTCAGTTATATTTCTTATTCAAAACCCCTCAGTGATTGGACAGTGTCGAAACCCCTCAGGTTCGAGGCCTGTCCTCCGACCTTTCTCTCATTGCTGTCCAGGAGAGGGGAAGACAGAACCACTCTGCTAAGAGAATCACAGCTGATGAATCGAAAACGCAGAGGCAGACGTTTATCAGTGTAACATCAAAAACCTGGGTTTTAGAAATAGCATGTGAAATAATAAACTTCATTTATAATGAATTGTCTAGGATAACTCTCTGTGAAATGTTGAAAAGTACGATCCATTACTTTGTTTAACAGCCAGTTTACTCCTAAAGTGGGAGGTATGAAAAAGCCAGTGTCTAAATTCTACAGCCATGGTCACCAACGATCCCATGGTAGGAGACACAACAGATTTGACAAATTGACCAGTTTGATTGTTATTTCCTTTCTTGTTTTCATGGGACATAGAATGGATTTTGCCTAAGTTAAAGGTGCTTTAACTGTGTCTACACAGCTCCACCTTAGTGGCACATCCATTATTTCCGTTAGTATTTTGAACAATTTCATGAGAGAACACCATTTTCCTTATATAACCATATACATATATTTTCACACACACACACACACACACACACACACACACACACACACACACACACACATAATCTGCGTGTATGACTTTTTTTCTGTCTCTCTCTTTCTGAGTTCAGGAGATGCGCATGTGTATGCCTTGGTGCACTCATGTTAGTCCGAGGATAATCTGAGCTGGTCAGCCCTCCCCTTCCACCTTGTGTGAGACAGGATCTCTGTTTGCTTCTGTGTGTACCAGGCTACCTGGTGAGTGAGAGTCTGGAAAGTCCAGGTCTCAGCCTCCTGTTTTTTCACAGGAGCACTAAGACTGCAGATGTTGGGCTTGAAATCGGGTTCTGATGTTTTGTGGCAAATGCTTTATTTGCTGGGCCAGCTCCTCATTCCTAATACACATATTCAAAGAGGAGAAAACCAAGTGATGACATTTAGTGAGGTAGCTATTTCACAATATTGTGCCTTTGGTTTCTATTTCTGATTAAAAATTAGCAAGTGGAGTGATCGGCTTAAATAGCACAATGCAGCTATAAATATTTATGTGAAAATGTTGCAAAATGATACTTTTAAAAAACCTTGTCTGTAGAAACGCAAAGAAATAGGCAGTAAACTTGTAACAGAAGGAATTCTTTTGCCTAGAGTCCTAATATAAAGTAATTCACAAAGTGCTGTGTCCATTCAAGATTTTCCACGTGGGTCTTTCTATTGCTTACACATGTACATACTTTTAAGAACAATTTTAATCTTAATTTGTTATGTGCTATTCCAGTCTTACAGAGTGTTCTGATTCCACTGACTTGTTTCTTTTTCTGCATGGTAATCTTCTAAAGCATTTTCTAGGTTGATTCTTACCAGATACATTTTTTTCCTATTTGGTTTATTTTATTTTATTTTTTCAATTTACTTTTCAATGTTATCCCCCTTCCCAGTTTCCTCTCCATACTCCCCATCCCATCCTTCCTCCCCCTTCCTGCCTCCTCACCCTGACATTCCCCCATACTAGGGCATCGAGCCTCGGCAGGACCAAGGGCTTCTCATCCCACTGATGCCCCAAAAGGCCGCCCTCTGCTAAATGCAACTGGAGCCATGGGTCTGTCCATGTGTACTCTTTAAATGGTGGTCTAGTCCCCTGGAGCTCTGGCTGGTTGGTATTGTTGTTCTTATGGGGTTGCAAACACCTTCAACTCCTTCAATTCTTCATTTAGCTCTTCCATTAGGGACCCTGTTCTTAGTTCAGTGGTTGGCTGAGAGCACCAGCTTCTGTATTTGTCAGAGCCTCTCAGAATACAGCTACACCAGGCTTCTGTCAGATGCACTTTTTGGCATCAGCAATATTGTCTGGGTTTGGTGGCTGCATATGGGATGGATCCTCAGGTGGGACAGTCACTGGATGGCCTTTGCTTCAGCCTCTGCTTCACACTTTGTCTCTGTATTTTTTCCTGTGAATATTTTTGTTCTTCCTTCTAAGGACTGAACTATCTGTGCTTTGGTTGTCCTTCTTTGGTCTATGAATTGTATCTTGGGTGTTCCAAGCTTTTGGGCTAATATCCACTTATCAGTGAGTGCATACCATGTTTTATTTGTTTGTTTGTTAGTTTTTTTTGGGGGGTTTTTTTGTTATTGGGTTACCTCACTTAGGATGATATTTTCTAGTTTCATCCATTTGCCTAAGAATTTCATAAAGTCGTTCTTTTAATAGCTGAGTAGCACTCCGTTGTGTAAATGTACCACATCTTCTGTATCCATTCCTCTGTTGAAGGACATCTGGATTCTTTCCAGCTTCTGGCTATTATAAACAAAGCTGCTATGAACATGGTGGAGCATGGGATTTTCTTGTATGTTGGAGCATATGCCCAAAAGGGTATATGCCTAGGAGTAGTATAGCTGGGTCCTCAGGTAGTACTATGTCCAATTTTGTGAGTAACTACCAGGTTGATTTCTAGAGTGGTTGTACCAGTTTACAATCCCACCAACAATGTAGGAGTGTTTCTATTTCTTCACATCCTCACCAACATTTGTTGACACCTGAGTTTTTGATCTTAGCCATTATGACTGGTGTGAGGTGGAATCTCAACATTGTTTTGATTTTCATTTCTCTGATGACTAAGAACATTGAACATTTCTTTAGGTGCATCTCAGCCATTCAATATTCCTCAGTTGAGAATGCTTTGTTTAGCTCTGACCCTATTTTTTTAATAGGGATTTTTGATTTTATGGAGTCAAATTTTTGAGTTCTTTTTATATATTGGATATTACCCCTCTATCAGATATAGGATTGGTAAAGATCTTTTCCCAATCTGTTAGTTGCTGTTTTATCCTTTTGACAGTGTCATTTACCTTACAGAAGCTTTGCAATTTCATGAGGTCCCATTTGTTGATTCTTGATCTTAGAGCATAAACCATTGGTGTCTGTTCAGAAAAATTTTCTCTGTGCCTATGTGTTTGAGGATTTCCCCCACTTTCTCTTCTTTTAGTTTGAGTGTATCTGGTTTTATGTGGATGGAGGTCCTCTATCCACTTGGACTTGAGCTTTGTACAGTGCCATAAGAATGGATTGATTTGCATTCTTCTACATTCTGACTACAAGTTGAACCAGCACCCTTTGTTGAAAATGCAATCTTTTTTTTCTGATGGATGGTTTTAGCTCCTTTGTCAAAGATCAAGTGACAATAGTTGTGTGGGTTCATTTCTGAGTCTTCAATTCTATTCTATTTAGCTACTCCAGTCTCTGTATCAATACCATACAGTTTTTATGACTATGCTCTGTAATACAGCTTGAGGTCAGAAATAGTGATTCCCCCAGAAATTTATTTATTGTAGAGAACAGTTTTTTCTATCCTGGGATTTTTTTTTTTTTTTTTTTTTTTTTTTGTTATTTCAAATGAATTTGCAAACTGCTCTTTCCAGTTCTGTGAAGAATTGAGTTGGAATTTAGATGCGACTTGCATTGAATCTATAGATTTCTTTTTGAAAGATAGCCATTTTTACTATGTTAATCCTGCCAATTCATGAGCATGGGAGATCTTTCCATCTTCTGAGATCTTTAATTTCTTTCTTCAGAAACTTGAAGTTCTTGATATAGAGATCTTTCACTTGCTTGGTTAGAGTCACTCCAAGATATTTTATATTATTTGTGACTATTGTGAAGGGTGTCATTTCCCTAAGCTCTTTCTCACCTTATTTATTCTTTGAGTAGAGGAAGGTTACTGATTTTTTATTTTTTAATTTTTTAGCTTTTCATACAGGTTTATATATTCAACTCTCAATACACAAACCCTCTATACAATAAGATTGCATCAAATAGACAAAGATACAAACTGCCCTTCAATATGAGATATTAGACCTATAAAATCCTTAATATTCATAGCCATTTAAAGCCAATTAGTCCCACCTGGGTCTAGCTGGTCCTTGGGAATACCCATGTTGTGATGACCTCCACCCTCCACCTTTGACCTCTTCACACCTCTCCTCTCTCCACCTCCCTCTCCCTGCCCAGTCACTGACATTCCATTATTTGACTAATTAAAATGGGAAGGTCCAGATGAAGTCACATCTTGAGTACATAACTTGGCAGCCCATCTTGGGGAAGTGGAAAATCCTTAGCCAGACCAACTAGAGGGCAAAGAGAGACTATCCAAATTAACAAAATCAGAAATGAAAGTGAAGACATAACAACCGAAACTGAGGAAATTCAAGAAATCATCAGATCCTACTACAAAAGCCTATATTTAACAAAACTAGAAAATCTGGAAAAAATGAATGAATTCCTAGACAGATACCAGATACCAAAGTTAAACTAGGACCAGGTAAACCATCTAAATAATCCCATAATGCCTAAAGAAATAGAAGCAGTCATCAAAAGCCACCCAACCCCCCCCCCCAAAAAAAAAAATCACCCAGGTCCAGCTTGGTTCAGTGCAGAATTTTATCAGACATTTATTGATGACCTAATACCAATACTCTCCAAACTATTCCACAAAATAGAATCAGATGGAACACTACCTAACTCATTTTTTGAGGCTACAGTAACTCTCGTTCCTAAACCACACAAAGACCCTACAAGGAAAGAGAACTTCAGACCAATCTCACTTATGAACATTGATGCAAAAATACTCAACAAAATTCTTGCCAACTGAATCTAAGAACACATCAAAATGATCATTCACCATGATCAAGTAGGCCTTATCCCTGAGATGCAGGGATGGTTTAATATAATGGAAATTTATCAACATAATCCACCGTATAAACAAACTTAAAAAAAAATCACATGGTCATCTTATTAGATGCTAAGAAAGCATTTGACAAAATTCAACATCCCTTCATGTTAAAAGTCTTGGAAAGAACAGAAATCTAAGGCCTATACCTAAACACAATAAAAGCAATATATAACAAACCAATAGCCAACATCAAACTTAACGGTGAGAAATTTGAAGCAATCCCACTAAAATCAGGGACTAGACAAGGCTGCCCACTCTCCCCCTACTTATTCAACATAGTATTGGAAGTCCTGGCCAGAGCAATTGGGCAGCAAAAGGAAATCAAAGGGATACAAATCAGAAAGGAAGAAGTAAAAATATCAGTATTTCCAGATGATATGATAGTGTAATTACATGACCCCAAAAACTCCACCAGAGAACTTTTACAGCTGATAAACAAGTTCAGCAAAGTGGCTGGATATAAAATTAACTCAAACAAATCAGTAGCCTTCCTTTACTCAAAGGACAAACATGCGGAGAAAGAAATTAGGGAAAAGATACCCTACTCAGCTAGTAGAAACAGTGACTTTATGAAATTCCTAGGAAAATGCATGCATCTAGAGAATATCATCCTGAGTGAGGTAACCAAGTCTCAAATAAACAGACATAATATGCAGTCACTGATAATTGGATTCTAGCCCCAAAAAGCTCTGAATACTCCAGAAACAACTCACAGGCCATATGAAGTTCAAGAAAAACAAAGGCCAAAAAGTGAAAGCCTCAGTCCTTCTTTAAAAAAAAGTGTATAGCTCCCTCTCAGAGTGTGGGCACACCTGGACCTTAAATCATTAACAATCCAAGAGTTAAGAATATTGCCTTGTGGCAATTTTTGGCATTCAAAAATTATTATGTTTAATTTAAACACACCAAGAAAACCCTGTTTCCATTTTACGTTTTATTCTACATGTACTTTATGTTTATGGTAACTAGTAAGAGTTCAATGCATACTATCAAACCTTTAAAAGAATTAAGTACTGACAAAAATATATTCATATAGTGTTATGCCAAAATGCCTTTAAAAATCTGTACATGTATCTTTTTTTTTTTTAAATAAAGTTGTAAGAGAAAAAAATACAAACAGCTTCAGGACAATCTACATTTCCTCCATTTTGTCCAGTTAAAAACCCTTTTTCCCTCAACTATAAGATGAATATAACTATCACCATTTTACAGTTTATAAAATATAAGACAGCCTTAACATCTCCCTTATCAATTTTCTCTATTAAATAAAGCACCCTTTTATCTATCTTAAAAGAGTATAATTCTACACCTGACTTATATCTCTGTTTTAAATTGAATGTCATTTAAAAATCACATTTTCAGATCTATATTAACTTTCTTAATGCCAAACAGCTGGTTTGGCTATGAGGCTACCAGTCTTCAACAACGTCAGAAATCGCAGAATGACTAATATTACCTGATAATGAGAAACACAAAACATAGCTTCTAAAACTAGCCAATATATAGAGACTGCTGCTGATCACTTGTACATTCCCATGTCTCTGAAAACACTGGAGCATTGGTCTTCTGGCCCAGAATCATATCTGACAGACCTTTTTAATGCAGAAATCTGAAGGGTTGATAATTTTGTCTTTGCAAAAATTATCAGTCAACTATTCTGCAAAAGTGGTCCTTTCTGGACAGTATTGTGTGTGGATGAATGAGGCAATTCTTGACAAGTGGCTGTGTTGCCACAACTGGAGCAATTTTATTGATGCTCAGTTTCTTCTTAGAATCTAAGATGCGGTGCTGTCAGGAGCAGACAGGTCTCTAGTTAAATGATCTTTAATTTAAAAAATGTCTTTAAATATCATATTCTATGGACTTCTGACGCCTTTGAAGATTATCTATCTACAAAAACATCTCTGAACTGTTAAGCCTTGACTATTCTTGGCCATCTTAAACTGAAATTATATTTAAAAAAGGAACTTTTTAATGACTCAGAACCATAAGCTTGTTATCTAACCCTCAACTAGTATTGTTTAAACAACTAAACACAATGTTTAAACTTTAAATCTGTATCAATTCAATTTTTAGTACTGTAAAGATTATAACTTTAACTTTGCATCAATTAGAAAGTTTCTTACCAACAAAAAATGACTTTAGCTTAGTTACCAATATAGGACTGTATAATCAAATCTGGATAATTCCTCCCTGTATGATTATGACCATTTCTAAATTTTTTATGAAATCAACCTTACAATAACCACTTTCGACTTCCGGACGCAGAGCGGAGCCTGGCCTACCTGCCAGGCGGAACGGCAGCTCATAGAGGCTGAGCAACTGCGATTGGGAACAGAAAATTAGAACTTCTGTTTCCACCCGGAGGCGACTTCCGGACGCAGAGCAGAGCCTGGCCTACCTGCCAGGCGGAGCGGCGGCTCATAGAGGCTGAGCAACTGCGATTGGGAACAGAAAATTAGAACTTCTGTTTCTACCCGGAGGCGACTTCCGGACGCAGAGCAGAGCCTGGCCTACCTGCCAGGCAGAACGGTGGCTCATAGAGGCTGAGCAACTGGTGAGTGGGAGACCAAGACTGCAGGGGAGCAGAGAGATCTCTGCAGAGTGCACACGGAAAGCGCACACCGTAACTTGCCCTGCCCCGCCCTGCCCAATCCAGTGATTGGGAACAGAAAATTAGAACTTCTGTTTCCACCCGGAGGCGACTTCCGGACGCAGAGCAGAGCCTGGCCCATCTGCCACCCGGAACAGAGGCTCGTAGAGGCTGAGCAACTGGTGGGTGGGAGACCTGGGCTGCAGGGGAGCAGAAAGATCTCTGTGGAGTACACCGGGAAAGTGCACCCCCTGCCTTGCCCTGCCATGCCTGATCCAGCAAACAGAAACAGAACGTTGGAACTTCTGCTCACACCCGACGACTCTGAGGCATAAAACAGGGCTTGACCCATCTGACACCTCAACCAGTGGAGAACCAGGGACACAGACCAGATACAAGGGAAAGGTAAGAACACTGACAACAAAATGGCAAGAGGAAAGAGAAAGAGTATATCCCAAGGGAACCAAGACAATCTAGCAACACCAGAGCCCAGCTCTCCCATAACAGCAAACATCGGAACTCCAAACACTCCAGAAAAAGAAGACACAGACCTAAAATCATGCCTCAAGACGCTGATAAAGTTACTTAAACAAGAAAGGGAGGAAAAGCAAAAAGATTCAGAAGCTTTTAAAGAAGAAACAAGAAAAACACTCAAAGAACTCAAAGAACTAGAGGAAAACAGAACCAAAAAAATAAAGGAATGGAAGAGGGAAATTAAAACAGAGATTGACACAATAAAGAAAACACTAAAAGAGATAACCCTAGAGTAAGAACACCAAAAAAAGAAATCAGGAATCACAGAAGCAAGCATTTCCAATAGATTACAAGAGATCGAAGAGAGAATCTCGGGGGCAGAAGACAACATTGCAAACATAGACAAAACAGCCAGAGAAGATGCAAAAAACAAAAAGCTCCTAACCCAAAATGTCCAGGAAATCCAAGACACAATGAGAAGACCGAACCTAAGGATAATAGGAATAGAAGAGGGAGAAGAGTATCAACTAAGGGGCACAATAAATATCCTCAACAAAATCGTAGAAGAAAACTTCCCTACCCTCAAGAATGAGATGACCACGAGCATAAAAGAAGCCTTCAGAACTCCAAATAGGTTGGACCAGAAAAGAAATACCTCCCGACACATAATAGTAAAAACATCAAGCCCCCAAAGTAAAGAAAGAATACTAAAAGCAGTAAGGGAAAAAGGTCAGGTAACATATAAAGGCAGCCCAATCAGACTCACACCCGATTTCTCAACAGAGACTATGAAAGCTAGAAGAGCCTGGACAGACATCATGCACTCCTTAAGAGAGCACAAGTGCCAGCCCAAGCTGCTATACCCAGCAAAACTATCAATCACCATCGATGGAGAGACGAAGATATTTCAAGACAAATCAAAATTCACACAATATCTGACCACAAACCCAGCACTACAATGAATTATAGGTGGAAAATCCAATACAATGAGGGAAAATACAGCCTAGTAAGAACAAGAAAACTCCTAAACAAGAAAACTAAAAGAAGAAAAAAAACACAGACACAACTCAACCCAAAAAAGCAATAATAGCAGGAAACAGAAACAACTATTCCTTGATATCTATTAACATAAATGGTCTCAACTCCCCAATAAAGAGACATAGACTATCAGACTGGATACATAAACAAAATCCAGCCTTTTGCTGCATACAGGAAACTCATCTCAGAGACAAAGACAGACACTATCTCAGAGTAAAAGGGTGGGAAAAAAACTTCCAAGCAAACAGCTCCAAGAAGCAAGCTGGAGTGGCTGTTCTAATATGGAATAAAGTAAATTTCCAACCAAAAGTTATCAAAAAAGATAAAGAAGGACACTTTTTTTTTTAAGCACAGAACAAAAGTTGTGGGTGGGCTGCTTACTTGTTTTATATTTCACATTCTTTTTTTTTTTTTTTTTTGAACGACTTTATTTTACAAAGCAAAGATAAATGTACAGATTTTAAACATTTTTTGCTTAAAATTATACATTTTTGTCAGTAATGTTTTTTCAGACATTGAAATAATTTTTACATAAAACCATGTGAATATATTTTTTTCGTCAGAACTTGATTTTTTTCAAGGGCTTGACAGTATGCATTGAAAACCTAGTAGTTACAATAAGCGTAAAGTACATGCAAAACAAAACGCAACATGGAAATAGTCAAAGTCTTCTTGTTTTGTAAATATATGTATATATTTTTTTGTTTTCTTTATTTCTTGGACTTCATACAGTCTGTGAGTTGTTTCTGGGGGAGTGCAACCCTCTGGGGTTAGCATCCCACTATCAGTGACTGCATATTATGTCTGTTCTATTGTGACTGGGTTATCTCACTCAGGATGATCTTCTCTAGATGCAGCTATTTTCTTAAGAATTTGGTTAAGTCATTGTTTCTGGTGGCTGAGTAGTATTCCATTGTGTATATGTATGTCACAAAAGCACAGACATAATATGCAGTCACTGATAATTGGATACTAACCCCAGAAAGCTCTGAACACCCCAGAAACAACCCACAGACTGTGTGAAGATCAAGAAAAAAAGAAAAAAAAAGAATATATTTTAATTAAAGTAGAACTGTATCACATCCCTCTTTTCTTCCTACAGCCCCTTCCAGTTTCTCTCCTATCTCCTCCAATTTATAACCTCTTTTCCTATATTATTGTTACTTATATACATATGTGTATGTATATGTACCCACAAATACTTAATTACAACCTTATAAAATGAATTTGTATACTTTTATGCCAAAATGCTTAAAAATCTGTACATTTATTTTTGTTTTTTAAAATAAAGTTAAAATAAACAAAAAACAATGGAGATATTTCTTTCATCTCTCTTCCCGGATCTTAATTATTAATTCTCATCTATTTATTTTCATCTGGCTTGCTCTCTCCTTTCTAAGACTCTGACGTGTATCATAAGTTATTTGTTTTAGATATCTGTAATTTTTTTAATTTAATTTTTTGGTTTAATTTTATGTGAATGCATGTGGACCTGAGTGTATCTATGTGTACCATGTTCAGAAGCCCAATGAGATCAGAAGTACAGTCCTGGAACTGGAACTACAGGTGGTTGTGAGCCACCTTATGTTGCTAGGAACCAAATCTAGGTCCTCTGCAAGAACAGTATACACCCTTAGCGGAGTCACTGCTTTAGCCCCCATATAATTTCTTAATGTAGGGCACACAGAGCCATAAGTTCCCCTCTTAGAATTACTTTCACTGTATCTTGTAGGTTTTGGTATGCTGTTTTGGTTCTCACCTAGTTCTTGAATTTAGATCAAATTCTTTCTGAATTTCTTTCATGACTCAATCCCCATTTCAAAGGATGGTTTTCAAGCCCTGTTAATTTGAAAATGATCTACAGTATTTTTTGTATTGTTGATATCTAGTTTGATTTTATTGTGGGCAGATATGATAGAATATAAACATTATTTTTACTTATATTTGTTAAGACTTTATTTGAATTATTTCATAATCTATTTTAAAGAAACTTGCAAAGTTTTTCTAAAAAAAAACTACTTATTTTTATTCTTTAATCCATTTTTACAGTCCAGACTTCATCCCTCTCTCAGTCTGACCCCCCCCTACTGCTCTTCATTCTATACTTTTCCCCACCCCCATCTCCAACAGACATCCCCACCCCACTACCTCCACCTTACCGGGCCTTCCTACTCCTTGAGGACTCAAGTTTCTCCAGGGTTAGGTGCATCTTCTCTCACTGAGGCCAGAGCAGGCAGTCCTTTGCTGTTTATGTTTCCGGGGGCCCGTATCAGCTGATGTATGCCGTCTGGCTGGTGGCTCTCGGGGTGCAGGTAAGTTGAGACTGCTGATCTTCCTATGGGGCTGCCCTCTTCCTCCGCTTTTCCAGCTTTCCCCTAATTCAGCTACAGAAGTTCCTGGTTTCTGTCTGTTAGTTGGGTGCTGGTATCTGCATCTGACATTTTCAGCTGTTTGTTGTGCCTCTCAGAGGGCAGCCATGTTAGGCTCCTGTCTGCAAGCACACCACAGAATCAGTAACAGTGCCAAGGTCCTGGGGCTCCCCTTGAGCTGGATTCTAGTTTGGGACTTTCACTCTTTTCTCTCATGCTCTTCTCCATTTTTGTTTCTGCAGTTTTTTCAGACAGAAACAATCCTGGGTCAGATCTTTTGACCGTGGGATGGCAACCTCATCCCTCCACTTGATGTCCTGTCCCTCTATTGAGGTGAACTCTACAAGTTCCCCCTCCCCATTGTAGAGCACTTTATCCAAGGTCCCTCCCTATGAATCCTGAGAGTCTCTCTGCTCCAAGGTCTTCAGTACATTCTAGAGGGTCCCTCTATCTCCTATTTCCCAGGTTTGTCTGTTTCTTTTCTTTGTGTTGGAGCTCAGGGCTTCAGTCCTGTTCCCCCTCAATACCTGATTATGTTTCTCCCTTCCCCTTCCTATTCCCTCTCTCACCCAGGTCCATCCCTCCCTTTGCTCCACCCCCTATGATTGCTTTCTTCTCCCTCCCAAGTGGGATTGAGGCATCCTCACTTGGGTTCTTTGGCCTGTTAAACTTCTTGAAGTCCTGTCCTTACATTTTGTAGTGTTTCAAAAGTTCCTATTTTCCACTTGTTTAATTACTGTTCAAACACGGTTTGTTCTTTTCCATAGCTTCCTGGATGTGTTTATTTTTCTCTTCTAGTATGTATTGTGGTGCTGTCTTAGTCACATTTTCCTTTACTTTGCTTCACCATAGAAAGTGTTTTTTTTTCTTCAATTTTGACAGTTTTACTTTATTCAGCTTTCAAAAAATTTTAGGTGTTCTCTCTGTTTAGAGTTTTAACTATAACATGATGTGGAGTTGTCTTTTTGGTCTTTTTTCGTCTTCTCAGTTGGTGTTCTGAATATATACTTAATCTGGATAGTCATATCTTTCATTAGCTTTTAAATTTTTTCTGCTATTTCTTTATGAAACATATTGCCCAGATCTTTATCCTGACATTATCTTCTACCCCATCGTTCATAAATTTTATCATCTTACTATTTCTATAGATATTGCTATGGTCTGTTCATATTGTCTTCTTAGTTATTTTTGTTGGTATCTGAATGCTTCAAAGTATCTGTTCTGTCTGAATTCCTAAGATTCTGTCTTACATGTGATGCATTACAACAGTGATTCTTTCTATTAAGTGTTTTATGAGCTTTTTATTTCTCAAGTTTCAGTTATTTTTCCTCATTGTGATGGTTTGGTTGTAAAATGTCTTCCACAGGCTCCTATATTTGAACACTAGGTTTCCAGTTGTTGATGCTGATTGAATAGACTATAAAACCCTTAGTAGGTGGAGCCTTGGAGGAAGTTCGTCACTGGGGGTGGGCTTTAAGGTTTTACACTCCTTCCACTTCTCTGTGTGGATGAGTATGTGACCAGCCAGCTTCCTGTTCTTACCACCTGCAGGTTCCAGCCTTTCCCTACTGTTATGAATCCCGTTCCTCTGGAACTGTAAGCTAATGTATTGCTATTATCTCTTATGAAGCCATCAACTCTGGTCTTTCTGTCTTTAACTTAGACCAGCAGTTTCTTTGAATGTGCATTTCCTCCTTGTATGAGCACAGTGCTATTGGGGTTTAAGGAAGAGAAAGTGAAATAGAGAAAGACTCAAGGATTACTATTTTGAGGTATTATTCTTACATATTTATCTTCACTTAATAAATATTAAATTTTGTAAATATTAAAATAATAATTATCTCTTTATCGGCCTTGCAGTCTTACTCTGTGAGTACCGATTCTGGTATGGAGTTGGCCCACGGACTCTGTCACTCAGTCTGGAAGCCGTATGCTCTGCACGGTTCCCTTCCCTGGTGGTTCATTCCACCTGCCCTACTGCCTCCATCCCAGGTGGAATTATCCCGTCCATTGCCCAACACAAACAGGACTCTAAGGCCCGATAGCTTTTCATACAGGTTTATATATTCAATTCTCAACAATAAGATTACATCCAATGGACAAAGATACAAACTACCCTTCCATGTGAGATAAAAGACCTATAAAATCCTTAAAATGGTCATAGCTACCTAATGCCAATTAAGTCCACCAGCTCATTTTTCCCGAGCTCCATCTTGATACTCCTCTGTTCCCTTCTCTCTCCTTCCCCTCCAACCCTCTCTCTCCATCTTCCCTTCCCCTGCACAATCACCAGCTCTCTCCTTTCTTTCACTAATTAAAATGGAAAGAAGGTTCTGACTTGACTAGGCAGCCCTACATCCAGAAGTGGAATTAACATCAAAATACAAATGGCTGCAGGACAATCTACAACTTCTACAAACAAAGATAGTGTGTGATTCCCTTTTAACCTATCTTTTCACACAAATACTGTCACACTGAAGATCATTCATTCATTTAACAGTCTACATGAAGTAACGTTCAATATTTTATGAACCACTGCATAAAATAAGCTCACTAAGAAACAGTGCTAAACAATGGACATAGGAATCTTGTTTATTATATTGCAGCTCTAATATTAAATTTGTAGGTGGCTTTCCAACATTCCCACATATCTGCTTTCAGACTATTATCTTTACAATGTAATCCTGTGTATGAACTAGTGAGATACACATCAGCAATGGGTTCTTCTGATACAAAAAGGTACTAATGTGTTTTACTCCTACAAGAAATTATGCTCTTAGAACCCATCCCATAATTTCTCAGTACTTTGGCTAAGATCTATCTGTTCTTGTCAGTTTGAAGCTCTTCCCATGCTATAATTTCAAAATTGATCAATATAAAATTGTAAATAAGTCTCATATTTATGTTTTATGAATAAATTTATAAACTTAAAATTATGAACACATGCTTGCACATGTGTTTTTTAAATTTTATAAAAAGATTTATTTATTTCATGTATATGAGTACACTGTAGCTGTCTTCAGACACCAGAAGAAGGCATCAGATCCCATTACAGATGGTTGTGAGCCATCATGTGGTTGCTGAGAATTGAACTCAGGACCTCTGGAAGCGCAGTTAGTGTGCTCTTAACCGCTGAGGCATCTCTCCAGCACCCCCCTTTTAAAATATCTTTTGCACATGCATTTTAATGTGCTTACATATATTAAAAAAATAACAGTGATTTTTCTCTTTTAGTAAATTCCTTCATGTAGAATTCTTGAGTTCAAATGACTAATATATACAAGCACTAGTGAAATCAATGTAAAAATGTAGACTGTAATTTAGCCATAATTCTACACCTGATCTTTATTTTCTATAATATTTTTACTATGTATAGAGCAAGTAGATAAATAAAATTGTCATGAATTAAAAAATAAAATGAGAATATTGTTCACTCTCAATTAACTTAATAGCTTTCACATATACTATTGCGTGTCTTGGCTAACTCACAGACTATTTCTTGTGGCATACAATACTCCTTTATATATTTAGTTCACAGCTATATAACTAGTTTTTAATAGTTTTCCATGCCTTTGGAATTTTTTTGAATAATGTTTGTTAATGGGCTATAACTGCCTACTATGGGTGTGAACTTTGACTAATCCAAACAAGCAGAAAATCCAAATCAACTAATATATTGTGTTAACAATAATAAAAAAGAGAATCCAGTCATCCTTTAAATGGCACTGAGTTTATAAAGATCATGTCAAGCAGGGAGGTTTTTAATGTAGCACCTGCTGAGCTGACAATTACAGTAATATGTGTCCTGTTGCTTATGAAACTATCAGAGCTTTGGAGGCTACAGAGATGGTTTGATGGTGAGGAGGATTTCCTTCTCTTTCAGAGGACCCTAGTTTAGACCCCAGAACCCACATCATATGGCTCAGACCATATCAATCCAGCTACAGGAGGATCCATTGCCTCTGGACTCTGTGGACACCTGCCATCATAGATAGCTTAAGATAACAAGAATAAAATCTAGGAAAGTACCAATAATTTCTAATCAGGTTTGAAAAATTGATCTGATGGTGGATATCAAACAAGAAAAACTCAACAAGTCATATTGCATAGACTTCTTCAGTCATCTTTTAGAAAATGTTTTTTTTTTTTTTAAACAAAAAATCTTTCCTGAATGCTTTATAAAACAGCCTGCCTCAGTATTAAATACACATTCTCTCCAGCCATCAGCGGGGACCTGGGTGAGTTGGAGGGAGGGGAGGAAAAGATAAACGACAGCAAGAGATAGTTTGCTTTGTACCAATGCTATTAAGCACAAAAGAAAGACTACGAAAATGGACTGAGAAGATAACCTTGGGACTGGCTATAAATTGAATATCCGTCTGGCTGTGGTCTCACTTCTTCGTTTTTAGTTTTTATTCTTAGAACAGTACTTTGCCAGCATTTCTTAATATAGTCGTAGAGTAAGAAATTTTCACGGTCTCATTTTCGCACTTACTATATCTCTCATTCCCAGGTAAGTGGTTTTAAAAATAATGTATTCCGTGCGTTTGCGGGATCTATGCCTTACTCCCAGGCTCGTTGGTGTATCCCATGCATTTTTCTGTGGTTAACCACTTGACCCTGGAGCCACTTTTCACCTCATGATTCATGCCATCCTACTCCCGACAGCGGGCCCTGGAGAGATTGTTCTGCTGCTGTTGAACATGTAATTATCTTCTTATAATTTATGTTTTTGTCCCTCACCCTGCAGGTCCTGGTTTCTTGCCAACTATGAAAAGAAGAGTTCAGGACGAGTGTTATATCTGTCATACCTGTTGTTATATCTGCAATATAGGGTAAGAGTAGGCAGTCCCGGAAATCTGTGTTAGCTCGTCCGGTTCTTCCCGTAAGTCTCAGGCGTCATACAAAGGAGGTAAAGCAGAGAATTTCACTATCTATTTTGTAATCACCACTCAAATTTTTCCATAGTTAAAGATCATCGGAAGCGTTCATATCCACATAAATTTGTCTTTTCAGTATTGTCAATTACTATTTATCTATAAATGTGCATGTCTCTACACACACGCAAACACACACATAAACACAAACATAAACACAAACACACACAAACACACACACAAGCACACACACAAACACACACACAAACACACAAACATACACATACACACACAAACACACACAAACACACACATAAACACAAACACACACACAAACTCCCCCCCCACACAAACACAAACACACACAAACACACACACAAACACAAACATACACACAAACACACATACAAACACACAAACACACACACAAACACACACAAACACACACACAAACACATACACACACACAAACACACTCAAACACACACACATACACTTTTATTTTAGGTTACCATGCAATATATAAAAGCCTTAAGTGTGAGGATCTTGGTGAAAGTATTATAGACAAGATCATGGGCATAGGCAGAGGATTATGGTATCCAGCCTTAAAGAAAAGGCTTGTTCAGACGTCTTCTGGGAGAATTATATTTGCTCGGCACCCAGACAGTGCCTTTAACATAGAAGCTGGTGCTGATGCAGCAGCTGCTGCTGTGCCGTTACAAAGCTGTCTGATGGCAAAGGCTGAACTTCCCAAAGGCAGAAATGCTTTTTGAGAGCAATGCTTGCTAAAGAAATATTTTGTGGTTTTGGATTAGACTTTAGTCAAAGAAATCAAGAGCTAGGATGAATGGGAACACTATGTGGAAAGTAATTTATCTGGAGAAACCGTTGGCAAAGATGGAAGATGGGTGTGATAGGTTATGGACTCAGGTTATAGAAAAGGAAACTGAAAAAAATGTGGGGATATTTGTTAAGTTTTATGAAACTGTGGGTTTTTTCACCTATGCACCAGTTTCAGAGATAATGACTCTGAGACTTATTATTTATGAATAAATTTCTGGCCATAAGTTTTGGCTTGTTCCTGGTAGCTTGTAACTCAATTATTCCATTTAACCTACTCTAAGTTCTGCTGCATGGCTGGTTACCTCTCCTCAGAGAATAATCTCTTCCCAAACTGGACTCTATCCCAGAATTCCTTTCTTCCTACTCGAACTCCAACCTCCTATTTTCTGACTCAGCTAATAGGCTGTAGGCATTTTATTGACAGATGATGCTTTCATACATAAGGGATTCTTTCTACAATTTTGTGTATTTACTAACTCAGATTAATCTCTTGAATAAAGAACCAGAATCTCTAAAACATGCAGATCAATGTTTTTCCTTTCTAAAAGCCATGGATGTAGAACACATTGCAATTAATCTGAGTATTTATATTTGAACTAATTCCAATAATTAGACTATCATAGAACACTGGTCTTAAAAATAAAAGGAAATGATGCTATAATGTGGAATTGATGAATTGCTGTGGAAGGAAAAAGGTGAAAAAGAAACTTATGTGTGTAGAATTTATGGGTTTGTCGGGTTTATCATCTTGTCAGAAACTGGAAAATATACAAGACCTGCAACAATTAGGCCTATGTCTCCTTTCAAAGGTTTTTTTTCCCCTAATGTCCTAAAAGAAAGGACATTAAAGAAAGAAAGATTGAAATTATTAACCTGTTCACAGGTCTTTTAAATTTTGTTTACAAATCAATTTCGTAGCAGAGTGGCCTTCAGAATCTGGAGGCCCTAACTTCAATTTTTAAACAAAATTTTCCAGTGAAAACCAGAAGGAGGGCCAGCAGGATGGTTGGATCTTTCAGTCAAAAGATGGAAGAAAGGGGTGTGGGGTACCAGGAACAGGGCAAGGATCTGAGAGGGACTCACAGCTTCGTAGACTCAAGTAGAAAGCCCCCTGAAAGCAATGAGGAGGTGTATTTTTAAAAAAAGTGGAAAAGACTTACCAACAAGTTATGACCTCCTCACTCTCAGAGGAGAAGGGTAGGGGGGGCAGGAGGAAGGACTGTGGGGGAGGAATGAGAGGACAGGGGCAGCAATCAGAATGGAGAGTAAATAAAGAAAGGAAAAAATGAAGTTAGGTGTGAAAGTGTATCTCAAACATATCAGAGTAGATTGGAAACACTTTTCAAAATCTCAGAAGAACCTGTTGACCTCTAAAGATGATATTCCATAGTCAGACAGAATTGGACAGACCTTTAAAAAGGGTCTAAAAGAAAGCACTTATAAACTAGAGGTAGCCAAAAGTTAAACTCAGCTAAAGAACTTGCTTTGGTTACAAATCTTTTATCCTGTGACTCCCTTTACTAAATGCTGAAAGGTATTAAGGGATGCTGCTCCTTCTTTTCTTATGTACATTAAATATAAATTTAAAGATTTTTCTGGGGAAGGAGGCCATAGTGCCTAATCTATATTTTATGTTACGTTTTAGACTTGACCAGTAACATTTTAATTAAACCCTGATTGATAAGGATTTCTTCTTCTTCTTCTTCTTCTTCTTCTTCTTCTTCTTCTTCTTCTTCTTCTTCTTCTTCTTCTTCTTCTTCTTCTTCTTCTTCTTCTTCTTCTTCTTCAGATGACAGAGTACCCCAGGATTCCCCAGAAAACTGTTATATTCTTTATATCTTATAGGCAAGAAATGACAGAGAGGGCATTTATTTCTTATTATGTAGCTTTACAAGCTGTGAGAACACAGGCTGCAAATACTTAAGTTTACAAAATGAAAAAGCTAGGCTTGCTGCAGTTGGGTCTGAGAGATCTCTTCAGCACTCTCCAAATTCTCCAGTCTGTTCCAACTATTGTAGATTACTTCTATCATGTTTAGTTTTTATTGGAGGGGTGCTGTTCCCAGAAATTTGAATAAGAACACAATTATATATTATTTTATATATACATTATATAGTATTTATACATTATTTATTGTATATGGTATATATAACAACATTTGTATATTACATACAAGTATTTAGACATCTTTTTGATTTTCTTATAGTAATGGAATTATTAACTTAAAGTTAATGAAAAAGAAATGATGACAACTTAATCCTTCTATACTTTCCTTATATACTTCCCTTATTTAATATATAACTTTGTGGATAGTCTTTGTCCTGTCTTATCTCTCTCTGACTTTTGGATTTTTACTATATTTAGACAGGACCCTCTATAGGGTACAAGATGGGCTGGGGTGTTCACTGCCTTGCTCTTTGAAAGAGGGCTGAGGTGTTGTTTTTTTATTTTTTTTTAGCTTTTTAACAGCACAGAAAAGCTTTTTTTTTCTGTTTCCACTATGGCTGATTTATCACTTCCGTTTTTCTTTATTGTCTGCCCTTTTTATTTCTTCTTCTGTCTTCTCCTGTATTGCAGCTGATATGATATTATATATAAAAGACACAAATTATTCCACTGGGAAACCTTCCTGCTGATAAACACCTTTAACAAAGTAGCAGGATACAAATTTTAAAATGAGAAATCACTAGCTTTCCTATGTACAAAGGACAAATATACTAAGAAAGAAATCAGAGAACAATATCTTTTGTGCTACTAATAATACCTTCTAAAATATCTTAGGATAACTGTAAACAAGTAAGTGAAACATTTGAATAATAAAATCTTAAAGACACCAAAGAAAGAAATTGAAGAAGACACTAGGAAATGGAAAGACCTTGCAAAAAATTAAGCACAAATGGCTGAGAAACACACAAAAATGTCCAACTTCATTAACAATCAGGAAAATGCAAATTAAAACTATTTGAGATTTTATCTTACCTTATTCATAATGCTCAAGGTCAATAAAACACATGAGAAGACCTGCTGAGGATGTAGGGAAAAAGGGAGTGCAAGCTGGTATAGTTACGGTGGAAATCAGTGTGGACCTTCCTCCAAAAGCTAAAAATGGATCTACTACAAGATCGAGCTATACCACTTTAGGCTTAGACCCAAAGGCCTGTACATCTTACCACAGAGCTACTTTCTTATCCGTGTTCATTGCTGACCCATTTCACAATAATCATAAAGTGGAATCAGCCAAGATGTGTATCAACTAATAAACTGATAATGAAAAATGCGGTCCATTTATAGAATAGAGTGTTATTTAGCCACAAATAAAGCTAGATAATCATTCTCCGTGAGATAAATCAGAGTCATAAAAATAAATATTGTATATTTTCTCACATATATGGATGCTAGTTTTTAAGCTTCAGATACATATGCTTCAATTAGAATATCCACAAAAGTTAGGTAGCTAGTAAGTGACCAGGAAGGAGGAAGGAATATTCCAAGGAGGAGGACACAGTATATATTTTTTATTAAGAAATAAAGGGCACAGTAGTGGCATTAAATGTTAGTGGAGTAGTTAACTACTTTTTGATCAGTTTTAAGGCCAACCCCATTAGATTTAACTTGTATCTGTGTCATGGTTTGTATATGTTTGGCCCAGGAAGTGACACTATTAGAAGCTGTAACCTTGTTGGAGTAGGTGTTTCACTGTGGGTGTGGGTTTTAAGACCCTCATCCCTGGAAGCCAGTCTTCTCCTAGTAGCTTTCAGACGAAGAGGTAGAAGTCTTAGCTCCTCTTGTATCATGCCTGCCTGAATGCTGCTGTGTTCCTGCCTTGATGATAATGAACTGAACCTTTGAATCTATAAGCCATACCCCATTAAATGTCATCCTTATATGAGTGGCCTTGGTCATGGCATCTTTTCACAGCAGTAAAACACTAACTAAGACAATTTGACATTATTAATGAGGGCAAGAACCTGACTGTGTGACAGTCTCAGTAGAAAACCCAATATTATTATTCTGCCAAGTTACTATAACAACAAAATAAGTTCTAAGAACATATTGCTATACCTACAAATTAGCGCATCACTCAACTCTCAGCAGAGAGGTTTCTTCTTATAGCAGATGGTAATTAACATAGAAACCAACAACTGGGCAACATGAAGAAAATGAAAGACCTTGGAATGCTCAGTCTTTATTGTACGACTCTCCCCAAGGCTCAGGGATCTATGTCAAAGAAGAAAGATTGTAAGAGTCAGAGGTAGTATTGGTATTGGTGGTGGTGGTGGTGGTGGTGGTGGTGGTGGTGGTGGTGGTGTGTGTGTGTGTGTGTGTGTGTGTGTGTGTGTGTGTGTTTCCCTTATTTTATTTTCACTGGTATGGAATTATTTTTTTCCTGTTTTTCTTATGTGTAGTTAAGTGTCTTGGGTTGGAGCTTTTCTTTCAATATTTTCTGTAGGTCTGGATTTGTAGATTGAAATTGTTTAAATTTGGTTTTGTCTTGGAATGTCTTGTTTTTTCCATCTGTGGTGATTGAGGATTTTGCTGGTTATAGTAGTCTTGGTTGGCATCTGTGGTTTCTTAGAGGCTGTAAGACATCTGTCCAGTCTCCTGTAGGTTTTAGAGTCTCTGTTGAAAAGACAGATCTGCCTTTGTATGCTACTTGGCCTTTTTCTCTTGTAGCTTTTAATACTCTTTCTTTGTTCTATAGATTTTGTGTTTCAATTACTATGTGGTGGGAAGAGTTTCCTTTCTGGTCCAATCTAATTGGTGTTCTGTAAGTTTATTGTATGTTTATAGGCATCTCCTTCTTTAGGTTGGGGAAATTGTCTTCTATGATTTTGTTAAACATATTTTCTGGAGCTGGGACTCTTCCCCTTCTTCATTAGTCATAGGTTAGGTACTTTCACAGGATCCCAGATTATCTGGATGTTTTCTGTCAGGAATTTTCTTAGATTTAACATTTTCTTTGGTTGATGTATCAATTTCTTCTATCATATCTTCTACCACTGAGACTCTTTCTTCCATTTCTTGTACTTTATTGATAATATTTGTGTCTGTTGTTCCTGTTCTCTTTCCTAGGTTATCTACCTCCAGGATTCCCTTAGGCTGTATTTTCTTTGTTGCTTCTGTTTCCATTTTCAGGTTTTGAATGGTTTTAGTTATTTCCTTCACCTGTTTAATTGTATTTTTCTGTATTTCTTTAAGGGATTTACTCATTTCCTCTTTAAAGATCTCTATCTGGTTGACTGCATTTGGGTTAGTATTGTCTCTTTTCTCTAGAGGTCTTGATATGTAGTCTACACCATCATTCAACTCATGGTCCTCATATCGCAGCCTCTCTAGTGCTGGGATTGTACACATGTGTTCAGTTTTTTTTAAAGAGAGGTTAGCAGAAAGAAGAATGTCAGGAACTGTGATCTAAAGGATAAAAAATAATTCTACAAAATACTAGAAAGTAGAAAAAAATGAGGGAGTCTTATAATAACAAAAACAACAGTAACAATGACAACAACAATACTATTACTATTATTAATTATTGCTATACCTAATATATAAAATTAATAGTAACATTACTATTACTACTAAGCAATTTAACATATTTCTGGTAAATTCTATGACTTACTTTATAAGGCACACTGAAAATATCACAGACTAGCCAGTGCTGAACAAACCCCAAAAGTAAACTCAGGAAACCTCAAGACCTCACAAGTCATTACTTTTTTACCATAATCACAAGCTTGTGGCTTGAGCTCTGAGATATCAGCACTTCAGGAGAGATGGTCCCGTGGGTCACCTGTCAACCACCTGCCTTTGCCTCATAATCACGTGTGGGAGTTGGTTGCAGGGTCTCAATGTTAAAAACAAATCAAGCAGAAGAGGCCAGGCTAGCACATTTTAGCAACTATCAACTAAGACTATGATTTTAAGTAAACTATAACTCGGTAATGACTCTGAGGTAGACCCTGTCCTTGCTGAATCCTGAAAATTTCATTCCAACTGATACTGCCATTCAAACTTCCAATTTCTAGTCAAAAAATCCATCTTTCAGTTGAACTTACTGAGGCCTGCTGGCAGGTTATTACCATATGCGCAGCATTCACATCGTAATTGTCCACACATTTAAGTTGGAAAGCATCAGGCTACCTAGGAGGTTGGCTTGTAACCAATAATTTCTAAAAGCTTTTAAGTTCATGAGAAGGCCTTCAAAAGATAAGCATTTGTAAAACACTGCCAGTATTTGATTTTTTGATTAAAAAATCAAATTTATATGTATTGATATCTCATAAGGGTCTGAAGATCCAGTTAGAAGCTTTTGTTTGTGTCAGGGTTTCTTTGTGTAGCTCTGGCTATCCTGGAACTCCCTCTGTAGATCTGGCTGGCTTTGAACTCAGGGATTCAGCTGCCTCTGCCTTCTGAGTGCTGGAATTAAAGGCATGTGCCACCATTGCGTGACAGTTTGTCACGCTATATAATAAGTAGGGGTGCATAGCCGGGGGTTGTAGTGAGACTGAGAGTACTGTTAGAAACTACCTGAGATTGTTGAGAAGATGAATCAACCACAGATTAAGGACCAGTGGTTTGGCTCACGGCAGCCTGAGAATGGGGAAAGACCAGGGAAGTCAAGAGAACAAAAGATTGACAAGCACCAAGAGGTTCAACTCAGGTCAGAAAGTGCACAGAGGCAGGCCTGTCCCCAAAGACATCAACTGAAAATAACCTTTGGGTTTAATAGCTTTGGGCATCATACAAACAGGTGGTCCCACTTCTGGAGTGTCTTGTCATCCACTGCCACAAAGGCTGTCAAATATTAAGTTCTAGGGCATATTTGATACCAGTAGAAGTTTTTCTCCCTCAGGGTGATTAAAGCCCAAGAGGGATTGAGACCTCGGAGACAGATTCCTAACCAATGTGGATAATAATGTAATGGGTATCTCTCACACCTCTAGGGTATGTGAAAGACATTCTCCATTTAGAAAGATAGTCACCTTAGGCAGAATAATCTCAGACAGTATTTCAGCCTCAAAGACTGCATAGCTAAGTATGGCCATCAGAGGGCAATAATAATCAAAGAAGGAAAGCTACCAATGTGGAGAAGACAGCTCTGGTAGACAGGAGGCACCTGTCCAATGCAGACTAAGCAACAGTCTAAAACTATAGGAGAGGCAAGAGCCCATGAATTCTCGATCCACGTATATTTCCATGCATTTATATAACTGCTGCTTTCTAATTTTTGAGGAATCAGAAAAAAGCTACTCAAAAATTATTCTTTAATATATGATATTGTAAATACTAGATAAAGACTTAAAAATTTATTAGTAGAGATGACCAATCAACTGAAAGAATTTTAAGGAGAAGTGGATTAAGCCAATCCCACCTGGAGAGGAAAGACGGGAACAAAAGTGTCTGCAACACTGAAGGACGAAAAATTCAACAAGAAAATTGAGGTTTTGAAAAAAAATGTCAGAGACATGGGAAATGAAAACTTCAATAAATCAAACATGAACCAAACTGGGAAGTATTACCAGGAGACTCAAACTAAGCATAAAACAAAACCAACCAACTGATCAACCAACCAATCAACAACAACAACTCATCAGAAATAAGCAAACAAACAAACAAAAATACAACCAAAACCAACCAACCAGAGAAACAAAAACCCCCAAAACCCAAGGTTGAAAGGGAAAGTCAAAGAAAAGCTTCATTCATACACCAGGAAGGAAAGGAATCATTAATTCCAGTACTCAAGAGTTAGAGGCAGGCAGATCTGAGTCTGAGGACAGTCTAGCCTATAGACTGAGAACAAGTGAAATGACATAGCGGACTTTCTCTCAGAATAGAAGAGAGATAAAGAAGCATGACCACAACAAGAAACTCTGAGATATAATCAAGAACCCAAAGCTAAGAATCCACGAAATATAACAAGCTGAATTAAGAGCTAAAGGAAACCTAGCCAATGAAATTACAACATAAAAATTTCTGAATATTGGTAAGGAAATGGACATCTAAACAGAAGAGGCTCCAAGTAGATGGGTGGAGAAAAACCTCTGTAGGATGTATTATACTTAACCTGTCACATGCACAAGACAAACAAATTGTATTAAAAGCTGAAAGGGAAAGCATCAACTTTCTTCTTTTTTCCTTTTCTTACAACTTTATTTTAAATAAAAACAGGGATACGTGTCCAGATTTTAAAAAGAATTTTGGCATAAAACTATATGAATATATTTTTGTCAGTACTTGATCTTTTTAAAGGTTTGATAGCATGCATTGAAATCTTACTAGTTACAATGAGCATAAAGTACATGTAAAACAAAACGTAACAAAGCATCCACTTTCTTACGACAGAAAACACGTAGGCATAGCTTCCGTTCTCCCACTGACAATGCTAAAGGGCACATGATATATTTCAAGCCATTGAAGTAAATGATTACTAAACAAAACTGATAAACTAGTGGCTCTGTTTTGAATTTGACAAAGAATCTTCTGATAATGTAATGTTCTTAACAAAGAGAGTTTCAATAAGAAGCCAGGAAAAAATTAGTCTTAAGATGAACAGCTGAATAAAGGGGAAGCAGACGGGACTCTATTATATCCAACGTGGTCAACCAACAAATGTCCAATACTAATAGAAGAAATGTGAAGGACAGCAGTAGTCTACTCACCCAGAGAAATTAGAAGTAAAACCACAGGAGTTAGGCTCATCTCTTAAAAATACTAATTATGATAATGATGACAAATGGCCTCACCTCACAAATAGAGGAACATTGACTGCCTAACTGAACTAGAAAATTAACTCAAACATCTCTCTTTGAAAAACAGAGTCAAAGGACAGAAAATAGTTTATCAAGTGAATGGAAGCTGCAAACAAGTTGACACAGTATTCTGATACCCAAGAAAGAAGGCTTCAAACAAATATTAGGAAAAAAATAAGGAGATCTATTTTATATTAAGGGAGGGAATATTGTGTTTCCATTTTACCTCAGCCAAAATGGCTATCATTAAGAAGCAAAATGACAACAAATGTTGAGGATATGGAGAGACAGGAACACTTAAAGAGTGCTGATTGGAATATAAATTCATTTAAACACTATAGAAATCAGAATGGAGCTTTCTCAGAACACCTCCAAATAGAACTACCTCAAACTCAACTGTACCTCCTGCGAGTATTTTCAAAGGAATCTAAGTCTTTGTATGACAAAAATTGCCACATAACTATGTTGATTGTACCACTACTCATAATTGGCACCTCAGAGGGCAAGTCTATGTATCTATCAACAGATGAATAAAGAAAATGACATGTGCACGCACAGTGTATTTTTTTATCCAACCACAGAGGAAATATATTGTTAGTTCCAGGACAATGGGTACAACTGGAACTTATCACATTAAACTAAATAAGTCAGACTCAGGAGGACAAATATCATGTTTTCAATTAAATGTGACTCCCAGATTACACACACTCTCTCACACACAGACACACAGACACATATAAAATAAATGTGGAAATGAGACCAGGGAAAGAGGGCTAGTGGAGAGGTGGGAGAGTATCAATGTGCTAAAACACTTGGATATGTATCTTTATGAAACTTATTACTATGTTCAGTGAATACATATCAATAGTTAAAAAAAAGAATTATTTTGAAGAATACTAAATTCAACCTTAAATACCATCTTGGTATATTTAATTTTCTTGGATCATAACTTAAAGGTATTTGTAATCTCTCTTTACTATCTCTATCTTTATCTCTATCTCTATATGTATATGGAGAAGAGAGAGAGAGAGAGAGAGAGAGAGAGAGAGAGAGAGAGAGAGAGAGAGAGAGAGAGAAAGAGAGAGAGAGAGAGAGAGAGAGAGAGAGAGAGAGAGAGAGAGAGAGTATGTTTGTGTGTGTGTCCATGTGCGTGATTTTTTTTACAGTGATATTTGTGACCCCTTTGCTTGGTTTAATTTTATAGGTGAGTCTAGTCAAGTTTAATCCATGCCATTTTAACATTTTATTGTCATTCTCCCTCCTTTTGAGAAAAAAGTTATCCCTTCTCCTTCACAATTTATAGGGCTCTTTTACAACTTCTTTCTAAAAAAAAGTAAGTCAGTTTGCAATTAATTCCCTTATAGATAGCTTATGAAATTAGTGCTGACTCTGTTCCTTCCTTTACTGTGGTTTGTGAGGCCTTAAAGTGTAATTTAAGAGGTGAGATTATAGTTACTTCCTTATTCAGGAAGAAGCTTGAGGAGGAAGTCTCGTGGGAAATATAAAATCTTTAGAAGAATGGTCATTCGGTATGCATTGCCCGGAGATGGAGGACCCTGTGTGAGATTTCGTCCTTCAGAATCGTCTGTGGTATTTTGTTGGGTAATAAATTCAGATATGACCTCATGAATAAAGGTCAATGTAAGTCATGAGGAATCCTCACAGAACGCCACTTACTACTCCAAACTTATTATTACTGGGGGGGGGGCATTGACCAACATGGTGCTTTCTCAGTGGGAGACCAAAGTTCAGTCTCAGCAGAATGGAACCCACCATCAGTAAAAAAAAAAACTCCGTTAATGGAAGGAACTGGGCTTTCAGACAGGATCTTTTGGCTGTCTTACCCCACCTCTGCTATCCGTGTTTTTTCCACTGCATGTATTGCGTTCCTTTTACAGATAAGGTAGTTTCCTGCTCCTTTAATAGTTACATGTATCTTTGGGTAAGTCCCAGTTTAAGGTTTGCCTTCATGACCTGTAGAAACTGGATTATCAACAGCAGTGATTTAATGATCTCTTTCCACTCACACCATCCTTTAACAATTTTTGGAAATGTGAAGAAAATAAGGAGAGTGCAGCAATGAAACAATATATACACCCCCAAAAGCATGGGCAGTAATGACAGAGAAAAAAAAAAAACCCTCCTGATTTTTTTACTTGCTCTTTCACTTCAAAGCCAAATTAAGTTTTAAAAATTAGACTGACCTTACTGACTTTTGGTGATAATCTCTATTGTGGGAAACAAAACAAACCAAACAAACAAACAAACAAAAATACCCCAGAAGCACATGATTTGATCCTGATATTGTAAGGATAGTCTCTAGGTCCTGGCATTAGAGTATTAGTGAGCTTTTCTGATTGATCGCTTCCACTCACACCCTTCCTAGAGTTGAGCTGGTTAATCAATTTAAGTTTCAGCTCTGAGCACTCAGGCTTGGGTTTAGAATTACAATGTACCGAGCACTCTGATAACTATTTAACCCACTTCAATCCATCATCCTTTAAAGATGGTAGTTACTTTCAGTTTCACTGAGTTAGCCTGAGGCTTAGTTGGAAGACTTTCAGAAGATCAATCATTAACAGGCAGTGTAGCCTAATTGTTTCTCTCCCCAAGACCTTTCCCTTTGACCACTTCAGCCTCTCAGCATTGTCTTTCATCAGAAGAACAAGAGAAGTTGAAAGAAAATGAATTCAGGTCGAACCTCATTGTTCTTGTATTCATTTAGGCCAAAATGTTCATTGGGGCTTCTGCAACTTTGCAGGCAGTGTTCTGAAGAGGACCCATCAGTCAATGAAGCTGACAAAATCTACTAGGTGGACGTTTGGGAGAGACATCATGGTAAATAATAACAAAATATGCTAGCAACAAATGCCACAGGGAAATAAATAGGGAAAAAATGAGGTTGGAGGATTGCAAGTTACAGAGCTCACAAGGGGTTTCCCATGAGAAAGCTATATACAAAAGATGATAGGGTGGAGGAAGAGGGGAAATAGAAAGGAACCCATTGATGCTGAAAGCAATAGTTCCCCAGATGTTAAAGAAGTGGGTTTGGGTGGTGTGGTCTAGGGTGCTGGAATAGCGATCCCCAAGTAGTAGAGTGGAAGGTAAATTTAAAGAGACGAAGGCACTGAGAAGAGGCTGTGGGAGATAATTTTGTTCTTATACTGGAACAATTTGTCAGAGAAGTGTAGGATCAACTCTCTTTGTTGCCTGGAATTGGTAACTGTTGACTGGTCTTTTGTTTTGTCTTTGTCTTTTCAGGTGACAAGGAGTTAGAAGTACATGCTGCATCTCTAATGTCCTTTGAACTGCCACCATTATGAGGCATCTTGAGCTCCTTACAATGCATGGTTGGAATCCAATTCCCGAGTGTCTGAGAACACAATGTCTTTAGAAAATAAGATTTTTTTTTTTTTAGATTATCAAATTAAAAGGAAGACAACCTGACTGCCGTCTTTCCAAGACACACCGTGTACACACAGAGGAAAGGCTGTGTGAAGACACACAGAGAAGACAGTCACCTGCCTGGCAAGGAGCAAGTCCCCAGGACAAACCAATCCTGCCTACCAGCCAAATGGCTACCCCCCCATGCTGTTTAAGCCACACAGTGTGTGGTATTTTGTTAAGGGGGTGCTAGTGAAGTAATAAACAGACCATCATAAACTACTTACCGGTGCTTGCCTTTTGCTTATAGAAAATGAGCACACTCAAATTTCAGTAATAATGCTAACCCTTCTTCTTTCTCTGCCTTCTACTTCTCTTCTTTTTCTCCTCCCCCACTCCTCCTCCTGCTCTTTCTCTTTCTCCTTCTTTTCATTTTCCTTTAATGTTAAAATAATGCTGCATATGAAGATCTGGCTATATCTCTCTATAGTGTCGCAATTATAATGCTATGCAAGCCTGTCAAATTTTGGAAAAAGATCGTTATTTTTAGCTTAGAAATTACCTGTATTTGAAAAACCATTATGCATTGCTTTGCTTGAAAGCTAGTGGCCCTAAAATTTATATCTATAGCCCAGTGTTCTCTTTCCAAAGAAAGAAATATCTAGCCTATACTAGCACTGAATATCTCTACCTGGTTAACTCAAGAATACCTTGAAATATACATCTAAAATGGAAGGCTCTGCTAGCTCCAATATCCCTCTTTGGAGATATAATTTACGCAGATGTTGCTTCCACTTATTCAGTGTCTCAGATCAAAATTTGAAGTGTTCTTATATAATTCTTCACCTTATCGCTGTTTTCCCTAAAGCCATAAGATGAAATGACACAGCGATTTCAGTCTTCTCCCGGGCCTGGACATCATCAGTGGAGAAAGGCATTGTCATGGAAACACCGTTCTTAAGCCAGGAGCTTTGGTTTTCCATGTTCATGATATGTCACTTGATGGCCTTCATCAATAGTAAAGAAGAAGCTAGGATAAAAGCCCAGTGCCACAATTTAGAGCTATGAAGGGTATTTTAGCTAAGGTTACCTTGGCAAAGTGCTAGAGACCAGCTGGCTTAGAAATGACAGAACTTTCTTACAATCCTGGGAGACAAAAGAGCATGAGGTGATGTTGGAGTCCATTTTAAAAGGCTGAAGGCATGTCCATCAGACCCAATCACTTCCCCATGTCTATTGCACCATGGATAAGCTCTCAATATATGAATTGAGAAGAGAGGCTAAAAAACTCAGAGTTCGGAGCAAAACCGCCACCCATTTAATTCTTATGACTCATTAAGTTCAATCTTTATTCCTCTCTCCATATATAATACACTTGAATAGCAGCTTGTGATGCTACCCTAAATGCTGGCGAACCATTTGATTAGAAGCTGTTAGAGTGGGACATCAGGATCCAGAATGGGGAAAGCAGATAAAAACAGAGGCAGGCAGTTTTTCTCTAGTGTTAAGGTTTGTATATTTAGATTTTCCCTAGTTATACTAGAGACTGAGGCTTAAGTCATATTTTGGGCTCCATCACCACCATTCATTGATGGCTCTTGGTATTAAAGTGTTAAGAGACTCATGGGAAAGATTGTGGGGGTGAGAAGCACTCCTGGGGAAACATGAAGAAGAGGGAGCTGTAGGAGAAGAGGAGATAGCAGAATCCAACTTTTCCATGTCAAAAGACTAGAAGGGACTATGTTGTTACAATTTCTAGATATGGAATTTCCCCAAGTGTAATTCACACAAAGGGATAAAGCAGCATAGTGCCCGAGAGTTAATGGCCCAGAGGAAGGATAATTAATATACCTGCACACTTGCTAGTCACTCAAGGTCGCAAATGCCACCTCTCCCCAACACTGTCACCGACAGATGGCTTTGAAGAAAAAAGCAGAAGGATATAGAGGAAAATTAAGAAAGACAGGCAAGCACTAGGCACAGTGGTGCTTCATATCTGGAACCCCAGTACTTTGGTGGTAGAGGAAGGAGGACCAAGAGTTCAATGCCAATGTTAGCTACAAAGTGAGTTCAAAGCCAGCCTTACTGCGTGAGATTTTTATCTCGAAGTAACAGCAACAAGATTCCCCTTCCTCTAAATCTATAAAATGAAACCACACAGAGATATTACAAAGAGGATCTGCTTCTCAGGAAAAATATGGTCTATAATCAGAAACTGATTGAGAAAGACATAGACGCTCCGTGTGTCTCAGTCAAGCTATGAAGGACTAGCCTCTACGTATTCTAGGTCTCTTCTTATTGTCCTTAACTCATTATGTCACTGACCAGGTTCCACATGCTTTCCTTACCTTTACTGTTTTATTCATTACTCCCCCCTTTAGATTGCTTGCTATCATTCCCCAACTTTTAAAAAAAAAATCTTTCTAATTTACGAGTCTACCATTTTTTCAATAGTTTCAGATTCTCCATGTTTACTGTCTGCATGACATTCTAGGACCTTTATCATCAGCCTTCCGGATCACTCACCCAGCTTGAGTTATTGGATTTAAAAACAACAAACAAACAAACAAACAAACAAACAAACACAAAAACAGGGTCTTATTTAAATTCTTGGATGGTCCGAAACCCATTGTGTAGGCTGTTGGTCCTGAACTCATTGGAATGTTCCTGCCTCAGTTTTGTAAGAGTTGACATTGCAGGTGCATGTCACCAGAGCCAGTTCAGCAGGGAAGTTACATAACTAAAAACTTGAATTTATAATCCACAAACATTTGTCCCCTTATCTGTGCATGTTAGCATGTATTGTTCCTCTTTGTTTGGGATGCCAGTAAGTTCTATGAAATGTCACGAGTGACCTAAATGGTAAGTGGCCACTAACTTCTTTCTGTGAGTCTTTCAGTTGCCTAAACTGCTCCTTTCCTAGATCCTTCTTTTTTTGAGTATAGCATCATTATAACAATTACTTAATTGATTCACTGTAATCATGTGCCTCCATACCATGGTAAAAACAAAATACAAAATGTATTTTCCTTAAATAACGTTGGGCCTTAGTACAGTGACACCCAATTTTGTAATTTCCTTAGATTTTAATACCAGTATATATTAGCATATATCCCAAAAGGATATTAGTAAGAAAAAACAAACACCTTCCTCTCTATCCCCCAAACCCCAAAGCACTAAAACGTCTCTTGCTTTTGTCATTAGAAAGCAATGATTGCTCACGCTGACTGTTCACTAACAACCCTACAGCACACAGTCGTTCACTAAGTTCAACACTAGGGTTGTCCCATGAACCATCCCTTTGCTTCATTTAACAATCACCTCATAAATTTGATTTTCTTTTTTTCAGTCTTAAAAGAGATAAAAACACATTTCTTTTGCTTTAAAAGAGCAAAAACAGTTTTAATTAAAGTGAGTATTGTAATTCAATATTTAATGAAAGAAGAGTAGATTAAAAGATACTATCAACGTAGTTTGGCAAAATTTAACAAAAGACCATTGGATTTAGCTTGCTGTATACATGGCTATAATAGAAAGAAATAGTTCACTAACTCCATTTTTAAGTAAATTCTTCCTGTTTACATAAATTGCACTCTAACAATTTTTAAAAACTTGTGGCAGAGTTTATGAGATTGTTGATAACTTATGTTCAAGTGACAAGCATGAAATCATCATGCTTGTCATTGTATTACTCTAGTGTCACTAAACCAGATCGGCTTTTCATAATACATTTGTAATAGGATCTAGCGTTACAATGGATTGCCTATTCCCAGTGCTGTTGGTCACAAAGGAAATGATTCTGACACGGGAACTTTTCAAGTCTGGCTTAAGTGCTTGCCTTATTAGGTTATCTGTTCCATTGGTCCCTTAATTCTCAAGATAAGGAAATGTTTGCTGAGCCACAGGAAGACCAAGCTTGTACTTAGGAAAACACTAACAGAGAGATCTAAGGCAGAGATCGTTCATCTGGCTTTATACTTAGCTGTTAGGTTTGAGAATGTTTCCATTAATAAATACTATGTCTTTTTTTAGCAGAGATTCAGTTTCCCATGCATTTTTGTTACACATGCATGACCTTCCTGTTTAGAGTAGTTTTAGTGAGTTTTTAACTTTAGTTTTTCCTTTTATAAATATGGCCTGGATAGCAGAGAGAACGAATTAACCAACATTCTCTGAACACCAAAAGATCTGGAGTCTGATAGAAATAGAGGCAGTAAGACTAACAGAGAACACTTGGGTTAAAACCCTTAACAACTGGACTATACGTTATTAAAACTCGGTAGAAAAGGATAAAGTTGTATTCTGTTATTTATTTTTTTCTGAAATCCTTAATTAACAACACCCTATCTCCCCCAAAGACAAAAACAAACCCCCACCTTCACCCACATACCCACCCAATCAACCAAATAAACAATCCAAAAAGCATACCCTGGTTTGTCTCAGTCAAATTGTTTATATGCCTGTCAGTGTCCTACAGAATTTTATGTTTTACTGTATTTAACTTACAGCAATCCCCAGTAGTATGTAGAATGGTGATTATAATTATACAAATGAGGCCTGAAAGAATTGAACCTAAGTAGGTTTGGGATTTCCACCAACCCTCCACATTAAAGAAGTTAAATGCTAAGGCAAAGCCTTGAAAGCCATAGGTTAAAGGCATCTAGGACCAGTCAGGGACATGAATCCCCTCCCACGATCTCCCAGCTGCACAGACTTGTGCACGGTGAGACTGTGAGCATCTTCCAGTGCCATAAGTGATAATTACATCCATCTCAGCATTTTGAGAACAAAATGAGACTGTGTATCAGATGTATGTGAGATGTTGTTAACTATCAGAAAGTTCCACCATGCTTTCAGTGAGAACTAAGTTAGACTGCTTGGTATTCATAAGTACAACAAACAAACAAACAAACAAACAAAAAAAAAACAAAAACATTTTCAAGGGTATTACCTCATCAAGGTTAACAGCTAGTAATGGTTATTAAAGACATTAGATAAGAACGTATATTTAATCTTTAACCTTACAAACCTGCATTTAACTTCCTAACTCCTGCATTACCAGCTATTCTTTTCAAGTTTGAAATACCCAGGGTACTCAGAGCAGATGTTTTCCTCAACGTTTCATCTGAAGTCATACATACAGCTGTGCTCACACCTCTGAAGTTGAATGTTTATCCAAGAATTCACATCTTAACGGTTTTCTCTCTCTCTCTGATTTTGTGTGTGTGTGTGTGTGTGTGTGTGTGTGTGGTGTGTGTAATCTTACCTTGCAAACCCTGACCCTTTGTTAGGACTAGGATTCACCATGTTCACTTTGTTCTAGAGAACCACTAACCCCGGCTACCATGTTTAAGAAAGATCAGATGCTGCCATTCCCAACCCGTGAGCCCACATGGCAGTGTCACGAGCCCGTTTTGATCTCTGAAGCACCTCTTTGGGAGCCAGTCTCCGACTCCTCGCTTTTACAGGAAGGAGACCTGGTGCCTGCATCAGATATGATTAACCTGAAGGGAAACACAGCTTGCCGAGTGACAGATGTGCCTTGTGACATAAGCATGCTGTGCCTTCTGAGAACCTAACACAGACACACTGAAGAGGACAACCCCACTGCTGTGGCTGACAGGCATGGCACACACAGGAAGGCAGTTGGATAAAGACTTGGGTCTGTTTGGAATTAGGAGAGCAGAAATACAGTACGGTGATTGCTCTGTGATTAAATCGCTAAAAACAATTTATCAGCTCAATAACTTGCCACACCGTATGTCACGTCAATGAAACAGTAAAACAGATTAGCTCTATAGCACACTCTGCTGAAATGCAAACCAGATCTGACTGTTCCTTTTAAGGAACCTCTTGCTTTCATTTCCTCTGCAGAATAAGTTTCCTAGTTGTAGTAGTTATCCCTGACAATTTCACTTCTTTCCTTTAGACTGGTATGCTTATGTTTTAGTTTTCTGAAATCTCGCTTTAGAGACATGAACTTGGATGCTCTACTCTATAAAGCTGCCATCTTTGCATTCACAAGACTTGACTTGCTTTCTACCAATAACACATGCAATTCACTGAGTGAATACAATGCACTAACCCAAGTATTTCATGGGTAGTCATCTTTATCTTCACAGAAATTATAGTCATTAACTTGCATTTTGTGCTTTTTAAAAATAGATTTAAAATATAAATAAAATCTTGTTTTAAATATATATTTATTCAATTTATATTTACTAAATATATATTCAAGTAGCTATATTTTTTAATATTTTATTTTTTTATTGGATATTCTCTGCATTTACATTTCAGATGTTATCCCTTTCGCCCAGTCACATCCCTCTTCCCCCTCCACTTGATTCCATGAAGGTGCTCCCTCTCCCAACTACCATCTCTCACCTCAGCACCTCAGTGTTCCCTTACACTGGGAAAATGAGCCTTTGCTGGACCAAAGACCTCTCCTCTCATTGATGTCAGAAAACGTTATTCTCTAAGTAGCTAGATTTTTAACAATACTTCTTTTATGGATGGAAAAATAATACTAGAGAAAAAAAGAGATAAAATGTACTTAGGACACACAAAATCCAAAAGAAAGACTAGGAATTTAATTTGGATTCAATTCAGTTAAAAAGTTTCTTATATACCTTTTGCCCAACACTCTGGGAAATTTGGACTATGTAGCAGGCTCAAGTTGGTAGACTAAATATATAGGGTTTAGAATACACAAACAGTATAATTTTTAAAACTGAAACTCCCAAGCCCGTGTATCAAACCAATAAAATGCAGTATGAAAGCCCTATAGAAAAACTTGGGCGTGTGGTATTCAGTAGAGAAGAGATCTATAGATAAAATGATCTATAGATAAGCCTGTGCCTTAATATGGTCACCGGAAAAAGGATTTTCAACTTGACATCAATAGCATCTGTTTTGATACTTACAGAATGGCGAGTAAATAGAAAATCATCAATTCTTCAATCACTTAGTGATTGACACCCATGTATTGCCGTTGGCCTGGTTACCACTCTACTGTCACGGTGCTGCACAGGCCAATCATGGAATCTTTTGTTTTGACCCTGTTATTCACTGGGACACTGTACCACTGCTGTGTCATCAGAATCTTTCTTTCCCTACCAGCTTCATCCCTGGTCTTTATCTGAGTTACCCTGTACCTTTCAGTGGAGAGTTCAGTGATGGCTTTACCTTACTCTGGCCCAATGCTCTTTTTATCCAAGGGTCCATTTGACCATTGGCTGAAGCGTTTCCATCAGAACTTTTGGATACCAGTGTCATCAGTTACTTTATGGAACCTGCATACTTGCTTGAATCTGTGTTCAGAGTGCTCTGTGTAACACAATGGTTACACATTTCATGCTCCAGGATGTCCTTGAAAACCATTGTTGCTAGGAAGGACTGAAGGAAGCCCCCAAATGAGTTACACTTCCATTCCTTCCAACATAGTCATACTTTCTGAGGATGCACTTATAACTTTTTGTACACCTCTCTCTCTCTCTCTCTCTCTCTCTCTCTCTCTCTCTCTCTCTCTCTCTCTCTCTCTCTCTCTCTCTCTCTCTCTCTCTCCCTCTCTCACATACTCACCCCATAAATTTCTGAATGGTCATCTGTAAATTTACTTTTCACTTTTTACCAGATACCAAATCTTAAAGGTGAGCTCAAATTTAGTTTATTTCTATACTTCCTGTCCTACAAAGGTAGTATTTTTCTGTATGGTAAGTGGGCAAAATATTTGTTGAATGAGATAATGAATGGACTATATTACTTTTAATTCCTAGAAATTAAGTTGATTGGTATAACCACATAATTAACAGGTTTACTTTAAAGAATTAATCACTGATAATAATAGAATAGAGAAACATGAAAGTTACTTAGGAACTAGTTAAAATCTCATAATTTTTCACGAATATGCTTTATGTACCTATGTGTGTACAAGAATAAGTAAGATGTCTGTTCTCAAGGAGGTCATAATCTTTAGAGGGTACTCGGCAATGCACAGATATTTATTTGTTAATATAATGAGGGATACACAAACAAGTTCAGCACCAGAATAGCAAAGAGTACAATTATGTAAGATTCTGTAACGCCACATACACAGGTCAATATGCTGTCCCTCTCTCAGAGGATGTAATTTCTGTGAGATTCGTAGCTCTGATGTGCTTGCCACAGCTTTATAAGTAGCTAGCAAAAATCTAGCGATATGATACTAAACAGATTTCCCAATAAATAAGTGATTGAATAGATTGATGGATGGATGGATGAATGAATGAATGAATGATGCTACACCTAAGTCTACCAATAGGTCTAGGAAGATTTTTATTATAGGGAGAATGGACCCTGAGGCCAGACAGATACTATTTTAACTCTTGTCTCTACTAACTGAGCAAACTAACTTTTTAACCCTGAACTTCACATCTGAGAAACAAAATTGACCTTATTACTTAACTCATATTTGTATTGTGAGGATTAAGATAGAAAAAAATGTAGAGGGTACTACCTAGGTACCATTTGATTACCTATATTCTTTGTTTTATCTTTTATTACTTATAATGTAAGCAGAAGGGGGAAGGAGCAATGTTTCTTCTTAGTGTGAGTCTCAGGTTTTACCTTTGTAGACTTGGAAGTAAGAGAGATCTAGGTTTGCCCTTGAAATGAATGGTCATCTTTATAGACTAGTTATCTTGATAGTAGAAGATCTGGAAAATTCAAAGGCTGCACCTTCTTTATTTGAATTTTTGAATGAGAAGTTGCTTATGATGAGTCTTAAATGAATATTTTATTTATTTGTTTAATATACTTGTTTTGAAAACTAAGTTGATGCTCATCTCATGCTGGAAATATAAGGCATAATATTTATACTAAAGCATAAATATCATTTGTCTCAACTATTTTCCTTTCAGGGATTTATGTGCAGAGGCAATAAGTTCAGGACAAGCTTGATAATTCTAGTAGTATTTAGAGTTGAGGTAGAAGTTCAAATAATCTAATAATGGAACTCTGCTTACAGCATTAAGACTCAATGGAATACAGTGGTAGATTAAGGGTGACACAGAAACCATCAGGGAACTGGGAAGTATTTACTACATTAGTAAGTCACTTTAAAAACTGAACACATAGAAGAGTATATGTTCATGCATTTATATGCATATGCACAGAAGCCACAAAGTAGGTTTTTGTGGCAATGCTCAGGGACAAAAGCTTAGATGAATTGTTCTTCAGAGTCTCAGGCATCCGAACACTTTGTCATCAGTTGGTGACTGTTTGGGGAGATCTAGGAGATGCAGTCTTGCTGGAGGTAGTATGTTATTCAGAGTGGGATCCCAGGTTTCTAAATCTCACACTGTTTCTCTTCTCCCTCCCTCTCTTTCTCTTTCCATTCCTCCTCCATCCTTCAGCCTTGTACTTGTGGTTCAAGATGCGAACTCTTAGCTCACTGCTCCTGACACCCATTCTGCTGTAATGTCTCTACCATAATGGGCTCAAACCCTCTGGAAGAGGAAGAAACAATGAACTCTTTCTGTCAGTTACCTTGCTCATGGTGCTTTTATCACAGCAACTAATATAAAGAGCGTGGTCCTTCATGATTGGATATGAAGATGAAGAAAAGGGTCATTAAAAATAGTTTAATAAGTCTTTAAGGATCTATAAGGGCAAGGAAACAGATTTTTTCCCACTACAAGAAGACCACATTTACCTTTCAACCATCAAAACTACTACATAGCACATTTGTCTTAATTTACTAAGTTTTATGGACATTGGCTGCTGTTGTTGCTCTTAGTTGCATCCTAGAATTTGGAGGTAAGACACATCTACCGTACATTTAAGAAACTGGAAGCTGAGCTGGAATCACAGAAGCCCTCTCCTGAGGCAGTGTCCCCTACAATATTAGCAGGTACTGTGCAAGTTGCTAAGGGAGAGTCAATTGCTCATCCTATCCAGTTGTCAAGCCTCTGAACTACAACAATTTTTGGACTGAAAGGATTCATTGGTACAACAGCAACACTTTTTTTTTTTAAGATACCACTTTGTTTTATTTATTTATTTATTTGTTTGTTTGTTTGTTTGTTTGTTTGTTTTTAAACTTTATTTTTTTAAACTTTATTTTAAAAACAAAGATAAAAGAAAAATTTTTAAACATTTTTGCATAAATGTATACAAATACATTTTTGTCAGTGCTTGGCATCTTTTTTTCTATTTTTTAAGGTTTGATACTCTGCATTAAGGTCTTACTAGTTACAATGAGCAAAAAGTACATGTAAAACAGGATGTAACCCGGAATTAGTCAGCAACACTTTTATCCTGAGAGTAACCAACATTTGTGTAATTGGATGGATCGTCTGCTTAACAGGAGGAAACCCATACCTGGAACTGTAATCAGCTAACTACTGAGGGCTGAAGTAGTAATAGTCACTAGAGTAAAACACACGACTTTTATTTTTCTAAACTAACAAAACTTCAAAATTCTATTCTAAATACTTATATTTATGCAAATAGATAAGAGTAGCTTTCAACCCACATCAAAGAAGCACTCCTTTTTAACAGAGAAGACTACCACAGAGATTTACAACTCCTCAAAATGTGGAGTAAATGACTATGGGATCCATAACTCCAGTTGATACATTTGCAATGTAACCCCATTATGTAAGGCTCAGGGAGTAGGAAAGAGAGAACAAAGAGAGTATAAAATCTAGAGCCCCAGGATGCCTGCAGCTAATGTCCTTTAGACAGGACAGGACAAATGCACCCACCCATAAAATCTCAACATTCTGGTTGCCTGCACAAGATCAGACAATGATGACACCAGTGGACATGTCAATATGGCCAGGGGAGATTCCATATTGTCGCACCTTTAGATGAAGAACTATAGGTGATCAATGGCTATAGAGAGATGGGGAATCAATTTCCTTAAGGGCCAAGCTTCTATGTAGGTTGTCCAATCCCAAGTGATTAGCCCTGAGAACATGTATATATTAGCAACACTAAGTGGACTGTTGTGTACACACACACATATGCACAATATACGTATGTATGAACATATGTGCAATAATCATTAAAGCAGAAATCATGACTTTTGGAGCAAGAGGGAGGGATGCAGGAAGAATTGAAGCAGGAAGGGGAGAATGGGAATCGTATAGACACAGAACTCTACAATGACATTCTCAAAATTCAAATTAGTAATAAAGTGCTTTGTGGCAGTTTGCTAGAGTAGTAATTCTAAACTACTATTTTATCATCTCAAATTAACATACTCCAAAAAAAAGCCTCCATTCAAACCTGACTCTCATCTGGTCTCCCTTACTTCAGAAAATGTCCCTTCTGCTCTTTTAGTTGTTAGAACATCAATTCTGAGTCACCATCACTGGCTCCACCTTCTAGATTATGTCAGACTTGAGGCATTTCTCAGCATTTTTACCTCTGTCACGTGGGTGAGGGCTAGCATTTTCTTGAGGATTTTGATGTCAGTTCTAGTTTATTTCTAGCCAGGCTGAACCCTAACATCCTCCTTATGGAGAAGTCAGTGTCCTGTCTTTGTATATGCCTTCTATTGTACGCCATGTTTTCATGAGATAAAATTGTTCTTACTACGACCTATGAAGTTTCTCCTAACAATCTTCTTCACCATGTTTCTTATTGCTACACTGGCCCAACCATTTCTTCCTTGGTGTTTTTCATACCTTCCAACCATGATCCTACGGCTGTGATGCTCCCAAGATTGCTACACATGTGCTTGCTCCCCCACCCTCCACTGTGGATGCTCACTCTTTCGGCACTGCGTGTCTTATTCCACTCTCTTCTCTCAGGGCCCATACACTTCCTGTCTTGCCCCATTCAAACATCGTTACTATGACAGCAGAGGCCTGATCAAGTCTTGTGATTGTTACTTACTATGGCTTCCTGTAGTGGGTTCCATGAAGTGCCCTTGCTATAGCTCCTGCTGGTTTTAGAATTCTGATCCTTCTGTCGCTGTCTCTGTAGGGCTGACACCACAGAACTTTGTCGCCAAGTTCAGCTCAGTCCAAATTTTTGACAGTAGGAATAATTGATTTTTAAATTTTATCACACCATTTTACTGGCTGTTTTATTACTTTGTAAAACTAACAGCAATTAAATTTGACACACTAAATGATCTTCATTTGCAACGGAAATCGCAGAAATCATGAAAGAAACTGGAAAGGTTTAAAAACAAGCACAGGAGAAGCCCTGTGGTTTGAATTATGTCAGTGTATAGTCCCTGGGACCAGACTGTCTGGAGTCAACCCTTATCTAACTCTGCCACTTACAACCTGGGTTATCTTTGGCAAATCACTTAACGTCTCTGTACTTCTAGTCTCCGTCTATAAAATAGGAGCACAAACAGTGCTTGTCTCACAGTGTTTTGAGGGTAGAAGGAACTAATATTTGATAAATAATGCTGTTTCCAGTGTTTTGTTCTACATAAAGATTTATAAATACAGAAGCCTTTTCTCATAGATGCACTTTTTTTTTCCCCTCAGAGCAATGAGAGATAGATCAACTTGAGCTGTGGAAATGAATTGGGGGTGTGACACAATAGTTCATTAACCCTTTTGTCAGCTCCCTCTCTTGTAGGAACAGAATATGTTCATTTTTTTATCCTGATTCTTCAGTTTTACCAGGTTGCTTTTAATTTTCCATCTTAATTTAATGGATTTTCTAACTTTTTAATGTTCAACTCAGAGACAAAATGCCTTTTAAATCTATGTAAATATTATCATTATTATGTAGGGAAAAAGAGCTTGGGTTAACTTTCATTCAAATTATAGTAAGATAATTACAATAAGACTCATCAATAGGCAAGATCATAATTAAATTTTTACTAGACACTTTGCAAAGTCCCAGATTAGATGCTATATTTTACTGGGGAAATGATGATTCCATCTTTGCATTTTTTAGTCATGTTGATCAAACAATTTTAAAAGAGACCCAGAAGAAAGCTGAAAGACATTTTTGACATATTTAAGGAAAAAACACCAGGCAGGCAAGATGTAAATGTTGGAAGAGAGGGAGCCATGTTCTCTTTGTGAACAGCCATTTTGTGAAAGATGAGGGAGGAGCTTGAAAGAAAGAGAGAGTGAGGGCACAGTGTTAAGGAAAAGCATGCTTAGAAAAGAGATAGAAAGGAGAGGAAGAAAAAGAAAAACATAAGCTTTTCTAAGTTCTGACAGAGATAATGGGCAGAGTCCTCAGGGTTACAACATGGAAGCTCAGCAAGTAACTGCACTGAGGCTTTCTGGAAAGAAGGGCACCTTGCCTCTGTAAGGGGACAATTATTCCTCCCATCTCCTTAGCAAAACAGCCTTCCACAGGAGTGGTCTCTTGGTCAGGTGATTGACAGGCCCAACCTGATTAACTCATAAGAAGGAATGTAGGAGGGGTCAACAGTTAGAATGTTCTAATCTTTAAAGTAGATCAGACTGCCATGTCTTCTAGGAGCCAGAGGGAGCATCCATTACGGAATGACCAGTTTTTTCATTATCTTTGTGTGCGATGTAGTGTGGTGTGCTGTGTGAGCACGTGTGTAACATGTTCCCACTTGTGATAATGTCTGTGGGTATATTAGCTCTAGTGTGTATCAATGCAGAGGACAGTAAAGGAAATTGAGTGTACTGTATTAGCATACTTCCCCATTTCCTTGAGACAGGGTTTCTCACTGTATATTGAGCTAGGCTGGTGGCAGACAGACATCTGCAATCCCCCTGTCTCTGAGAAACTCTAAGGGAAGTGGATGGGCATATACAACCATGCCCAATTTTATGTTGGTTCTGAGGATTTGAACTCAGGTCCTTTTGCTTGTTCAGCAAGTACTTCTACCCATTAAGACATTCACTAAGCCTTTTGAATGTGAAAAATTTCTGTTGCACTCATTGTTATCCACACTATTAGCAATCAAAGTAGAATCCTAAAAAATATTCCTTGATTGTCAAAGAAAACAATTATGAACCCAGTTTGTGTTAAAATAATTAACTCATTTTATGTAAAAGGAAATGGGCTCTAGACACCTTTATTTTGTTTAATTGAACAACTTTATTTTAAAAAGCAAAGATAAATGTAGAAATTTTAAAGGCACTTTTGCATAAAAATATACAAATACATTTTTTTCAGTACTTTTTTTTAAAAGGTTTGATAGTATGCCTTAAGATCTTACTAGTTACAATGAGCATAAGGTACATGTAAAAAAAGATGTAACCTGGAATTAGTCAAAGTTTTCTTGGTGTGTAAAGATTAAGCATAATGATTTTTCTTTCTTTTTTTTGGCCTTTTTTTCTTAAGCTTCATATACTCTGTAAGTTGTTTGTGGGGTGTTCAGAGCTTTTTGGAGTTAGTATCCAATTATCAGTGACTGCATATTATGTCTATTCTTTTGTGACTGGCTTATCTCACTCAGGATGATATTCTCTAGATGCATCTATTTTCTTAAGAATCTCATAAAGTAATTGTTTCTGATAGCTGAGTAGTACTTCATTGTGTAAATATACCAGAATTTTTGTATCCATTCATCTACTGAAGGACATCTGGGTTCTTTCCAGCTTCTGGCTATTATAAATAGAGCTGCTATGAACATTGTGGTGCATGTGACTTTGTTGTATATTGGAACATCTCTGGGGTATATGTCCAGAAGTGGAATAACTGGGTCTTCAAATAGTACTATGCCCAATTTTCTGAGGAATCACCAGACTGATTTCCAGAGTGGTTGTACCAGTTTACAACCCCACCAACAGTGGAGAAGTGTTCTTCTTTCTCCACATCCTCCCCAGCATCTGCTGTCATCTAAATTTTTGATCTTTGCCATTCTGACTGGTGTGAGGTGGAATCTCAGGGTTGTTTTGATTTGCAATTCCCTGATGGCTAAGGATATCCAGCACTTCCTTAGATGCTTTTCTGCCTTTCCATATTCCTCAATTGAGAACTTATTGTTTAGCTCTGTACTCCATTTATTAATAGGGTTGTTTGATTCTCAGGTGTCTAATTTCTTGAGTTCTTTGTATACCTTGAATATTAGGCCTCTATCTGATGTGGGATTGGTAAATATCTTTTTCCAATCTGTTAGCTGCCATTTTGTTTTCTTGACAGTGTCCTTAGCCTTACAGAAACTTTGCAGTCTCATTAAGTCCCATTTGTCAATATTTGACCTTAGAGCACGAGCCATTGGTGTTCTGTTAAGGAAATTTTCTCCTGTGCCTATGTGTTCTAAGGTTTTCCCTACTTTCTCTTCTAATAGTTTCAGCGTACCTGGTTTAATGTGAAGATCTTTGATCTACTTGCACTTGAACTTTCTACAAGGAGATAAGAAAGGGTCTATTTTCATTCTTCTGCATGCTGATTGCCAGTGGACCAATACCATTTTTTCCATTTTCCAATTTTTTTTTTCCATTCAAAGTTTACAGCTCCTTTGTCAAAAATAAAGTGTCCATATATGTGAGGGCTAATTTCTGGATATTTTATTCTATTTCATTGATCCATGTGCCTATCTCTGTACCAGTACCATGCAGTTTTTAAAACAATTGCTTTGTAATATCTTTTGAGGTCAGGGATGGTGATTCCTGCAGATGTTTTCTTGTTGTTAAGGATGGATTTCATTATTCTAAATCTTTTGTTATTACAGATGAAATTGTACATTGCTCTTTCTAACTTTATGAAGAACTGGGCTGGAATTTTGATGAGGATTACATTGAATCTGTAGATTCCTTCGGTAAGATGGCCATTTTTACAATGTCGATCCTTCCAATCCAGGAGCATGGGAGAGCTTTCCATTTTCTGAGATCCTCCTCAATTTCTTTCTTTAGAGGTTTGAAGTTCTTGTCATACAGGTCCTTCACTTGCTTAGTTAGAGTCACACCAAGGTATTTCATAGTTTTTGTGACAATTGTGAAGGGTACCTTTTCCCTAATTTCTTTCTCCACATGTTTGTCCTTTGAGTAGAGGAAGGCTACTGATTTGTTTGAGTTAATTTTATGTCCAGCCACTTTTCTGAACTTGTTTATCAGCTGTAGATGTTCTCTGGTAGAATTTTTGGGCCACTTACATACACTATCATGTCATCTGCAAACAATGATATTTTTACTACTTCTTTTCAAATGTATATCCCTTTGATATTCTTTTGCTGTCTAATTGCTCCGGCCAGGATTTCCAGTACTATGTTGAATAGGTAGGGGGAGAGTAGGCAGCCTTGTCTAGTTCCTGATTTTAGTGGGATTGCTTCAAGTTTTTCACTGTTAAGTTAGATGTTGGCTATTGGTTTGCTATATATTGTTTTAATTATGTTTATATATGGGTCTTGGATTCCTGTTCTTTCCAAGACTTTTAACATAAAGGGGTGTTGAAATTTGTCAAATGCTTTCTCAGCACCTAGTGAGATGACCATGCATTTTTTTTTGAGTTTATTTATATGGTGGATTACATTGATGGATTTCATTATATTAAACCATCCCTGCATGCCAGGGATGAAGCCTACTTGATCATGGTGAATGATCGTTTTGATGTGTTCGTGGATTCGGTTTGCAAGGATTTTGTTGAGTATTTTTGCATCAATGTTCATAAGTGAGATTGGTCTGAAGTTCTCTTTCCTTGTAGGGTCTTTGTGTGGTTTAGGAACGAGCGTTACTGTGGCCTTGAAAAATGAGTTAGGTAGTGTTCCATCTGAATCTATCTTTTGGAATAGTTTAGAGAGTATTGTTATTATGTCATCAATAAATGTCTGATAAAATTCTGCACTAAACCCATCTGGACCTGGGCTTTTTTTGGTTGGGAGGCTTTTGATGACTTCTTCTATTTCTTTAGGTGTTATGGGATTATTTAGATGGTTTACCTGGTCCTGGTTTAACTTTAGTATCTGTTATCTGTCTAGGAATTCATCCATTTCCTCCAGATTTTCCAGCTTTGTTGAGTATAGGATATTGTAGTAGGATCTGATGATTTCTTGAATTTCCTCAGTTTCAGTCATTATTTCTCCAATTTCCTTTCTAATTTTTTTAATTTGGATACTTCCTCTTTGCCCTCTAGTTAGTCTGCCTAAGGATTTATCAATCTTGTTAATTTTCTCGAAGAACCAGCTCTTGGTTTTGTTGATTCTTTGAATGGTTCTTTTTGTTTCTATTTGGTCAATTTCTGCTCTGAGTTTGATTATTTCTTGCTGTCTACTCCTCTTGGGTGTATCTGCTTCCTTTTGTTCTAGAGCTTTCAACTGTGCTCTCTTGTTGCTAGTGTATACTCTCTCCAGTTTCTTTTTGGAAGCACTCAGAGGTATGAGTTTTCCTCTCAATACTGCTTTCATTGGGTCCCATAGGTTTGGGTATATTGTGTTTTCATTTTTATTAAATTCTAGAAAATCCTTAATTTCGTTCTTTATTTCTTCTTTGACCCTGCTTTTGTTTAATAGAGCATTGTTTAGTTTCCATGTGTATATGGGCTTTTTGTTGTCTTTGTTGTTATTAAAGACCAGCCCTAGACCATGGTGATCTGATAGGATGCATGGGAGTATTTCAGTCTTCTTATATCTATTGAGGCTTGTTCTGTGATGGAATATATGTTCAATTTTGGAGAAGGTGCCATGAGGTGCTGAGAAGAAGATGTATTCTTTTGTTTCAGAAGAAAATGTTCTATAGATGTTTATTAATTCCAATTGGTTCATAACCTCTGCTAGTTTCACTGCACCCTTTTTCAGTTTCTGTTTCCATGATCTGTCCATTGATGAGAGTGGGGTGTTGATGTCTCCCACTATTATTGTGTGGGGTGCAATGTATTTTTTGAGCTTTAGTAGGTTTTTTAAAAATAAATATGGGAGCATATATGTTAAGGATTGAGATTTCCTCTTGACAAATTTCCTCTGTAATGTGTAAAAAGTGTCCTTCCTTATCTTTTTTGGTTACTTTTGGTTGAAAATCTACTTTATTCAGTATTAGAATGGCCACACCAGCTTGCTTTTTGGGGTCGTTTGCTTGGAAGATTTTTACCCAACCTTTTACTCTGAGATAGTGTCTGTCTTTGTCTCTGAGATGAGTTTCCTGTATGCAGCAAAATGTTGGATTCTGTTTATGTATCCAGTCTGATAGTCTATGTCTTTTTTTGGGGGTGGATTGAGTCAGTTTATGTTAACAGATATTAGGGAATAGTGGTTGCTGTTTCCTGTTATTTTTGCTTTTAGAGGTAAGATTTTGCCTGTGTGTCTTTCTTCTTTTGGTTTTCTTGCTTAGGTATTTTTTTTTTTAAACTAGGATGTAGTTTTTCTCCTTGTATTGGGTCTTTCATCTATAATTTATTGTAGTGCTGGGTTTGTGGTCAGATATTGTGTAAATTTAGTTTTGTTCTGGAATATCTTGGTCTCTCCATCTATGGTGATTGAGAGTTTTGCTGGGTATAGCAGCTTGGACTGACACTTGTGTTCTCTTAGGGTCTGCATGATGTCTGTCCCGGCTCTTTTAGCTTTCATAGTATCTCTTGTGAAGTCGGGTGTGATTCTGATTGGTCTGCCTTTATATGTTACATGACCTTTTTCTCTTACTGCTTTTAGTATTCTTTCTTTGCTTTGTGCACTTGGCGTTTTGACTATTATGTGTCGGGAGGAATTTCCTTTCTGGTCCAATCTATTTGGAGTTCTGTAGGCTTCTTTTATGCTCATGGTCATCTCATTCTTAAGGGTAGGGAAGTTTTCTTCTACGATTTTGTTGAAGATATTTACTGTGCTTCTTAGTTGATATTATTTGCCCTCTTCTATTCCTAATTTCCTTAGGTTTGGTCTTCTTATTGTGTCCTGGATCTCCTGGATATTCTTGGTTAGGAACTTTTTGGCTTTTGCATCTTCTCTGACTGTTTTGTCTGTTTTCCATGTTGTTTTTGGCCCCTGTGATTCTCTCTTCCATCTCTTGTATTCTGTCATAAATGCTTGCATCTGTGACTACTGATTTCTTTTTTAGGTTTTCTACCTCTAGTGATGTCTCTTTTAGGGTTTTCTTTATTGTTTCCATTTCCATTTTAAATTCCTTCTTCAATTCCTTCATTTCTTTGGTTCTGTTTTTCTCTAGTTCTTTGATTTCTTTGAGTGTTTTTCGTGTTTCCTCTTTAAAAGCTTCTATTTCTTTATGCTTTTTATCCCGTTCTTGTTTAAGGATCTCTATCATCATCTTGAGGTATGATTTTGGGTCTGAGTCTTCTATTTCTGGAGTTTTTGGCATTCCACTGTTTGCTGTGATGGGAGAGCTGGGTTCTGGTGTTGCCAGGTTGTCTTCGTTTCCATTGGGTAAGTTCTTTTGCTTCCTTCTTTTCATCTTGTTGTCTGTGATTATATATGGTCTTGTTGTCAGTGATTGGTTCCAGTCTCTCCTGTGTACCTTGCCTGTGTCCCTGGATCTCAGCTGTTCGTGTTGGTAGATGGCCTGTGCATTTGCTCCACAAGCACGGGCCTCTCAGAGTGGAAACTGAGTCCCTATGCCAGAGTTTCTGCTCCCCTGAACCAATGGATGGGTGCTTTCCGTGCACTTGCCTGAGACCTCTCTGTGCCCTGGGTACTCACAGCGCAGTCTCACCAGGCCTGCCTAGACACCTTTAATAGGTAACTGCCTATCCTTTTGAAACTCTTGTTCCAATGCAATTTGTACCTCAGTCTGATTACTGATAAATTATGGCCAGTGATTAGCACTTTTCCAGATTTAGAGTCTGACAACATTTTCTCAGGCCAGGTAGTGAATCTAGAAAATGCCACTTAGGACTTCTAAGATACCAGCTCTTTTTCTGAACCAGAGGATCTATTATAGTATTTTATAATACTTACATCATTTTTGTGAACACCTATCTGCTAAGGAACAAGTCAATGGAGGCAGTGTCAGTTTTGCTCACTGTTGGAAGGGATATGGTCCATCATGTTGGAGAAGACATGAATGTGGGGTTGGCTCAAGGTGGTGGTGGTTGAGGTAATGAACTGTTTATATATCCTTGGCAATTGGGCAATGGAAAATGGGTTTGTGAGTGAGTGGAACCCTGAAAGCCCACCTGCAGGTACCCCTTTTTCCAAGCTAGCTCTCACTTCTTGTAAGCGCTACAACCTTCCAAAGTAGTGCCTCCAGCAGGATCAGTTTTTCAAGGGCCTCTAGGAAACACTAACATTCAAACCACAACAGGAGGCAACTCTTTCTTTCCCCTTTTGGTATTGTGAAGACAAGAGAAGTGGTTTGCCAGAGACTGTTCCAGTTCTGTTGTTGTTTTCCTGTTTCCTGGTGCTCCATTCTCTCTCCAGGCTAAGTGATAATAGGCACAGGCTTCAGGAGTGTAGAAAACCAAGGACTGCAACAGCTACAGGCCAGTTTAAGGAAAGCAAAGGGGAAACTTGTCAATCAAAGAGGCTAGAACACCTAGGGTCCAGATCATAGGCATAAACAACTCTGACTCTATCATTGTTGGCACAAAATTTTATTTGAAAATTTGGTATTTGCAGTTGAGGGAAGATGAACTGATTAATAAATTTCTACTAATTTATGTGATGGGACACAGAACAGTGGTATAAATTCTCCCAGATCTCCCTTGGATCAAACAACAGGCACATTCCTTTATGTATATATTCTTTAAAATAGTCTTAGAGTTTAATTTCTTAAAAGAATGAAGTTATCTGAAATACAGATTTAATAATTTAAGGAACTCATATTAATAATCTCATGCTATTTTTTGATATGAGCATGTTACCATGTGCCACTACTTTTTACTGTAGAAGTTGTTTTTGGGTTTTGTCATACGAATAAGTTAGAAATCTCTTTTATACAGAGGTCTTTAAAAGGTTTGAGATTATAATGTAATCACATTTCCTTCCTTAAATTCTCTCATATACCTTTCCTATTCTTTTTTACTGTTATTGTTTGCATATATATATATATTTTCATATATTCCTAAATATAACCTGCTTAGTCAGTATAATGTTACTTGTACGTATGTTTTCAGGGCAGACTATTTGGTTTTTGATAACCAATTGGTGTGTTCTTTCCTGGGGAAGATTATTTCTGTTGGTTACAGCATTCCTTAGTTGTCCGCCATTCTTTGTGTAGGTTGAGGATTTTGGAGTCTTTCCCACCCACTTTGGCTTCTCCATTGCTGTTGTCCTATTTCAGCTCAGATTTGGGCAGTCATGGTGGTCAGACTTTATGAATGCAACCTCGGGTATTACTAGGACACAATCTCACAGCCAAGTCCCCAAACCTCTGGCTCGTACAGTCTTTCCACTTCTTTCTTTGTTCCCTCAGCCTTAGATAATGAGGTGTTTTATAGGTGTAACCCCTGAGACTGGGCTTCACAACTGTGCATATTGATTGGTTGTAGCTATCTGTAGTGGTCTCTATCTGTTGCAAAGAGAAGTTCCTTGGTAAGGGGTGAAGACACTTACCTCTGGTTATGATGACAAATGTTTAGGTTGTTGTTAGGGATTATGCTGGTTTAGAAAAATAGTGGTGTAGAGTCTCCTCCTATACCCACGATTTTACTAGTACTGATAGTTAAGTGGGTTTGTAGTACCAGGCATAGTGTCCCTTTTATTGAGTGTGTCTTAAGTCCAACTAGAGAACTTTTGTTTACTGCTAGGGTATACATGTCACTGCTGCACCCTGGGGGTCATTGCGTGATGCCGATAGTTGATGTGGTTCATAGATGCCATAGTTGGGTAGGAATGTTGGTTGTTTCCTTCCTTTATAAATTTGCATGGTACCTTATGGTACTATGAAATCCAGTTCTAAAGGAGGAAGAATTTATGTCTGTTCCAGATGAAGAATCTCTGAAATCTGTTTCTGAAATTCATGGTGTCTTCAACAATAGGACTTACATTTCACCTCTAGAGCAAAGAAGGGCAGTAGCAACAGGCTGTATCTCTTAGGAGTCTCCTAGAAAAGTCCAACTCAAAAGAGGGCTTCTCCTGAGTGGTGTTGGTATTTTTGTTAGGTGGTCTTTGGCTCTTGGAGCTGGCATTGTTATCCTAGGTGAGGAAAATTCATTAAAACTACACTTGTGTTTTTGTATATAGAATCATACATATTACATGACTTTAAAGGTACATAGTTAATGATATAATTCTTCATAGCTTTCCAGAAATATTTATTGTTAATTTACCTTTCTCCCTTCTTCTTATACAGAAATTCTTCTCTTTTTGGTGTTTTAGTGGTTTATTTTGAACATCTTTTTAAAAACAAACTAAAAAATAGTCTGAGAAGAAATTTGCACGATGATACTCATTGAATAAGTAAGGTGATTAAATCGAACAGGGATATGTTTTCTTCTGCAGCTCCAGATGTGAGTTCTGCGTCCTGACGGTTCTTCGACTCCAGAGCAGGGAGGGGGATCATGGTAATTAAAGCCGTGCGGTAATCATGTAAATCTTCAGTAGTAACCAAATGTTTCTTTTCTTTCCAAGAAATCTACTGTGCCTTATTTTTTAAAAGATAAGATGTTAGAAACTCAATGGGATTTGGTCCTTTGCAGGCACAGCAAGTCCCTGCAAATAAGATAGACATGGCTGTCTGGTCCAGGCAGGCATGGGTGGGCAAGAACTGTAGATCCACCTTCTGTTTTATGACCTTTCTGCATCAAATCTTTTCATTTTCTATTATCCTCTCACCATTGTCTGTGAGCCCATACTCAGAGATAGAGGGTTTTCTTCAACCTGTGTCTGTCCCTCCAGCATCTGCTCTGACTCCCTGATGGACCTGCAAACTGGTACCAACCAGAAACCAGTCCACGCTCATGCCGTCGGTTCCTCTATACAGAAATTCTTAATCTGTTGCTTTTTGCTGTGGTGAGACATATTGCAATAGCTTGAACTACTTACCATTCTTAAAACAGGCAGAGCTTTGGATAAGCTAAAGAAGAGGGAGAAAAATTGTAATACCCAGAAGGGTCAAGGACACTGGAAAACAGGGTCCACAGAATAAAGAGGGACTCATAGGCGCTCACAGAGACCAATGTAGCCATCATGGAGTCTGCATGGGTCTGCACTAGGTCTTCTGCATGTATGTTGTAGCTGTTTAGCTTGGGGTTTTTCTAACAGTGGGAGTGGGGGTTTTGCTGATTCTTTTGCCTGATTGTGGGACCCCTTTTCTCCTACTGGGTTACCCCATCCAGTCTTGCTGTGATTATTTGTGCCTAGTCTTGTTGTTCTGTTGTCATGATGTGTTTGGTTGTTATCTCTGGGACGCTGCTCTTTCTGGAGGGAAATTGAGGAGCAATGGATCTGGGAGAGCAGGGTGAAGGGGGAAAACAGGGAAGTGGAGGGAGAGGAGGCCGAGGACAGAATATATTGTATGAGGGAATTTTTAAAAAAATCTCTATACTTTACAATACAACTTCCCTGTCTATGGTAAGGTGAGTCACCTTAAAAAGTTAATTCTCAAGAATAATTAGGGAAGTTTTCAGATCAAGTGGTGATTGAATAATCAAACAACAACCACAAACAAACAAACAAACAAACAACCCCAAGATTGAGAAAGCTCTGAGTTCAGAAGTGGAGCATCTTCATTTCTTTCATTGGCTACCTTCCTTTGTCATCACTGAAGTGCCCAGCTTGCCCAGCTGTTTCAGCAGACATGGACACAGCATAGGCAGATTCTTAGGGCTCCCCCTTGGAAACACCTCCCTCCCCTGGCATGTCTGGGAAATAAATTTACTCACTACGCCCAGTTATCAGTGGCTGGATAAAAGTGAGCTCCTCACCCCTTCCGATGAGGGTATTTTATTTAGGGTGAGGTTAGCTCTTTTATTATTCACGAGAAAAGTGGCTCTGTAAATCAAAAATAGGTTAAACTCCGGAAAATTCTACTTTTGTTTTTATGGCTCCTTTAAGAGAACATAGGTCCAGTAGAATCCCGTTTAGGACAGGCAACTAATGAGTCTTCCAGGCTCCGATGTGACAGCTTTGTAAATGTCTAAACAAGTTAGAAGGAGGTCATGAACTGAGCATGTGAATCTTTTCTATTATTATCCGTGTAGACTCCGATGTGCTAGAAATGACACCAGTGTCTACTGCATAAAAGATGCCACATTATGTTCCCATTTAGCGCTGTCAGTCATCTTTTGTGTGGAACAAGGCTCAGGGACAGCACCAGGAGGAACAAGTCATTGGGGGTAAATTCCTTTGGACATTTATCTTCTAGCCGTGTCAGCTGCAGCTTACGCTCGCCTTGGGAAGTTCAGACTCCTCAGTATATCGTAATCATAGATCTTGGAGGTTTAAAAAAAAAAAAAACCACAGGGGCATTTATTAAAAACTACCCCAAACATAGAAAAAGAATGTTTCGTGATTAGATTTGAATATTTTCAATTGTCACCTTAAGCATCTCTCTTAACGTGTTTACACGAATATGAGGTAAACTTGGCACTATATAGAAAATATGAATGGTGGATCACTTCCTGATACTCTTCCCTTTGTCCCAGACACACTGTCCTGGCTACGTTTCCACAGACACAGAAAAATAACAATGTACACACATCACCACTCTTCCCACAAAGGTAGCCTACAAACAGCGAAGGAACATGACTTTTCTTGTTTTACATTGCATCGTGTGATTCATAAAACACAGGTTTTCTGGACCAGCTAACTGCACTCCATTAAAACATCCTTTTCCTGCCAGTCATGAATGAAGTTTTAGGATTGTTTAAATTTGCTTCTTAAGCTTCTACTGAGAAGCTGGAAGCAGGTAGGTCAGTAGGAACACAGACATGAAAAGACATTAAATGATCCTCCCCTCGGAAACACCTCTGCCAACAGCATCATCCCGTTGGGCTTTTCCTCGGAGGCATATTTCTGTATTTCACTATCCAGTTGTTATTATTCGGGAAATGGAGCTTATACTCTGGATCCCTACAACAAAAGAAAATTACGGGTGTTTTCTCTCTCTACTGCAATCCTTTCCGACCCAGTCTCCACTAATTAAGTAGTCCTTTTGACCCTTGCCCTTTGAAGTTTCATTCATTACCTGCCTTCTGTAAGTCAACAAAAGGCAACATCTAAAGCCCCCAGTGTTAGACCATCACTTTGGGGACTGCTAATTGAATGTAATTACTTCGTTTTTTTTTGTGCCAGAGTCCATACTTATTTAAACTGTCTGCATACTGTAGGGGACTGTTTGACGCCAGTGTGGAGACGGTCGGGCAGCCACTCAGGCTGTGGAAGGAAAGTCAGAAGTGAGGAGACATTGTCATTTGGCTACCTACTCATTAGCTGCCCTCGATGGCTGGCTGTTGTTTTAGTGGACAGGATGTGTAGCGACTGAATCTTGTCTCTAAAAATAGCTGTGAAAACAGGCATTTGGGGTGTACAGTAATTGGTTGCTCAGTGGATCGAAGATATTTTTATAGAACTTGGGGGAAAGACGAGGTATTTTTAAACCGTGACCTTGCTTGGCAACGCCACACCCCCTGCCGCTCTCTCCTAGGGAGGGAAGAAGAGTTGAAACAAGATGGGTAACAGCAAAAGAAAAAACCCTGCAGGTTCCACTTCCTCTTGCTTGTCTCACTTGGGGAATCGGATGCTGCAAAAGAATGAAACCGTGTCCTTTGCCATTTTCCTGATAGGACAATTCTGCTGTGAGCCTGCTTCCAGCAGAAGTTATCACCCAACTCTTTCATCAGAGAGCAGGAAGATGCCAAGCCTGAAGCGTTAATGAGCTTGACAAAGCACTCTGAGCCACACAGGAAGCCCAGTGTACACCAGCGTTATGCCCCTCCTTAGATGGTTAATCTGATGTTCGGTTTAATCCTACTGGCCTTAATGACAGGGTTTGTTTCTGACTGCTTGGGGACCAGGGAAACGAGGGCATTTTCCTCAAGTGTCAGGACCCCTCCTATTTGGTGCCACCAGGTCTCCACCCCTAGAAGTTAGAGCTGATGTAAGCCTTTTACTCTCAAATTCCCTTCAAGGTTAGAAAGACGACAATACCTCAGAGAGAAGGATGCAGTATGTGGCAGTAAGAAAAAGCACTTTAAAATGGATGAATAGCTATGGGTAAAATTATATGTAAACTTTCATTTACCCAAATGGTCCCTGATTTCTTCTCCATAATGATCACGAGAATAAGATATACCAGAGCATTCTGACATTTGTCTAGAATTCAGATTTTTCCAACATTTTGTCCTTAATTTTTTGCATTTGTGTTTTGGATAGGTGTTACTGATAACAACAACAACAAAAACAACAAAGAACCACACGGCAGAGCTTATAAGAAGAGAACTAGTTAGCCCAGACTGTGCAGTGTGCTTCAGTTTGTAATCCAGTGGCTGTTACTTCCTTAGCTACACGTTTCTGACTTTCTCTAGTCCAGAGAGCACTGCTCTGCAGTCCTGAAAGTGATGGTTTTCTTGCCCATGCGTCTCAATTTCCCACGTCCTCATTCGAATTAGTGGTCAGTGTTTATTTCAGTTTTTGTTTTTTACTCACGATACCGTTATAACCTTTAATATATTTACATTTAATTCTTATTCCATTGATTTTTCTTAGATTGTCTCTCAGCTCTCACTTTGTTAAATGAGGATATATTCCTTGTTTTCTCTCCACTGGCATCACTTGTAAATTTTCAGGGTTTTTTTTTTTTCTTTTTCTTTTTCTTTCTTTCTTTCTCTCTCTCTTTCTTTCTTTCTTTGTTTCTTTGTTTCTTTCTTTTTCTTTTGACAACTTGGTACTGCCTGGCAGTGTAAAGTTCTGATACATGTCTTTTTACAGAATATTAGAAAGTTCGAGATCGGTGTGACTTTTATATTATTATGACTATGTAAAATAATATTAGGTTGGTGAAGTGACATGCTAACAGTTTCCTTGTCACCATTTGGTGACAGGTTGAGGGAACCTGTTCATAGCACTAAAGCCATATGTCCTCAGCTTTCTGCATTATCAGCTGCATAAAAATCAAACTTGTTCATCCCTCGAGGTTCTTATTCTTAAGTTTCTAGCATTCATCATTTAATTCTTTCAGTATTCTGACCATTACTCTGTAATTTCTGTCCTCTCGTTCATGGGTCTTAGTCACCTTTCATATTTATAGGATGAAACCTCTCCTCAGAAGCTACAGCCTGAATTAAGAGGCTGACATCATTGCAAAGGGCTGGTAAACCGGACACCCATCCCATCCCCAGCCTCGGACACCCATCCCATCCCCCCCTTGGACACCCATTCCATCCCCCCCTTGGACACCCATTCCATCCCCAGCTTTGGACACCCATTCCATCCCCAGCCTTGGACACCCATTCCATCCCCAGCCTTGGACACCCATCCCATCCCCCCCTTGGGCACCCATTCCATCCCCACCCTTGGACACCCATCCCATCCCCAGCCTTGGACACTCATCCCATCCCCACCTTGGACACCCATTTCATCCCCAGCCTTGGACACTCATCCCATCCCCAGCCTTGGACACCCATCCCATCCCCCCTTGGACACCCATCCCATCCCCAGCTTCGGATACCCATCCCATCCCCAGCCTCAGACACCCATCCCATCCCCAGCCTTGGACACCCATCCCATCCCCTCCCCCCCCTTGGACACCCATCCCATCCCCAGCCTTGGACACCCATCCCATCCCCTCCCCCCCCCTTGGACACCCATCTCATCCCCAGCCTTGAAAACATTGCTGCTTGAATCAGATGAAATCTACTTTTTGCTTTTTAGATTATCGAAGCATACATATCAAGTTAAATTCTTGGGAATAATTCTCTGATGCATAAAATTACTCAGCTCTTCTTTGTTTGTTAGGAAAAAGGGATTCACTTTGTCTGAATGTGAGTTTGTTAGCAAAGAATCTAAGTTGAAGTTTTATCTCATTGTTTATTCCATGTCTTCTAAAAGCACATGAATCTAAGAGAAAGTTCTAAAAATTTCCCCTCGTTTTCTTCTTCCTTCCTTCCTCCCTCCCTCCCTCCCTCCCTCCCTCTCCCCTTTCTTTCAAAAGTCTTGCTGTGTTTCCCTGCTGACTCCAGGCTCCAAGGCTCACAGGATTCTTCAGCCTCGGCATCCTGAGCTCCAGAATTCCTGCCTGTACCATTACCCCTTCTGATTCTTTCCTGTCACAACTGGGTTTTCTTCTCTGAATTCATTTCTATCATAAGCTTTCTGGATTTTACTTTGGAGATCCTAAACTAGTCTCTGGGTCACTGGAGGTGGGTCTGTGTGCTTTGTTATGTAGTCTTAATTTATCAAGTGGTCAACCTTTGATGAAGCAGAACAGGAAAGTTACCACTAATAAAAATCATCATACACTAACTAAAGTTGCATTTCTCTGGTGTCATTTTTTTTCTGCAAAATATTTTGATGATTTAAAATGAAAACAACAACAAGATGTGATAGACTGAAATGTATCTATGTCTATAATTCTGAAAAATGGAAAATGTATAAGCAAATATGAGAGAAGAAATGATAGATAAAACATAAAAACAACAGTAAACAGACAAAACCCTCAAATCCAGATATAATAGCAGGGAAACGGGCTCAGTGGATAAGGAACAACATGGCATAACACAGAATGAACCCGATAAAGGACTGGCTAGCACAGTGGCAGCCATCTGTAAGTCCAGTGTATGAGAGGCAAAGACAGGGGATTTCTGGAACGAACCAGCTAGTTAGACTAGTCAAATTAGTGAGCTCAAGGTGTGGTGAGGGATCTCACCCCAGTAAACACTGTGAAGAACAATTTTGGGAAGCACACAACACCAGACTCTGGCCTCCACATGAAAATATGTGTATGAGTAGCTTGAACACTCATGTGCTTAGACACATGCAAACTCATGCATGAATCTCACACACATGCACAATGATCTGTGATTTGAAATATATAATCAAAATATAGAGCAATTGAAAAAACAAAACTACTTGCAAAAGTAGTCATAGAAAGGGGTGAGATATTGTTATTGTGGTATTTAGAATAAAAAGTAACATAAAATATACCACAAAAAGTAAGAATTCTAAAATGAATTCACAAAATAAGAAAATAGGAATGTAAACAACATATAAAATATTTATTTTTCACAGTGTGCAAAGAAAAAGAACAAAAAGTTCTTCATACTAAATTATTAATAAAAGAATTTGAAGAGAAAGGGGATATTTAATGAATTTTTATTGTGGTCAATGGGCATTTTTATTCCCAGCTTGTGTCACTGAAAAGTTATCAAATAAAGGTGTAGCATTTGACTGCCTAATACATAATAAAGGCAATGTAAATACCATTTTTGATTTAGCACTTTACAGCAGTAACTGTTACATTATCTGGGCCAAAGCCACATGGCTGGCTACGTCATAAGCCCTAGGGGAGACTAAGAGAGACTCTCTTCCTTTCTGCTAAATGCCCCTTAAGTTCTTATCATTATTCTTGTACAACTACCCATATCCCAGCCTTCGTTATCAAAGCTGAGTTTTTCACTAGATGCACTAGATGGTTGATACAGAGACCCATAACTGCTTAACACAGAGAATAAGATACAGTGGAGTTCTTGGGATTAAATGAAATAGATGTATTCAACCCCTTTCAGCCAAGCCTCAGTGATCACTTTGGAGAAGGAGGCAGGGAAACTGTAAGAGCCAGAGGTTCTTGTCTTAGTTAGAATTTAATTGCTGTGATGAGACACACATTTATTTGGGGCTGGCTTACAGTTCAGAGCATTAGTCTATTATCATCATGGTGGGAACCATGGTGGCATGAAAGCACACATGGTGCTGGAGAAGGAGCTGAGGGTTTTACATTTGGATCTGCAGGTAGCGGGAAGAGAATGAGACACAGTAGGCCTGGCTTGAGCTTCTGAGATCCCAAAGTCAGCCCCTAGTGACACACTCCTACAAGGCCAAAGCTATCTCAACAAGGCTGCACCTCCCAATAGTGACAGTCCCTATAAGCCTATGGGCCATTTTTATTCTACATTTCATAGTACTAATGTTTTCAACTTAACTGTATTTGCTAGATATGACAGCCTTGTTGCACACATGAACTCATAGTAGGTGGGACTGACTGCATACACAAACAGTCCCTGCACAAGACTGAGTTACCCCAAGCACAGATGGAGGTGGGCTCATTAATAACCAAGGAGCTATTTGAGAGTATGTGGCTGCTGAGGGACGGAGAGCCAGTTTTCTTCAGGGATGTGGGTTCTGAGAGTCTACACGTGCTTCATTAGATAGTACACATGCGTATTAGGCAGTACTAAGTGGACTTGGTGGGTTTTTAAAAAAGAGCATGGGAAATGCAGGGAAAAATAGTAGTTGTGGGGCTAGGGGAGAAATGGGAGAAAAAGAGGTATGGATTTGTATGTGTACATAAAATTCCCAAAACCCCAACAGTGATCTGTTTATAATAAAATTAGAAATAACTTTATGACCCTAAATAGAAATTAGATTAATGTCATATCTGTGTAAGACTTACATTGTAAGTGATTGTGATAATGAATTTTGATCATCAATTTTATTAGACTGAGAAGTGCATAGGTGATTAAGGAAGTGCACTTCTGTTTATGAGAATGCTTTCAGGCACTGACTAAGGGAGTTGGACACTCATCCTGAATGTGGGAAGAAAAGAACGTTTTCACCTCTTCTCTCCCCTTCTTCTATCTCCTCCTTCCCTCCACTTCCTCCTCCTTCCCTCTTCCACTTCCTCTTCTTTCTTCTGTTGCCCAGTGGGGCTTTTCTATGTAGTCTAGGCTGGTTTTGAACTCTCTGACCTCTTCAGCCCTGCAAATGCTAGGGTGATGGGCACACAAGATGCTCAGTGTATACTTCCTCCCACTTCTTGCGGTAATGGGGATTGAACTCAGAGTGTTGTGCCTGTATATAGAGAGCTCTCTACCACTGCACCGTATCCCTACTCTATAATTTACCTCCATACTGGAATACTTCCCCCCTTTTTTGTTCCAGAATATCAAATAGCACCATATGTTATTTAAACTTTTTTTAAAACTTCTTTTTAAAAGGTACAATAGAATAAAAAGTGGCAATTTTGGCTTTTAAATATTTTTTATACTTTTAAAATTTTCTAAAATGAATGCTGTATTCTTAATCAAGAGCAAAAAAGTAGCCGAGTTCCCCATTATTTATTTGTGGAAGAGTATGTCGTGATAACCAGAAATGGTTAAAATGTAGATTGACAATTGAAACGGTGTGGAGTAAGCTTCCATTTGCTGTATTATGGCTTCAACTCCTAAACTTATTTTGACTTAGATTAGAAACACAAACCACTTGTTCTTTACTTGAACAACATGTCAGTTACCCTATCCTATCAGATGATATTTTGTAGGATATTGGAATAGTGTCCTTCCTTGCAAATTTGATACTAAGCATAACAAACCTACGTTAAATATATGTCTGAGGAACAGTCCATTAGGTCGGATGATGTGATTAAACCCTGGATCTTGCAGACACTGTGTAGGTGGAGTACTTATTCAGATAATTGGATTACTGTAAACAGTCCACTTTGCAGGAATGATCTGGATAATTGCTTCACCTCTGCCTTTTACATAGCTCGGGGTTCTAGGTTTATTTTGAATCCTATAGAGCACTTTCTTTGGTGATGAGCAATCAGGGAAAATCAGATTATCACTCTGTTTAACCTTCCTGTGCCTTGGGTAATTAAGTCAACAAATTAGCTGGAGGCTCCAATGCGGAAGAGGATTGGTAGACTGTGGTCAAGGAAAGTATTTATGAATTTTCCCTTAAGTTACTTTTCTTGGGGATGCTTTGATAAGAAACATATGATGTCAATTATCATTAACTCTCTGTGGTTTCCATGTTTGGGAGTTTAAGGCTGATTTTAGAAGGTCGAGGACCCCCTTCCCTTTTCGTTGTATATCTGCACCAGTCTACTCGGGTCTCGGAACAGGGTTTTGCATTGTACCCCAGGCTGACCTTAAACTCTACAGCCTCTGTCTTCAGCAGGGCAAGTGATGGGGTGACAGGCCTGTATCCTTTAGACCTAGCAATTTTTTTTTCTCCATGTGATGCTTGGGGTTAAACTCAAGACTTTACACATACAAACCGAGTGCTTTAATCACTGAGCTATATCCCCACCACCAATTTTTTAACTGGCCTGCATTTTCGAATAAGCATACAATGTTTGGATTCAGAAGCCCAACAGTGACATTCCAAGAGAAGCCCACAGTAGAATTAAGAGTGGTGTTTTATGCATTGTGATTTTTGTTGTCTGAAATTTTTCTGTATCTTTCAAACTTTCTACAGTGGATGAACTTGCATTTGTTCCTCTTAAGTAAGTGGATCTGATGAACCAATTTATATGCATAAGAACGTGGAAGAAATCATAACCATTTTTCCTTTTATTTAAATATTTGGGAGGGCAAGGTGTCTGTTACATCTGGAAGCAATCAAAATACAGATTTCCAGCCTTGAGCAGGAAATGACTAGAGCAGGCTCCACAGGTCGATCTACCTTCTGACTTCAGCTCAGTGCTATAAATTTTAGGCTCATATTCAGCTGATGAGGCCTTATCCTGACTTCTGAGGCAGGGATATTTTTCCCTCTGTATTACTCTTGTGTGACAGGTTTTCCCTGGATACATGTAACACACACATCTACTTACCCCAGGAAGGGAGCCATGACTGACCAAATCAGTGATCACACCAATTTTTAAATTGTGGTCACTAAAAAGGGTATGAGAGAGGGTTATTACAAGATACAGGGAAAACTCAAAAGTAAATGCAAAACCAACAAGCCTGCCCCAAAATGAGTGAAGACTCCCGAAAACCTACAAGTCAGAAGCTCTCTCCACAGCCCACAGGGAGCTCCACAATCATTCTTTCCATAGATGGGTTGGTTAGAGTTTCCACCTCCAGCAAGTATTCACTCCCATCTATGTTGGTAGAAGCCTCAAGAATCCTCCAAGCTTCTATTCTTCCTGGATATTTGTTAACTTCCTGTTTACCACAGGAAGCTCATGATTGTCTTCTTTCCTCCAAGAAGGAGTGTTTGAATTTGGAGGGCAAGTTGCAATTCTGAGGAATAAGACATAACAACATCTCAGCTCAAAGAGAACCTCCTACTTTTGGTATTCTTCTCCTTCAAGTGTCTGGCTTCTCTGCTCCCCACAACTCCTTCCTTGGACCTTCCCTTACCAGGATGCTAGGGAGGCCTAATGGCGACTCTCTGACCTGTGTTCCCTATCCTCGGGTCTCTACTGTAGCTCAGTTATAAACAATGTTTTCTGCAAGATAGTACCTGTCTGCCACCCTTTGAATCATATAGAGTGACATATCGTGACATCTCTTCTACTTAAATTAGTCTCACCAAACCCCGTCACCGTGTCTGAGGCCTGTGCTGGCTGTAGACTTGTGTGCATGACTAACTGTTTATTAGGAAGCTGTTTCTGCTTCTCTGACCCTGCCAGGGAGCTGGACCTCTGAAGTTGGGGCCTGTTTCCTTTCTACCCTTGGTTGTCCAACCCCCTCATGTTTTCATATATCCTTTCAATTCCTTTGTGGATTGCTAGAGTTTCTCTTGTTTCTTTAAGATAGAGTCTAGTGTTTCTTATTCCTACTGTCTCCTTCATCAGGTTATAGGGAGGCATCCTGAAACTGCAATTTAAAACAACAAACAAAATTATACATCAGTAAACATAGTTCAGTAAATTGTAAGTGGCTTCATCTCATCAAATCAGACAGACAGACTGGCCCACTGGAATTTGGAGGGCAAATATATATTTGGATATATAATGTAGGAGATATATATCCTGCAAAATACATATAACCTTTATATATAGATTATGTGTGTGTGTGAATATAACCCCCGAAATATACCTTCTTATACACCCATCACAGGTTGAGTTAAAGGATGAAAGAATCTTTACAAAGTAAAAAGAATCTGAAAAAAAGCCAGTCTAACTATTCTTATAGCTAATAAAGTAGACATCAAATCAAAATTAATTCAGAAGAGGTAAAAACAACCACTACATTGTAATAAGGGCAGAAATCAATCAAAAGATACAAGACTTATAAAAACATGTTTATCAAATCTTCAGTCTCCCAATTCTATAAGATAAATCCAGTGAACACAAAGGTTAGAGAGGCACTGTTCTAATAATGGGGATAATTTCACCACACCTCTGTCATACAAATGAAAAACTTCTCCAATACACATCTTGAAACTAAAAAATAATTTTAAAGATTCTAGACTGTGTGTAGGCCTCTTATACTCATGGAGTGGTAGAATTAATAGTGTAAAACAGTTGTATTATAAAAGCAGTCTATAAATCCATTGGGATCCCTATGAAAATCTCAGATTTTTCATGGAATTAACAAAAACAGTCTTAAACTTCAAAGAAAGACATGGAATAACCAAAGCAAATGTGCACAGCTGTGAGCATGCCAGGTCTCACCACATTTAATCCCACTTGTTACAGAGTTCTAGTGGAAGAAAATGCTTCAAAACTTCTGGGGAAAGCCATAGTGCACAGTAGCTTTGCACATGTCAGAGGAACATCCCAAAAACAAACACCAAGAAAAGGGCCCGTTTGCTCTGCTAGACTCTCAAATCTACCCTGTCCACATGGGTCACATATAATAGAAGAAAGTTTCCTTCCACATTAAAGGCACCTTCATATATGTATATGAGGATATATGTCTATGAACATATGAACACACACATATGAAATCTGATCTTGCTGTTAAGCCAACATCTTATTTTATGTCCCTATAGTATCATACATTTATTCTGGATCCCTTGGAAACATCTTTAAAATGTAAACTTTGGGGAGAGGAGGAAGAAAAAAAGTAAACTTTGGCTGCATACGTTTTGCTCGATATGTATAGATTATTACCAGTATAGTTTTAGGTAAAGAAAATATTTTTTTCTTTTAATAATTTAGAAAGCTTATATGCAAGCAACCTATTTATCATGCGTTTGCAGAATTATGAGATAAAAATACATCTTTGATATTTATTCTAGTGAAATGTATATCATGCTATGTCTTATTATGCATTATCTAACTTATTAATAAACTTTACATTCTTTACTAATAACTGAGCACTCTGAATGTCATCATTGATCTGGAGAGTTTATACATACTAGATCACGTAGACACCATGAAGTCTGTATAAATAATTTGCTCTACAAAGGTGGAAGGATGGAGACCTAAACTTTAATTATCTCACAAAACTTCCTGGTATATGTCTGATCACTACTATATTCTACCTTGTTAATTGATTATCACATGGGTCCTGTGAAAAACTAGACTCACTAATTGAGTCTAATTTGAAATAATAGTAGCCAAAACCGATCCTAATTAATAATAAAGATAGGATTGTTTTTTTTCTGAGAGGGAAATAAAAAAGCCAGGTGAAGGTAAAACTTTTTAAATTCGCATGACTCCATCATTCAAACACAGCATTGGGCTACTTCTCTTCTTTTTGTTAATACTTGTCTGGGTTTCTAGTTGTTTTCAGCAGAAGGTTCGGTCTGTAACAATCTAGTCTGTCACTGTTGCGAACAAAGTCTATATGTATTCTCAAAAAAATCTGTCTACAATTTGCATTACAATCTTTCCAGTGTCAGACAGGAAAAGTACATTTCCCGAGTTCAGCAATATTGCCAGACTGTAGGTTAAATTATGTCTCAACAAAAATAAAATAAGAATGCTAGTGTCTTTTGGGTTGCATTAGATTGCTTTTGGGCACCCATGGATGTCTTTCACAGAGCGTTGCTGAGTAATATTAAATGCAAATCAAAGACTATTCTGTATTATGAAAACAGAAAGCCACAGGACAAAGACCGTTTGTAACATATGCATGGGTATCAGGCTGCCAACAGAATTACTTTGTATACTTAGTATATTTTAATATAATTAAGTAATGTATCACTTAATATACTTTACTGTAAGTTTCTATGAGGTGTGTGTGTGATTTTATAATCATTGGAGAAAATCAACAAATTCATTTATCCTTTCTTCTTCCCCGACTACCACATACACAAATGAACAAGAGTACCATTCAGTAAGACACGACGACATGGGCCTGTAATCCTAGCATTTGTGATATGAGGCAAAGGATGAGAAGCCGGAAGCAAGCCTAGGGTTAAAGATAAAAAGACCCACAGAGTTAAACTAACTGCAACACGTTCAGAAGCATCACACGACACTGGTAAACTGGTTCAGCTGAGGAACATGCACAGTTTCCCATAGTGTGTCCTGTGCCCCTCAGCTATGTGTAGAGTCAGTCTTTATCTTTCTCACAGCCATTGGATGGATGCTATGCTATTAATTTAGAAAGGTCTGAAAAGTTCATGGACAGTCATATCACTGAACATGGTTTACACCTCTTTTCCAATAACTACCTAATTATCTACTTTTCCTTTGCTCATCTAAGTTTTAATAAAATCTCTAAACATTACAAGACTGTATCTTTAAAAAAAATTGTCATTTTTTCATATATCACATCCTGACCACATTTTCTCCTTCCCTCCCTCCCATCCCACCCCAAGTCTCTCCCTCCACCTCCTCTCAGAAAAGAGCAGCATAGAAAGCTACAATGCGACCAGCACATACCATTATTACATCAAGGTTGGACAAGGCAACTCAATCAGAAAAAGAAGTCCCACAAGTAAACAAGAGAGTCAGGCACACCTGCTCTTGCTGTTAGGAGTCCCCCAAGAACATCAAGCTACTTAGCCATAACATATATGCACAGCTATACCATGCATGTATGACAGAAGACCTAGGCCAGACCCCTATAGGACCTCATTTCAATATATCATCTATGTAGATTTAATTAACAGAAATACAAAGCAAAATGTTATATGTATATATACATGTATAGATAACATAAATAGTGATGTTGAAATTAAGCAAATAACGATATTTGGTTAGTTGTTATATTACAGACGAAATTTATATTTATGACAAATATAAACATGGTTTTCCTTAAAAAAATCAAATAATATTTACTCTAGAGATATTTTTCTAAGTAAGGATAGTTTTCTAAATAAGTAAGGTGATTATCATAAAGTGTACTTTTTAATAACTCTATTAATTTTGTTTTTAGGGTTTGGTCTATGCACATCAATTTTGTACTTCCGTACTTATAACATTATAAAAAGTCACCAGTAGAGGGAGTCAATAATTTAAAAATCAAGTTAATTTTGATCTATTTTACTTTTTAAGTTATATAAGGCTTTATCTATTCTACAAAATACCTGTTTTAAATTGGTACTATGTAACTTATTCAAGATCTATAACTATAAAGATATACAGAAAAATATAAGAATAGCTTTAAATATAATTTTTAAATATCCAGATCTAAACTCTAATTCAATTTAAATCAGAATCATAAGTATTACAGAAAGAAAAGGATGTGAGTAAAAGAGACCTTTAAGTTTCTATTTTTTCTTCTTTAAAAACTTTAAAGTTAGCAAATAACACTGCAGCATTTTTAATCCATATCCAAAGTATATGCATTATACTTTGCTTTATTTCTAATGGTGGGTTTTAGGGGAATCTGTGCAATTTCTCCAGTCTTCATTATTCAGGTCTTTAAGAAGAAAAAGGGGCAGAAGGAGGAGGAAAAGAAGGTGGAGGAGGAAGAAGAGGAGGAGAGAAGAAGGAGGAGGAAGAGGAGGAAGAGGAAGAGCAGAGATAATCACAGGGGTGGGATGCCACAGAGCACATCTGGAAAGAGTCACTGTGGTGCCATAATAATGTAATTAGCACAGACAACATTGGGAGTCTTCACTAACCCGCATCTATGAGTAATTCACCACGCCTTCTCACTTCCCCTCGTGTATCACCAGTCTTCCTCCTGGCAAAGGTGGGAGATGTTTGCAGGGCTTTCTTGGACACTGTCCGTCTCTAGCTGCTCTGCCACATAAGAGGAAACCCCTCTGCTGTGCCATTTTTCTTCACTGTTACTGGCATTACCTGGAATTCCAGAATGAGCCATTAAAAGAAACAGAGTCTCCTTCCCAAGAGACATCTTTTTCTTACTTTATTTCTTCTTCTCCAAAGCACTCCCCTACAGTTTTACTGTAGTGTTGTCCCAACGGGGTTGATTAACTGGGATGTAGGGTGTTATAGGAAGGACAGTAAAGATAAATATCTAAGTAAATATAAATTCCTCCAAATCTATTATAAAAATATCCACTAAGTGGTCATTTTTTTCAAGAATATTCATTTTTTTCTAAAACTTCTCTTACTGAACCTGAGTTTGAGATTTTGGGGAATTTTTCCTTCCTGAACTTTTCTGAATTACCCACTGAACACAGACACCCAAGCCCAGGGATACTGGTATCACCCCAGGTTGCTATGCCCATAGGAAAACCCCAAGATTAAATCATCAAGTTTGCTATAATAGCCTACAAGTTCCACAAGACACCGAAGATACCACTTGGCACATAAAACCCTGCAGAACATTACTATTTTTGCTCCTTGGAAATATCTTTGGTTTGACCATTGTCAAATGGTCAACAGTTAGACCACTCGCATGTGAACGCTCTCCCACATCGATCTTCTAAAAGACAAATTCTTATCCTCAGAATAAATGTTATATTATAAAGAATGAAAATATAGTTTCCTATTTTGATTATTAGTTGAGAGGTCCCCTGCTTTTACTAGGTATTAGTCACTTACACTACAGGTGGCTTTAATCTTTTCCACCTGAACTCTCACGCTCCTATGTCTGCTTTAAATAACCATAAGCCAGCGCCATTCCAAGCCAAAGCATACACATTTATGGCTAGCATCTTGCAAGTTAAATGTGCTAGGTGGAGACCTAGGCTTCTGTTTTACCTCGTTGGGAAGTGAGAGGTTGTATTTTCAGTCACACACACAAACTAAACTACTTGGAAGGGAATTCTGAAGGGTTGTGATTTTGGTAGTTTGGCAAGAAGGGCACTGATTTCTTGAAAGCTTGGGGTTTCCACTAATGTGGCTTCATACTGCTTTGTTTTCTCAGTTTCCCTTTGTGTTTTTAAGGCAGGGTTCTCTCTGTACCCCTGATGGCCTTGTACTCACATTCTTTTTGTCTTAACACAAAGGGCACTGGAATTACAGGCATGTGCCCCTAGATCCAGACAGGATTACTAGCTTTAATTGTTCAAAAAGGCAGGGGGGTGAAGATGACATCTTCGGTTTCAAGATTTAAAATTTACCAACCTTCAATCTGTACTAATTCAGTAATTCTGGATGGGAACACAAGGAACTTGAAGTGTCAAAATGAGAACGACTCTAGAATACAAAAACCATAGAGGTACCTTACGGCTCCTCTACATGAACTGATTATGCTACACACACATCATGGACAGGAACTGAGGGCTTATGGGGGCTTTGCTAGTGTTCTCACTGTTGTACCTCAGACCTTTTCTAGTAAGTTTTATAATTCCCGTTGCAAGAAGGAGTAATACATAATCTGTCGAGCACACCAGACTTCTCTAGAACTGAAGTCGGATGTTTCTGTACATCAGCAGTGTTGGTAAAATGTGTTTGGATAGTCTGGAGAAAGGGGAGCTTGGCTGTTGAAAGGGCTTAAGTCTCCCCAGTGCTAAAACATCACTCAAACTGGATAACAATATTTTAAAAAATAATCACTGAGATAAAAAAACCCCATAAAACAGAAATTAAGTCTGGCGGATGTAGCTCAAGCAAAGAACAACAGCCCAACATGGAGCAAGTCTTGAGTTGGATCCTCAGATATGAAAAAGAAATACAAAAGTTAACGAACCAGTTAAGACAATGTCAGGACAGGTAGGAAGAAGAGATACTGAAGATGAAGAGCACCCGCTGCTCTTCCAGAGGACCCGGGTTCAATTCCTGGCATTTAAACGACAGCTTGCAACTAACCGTCGGTAGCTCCTCTTCTAGGGACTTGCCTCCTCCACACAGGAAAAACCACTAATCTATATAAAGTAAATAAATAAAGAAAGGCTACTGGAAACTTTAAAAGCTGGGCTACTCAGTTCATCGATCCTCTGTGATGCTCCATGTTAATCAGAGTCATCTGAATCAAAGTAGAAGAAAAAGGATAAACTGAGTAAATAGTATATGATAGTGAAGAAGCAAAACGGTATATGAAAGTATTAAGTAAAAGGGTATGTGTTGGCAATTATTGCAATATGAAACATCGTAGTATCCATTTAGTGAAATACTGTAAAGTTTCTTACACTTGTAACTCACCCTCAGAGGCTTGAAATTTTGAGATCACAGGAAGAGAAACCCGGCTGCCTACCGGGTGGATGGACTCTGTTGCCCCAAGTCTACAAATATAAATAGTCCCTGTGACCACACCAAGATAACTGTGCTGCAATTCTGTTTTCAGGGATATGCATATTTCTTTTTTATTAGAACTGCGTATATATGTTCTTTTATTCCCAGTATTGAGATGTCGATGCTGACTTCCTTGTTCATGCTAGGCCCCTTGCCAATCACAGGGAAGATTCCAACTAATTAACATAGAACAGTAGAGGTCAGCATCATGGGCACCACCCTCCAGATGCTGGCTGCTATCTCACTCAAATCTAAAGAGAGGAAGAAAACAGATTCACCAGGAGAAATGGGGTCACCAGATCACCAGAAAACAAGAGGAGAGAGGTGGTGGAAGGTAGTCAGAGAGCAGGCTTGCGGATGACAGATATGAGCTCTGATGTAAGATTCCATCCAAAGGGCAAGACTTCCTATTTTATAAGGGCCAGTCATGTTGAAATTGGCTTGATCTTTCCCCTGTAATTACTGCCTAATGATAAAATTCTTTTTCCATACAAAAGCTTTGTCTCAACAATATTACAATGTCTACTCTTAATGATGGGCCACATTAAAGACTGGGCCTGAAACAGATGGTGGCAGAATTCATCACACAAGACTCTCAAGGGGTAACTGTTAGAGAAGAGATCCATGCGGCACAATGACTATACGCTTGGCTAAGTTAAGTGCAACTTTTGTTAAGAAAGTCAGCAGTTTCTTAATTTTTAAAAATAGATTATTCTTCTTTCTCCATATCCTTGCCAACATATGATGTCACCCGAATTTTTGGACTTAGCCATTCTGATTGGCTTAAGGTGGAATCTCAGGGTCATTTTGATTTGCATTTCTCTGATGACTAATGACTTTGCACATTTCATTAAGTGCCTCTCTGCCATTCAAGATTCCTCTTATAATCCCTCTGTTTAGTTCTATACCCCATTTTTTATTGGGTTGTTTGGGTTTTTTGGAGATTAGCTTCTTGAATTTTTTTTTATATATTTTGGATATTAGCCCTCTACTGGATAGAGGGTTAGTGAAAATTTTTCCACAAAGCCACTCCTCCAGTGCTGGTGGGATTGCAAACTAGCACAACTTGGAAATCAATCTGGAAGTTCCTCAGAAAATCGGAAATAGATTTACCTGAAGACACAGCTATACTACTCTTGGGCATATACCCAAAAGATGCCCTACCATGCCACAGGGGCATGTGTTCCACTATGTTCATAGCAGTCTTATCTGTGATAGCCAAAAGCTTAGAAAGAACCCAATGTCTCACAACAAAGAATGGATACAGAAAATGTGGTTCATTTAGACATGGAATACTATTCAGCTATTAAGAATGAAGACATCATGAGTTTTTCAGACAAATAGAGGGAACTAGAAAATATCATCCTGAATGAGGTAACTCAGGCTCAAAAGGACATGCATGGTGTATGTACTTAATAATAAGTGGCTATTAGCCAAAAGGTGCAGAGTACCTAGGATACAAGCCACAGAACTTAAGAAGGTTAACAAGCAAAGGGCCCAAGTGAGGATGCCTCAATTCCACTTGAGAGGGAGAAGAAAGCAATCACAGGAGGCAGAGGGAGGAAGAGACCTGGGGGAGATGGTAGAAGTAGAGGAAAAAAGGAAACATGATCAGGTATGAGGGTGGGGGAGATGGGAGAGAAGTTCTGAGGGCCAGCAGAATGGATGAAAATATGCAACCTCAGTAGTGGGGAGGTAGGGGTACCAGAGACCTGGGAGGTAAGAAACTCTCAGGACTCAAAGGGAGGGATCTTAGATGAAATGCCCAACAGTGGGGAGTGGGAACTCATAGAGTACACTTCCAGTAGAAAAACAGGGTACCAAAACAGTGACCAGACCAACTTGAGATCTATCTCAAGAGGAGACTTCAAGGCCTGACACTATTATTAATGATATGGTGTGCTTACAGACAGGAGCCTAGTATGGGGGTCCTCTGAGAGGCCAAACAAGCAGCTGACTGGGACAGATGCAGATACTTAAACCCAACCGAAGGACTGAAGTCTGGGACCCTTATGGTTGAATTGGGAAAAGGCTGGAAGAAGCCAAGGAGGAGGGCAACCCCATTGGAAAACCAGCTGCCTTAACTAACCTGGACACCCGAGATCTCTCAGACACTGAGCCACCAACCAGGTAGCATACAGGGGTTCAGACACATATACAGCAGAGTATTTCCTGGTCTGGCCTTAGTGGGAGAAGATATGTCTAACTCTGGAGAGACTTGAGGCCCCAGGGAGTGAGAGTCCTGGTGGGTGGTTGGGAACATTCTCTTGGAGACACCACTGGGGTGGGGGTTGGGGGTGGGGGGAATGGGATGAGGAACTGTGAGAGGACAGAATGGGAAGGGGGCAATGACTGGATTGTAAAAACTAAAAGTAATACTAAAAATTTATTTTATTTTATTTTTACCTTTTTACCTTCGTGTGTGTGTGTGTGTGTGTGTGTGTGTGTGTGTGTGTGTATCTGTGTGTGTGTGACATTTATGCTGGTACCTGAAGAGGCCAGAAGAGGAATACCAGATCTCCTTCAAGTGGAGATAAAGGAGGCTGTGAGCCAAGAGACATGGGTGCTGGAAACTCAACTCCCATTTGTTTGGAAGAGCAGCAGTGAGTGTTTTCAGTCCAGACATTTCTTCTTAATAGGTTAGGAAGAGTGAAATGTTTGGGCAAGAAAAAAAAAGTTGCATTGTAAATATTCCCAAATAAATAAATACTGTGTTCATTTTGATAAAACCTTATTGTTCTTCCAGGCACCAAACTTAAACAACACGGGTTTAAAATGGAAGGCTGCTTCATTTTTTTATGTGTTCTCAAAACTGTTCTTCATTATGAGCTGGCCTTCTGAAGAGCTATGCTCTTTCATTCAAAGGCTACAACAAAATAAATAACACTGCTTCCAAACAGTGTTCGCAAGAAGCTGGTCGGGGGCTTGATCATATGCAGACCTCTTTGTTATGATACAGTAAACCTTTGATTGTATCTCTCCTATCTGATTACACATCTCCCAGCTGTCAGTTTGTCTGAGGAAATCAAGGTTGCCTTTCTTGGTGTGTTTCCTGTCTGTTTCTCTGAAGGCACAATGTCCCTCCTGCAGCGCCACGCTCTGCTGCTCCAATCACTTATCAATCTTCTAGCAAAATAAATAAATAAATAAATAAATAAATAAATAAATAAATAAATAAAAAGGATTTTTGTTTTTGCAATGATTAGGAAAGAATGCTACTTTTTGGATTCTCATAGATAGCAGGAAATGCACGCACCGGCTGCAGTCCTAATCACCAAGCTAATTCCTTAAAAGTGCTATTATTTTAACTACCATTCTCCTACAAAAAATGACTACTTGCAGAAACCTCTACAGGAAATAACTGCCTGAGAAAATGTTAGCTAGGGAAATGGGCCATAAAGTTGTACCACGGGGCTGCCTATATCTAAACACTGTTGTTCAGATTCTCAAACTATCACTATTCATGGCATTAAATATTTGTAAATAAATAACTATGTCAAAATCTAAATATTGTGACTCGGAAATCAAACAATTAAGGCACAGGCCAAGGTAGACAGTCTGCTAATTGCCTCTGTTTCAAGGAAAGGGGAAAAGGGAGAGTTGAGTCTGTTATTCCGGCAATCCCCTTCCTAACAAAAATTTCCAGGGGTTGGCCAAAGGGATGCTTGTCTGCAAACCACTTTTAATTTTTGTTGCAGATATTCAGTTTATTTACATGTTGATCAATATTTGAAACTGGGGGACTAGAGCATTTGGTAATCCCCTCCTTTTACTTCCTAAACTTCATGCTTGATGTTTGTGCTGGAAAATATCAAAAAAAGTATATTGCTTCTCTTATCTTTCAAGACCATCTCTTATATCTTAACTTTGGTATTCGTACAATCTGTGAATCTGGACATTCCCTCCCCCCCAAATATCAGCCTTGAAAAAAAATCCTCATTTTGACTTAAAGATAGTTTATCTTAGCTTGATTTGCCTTTGAATTTTAGATGATTTATATAAATATCAAGTAATTTTTATCTGGTACTTCTTTTTTTACCTCAAATAAATAAATGAAATTCAGTTTATAATGCCCACAAAACAGAGAACTGTTAACTGGTCATACCTATTGCACACATTTGTAAGCATTAAGTAATTCTATTGTTTTGATGTGTGGAGTACTAGAATCAATGATATTTCACACAACTGTTGCTACTTACATAATGCCAGCTACCATAACAATAGGCCTAAAATATTAATTTTCACATATTGAGGAAGGAAAAAACACACAGTCTCTCTTAGGGTTGAAAAAAATAACTTAGCCAAAGGTCTGTGCATGGCCGTGGCTCTTACTAGTGCTGATTGAAAGGTGGTTCTTAGTGTTCTTCACATTAGTAGTTGTGGCTAATGTTTTAGAACAGTTGCTACTGAAGCACTGTAAACAGGTAGACTTATAATTATTAATAATTATATTAATAATTATTCCTCATTCATCTAAATGAGAATAATTAATCCTCATTCATCTAAAATGCTTTGAAGCTAATTATAAAGATAATAAAACAAAATATTTAAGATAGTTTCTTCCAAATTATTCCTTTAACCTCAGCCACAGACTGAGTAAAGAAGACCCCAAACAACAGGGCACAAGCTCATCTAATAACAAAGTACAAATCTCTCTCACCCTGGGCATTGCCCAAGCATAGAATAGTAATGTTATCAAGGCCTGAGAAACTTCTCAGCATGCAGCTGACTCTCTGGAAGAGCATTTTCTTTGGCTTTTACATAGGTACCTTGGTAGGTAATTTTCCCATTGCATTTCACCCTTCCTACCAACAACAACAGATTGCTTACAAACAGAATACAAACATGTTCATAAACAAGTTGTCCAAATTGATATTTGGAACCCCAAACGAACAGCCTATGACTCTTTAAATCCTGAAGTAATTCAGAGAAAAAACAGCTTATTTTTGTAAAAGAGCAGTCCTCAGGCCACAGCGACTAAAAGGGTTTGTGCTTGCCTTACATAAATAAACGGGGTTGGGAACATACGTAATGTTCCCAAGAACAGAAAAAGAGGAAAAAAGAATCTAAACCTCCCAGAGGAATATAAGATTTTTACCATAACTTTTGTTTTATACTACACTAATTAAAAACTCTGTTTTACTTCTATAGCTCTTAGTTGCCTTTAATTATTTCCTGTTACTTAAATTGTGGCCCTCAATACACAAACCCACACGCCACCACCATTATTATCTACAAAAATATACATGAACAAGTTTTGTATTGGAATTACTTCTATGTGGATGTGATAGTTGTTCCCGTCAATATTAAATTATACAAGAGGGAGATATATTAGTGACTATAACCAAGTCATAAGAAAACCAGTGCAGGGCGAAGGAGGACGTAACTGGATAGGAGACACAATCCACAGACCCAAATCTTTCTGATTTTGGTAGTTAAAGACCAACCATGAGGCATACCATGTCACAACCTGGTCCCTGGGGCAAGACCCAAAGATGGTAACTTTTGCTTATGTACAAAAGTGGTACAAGTCATTCTGAGTGGATCTCATTTATTCTCATCAGCTTTTCCTTGGTATTATCAAGTGAGAAGCATTTGAGAATAAACTCCAGTACAAGGGAGCACAATGCTTTGTGTGCTTAATTTTTTTTGTTTTCTTATAAAGTATAATGATTAATTAAATTAGGACTTTCCTCTGGTCTCTTGCTTTATAAATTTATAAGCATTAAAGGTCAGTGGGGGAATTTCATTACCTTACTCCCTTTCTGAGACTGTCATCAAGACAAAACTAAAAAAATGGCAAAAGAAATGTCAGAGTTAAGCTGCATCATTGAGTAAACGAAATTAACAGATACTTGTAGCATATCCCATCCAATAGATAATAGATTAAAATCACATTCTTTCCTGCATTCTTAGATGCATTATATAAAGTATACCATGCTCTAGGTCCAAAAATGAGACTTATCAGGTACAGAAGAACTGAAATAATTGATTATATCTTATCAAATCATAGTGGAATGAAACTAGAAACCAATAGCAATAGAATGTATATTGCTATTGGGAAACAAAATGATATACTCTTGAATAAAAATTGGGAGATTGAGGAAACCAGGGAGGAGAATGTAAAACTCTAGAATCAAATAAACATAAAAATGCAGATTATCATAATCTTTGTGATTCAGTTAGAAAGTTCTAAGAGAAAAGTTCATGGCCTTAGGTTCTTGCTTTGAAACACCAGGAAAATCTCAAATAAATAACCTAATATTATAACTCAGATTTCTAGGAAAACAATAGTCTGAGCCTCAAAGTAGTAGGCCACAAGACATAGTGAAGTTCAGAGATCTTGGCCGAGATGAGTGACAGAGGATAATTCTTTAAAAGTTGGTTCTTCTAAGGAATAAACTGTAGCCAAATTAAACAAATGAAAGGCAGAGACAATCCAAATCAATGAAATTTGAGATAAAAACTAATAGTAGAGAGTCCAATAAAATCCAGAAGATAATTAGAGATTATTTGGAAAACATACACTCCCAAGCCTGGAAAATCTAGAGGAAATGGCTATATTCATAGACATATATGACTAGGAAAAGAAAAGAAAGAAAGAAAAAAATGCAAGAAAGAAAAACCCTACAGATCAATTATCTGGAAATACAGATTCTCAGTAAAATATTTGCTGCTTGTTCTTTTTTGTCCTGTTAAGGCAAGTTTGGCTCAATATATTCAGATGAGGAAATGTCGGCTCATAAATGGACTTGTCAGAAATGACATGATTGTCTCAATAGATGCCTCAAAGACCCTTGACAATGTTGATCTTCTTGTCAGGTAAAACCCCTAGAAAACTAAAAACAGAAGGGCCATGTCACAACATAATAAAGATTACTTATAGCAAATAATTATATTGAATACAGAAAATTGCCATAAGTTCCCCTAAAATCAGTGAGGCTTGGGTGTCCAGCTGCCTTTCTTATTCAATATAGTAATTGAAATGTTAGCTAGAGTGGTCAGAAATAAAAATAAAGGATGAGATTAAAGGTATTCAAAGAGGAAATGAAGAAATCAAAGCATCCTTATTCATATATGACATTGTACTAGACTAAAGACCCTGGAGACTCAAACAGAAAGTTCTCATGCTTCAAACACTTTCACTAAAGCAACAGGGTATAAATTGATAAAAATCAGTAGCCCTTCTATATACAAATAATTACTTTCTGGGAAAGAAGCAAGAAGAAAAATCCTATTCTTAATGGCTTCAAAAATAATTTTTCAGGTCTAAACCTAAACAACGTGGTGACATCTTCACTGAAAACTTCTGAGAGGCTCTGCCAGAGCCTGACCAATACAAATGGGGATGTTCACAGCCAACCATCAGACTGAGCCCAGGAACTCCATTGGAGGAGTTAGGAAAGGACTAAAGGAGCTGAAGGAGTTTGTAACCCCATGAAAAGAACAACAAAATCAACCAGCAGGACTTTTCCCGCCCCAGAGCTCCCAGAGACTAAACCACCAACCAAAGAGAACAGATGGGGGAACCCATGGCTCCAGTTGCATAGATAGCAGAAGATGGCCTTATCTGGCATCAGTGGGAGGGGAGGCCCTTGGTCCTGTGAAGGCTTGATGTCCCATTGTAGGGAAATGCCAGGGCAGTAAGGCATTAGTGGGTAGGTAAGTGGGTGGGGGAGCACCCTTAAAGAGGCTTTGCAGAGGGGAAACCAGAAAAGGGGATAACATTCAAAGTGTAAATAAATAAAATAACCAATTTAAGAAAAAACCTTCAAAATCTTAAGACACGAAACAAAGAAATGTAGGACACAAGAAGATGGCAAAACTTTCTGTGCTCATGGATTGGTGTAATTACTACTGTAAAGACAGCCATACCATAAAAAATAGTCTAGAGATTCAACTTGATTTGTATCACAATCCCAGTGACATTCTTCACAGAGTTTGAAAAAAAACTCTGAAAATATATGCAGCCACAAAAGACCCCCGTAGCCCAAGTAATTGTAAGCAGAAAGAGTAAAGCATGGGATGCTGGACTCCATTTATATTGCCGGGTTATAATAACAAAGAATATGATGTTGGCACCCAGATAAGTGAATAATCTAATAAAATAGCAGACCCAGAAATAGATTTGTACAGTTATAACCACTGAATTTACAATAAAGGTGTCAAAATGTATAGGAAAGCAAGTCTTTAACAATTTGGTGCTGGGCAAACTGGATACCCACATGCAAAAGAATAAAACTAAATCCTTATATTACTCTGCATAAGAATCAGTTCAAAATGGATAAAATAACTCCACACAAGGCCAGTAACTTTGGAATTGCTAAAGGAAACAGGTATAGACGGAGACTTTCTGAAAAGAATTTCAGTAGCACAGAGAGGAATCCTAAAACTTGACCAAGAGGATTTCACTAGTGGGGAAAGATTTCCAAAAGAATGGGGTGAACATCTTTGCCAAAATCAGAATAATAAAGAGCGACAACACCACCATGTGTCCCCCCCAGCCCAGTCTCTGAGAGGGTAAAGAACTATACATGGAACTCATCCAACATCCTTCGCAAACCCATACGGAGATACATATTGAAACTGCTTTGTGATTGCATCTCACCAAAGTCAGAACAGCCACCGTCAAGAAGACACATGTCAGCAAAGGCTGATGGCTGGAAGCACAGAGGGTCCCATAGTTACTGTGGTGGAAATGTAAGCTGGTGCAGCCATTATGACAGTCAGTGCAGAGATTTCTAGAAAACAAAACAAAGACCCCCTTATCCTGCCCACCCCCCAAATATAGAAAATAGAACTATTATGTGATGCCACTCTTGATTGTATTTCTGAAGGTTTCTACGTGAGCAAGTCATAGAGATACATATGCATCTGTTTACTTCACTTTAGTCTCAATAGCTAACAAATGGAACCAGCCTAGATTTCTATCAGTAGATGAATGGAAAAAGAAAATTCAGTGCATACCCACAATGAAAACATTTCAGCCATAAAAAAATGAAATAATGACATTTACAATGAAATAAGCCAGCCTCAGAAAGACAAATATACTATTTCTTTTCCTCCTATGTCAATTTTAGATTTAAATGTGAGTGTTTGTGTGGGTTTTCTTTGTGTATATGTATGTGCATATGTGTTTGTGTTAATTTGTGTGTGTTTCTATGTGTGTGTTTATGTAAGTATAATAATGTGTTTGCTTATGTGTGTATTTATGTGTATGTGTGCATGTGCTTGTTTATGTGTGTCTGTTTATGAGTGTGTGTTTTATGTGAATGTATATATGTGCTTTGTATGTCTTTATGTGTTTATATACTTATGTATGTGTTTATGTATGTGTGTATTTATGTGTATGTGTGTCTGTGTGAGTTTATGTGTGTGGCTGTGTATGAGAGTGTGTGTTGTTTACATGTGCATATTATGTGTGAGTGAGTGAGTGTGTGTGTGTGTGTGTGTGTGTGTGTGTGTGTAATCTCATGGAACTAGAAAGAAGCGCAGTGTTGTTAGTAAGAGACCCAGAAAAAGCAGACCTGTGAGTGCAGATCGACATCTTGTAAAGTGAAAGAGGGTATTATTCATGGGGGTGTGATGGGAAGAGACAGGCCAGGAGCAGAAGGGCAAATGATTTGGGGCAGAACAATAAAAGCAGTGTATAACAAAAATGCACAGGGACGTGCCAGAGCGAAACTCATTACTTTGTCAGCTGACTTTTACAATTAATAAGACAGACTTTCATTTTTAATTATGAAGATCACGCTTACACATCCTCTCTATACTGTAGAAGGTGATATACTTCAGAAATTGAACTCTGTTTGAATAAGTGGTTCTATATTCCTCGCTCTGAACTTGGGCTTGCCTTTCAGATTGCTTCAATATTCACACTTAAAAAGAAGGTCAAGAAATATAGAATGCACACTAATTTCAGTCCCACAGAGATGATGAAATTTGTATTTATGCAATCCCGGTGAAGTCGGATCACAGGGGTGAGCTGTGTAGTGTGGTTTTTGCATGGTTTTAGAAGAAACTAACAGTAAAGGATACTCAAAATTTATGAAAATCAAATCAGAAACTCATTGAATAAAACCAACCAAAGCTCACTGAGCACCAGAGGCTGTTGCCATGGTAATGTAACGCAGTGTGATTCAGCTCACCACAAGCAATTAGACGTTTTTTTCTTTAAGGGTAATAGTAACTTTTCCTCATTTCACATTTGTATGCTACTTTCTGTTAACCATTATAACATTATAAATGTGAAAACAGCAACACATACCAGAGGCTTCTTAAAGACTAGGTGGGAAGGCAGTGGCATCTTACTGGAAGAATCAGACGCAGTTTTCATTATTGTTCACGGTAGAGAATCTAACCCTGGCAGGAATTTTCTGAGTATAGATAGAATAACATAATTCTAGGTTTTTATTAACCGCAGCACTATGGATTTTGAACAGAATTAAGTGCCGTACTCACACAATTGACAAATTATAAAATGACGTTCGCTGACATTATCAGGTAAGCAGTTTTATTTTTAATTTACAAATGTTGTCCCATAAGTTGCATTTTATGTTTGCCTTGAAGACATATGATACATGACTTACCCCAAATAAACTTCTTAGTTGAAGACTGAAAGGTTGTTTTACAAAGCTGGGACAGGGGAAGCTAGATATATTATGTAAACTTCTTTAGTCTCTCAGAAGCGAGGAAGCAAATTGGGTGTTTATTTAAATCACTAAATTACCTTTATAGCAACTTGAGGCCAGGGAGGTATTTATTTGCAAAGATGTAATACAGCATCTTTAGCAGGAAATCTTCAATAAGAGCAAAACCACTTCAGGACATTGGCTGAGATTCTGAACTACGAACATGAAGCAATCAGAAAGAAGATGACATAGTGTGTTTCATTCATACAGACTGTTCTAGAAATAATCAAGAATGAAGGGAGGGAACAGTATGCCCCTTGCCTTGGCACTACATTTTCCTGGCAAAGAAGATAAATGAAAAGGCAATAATGTGCTTCAAAATCCAGTGATAAAGATGGTTTAAAACTTTTTTTTTTATTTTAAATTCAAGTCATTAACATGACAGTGCTATCCAGACTGGGAAGGGGCGGGTTAAGAAGAGACAGAGCACATTTCTTTCCTGAGCTGTTTTTAGCCTCATGGTGCTGTGGAATTAGAGCAGCAAACCAGAATGATTTATGGAATGAAGAATTCCTGCCCACCCAGTTCACAATCACGGGCAATAACTACTGTTTCCTGATATTTGTTGCAATATTTAGCTCAGATGTAGAACAAAAAAAGCCCTCACTACACACAGAAGACTCAATTATAAAAAGAAACAGACTTCCTTGCACTTCCGAATACTCTGTAAACAGAAGACACAAGAAGATAGCAGATGTGATTTGTGTGTGTTTAAGTAAGTATTCCTTAATCTTGTCCCTTGGCTTCTCTTTTTATTTTCCCCAAGGAGTCGAATTTGCTTTCACTTCTGCAGTACTTTCCTATGAAGTTCTCTCTTCTCCATTGGGTCCGCTGTGACTTTTCTCTCTTCACAGTTTTTTTTATAGGTAATACAGCTTATCTGTTAGTATGTGATCATTAATCTATGCTAGTAAGTGTTCCTCAGAGGTGATTTTGTCAAATAGTTATTTTTTCTTATTTACTAATTAGATTAATTGTGTACAGGGCTAGTCATGGGAGTATAGAGTGATCAAAAATTGTAACTAGTACTGTTGTACTGTTCTGTAAAGCTTAATAGAGGCATAAAACCAGTTAATTTGTGTGTGTGTGTGTGTGTGTGTGTGTGTGTGTGTGTGTGTGTGTGCTATGTAGAATAATAAGAATTGTTATAACAAAATGAAGTGGAAAGAAATCAGGTATGTTTCTCTGAAGACCCTCTTTTTAATATTGGAAAGTCATATTATATTTTAGGTTAGAAAATGACTGTCATAGAGGCTGGAAAGATGGCTTAGTAATTAAAAGCACTCATTCTTGAAGAAGACTGGAGTTTGGTTTCCAGTACCAAATCTGTAAATCACAACTTCCTGTAATTCCAAGTTCAGAGGATTGGATGCCCTCTTCTGGACGCTTTGTGCACCTGCACTTCATAACGTTCAAATGAAGGAGGAAACAAATACAATCATAAGATCATTTACAATCAACTGTGGCATCATTTCAGAAAAATGACAAGGTAACTGAAATGGAAAATCGACGGAAATGGTGAGACTTGGCATGGTTTTAAAAGACCGAAGATTGGTCTCCTAAGAATTCAACTTCGCAGAATTGGTAGTTACGGATGCAGTTCAGCCTTCCTAATGTGATAATGGTTTCCCACATCCTCTGGATATCCGGGTAGATATTAAGGGGTTTTGTTTTGTTTCGTTTTTAAACGAAAACAAAGTTTAAAAAGCAAAACCAAGACAGGTGATTTGCAGCAGCAGCAGAGCAGGAGAGGACCGTGATTTCCTATCATAACCCCACAGAACATTTCCAGAAGTACGTGAGGCAATTTGCAACTAAATGTATTAAGAATATAGGGAGCATTAAGACCACTGAGTGCTAGAAAATGCATGAGAACTGAGACAAATACTTCCCAGAGAAGGGGTGGCTATGACCTCCTCCAGCACAGGAAAACCGCATAGCTGTTTCAAAGAGCTGAGACATTCCTGATGCTTTTAAAAACTCTTATTCACTGACTCCACTTTCTTTTTTTTTAATTGAACAACTTTATTTTAAAAAACTGACATAAATATACATGTTTTAAAAGCATTTTTGCATAAAAGTATATGAATACATTTTTGTCAGTACTTGATGTTTTAAAGCTTTGATAGTATGCATTAAAATCTTACTAGTTACAATGAGCATAAAGTACATGTAAAATAAGATGTAACCTGGGAATAGTCAAAGTTTTCTTGGTGTGTAAAGATTAAGCATAATGATTTTTCTTTTTCTTTTTTCTTTTTGGCCTTTGTTTTTGTTGAACTTCATATAGTCTGTGAGTTGTTTCTGGGGTGTTCAGAGCTTTCTGGGGTTAGTATACAATTATCAGTGACTGCATATTATGTCTGTTCTTTTGTGACTGGGTTATCTCACTCAGGATGATATTCTCTAGATGCATCCATTTTCTTAAGAATTTCATAAAGTCATTATATCTGATAGCTGAGTAGTACTCCATTGTGTAAATGTACCACAATTTTTGTATCCATTCATCTACTGAAGGACATCTGGGTTCTTTCCAGCTTCTGGCTATTATAAATAGAGCTGCTATGAACATTGTGGTCCATGATTCTTTATTGTATGTTGGAGCTTCTCTGGGGTATATGCCCAGAAGTGGAATAACTGGGTCTTCAGGTAGTACTATGTCCAATTTTCTAAGGAATTGCCAGACTGATTTCCAGAGTGGTTGTATCAGCTTAAAACCCCACCAACAGTGGAGGAGTGTCCCTCTTTCTCCACATCCTTGCAGCATCTATTGTCATCTGAATTTTTGATCTTAGCCATTCTGACTGGTGTGAGGTTGAATCTTAGAGTTGTTCTGATTTGCATTTCCCTGATGACTAGGGATGTCGAGCACTTCCTTAGATGCTTCTCAGCCATTCGACATTTCTCACTTGAGAACTTTTTGTTTAAGTCTGTACCCCATTTTTTAATAGGATTGTTTGATTCTCTGGTGTCTAGCTTTTTGAGATATTTGTATACCTTAGATATTAGGCCTCTATCTGATGTGGGGTTGGTCTTTTCCCACTCTGTTGGCTGCCGTTTTGTTTTCTTGACAGTGTCCCTAGCCTTACAGAAACTTTGCAATCTCATTAAGTCCCATTTGTCAATATTTGATTTTAGAGCACGAGCCATTGGTGTTCTTTTCAGGAAATTTTCTCCTATGTCTATGTGTTCTAATTTTTTCCCTGCTTTCTCTTCTAACAGTTTCACTGTACCTGGTTTAATGTGGAGATCTTTGATTCACTTGCACTTGAGCTTTATACAAGGGGATAAGAAAGGGTCTATTTTCATTCTCCTGCATGCTGAGTGTAAGTTGGACCAACACCATTTGTTGAAGAGGCTGTCCTTTTTCCATTGAATGTTTCCAGCTCCTTTGTCAAAAATCAAGTGACCATATATGTGAGGGCTCATTTCTGGATCTTCTATTCTATTCCATTGATCCACATGCCTATCTCTGTACCAGTACCATGCAGTTTTCAGCACAATTGCCTTGTAATATAGCTTGAGGTCAGGGATGGTGATTCCTGCAGATGCTTTCTTGTTGTTGAGGATGTATTTTCCTATTCTAGGTCTTTTGTTATTCCAGATGAAATTGCACATTCCTCTTTCCAACTCTATGAACCACATGTGTACCATATATAGGCTTAATATAAATCATGAGGAGAGGCCTCCAGCATCCTATGCATAAAGTCTTGAGCTTGGTATGTTCTTGTAGGTTGTCTTTGATCTGAGGAAACCCACAATTGAATTAGTCAAGATGATTTCTCTTCTGTTTTCCTCTCTTTCTTGTGCCATTTGTAGGTCTATAATGCAGAGAACTCTGGCCCTAGGGACAGAGAAAGAAGCTTTTGGAAGCTACTCAGAACCAGTGTCTGTTACCCCAAGGGAAAGTGAGAAAGCTAGACAGTTCAGGAGAGTGAATCTTGTCCTGGGACTATGGCAACATGTCCTGTAATAAATGTGGGTTGTTTTTTCCAATAGTCACCCAGTGTGCTTTTCCCCCCTTGGGGGGGCGGAAGAAGAAAAAATCCTCATTAGAACCAAGTGATAGATTATATGGTGTTGAGGATCTCTCTGTGCTTCTCTCCTGTTTATATTTTCCTTCTCTTCTTTTGAGCTCTACCCCTAAATGAAATGGCATGACAGTTTCATGTGAAACACATTTGTAACCTAACCCTTAGAGCTTGGACCTTCAAAGTTATCAGGTGATTTCTACTCTGCTATGATCAAGATTCTGAATGAAGGAACCAAGAAGCCATTAGTCCAGATGCCTGAAAATCTTCAATTGTGAATAACAAGGCCTGTATAAACTTTGTAACTTTTACATGAAGACGAATTGTATCTAGGCTTTTCTTGGGTAGCTATGTCCCGCATCCACAAGATTTTAATTTTTATTTATATATTTTATCTTATTTCCAAAAGGATTTAAAATACTTTTTATGATACATTGGCTGCTTTAAATTGATATCTTAGAAAGAAGGAGAAAAACTCTTACTATAATGAATGAAGCTAAAATAAAAATTATATAATCATATGAAAAAACTCTTTGGCACTAATTACGTTACAGAGCAAGGAGGAAGGAATATCTGATGCCTTAGCTAAATCTGATGAGTCAAAGTTTCTAAATTCTTAGCAATTATTCAGAGGAAATGAAAGTAAGAAAACTTATGGGACCCTCGAGGGAGACACATTATCAGCTCATGGGACAGTGCTCGATAAATAGACCTTTAATAGCTTTCTCGTCAGTAGGACAACTATCTGTCACTGTTATCTTAGATCAATATTTTGGATCTCTTGAGCCTTTAATCCCACACAAAGATAGGCTTGTGTAAAATATTCTCTCTGTTTGCATTTATTGGGGTTGATAGAGAGAATGGTGCTGAGTTTAATGACACTGAACTGTAAAGGTAGATTCTGTGACTTAGGAGCCTTTCTGTGCCATGCATTGGAATTGGGTTGAACAGAAATCTGATATGACTTTACTAATAGAGGGCGACATAGGTCAGGTTACTCTTTATTGCCTAGAAGACTATGGTGCGGAAGCATGAGCAGTGGGGAAGATGTCCATTTGTGCTCTTTACTGCATTGCTCATGCCTTTAGACTAGACATGGTGTCCCTGCAAAGCTTCACCAGCAGACTGGAGAACTGATGTCAGACAGAGTGATAGGATATTTGCTCCACAGTCATGGTGATTGGATCTCAATCTGCAGACCGCTGAAAGCACAGAAAGGAGTGGCTGCCGTTGAGTCATTGAACAGTTCAGTCGAATGTGCTGGTTCTTGAGCAACAGAACTTGATAGAATAGTAAACAGAGACAGGGACTTTGGCCCTCTCAGGAAGTAATTCTAAATTCTATTTCTTTCACTATACTGTGGGCTACAAGCGGTAAACCCCACCCCCTAAGAGAATAGAGTTGGAAGAGTGAGTAACTGTGGGAAATACTGCCAAGTGCAGTCTTAACTAGTGCACTGACTTTACCACGTGAATGCCACGTGCCACCCTCCATATGATGACACTAGCTCTTACCTATGTTATTCCCTCCCATATAAAAATATTTAACTCTGGGGTACATAAAGACATACCAAGCTCAGACTGTGAGACATTCTATAGGATTCCAGAAAATACCCCTCAATGATGTAAAGACCTGAAAGAGAAAAACTGGCAAACTGTATACCATCTTTAATACTTCTTTTTAGATATAAATTATTTCTAAAGTGCCCCTAAGATAGCTGTTGGTAAATCCCTTTATGACACACTCACACTGGACACAGAAAACATTTTTAAGTTTCAGAAGGAAAACTGGGAGCAAAAGAAAGGACTCTTCTTGTTAGGCGTAAGTGATATAAGAAATAAAATAAAGCAAATTAGGCATATAAAAGAAAAACAATTATTGGATCATAGTAAACAGGGAGATGACTTGAAAGTCTGTATAAAGGTCAAGTGCTCTATATTTTATAATTTTTCAGAGATGAACATTCTTTGTATATTTCCTCCCCTGTAACACAACCCCCCAATATTTAACCACAAATACTTAGCCCCATTGTACACATTCCCCAGAGGTACCCCGAGGAAGTTCAAAGGGGAGGTTTTTTTCACACCCAAATTATCCTGAGGTATTTTCCTTCTTTCTTCTTCTGGCATATTTATCTTGTTTTAACCACCTTGCCACTTCTCTAATTTTCTGCTGTGTCACACTAGGAAGCAATGTGAGGGAGCTGGCAGCCAGCTGTTTTCTATCCCAGCTGCAGAAACAGCAGAGGTTGCAGCCAACTGAAGGAGCTGCAGACAAGTCTGTAGAAAAACCTCCAGATATGGTCTGTCCTGCAAGCACAGGCACCGAAGAGAAAGGCCTTCTGACTCTGGGTCGAGACCGGCTCTATTCGTTCAAATTAGAATAAGAAGATTAAGAAATTAAAAGAAGGAAATGTGTCCTACAAGAATGGAGATTCAGGATGTTCATTTAATAACTGAACTCAAACCCTTCTTTGTAAAAATTGTCTGGAAACAAAGATCAAGTTAAGTACTTTAAAAATTTTTTTTGGCAGTATATGTGTATCTCAGATATGTAGATAGCTGGAGAGGTATAAACTCCATAGACCCAGTAAGATAAATGATATACATTTTCTATAGTGAGAGATTAAATAAATGTTAATTCTGTAATAACAAGTAGAATTCTATTTCATGTGCTCACAGACCTGAAGGCAATATTGTAAAAACGTTTCTCTATCTATGGTCATTTCCAGAGGTTTTTATACTACTTCATTATCTTAAATTCTATTATTTATTCTTTGAGAATTTCACACATGTATATAACATATTATGAAATTCCTTTAACATACCCTGCTCCCAGGTGCATGTTTTATTTTTCTCCATTGTGTCCAATTAGCATGTTTATGTGCATTGGGTGTGGAGCCATCCTTCGGAGCATGAGAAACTTACCAGTGACTGAAACCCTAAAAATAGATTAGTCTTCTCCTATGAGCTACCATCCACTGCCTTTTGAGCCCATCCCCCGTCTATCCTGGAGCTTTGATTGGCTTGATCTTGCACAGGTCATCAGAGCTGCAGCGAGGTCACGAATGTAAGAGCTGTGACATGATGACGTGTCCTGAAGACAGCGTTTCACAGCACCCCTTCCCACTGTGCAGCTCTGACTTCCATTTTTCTAAGTCTTCATGAGGACTCCTTATCACTGATTCCTTCCCAGTGCAAGGCAAAACCACCATGGAGGAGGTAAATACAAAACTATGAGGAAACAAGTAACAAAATCGAGCTACTTAGCAAAATGTTAATCTTTCTTGGGCTCTTTCCAAGTTGAAAACTACTTATTTTTAAGAGTTACTCCTTGTAAGTCAGCTCCAGGAGTAACTCAATGTCTCTGGCCTCTGTAGGCACCTGTATCCCCCACATTCATACTCACTCCGCCACATAATAAAAATAAAATAAATATCATGGGATGTTTAGCATTTTGTAGACTTTTATTTACCTACCACCCAAAGTGATTCCCTTTCAGCTATCCAAAGCGAGGACGGGTTTTGGGTGATACTCTACAGCATGTAGTTCTTCTTTGTTCTGTAGGAGAGCAGAAGCTCTACAACCAACAGCACATGCACCACACACCATATTTTGAATCTGTAGACTTGCTTTCTCAGGCTGTCAGCCTCTGTTGGGGACTTCTTACCTCTCCAACGAGGTCATCAATGTTTGTGGAAAGTTGTAGCTAGTACTGTTTTGGTGGGTGTTTAATACTGCTACCCTCACAAGAAAAAAATGTACGTGTGTGCATGTGTGTACATGTATCAGTTCATGACCATTTTTAAAAGTTAAAGATTATTGATGCGTACACATATGTGTGTGAGTGTATGTGTGTGCACATGTGTGTGTAGGTGCCCCCAGAGACCAAAGATGAGGTTTAGAGTTATATGAGGTTATTAGCCATCTGGTGTGGATTGGTAGGAGCCAAACTTGGGTCTTTTGGTAGGGAAGCAAACACCCTTAACTTCTGGGCCATCTCTTCAGCATCGAGTTTGTAATAATTCTGCTGCTGTAAAGACTATATGTGATTTTGTTGATTGTTATGAACTTGTATAGTCATAGACATCCTGTGGTTCTAGCTGCAAAATACTTGTGGTCCATGAGTGTTTGAGCTGGGTACTATTCATTGCTTCTGCCTGTTGGAAGCATGTGTGACAATGTTCTTGTAGTCATGACCCTCAGAATTCTCAGTGTGACTTGTACTGTCTGCCGAGAGTCTTCTTTTATGGGGTCAGTATCCATTCCAAATAAGTACTGAACCTGTGATTTTTGAGGAGTTATTGTGGCCTGTGTTTTATTACCGAGTGTACTGGTTAGTTAGTTAGTTAGTTAGTTAGTTAGTTTTTTATCTTGTCACAAACAACGGTTATTTGGGAAGAGGAACCTCAATAGAAAAAGTGCCTCTATCAAACTGCCTGCAGGCATGTCTATAGACCATTTTTGGACTAATGATTAACGTGAGAGCACTCAGCTAACTAAGGATGGTGTCACCCCTGGGCAGGTGGTCCTGGGTGGTCTTAAAAAGCAGGTTGAGCAAGCCATGGTGAACAAGATGGAAGCAGCATTCCTCCATGGTCTCTTCTTTAGTTCCTGCTTCCGGTTTTGTGTGGTATAAATTCCCGCTCAGAGTCTGCTTCATGGTAGACCACAAACAGATTAACCCCATCTTTCTCTCCCACACTCTTTCCCAGCCTTATTCTCTGAATCCTGGCTCAGGGTGGCAAAGGAATAAGAAAAGAAGACAGCAAAGGTGACTTGGACTCTGATAAAAAATCTGCAGGGTTTCTCCCACCTCCCACGTTCAGCATATTGATTGTATACTATTGGTTATTACATACAGCTGAGCAAACGAACGGAGGATTAGCTATCTCCATACAAGGAGTCTCCGCAGTGAGGAGTCTTCGGGCCGCGAACATGTGAGAAGGGGCTATGGCAGGCATTTCTGCACATGCTGTCAACATTTGTACATGGACCTGAAGAAGGCTTTGCCAACTCTCTGAGCCTCACCCAGGAAGGCTGTGCCACTCTGGTGGAGCTTCTGGTGTGTGGGCCATGTTCATGTCAACAACATACTCCTTCCCTACTCAGTGCCCTCCATGCCGCTTTTGGTCACGGGCTTCATCACAGCAGCAGGAAGCAAACTAGAATGCTGAGCAATGAAAAGTTTAATTTTCCCTCAATGGTGCCGCTTCCTGAGAACAGATGATTACAGCGCAGTTCTATGGTTTAAAAGACAATTACAGGTATCCTAGCCTCTAGTAAGCAGCACGTGCTCACGCACGCGCAAACGTAAACACACACACACACACACACACACACACACAGAGTGCCACAAACCTAGTCTGTAGCTCACAGTATAATTGGGCTTCCTGTTTAAACCCAGAAGAAAAATAGTTTTAATATGTTTCTATAATTACGATTTGTTAAATAACTACATTAAACCTTAAACCTTCATGATCCTTCCCTTCTTCCTTATAATACTTTTGAGTGGTGCTGTGACGTCAATGCAGGTTCTAGAGTGTGGTGAACATGCACCCTGTTTCCACAGCCTCAGTGGCAAATATAAGACTAACTAAACAGTTTTTCTTTTATAAACATGTGTATTTCACATTTTTATATCTTTTAAATTTCCAGAGAAAGTCTTGTCCTTTTGTTTGTTTGTTTTAATGGTCCAAAGAAATGAGCCCTGAATTTAATCCTAGAGTCACACAATTTTTCACATATGTTACTGATTTAGTTCTTTCCTTTAGGCTCAAGAGGAAATGTATTTGCAATTAATAATTCAATTTATTTGTGTATGATTAAATGAATGCTAAGGAAGCCATTTGTGTTATAAGAAAGAGAAGATAAACTTTAAAACGGCTTCATAATCACACAATAGCTCTAGTAACTGTTACATATGTTTGAATATAAATGCTGTTCTCTAGGTACCTCCGTGGTCCTAAAGAAATACTAAAACCAACTGTCATTTACTTACAAATGTGATGTCTCCAAAGTTATTTTATAATGTGTATCCAGAGCCAGTAAGCAGGTGAAGGCACTTACTGCCAAAATTCAATGAACTGAGTTCAGTTCCCAGAATTCACATGGTAGAAGGAAAGAGCTGACTTGCAGGCCAGGCATAATGGCACCCACATTAGTCCTATTTGGGAAGTAATGGCAGGCAGATCTCTGTGAGTTTGAGGCCAACTTTGCCTACATAGTATTTTCCCATCCTGAGATGCATACTGTGATGCAGTCTCCCCATAAAAACCTGACTCGTGAAGATTGTCTTCTGATCCCCATGTCCAGGCCATGACATATGATGGCACACACATATATACACACGCACACGTGAATGCACACATGAATGCACATGCTTTCTTTCTCTCTCACACATACACCGAGATGTGTGTGTGTGTGTGTGTGTGTGTGTGTGTGTGTACACATACAATTAAGTAAGTAGATAAATAAACTAACAGATGGATAAACTCCTGTCATGGTGGTGTACATCTGCAATTGAGAAATCAAGGAGTGGAGGACTGAGGGTAAAGAAGAGGAACTCAAGGCAATTTTCTGGCCACACAGAGAGTTCAAGTCCAACCTAGGCCATGCAAAACCTTTTAAAAAGTAATGAAATAAAGTGTATCATTAATCCAATTTATAAAATCAAGATACTGATCTAACCTTCTTTCTTTTTAGTATCCTATTTGGCCTTTTAAAAAAGATTTATTTGTTTATTATATATAAGCACGCTGTAGCTGTCTTCAGACACATTAGAAGAAGGAATCAGATCCCATTACAGATGGTTGTGAGCCACCATGTGGTTGCTGGGATTTAAACTCAGGACCTCTGAAAGAACAGTCAGTGCTCTTAACTGATGAGCCATCTCTCCAGCCCCTTATTTGACTGTCTTATACTCTCAATTTATATTTGAACATCTAATATTATGCTATTATCTAATTTTTGCATGATATTGTTTGTTGACAGCTTCACATATAGATATAGTATGTTTTAGTCATTTTTAACCTGTTACCCTTTCTCATTCTTTTCTTTCTTCCACTGAGCATCTTTATTTCAAGAAACAGCCTGTTACTTTCACATTTTCTTATTGTGGATGTGAAATTCAGCGTGTAATGAGCATTGCTTGCATGGTGTGAGTTGGGGATTGTTTACTGGAGCATTGGTTTCTTTTCAGGGTGCACCCACTGGCAAAACGCACATTCACTTCTCATTTACTGCCAATAGTTCCTCTTGAAGGGGTCAGGTCTTGCCTTATCCCACCAGCTTGGGTCTGGAAAATTGACTTGGGTTGGTGAGGGACTGAAGAAAGGACTAGTTTGTGTAGATACAGGTATGAAAATGCTGGGTTCCTGTGGGTTGTTTACACTCTGATGGAATGCCACCAACTGTTATAACAACCCAGATCCTCAGTGTGTTTATTAGGTACAGCATGTATGTGTCTGTTGTGGAGGGTGGTGGGTAAGTTAGTTGTGATGGTTTGTATATGCTTGGCTCAGGGAGGGGCAATATTAGGAGGTGTGGGCTTGTTGGAGTATGCTTGTCACTATTGGCATGGGCTTAAGACTCTTACTCTATCTGCCTGGAAGTCAGTCTTCCACTAGCAGCCTTCAGATGAAGATGTACAACTCTCAGCACCTTCTGTACCATGCCTATCTGGATGTTTCTATATTTACACCTTGATTATACTGGACTGAACCTCTGAACCTGTAAGCCAGCTCCAATTAAATATTGTTCTTTATAAGACTTGCCTTGGTCATGGTGTCTGTTCACAGCAGTAAAACCCTAACTAAGACATTAATCTAGTAGGTATTTATAGGCATAGGAAAGTAGTCTTAGGAAGAGGATGCTGTAGTTGCTGGTTTTTGCACATACTGATCGGATACTGGCAAACACAAGCTTAGATCAGAGGAAGGCTTTGCCATTTTGAGCCTAACCCATATGGAAAAGGCCTTACCAATTTCCCATGGGTCGGATGCATTAGTCCTCCACATGCTATGCCCACATCAGCAGTACACATTGACTCAGGACTTAATCTGCTCTTTAAAGATTTATTCAAGGTTTTCTTGTCTCCCCATAGGGCTTCATGCATCCTTTTCCCAGGCACGATGAAATGTTGTATCCAACTTTCTGCAAGTTTTGGGGACATATTCACAGGTGCAGTGCATTCTTGAGTATAGTGACCATGACATGTCTACAAGACATCATTCTGAGTCATGTTAACTCATTCCTCTGCTCTTACATACTTTATAACACATGGGTGTCTAAGGATCTGAAGAAGCCAGAGGAATACATTGGATCCCTAAAATTGGAGGCACAAATGGTTGTGAGTTGCCATATGAATGTTGAGAATTGAACTTAGGCCTTCTGTAAGAGTAGCTTGTACTATTAAACACAGATTATCTCTCCAGCTCCATTATTGACCTATGAAATGCTAATAGGTCAATATTAGTATTGGATTTATACAGTTATACGTATAAAGTGATAAATGGAGCTTGTTTCGTTAACATCTGAAGTATGCTCACTTCTCAGAGACCTTAGTTTTGCTCAGTTGATCTCTCCTAGATATTACCCCATATAAATTTTGTTTTATATATATCTGAGTGATGAGATTAAACCCAAACCTCTCAGCTTCTTGCCTGACTCACTTCTCATGATTCTTCTCTCTTATACATCTGCCCCTACATTTACCAATCACTTCACATTCTCCAGAATTTCAAGTGTCTTAATCTCCAGATATTACTCACTTCCATCTAGCTCATTCTTGCCAGGACAGCAAATCTATCAATACTCTTATCACAGGGGTACCTAAAATCATTTTTACTACCTTCTAATGATTTCACAATTAATTTTTTTACTTCTTTCTCTTCATTTACATCCCAATTTTTTTCTAGAGCTCTAAAGGATTTATTTTGATACAATCTTACTCTTCAGGGGCTGGAGAGTTCAACAGTTAAGAACACTGACTGCTTTTCTGAGTTCTTGAGTTCAATTCCCAGCAGCCACACGGCAGCTCACAACCATCTATGATGGGATCCAGTGCCCTCTTCTAATGTGTCTGAAGACAGCTACAGTGTACTCACATACATAAAATAAATAAGTAAATCTTTAAAAAATTTTACTCTGCCCAATGTTCATCCCAGAGATTATCACTACAGAAAAATACAAACACACTGAACAGTTTAATTTCAGTGCTTACAGACACCAAACTGCTTTTAAATGGTGCCCAGCAAGTTATACTTCATTTTCCTGCTCTAGTCTGTCCTTAGATTCCTAGATAAACTATTTTAAGACTTCTGCTCTTGTATATTTGTAACTCATTGCCCATTTTAACTTTTAAGTCTCTGTCTCTCTCCCTCTCCCTCTCCCCACCCCCCTCCCTTACACACACACCTTTACAAATTCTACATTGAACAATTACTCACATGTTTATATAAGTCCAATCTCTTATTGCTGTGTTAGACCATGTTTTTCCTCTCCATCTCTTCCCATATGTTTTCTGAATCTTCTATCTCTACCACTCATTTTCTGGACCACTTCATTAAAATAACATTCAGTTTCCCATCCTTTTAACTTTGGTAGAATGCTTTTATCATTCATCACATTAACTTTTTTACATACCTTGGTATTTAGATTATCATATATTTTGGAGAAATGTACCTTCATTTTCCTTTTACTCGGATTTCAGTGAATTTATGAGTTATATGAAGATACTTCTACCAAAGGAGAAATTAATAAGGAGCTATGGTTTATAAAATTACTTCTTGGATTTACCCTAATATCACTAGAGTGTGTCTAGTATATAATATAAACATCCTACTACTATAAAATTGATGAATAGAGAAAAACTGGGCAATTTGTTGAAGTGTTTCTGTATTGTCAAGAGCAATGCTAAAAGATATTTTTTTCAAGTTAATAAAGATATATTCTTTGATCTGAAGAACATCATGAAGGAGTAACAGGGATCCCAAGAGCAAGGCAAACAGATTCTTCTAGAAAACACCATAAGTTCATGCAGCATAAGGGCATCTAGTGACATCATAACATGGAAAAGGATTTACTTTTTTTCATTAATTAATTTATTTATCTATCACTTTACATCCAGAATGCAACACTCCCAGTGTCTTCCTCACATAGCCCCCTCTGTCCTCTTCCCCCTTTTTCTATGATGATGTGGAGCACCCCCCCCCCCAGGATACCAACACACCTTGACATATCAAGTCACTGCAGGATTATGCACATCTTCTCTCACTGAGACCAGACAGGGCAGCTCAGTTAGCAGAATAGGCTCTAAAGGCAGACAACAGAGTTAGGAACAGCCTAACTCCAGCTCAGTTCTTGGGAGACCTAAATGAAGACAAAGCTGTACATTTGTGGCATATTTATGGTAGGTCTAAGTCTATCCCATGTATGTTTTTTGGTTGGTGGTTCATATAGTGGTAAATATTTGAAAAGGAAACACCAACCCTTGATATTGCTGGCACCATAGGGCCACATGGCATCTGTGGGGTATTTTCATCCCAATCAGCAAAATGTCTCCACCTGACTAAGTTCCTAATTTCCATCTCAGTCTGCCCCTGGCTACTCTCTGGTTTCAGCAGCAGCTGCCCTCCCACAGCTCCCTGCTTCAGACTCTCCTTACATTTCCAGCAACTCAGTAAAATTGGAACTCTAGAAGCTTGTAATTTATCAAATTAAAATCAGTAAATTCTCACTCCACAAATGTCCACACAATAAACATAGAGCCAATTGATAGTGATATAAACTACCCACCTAGATAAGACAAATTGTCCTGTAATAATTCATTCCTTATAAGATATTTATAGCTACTCGTGGCTAATTAAAGCCACACAAGTCTGGGTCATTTTTATCCTCCATCTTTTCTTCTCTCTCCTCCCCATTTCTCTGGTCTTTCCATAACTCTCTCCCTACCTTACTTTTTCACTGCCCAATCACAGGCCTTGCCTTATCTTGTGCCAGCCCCTACCTGTATATCAACCACAGGTTCAGTTTCTGTGAGCCCCCAGAGATCCAGGTTAGTTGACTCTGCTGTTCTACTTGTGGAGTCTCTATCCCCTCTTGATCCGTCAGTCCTTTACCCAACTCTTCCACAAGACTTCCTGTTCCTGAAGTCTAATGTTTGGTTGCATCTGTTTTTGTCAGGTGCTGAGCACAGTTTTTCAGAGGATAGTTATGCTAGGCTCCTGTCTGTAAGTGTAACAAAGTGTCCTGTAAGTGTAACAGAGTGTCATGAATAGTGTCAGAGATTTGGTGGCTTCTCAAAAAATTGGAAATAGTTCTACCTTAAGAACGAGAAAATATCATCCTGAGTGAGATAACGTAGACCCATCAGGACATGCATGGTATGTCCTCAATGATAAGTGGATATTAGCCATAAGGTACAGGATGCCCATGCTACATTCCATAGACCCAAAGAAACTATATAACATGGAGGGCCTAAGAGAAGATGGTTACATCTCACTTAGAAGGGGAAATAAAACAATCATCTGGGGTGGATGGAGGGAGAGAACTGGGTGGTAAAGGGGATGGGGAGGATGAGTAAGAGGGGATGAGGTATAAGGAGAACCAGAGAGAGAGGACCTGGAAATCAGTGAGCAGTAGCTGGGGGGAGTGGATATGGATTAGGGGTGCGGACACATCTCTATGACTTGCCAAGAGACCTGGGGTGGTGGAGGCTCCAGGGAGTCTATGAGGGTGACCCTAGCTGAGACTCCTAGAAGTGGGGTATCTGGAACCTTAAATGGCCACCTCCTGTAGCTACTCAAGACTCTTAGAGGAGGGCTAAGGACACCAACTCACCCAAAACCTTTGACCCAAATTTGTCCTGCTTACAAGAGGTTCTGAGACAGAGATGGAGCAGAGACCGAGGAACTGGCCAAGCAATGACTGGCCCAGCTTGAAACTCAGATTTCCTTCCAATCATGGTCTCTTTAGTTACATTGTAAGTTTTTAAAGGCAATAAAGCAGACACATTATTTCCTGTAAAATTATTTCTGGGTTTTTTATGGTATGGGTTGCTTTTCAACCTATATAAGTATAAAACTTTATAAACTCATTAATGTTATTAGAGTCATCCTTTTGTAGGTGACTTAAGAAGAGTTGCTAAAAAAATATAGGCTGAAGTTCTAGAAGTACATGTAAGTGTCTGAATTGTACGCCTTTCTATTTTTCCACATTTTCTTCCTAATAGATAAATTTATCAGAAATGTGTGCTTAATACTGTAATATGAAAAATCAGAGCTATTGTTAAGGGGTGGATACAAACACCACCATAGAATTCTTTCTTGTTCTATAGATTAAGCTAGATAAAATTATTCTTTATTTAGTATCACTGAAAAATTATTGAAAACAATACTACTGAAGTGGCCTATGCTATTCACTATTTAAACTAAAAACCCTAATCTCCCCCTTCTTGAAGAAGCTCCAGCCTGTTGCTGCTGCCATTAGTTACCCTGAAAGGGGAAGGTCAGTCTCAGTTGGAGAAGACACCATGCATTTCAGAAATAACGCTCACCCAGAGAGAACCCGGAATGCCCTCCTTTTTTCACGGTAAGAGGAAGAGCCAGGCAAGCTTCCAAAGGAGGGAGGCAAACAACAGTCACATTTAGCTATGGTATCTATGAACCACATCTAGTGACCAGCATGACATGATAATCTTTAGGCTGCAGTAGTGGCACATGTATTTTGGCAGAAACTGCTCTCTAATTGGATGTAAGACCTGCTCAAGAAGAGGGATACCATGCCTGGTACTGAAAACCCAACTAACTACTTAGTGCTAGTGAAGTCATGGTCACTAGACGGGAATCTATAAGATTTAAATTACTAAACTAACATAATCCCTAACAGCAATCTATAAATGCTTGTTTTTCTACCCACAGATATTTGTAGTCTTCACACTTGATCAAGAAAAAAAAAAACTATTTTTGCAATAGACAGGCCACTATAGCAAATCCACAGGCAATCAATATGCAGAGATGTGGAGCCCAGTCCTAAGGGATATATCTACAAAACATTCCCACATCTAAGGCTCAGGAAATACTGTGGAAGGGAGTAAGAGAGGGCAGAAAGATTGTAAGGACCGGAAGACCAGGGAGTTTGCTATGAGATTGTGTCTCCTAGTAACATTAGAGGCTACACTCCTAAAGTATCATCAACGTGACCACCAAAATGTGGGCTGAATAAGGAGGACGCCAACTAATGAGCCTGATTATATGGGTAGAGCTCATATGACCTGCACATACACAACGAACTACAGGCAACTGGGAGTGGACAAGAGGACCATCTCCCAGGAACATCAGACAACTTGTTTGTCCAGTGCCAAACAGTTCTGAAACATATATACAAGTAACACTATACAAAATCAGCAGGTTATACTTAGGAATATGTGTGGATGTACAAACGCATACAGGCATATAATAACAATGAAAAAGAGGTTAAGAATTTGAAGGAGGGTGGGGAAGAAAAGAGAATAATGGAGGTCTTCGAGCGAGGGAAGGGAAGGGAGAGATGTAATTAAAGTATAATCTCAAAACATAAAATAAACTTTTAAAGCTTTTTTACTCTGACCTCTCATAACAATCAGTCTATCATCTATCTAGCATATCTATTTATTTATCTGTCTGCTTATATCTATCTATTTATCTATTTATCTATCTTCTATCATCTATCTCTCTATCTATTCTATCATCTATCTATCTATCTATCTATCTATCTATCTATCTATCTATCATCTATCTATCTACTTAAACTCACCTGAATTTCATTCACTTTATATTTTGCTGTTATGTTACTTCAATAGTCAAAATAAATACTTCAAACAACTGGACTCCCTTTAAGGAGCTGAATATGATATCTCTCTCCCTCTCCCTCCCTCCCTCTTCCACTCCCCTCTCTCTTTCTTTCTCTATCTCACCCTGTCTCTCTTCTTCCCTCTTTATCTTTATGTTCTTCATCTGAAAAATATCAACTCATTTCTAGTTACTGCTCAGCTTCATAGGAAGTGTCACCGTATCTCATAAATCTTTGCTCCCTTAAGACTACATTAGGGTCTTATCATGTCCACACTTATGCTAACATATTATAATTGTTTATCCCCAGAATTTGTGAGCTCAGGGTTCTCTTGTTCACTACTGTAATCCTAGTACTTTATAAGAAACATGTGAAACATCTCCTTACACAGTTCAATTGTGGTTCTTGAGAAGATCATATTTAGTGTTGTATTTGTAAATCTAGTGTGTGAAGAGATGAAGCCAACACATCCTGTGCCCTCATTAGACACCACAGCCACTGTATTATCAGCTCCCAATGGCAGACTTTGTGTACTCTCTAACTTTTCAAGAAACCACTCTTTTTACCAAGTCTATCCATGTATCACCTGATCCTGTTTTCATGAGGAATGGAAAAAATGAAAGAATGGGTAAGATATTAAAAAGGCACAGATATAATTGCTTCAAAACTCTCACAAATAAAGAAAACATATTTTAAAAGAGCTGATGAAACCATGGTAAATATATCACTTCATGGTTTACAGTAATACAGTATTTAGTCAACAACAATGAGCAGTTGGTGGAGAATTTTATCTCTACTGGGCTACTACCTTCAATCCAGAGGCTTCAGTTTTGAATACCAAAGCCCTAGAATCAATCTGGAAGGCTTTTAAGAGATGTTGGCAGAATGTGGAGTTGATAAAAAAAAAAAAAAAAAAAAAAAAAAAAAAAAAAAAAAAAAACAGTGGTGCAGAAGCCCTGAGTAGAGTTGTCTACTTTCATTTCCTAGTGCTACCTCGCCAGATAATAGATGTTATAGATTATTTAAAAATTAACCCATGAAGCTCTTTAGGCATTCCAGCGCAAGACTTTGAATCTTGATGTTAATTACTCATTAAGTGAAGTTTAATTTTGTAATTACTGTTCCATGACTTTGTTTGAGAAAAGCCTCTACTCACTGCATAAAGAGAAGTGACAGGATGAAGAAACAGTTCCTCTCTGGCTGAGCTGGGTGAACCTGTGAGTTTAACTGGAATTACAAGGTCAAGGGTGAGAAGTTACTTACAGAAGCCTGAGCAACCTCTGATAGCTGGATCATTAAGAGTCCCCTCCATGCTCCAGCAATTGTTAACCACATGCAAATTCTTTCAGAAGGGCAGAAACTGGCCAGTGTGCTGCCTGCACCATGTGAGTCTTTCCATGTTCTGCTTCATGAGCCACTTTCTGAAGGCTGTGAACGCTTTGTCTTTTCCGGGAGATATCTTTTCTAGGAAACTCTAACTTGTGAGAGTCTCACGCTGCTAATCATAGGTACTCTGATTTCAAGAAGGCAGCAGCAAGGTCATGCCCAGAAGATAGGGCCTCCCAATGACTGGCAGTACAATTTTTTTATGACAATACATTTTTGTGTTTTATCAGATTAGGAACATATGCCAGAAAGGCAGTTCAATTGGTATAGAAACAACTTACTGAGGTTGGCTCAACTTTCTAACCCCACAGTCAGACATTTATGGAAAGAATCTTTGGGACTGAATCACACCAATGGATTGCTTTCTTCAATTCATAAAGTTGTAAGAACAGCAGAATAATTAATGTGTCATGAAGTAATTCAACCTTTCATTTTCTCTATTGACAACCCCGAAAAACCGCTCTACCTAAACATGTTTTACAAGGTTTTGTTTGATGTATGATCCTCTGAGATTCTCAAATGTAGCATTAGAAGTTCCTTGACAAAAATCTCAACAAAAACGTATCTTGCCATAAACAATGATCTAATGTAAGTGAATCCCTTTGGAGGCCGAGACAGGGGGATCACTATTCACTGGGGACAACTTTAGGCTACTCAGCAAGAACCAACTAGGACTTCAGAGTGAGGACATTCTATTAAATACAAAAAGAAATGGGGTAAGGAAGAAAGACAAAAAGAAAGAAAAACAGGCAAGTGGGCAGACAGACAGAGAGAATCAGAGACAGACAGTAGATAGAAAAAAAAAAAGAAAGGAAAGGAAAGGGAACTCTTCTATGTTTGAATAGTCTAGTCTTTTTTCTTTATTATTGAAGTCCCTCTTATCATCCTTTGTGGTTGGGACACCACGGCTTATAATGAGGGCAATGCAGTTTTGGGTAAATGGAACAGAGGTGTGTGCTTTTCTCAGACACAACCTCTAACTCTTATGGTGACCCTGCTTTGCTACACGTAAAGGACATGCTACAATTCACCAACTCATTTTTTTTTATATAGTCTTGCTCAGTAAGCATTCTCAGCACCCATTTTCTGGGAGCAGAGCCTGCCTACCACTGTGAAATCTGCACATTGTATGTACTTGTTTCTTGAAGCTTTAGTTGCTTCAAGGGTGAACACCACCCAAAACAAGAAAAATCTGGATGGTTCTGTAAGAGTAGAAAGAACTATGTCCTAATTTTACAGAGGATGTGATATCTGTGGCTCTGCACCAGGGGAGAGTCTGTGAAGCCATGACAGGAGAACAATAGCTTATTAAGGTAGATTTCAGTCATCTCCAAGAAATCCGAGTTTCAAAGTATTCTGACAGTATACAAAACTAAAGTCAGCTTCCCAGCTATACAACCTATAAATAAATTTAAATAAAATTATTTAAAGACCACGTATGATTCACTATGATCTAATTATCCATGTGCGACTTTGTTTCATAAATTTTGTATATACAATCATATCCAAATGTCAGTAGTATCTTTTGTAAATTATTTCTGCATTACTCAAAATCTGCAATTAATAGGGGATTTACATTTTCAGGCTTAAAATCAGGCAAAGGTGTGTCTTTGATTTCAATCATTTTTTAATTGAACATTTTAAATTCTACTATATAGATTTGCTAGTTTTGGCAGATATTAAAGCTTGTCATTGGAACTGACTCAGAAAGAGCAAAGGGAACCTATTTTTCAGTAGAAACTTTAGTTCTTTGGATTTGATGTGGGTTGGCTTTCAGGAATTAAGGGCAGAATTCTTAGTTTGGACTTCTGGAGATCATTCTTCACTCAAGACACTGTGCATGATAGAAAAGAAAGGAGTTCCTTTGTTGTGTGTGCCTTTCCTGTTTAGTGAAGGTCATCATCAAAGATCTCACCAACTAGACACAATGTTTCATGTCTGGATTGGTAAAGACTGTTACCCAGTCTGTTGGTTTCTGTTTGTCATATTTACAGTGTCTTTTTCCTTACAAAGGCTTTTCAATTTTATGAGGTCCCATTTGTTGACTGTTGATCTTAGAGCATAAGCCATTGGTGTTCTGTTCAGGAAAATTTCCCCTGTGCCTAGGTGTTCAAAGCTCTTCCCCACTTTTTCTTCTATTAGTTTCAGTGTATCTGGTTTTATATGGAGGTCCTTGACCCACTTGAACTTGAGCCTTGTTGAAGGAGATAAGAATGAATTGGCTGAGAAGCACCTAAGAAATGTTCAACATCCTTAGTCATCAGGGATATGCAAATCAAAACCTGAGATTACAACTCACACCAGTCAGAATGGCTAAGATCAAAAATTCAGGTGACAGCAGATGCTGTTGAGAATGTGGAGAAAGAGGAACACTTCTCCACTGTCTCCTCAGAAGATTGGACATAGTACCACCTGAGGACCCAGCTATACCATTCCTGGGCATATACCTAAAATATGTTCCAACATATAACAAGGACACATGTTCCACTATGTGCATAGCAGCCTTATTTATAATAGCCAGAAGCTTGAAAGAACACCCAGATGTCCTTCAATGAAGGACTAGACAAGGAAAAAGTGGTATATTTACACAAAGGAGTACTACTCCACTATTAAAAACAATGACTTTATGAAATTCTTAGGCAAATGGATGGAGGTAGAAAATATCATCCTGAGTGAAGTAAACTTGTCACAAAATAACACACATGGCATGCACTCACTGATAAGTGAATTTTATACCAAAAGCTTGTAATACCCAAGATACATTCCACAGACCAAATGAAATTCAAGAAGAAGGAAGACAAAACTGTGAATTCTTCAGTCCTTCTTGGAAGGGGGAACAATATAATCACTGCAGGAAATATGGAGACAAAGTGAGGAACAGAGACTGAAGAAAAGACCATCCTGAGACTGCCCTACCTAGAGATCCATCCCATATATAAACACCAAACCCAGAAACTATTGTTGAGGCCAAGAAGTGCAGGCTGACAGGAACCTGATATATCTGTCTCCTAAGAGCCTTTGCCAGAGCCTGACAAAAGGTGGATGCTCACAGCCAACCACTGAACTGAGAACAGGGTCCCCAATGGAGGAGTTAGAAAACGAACTGAAGGAGCTGAAGGGGTTTGCAGCTTCATAGGAAGGACAACAATATCAACCAACCAGACCCTCCAAAGCTCCCAGGGACTAAACCACCAACCAGAAGTACACACAGAAGGACCCACGGCTCCAGCTGCATATGTAGCAGAGGATGGCATTGTTGGACATCAATGGGAGGAGAGGCCCTTTGTCCTGTGAAGGCTTGATGCCCCAGTGTAGGGGAACACCAGGGCAGGTGGGCAGGAGTGGGTGGTTGGTGGGGGAGCACTCCCATAGAATCAGTGAAAGGGAGGGTGGGGTGGGGGTTTCCAGATTGGAAACCAGGAAAGGGGATAACATTTGAAATGTAAATAAATAAAATATCCAGGAAGAAGAAGAAGAAGAGAAGACAAAGACAAGTGGCCGAGTGCCATAGCATGTCTTGATGGCTGTGCCCAGAGATGTGTTTAGTGCTGGGGTTCCTTCCCACATGGCACCTCCTGCTGCAATTTATTGACACCAGATGTCCTTTGTATCAGTAAGACTTGTAGCAATGTCTATTTAAAGTTAAATTGAATAATTGAAGCCAGAGCATCATACTTTGAATGAAGTAAATCAAAGCACATCACGGTCATAAAAATGTAGGCGAGGGAAAGCATGAATGAAAGAAATCCATTATAAAAAAGAAAGTCAGACTATTAGAGTCTGAGAGCACTGATTAAAATTTATCATCTCACACAATCCTGATAGGAATCAATTGGTAACTGGTCAGGGTCCAGACCAGAATTAGCAAGCATGCCTTACTATATAAATTAGGCAGGCGTCTTTTGTCAGAATGACCTTCTTCATGAGAACTCATGCACAGCTTTTCTTCTCTTGAATGGCTTTGGGGATCAAATGCAAAACCTCTGGCTAATGATAAGAGACATGGGCCTGAAATCTAACCATTTGACCAACATAATGCTTTCAGAGGTTTTAACAAATCAAGGCTTAACTAATGATTGATGGTAGAGAATGGAGACATGTTTTAGAGTCTGGTTTAAGAGAAAATGAAGACAGGAAAGGCTGTGTGATTAGAGAGGCTCAAAGCAGACTATGAGCCGTAAGCATTAATAAATGTGGATTTTAATAGGTAAAGATCTGGCAGCCTGCAGACAGAAAGAACTTGGACTGATTGAAAATAAATGAGAACTTTTAGTATTACTCCTAAATTGAGTATCATAAATATGCCAAATAATAATACTAATTTGAAAGCACAGACCAAAGCTACTGGGACCAAAATTAATGGGAGAGCAGGGCAGGATATTTTATGAAAAAAACTAGATGGTGTGTTCCATTTTATAAGAGAATATATATTCATTAATGGTCAAGTACACAAATTCATCCTAAAGAATTTCCCTAGAGAGCTGCAGGGTTGTAGAAAATTCACTATATAAATATGGATGAGTTGTGGGAAAGTTATTTGGTTTTGTCACAGTGAGACACAGCAAGTAACAAAGACCACTATATAGGAGACTTTAAATGTGTACTTAATATTTTAATAGCCTTTGATTAATTATGAGACATGAGGACAATGATGTAGAAGACCAGGGAAGTGCTCCTTCTAGAGAGAAGGGTTTGATTCTATCTTAATAAAAGAAAGACGCTAGAAGAAAAGCTTTTGTGGATAGTGTACACAGGCTAGTAGATAGTATATTTGGCTTTGTCTAGATGTAGATACATAAGCCCAGGAGCCAGGAGAACTAGATTCAGGGGAGTTGGCTGTATAAGCAAAAGCAGGAAGAATTTTCTACAGCCTTTGGCATCTGGGGGAAAGAATTTAGGGCAGCCAGGAGAAAAGGAAACAATAGTAATGGTGTAATATAAGCAAAAGGGTAGCATCAAGGGCAAAGAAAGTTCTAGTTCTACTGCATATGAATACACAACCCTCATTACAATTTGGACAATAAATCTTTCAAAACTTTAAATTTATAATGTCTAGTATACAAAGATACAATGCAGAATTCCTGTTAGTTACTACAAATACTCAGAAAAAAAAAAACCCCCACTTTTAGGAACACTTCTCCACTGTTGGTGGGGTTGCAAGCTAATACAACCACTCTGGAAATCTGTCTGGCGATACCTCAGAAAATTGGATATAGTACTACCTGAAGACCCAGCTATTCCACTTCTGGGCATATACCCCAGAGACACTTTAATACACAACAAAGATATATGCACCACAATGTTCATAGCGGCTCTATTTATAATAGCTAGAAGCTGGAAGAAACCCAGATGTCCTTCAGAAGACGAATGGATACAAAAATTGTGGTACATATACACAATGGAATACTACTCAGCCACCAGAAACAATGACTTAACCAAATTCTTAAGAAAATGGCTGCATCTAGAGAAGATCATCTTGAGTGAGATAACCCAGTCACAAAAGAACAGACATAATATGCAGTCACTGATAGTGGGATGCTAACCCCAGAGGCTTGCACTCCCCCAGAAACAACTCACAGACTGTATGAAGTCCAAGAAATAAAGAAAACAAAAAATATACATATATTCACAAAACAAGAAGACTTTGACTATTGCCATGTTGCGTTTTGTTTTGCATGTACTTTACGCTTATTGCAACTAGTAGGTTTTCAATGCATACTGTCAAGTCCTTGAAAAAAATCAAGTACTGACTAAAAAACATATTCACATGGTTTTATGTAAAATTTATTTTAATGTCTGAAAAAACAGTACTGACAAAAATGTATAATTTTAAGCAAAAAATGTTTAAAATCTGTACATTTATCTTTGTTTTGCAAAATAAAGTCGTTTAAAAAAAACAAAAAAAACCCCCACTTTTGATATTAATGCTTTTTTGAGAAAAAGGGACTGATATGTTGGTGAATGTGAAAGAAATGTTCTGTCACATAAACATAAATACATTAAAAATATGTATGACTTATATATGTGAATGTACATGAAAACATGAAATCACACATTCGTCAACTGCTCTAATATTAAACTTGCACACTGGCTTTGGTTTTTGTGACTTCCTGGATTAATGTACTAGTAGTTTCAGAAACTACTAGTGATGTGAACATCACTCAATCTGTCGTAAAATTATAATTGACAAATATTGTTCATACAACTTGCTTCGCTACCTTACAATGTTGATACAATTTAAAGAGAGATTTCTTATTATTTCTAATGTTGCATCTTGCAACCCCCACCCCCGCTTGGTTACAGAATTTTCTGTTACTGTTTAAATTAGTTGTACTCAGTTCACACTGTTTTCCTGGGATGTCGGCTATCTAACCAGATCAGCTCAGCGCTGACAATTTTTTCTGGGATGCCAAGACACCAACATAGACTGAAGCTACCATTACCATCTTTTCACCACATGCTTACAGTATGTGTTGGCAAAAACGAGTACACAGAAGCAGACAGTGCTTGGGGATTATAGAAATCTGCATCTTGCTGTATATTTTGAGTCTAGAAGCAGGATGAGTTTATTATCTTTCTTCAGACTATGGTACAAATTTGGACCAATAAATTCCATTTTTAGATGAAGGCTTTTTGGTGTGTGTGTGTGTGTGTGTGTGTGTGTGTGTGTGTGTGTGTATAGAATCCTAACTGATGTAATAACAGCTTTACACATGGAGCAACAGCACTAATAACACAAGTGGTCACATTATTAGCATCTAACGACTGACTTTTGGAAAGATGGAGCAAGATGACAAATTCTACATGACTCGTCATTAGGCTCTTTTGACAGTTTTAAAACATGAATATTTGATGAGCATATTTTAAATTTGTACATATACTCAGAAATAAAGAAACACAAGGGGGTTCTAGTTTATGAGAAATAGAAAGTATAGGCATGATGATTATCAGAGAAGTCCGTGGGTAGTTTTTTTTTTTTAATATGATTAGGTTTGTAATGCAATGACCACTTAAGAAACAGTAAGTATAATTATGTAACATTTATATAGATGGAATTAACCTAAATCCTTACATCAAATTATTTAATCTTCATAAACCTATAAATTTTATGTTATTATTGTTTTTCATTTAAAAATGGAGCAGAAAAGGATGAATTAACTACTCTAAGATTAGACAGCTATAACACGAAAGGAAGGAAGGAAAAGTCTGTTCTAGAAATGATCTAGAAGTTCTTTATCTTACTAGTTTAAAGGGGGAGGGAGAACAGTTGGTCACACATGATGGCAAAATTTAATTCAGAAGTGAATTTAATCTGCACTTAAATCATCTAGGCTGCAGGTTCTTAAGAGAAGGCTGTCGTCTAGTAAGGGAAGAAGGAATGGGTTTATGGGTGATGTTTGTCCAAGTCTGCTAAGAGCCACTGGGGACAGAACGGAACAGGGAAAATTATACGCCCTTTGTTTAAGCAGTAAAGACAAACCCCATAGACTTGAAGTATTAAAAGTGTCGAATTTCAAGAGGTCACTTCATAAAATCCATCTTGAGTTTGAAATAAAGACTATTTTCACAGAAGAAATGGATTCTGTGACAAAAGGAAGGAAGGAAAGATGGAAGGATGGGGAGACAGGAAGCAGAGAGCATGTGTAGGAAACAGTAGGCGTTCTTGTAGAGAGAAATATAGAGCAAAAAGAACCGTTTTAGTCAATGGAAGAAATTGGGTCTATGTTGGCCATTGATTCTCATTGTAGTGTCCAAATTATTTTAAAAAGAATTTTATCTCTATCTCTCTATCTATTTCTCTATCCTTCTGCCTCTCTATCCTTCTCCCCCCCCCCCCAATAATTTTGCAGCCTGAGATGAAACAGCTTAGGAGCAGGTAAATATTCAGATGGAATTCTGGGTTTCTTATTTGTTACTCTGTGATGATCAGTTTGGGACCTGCCCTTTGGGAAGGTCCAGCTCTAGATTCTAAGAGATCTGGTCCTTTTTAGTAGACAGCGAAAGCTAAGTGGTAATGATATGTCTCCAATTCAGTGACATCATTTCCATGTGTCTGTTTTCTTCTGGAAGAACCGAGATCAGTACCTGCTATGCTCTGTGGTTTGTTCAATCAGTTCCAGGTAACATAGATAAATTATGATATTGGATTTTCAGACATAACTAGCCACTTTCCTTGTCTGTATTTGAGAAGTCTGGATCGATGAACACCGCCCCCCCCCCAGGTGAGGTCCATGTCTCTCCATCTCAGTTACCTGAAGTAATACTGACATTTTGATATTTCCATCTCCTCAATGTCTTACACTGTTTCCAAAATTGATCAGGCTGCAGGCAGGAGTAAAGAATAATATTTTCTGTATTCTCCTTGTCTGTGATATCTAGTAAACTACTGTGCAATGGTATAGACATCTTGACAGGTATGTGGTCCACTTTGGTAGTCACTGTTGGACATATGTACCTCTTCAGCATTTGAAAGTTCAATTCATCACATGTTGGTTATCATATTAATGGTTTAAATCCCAGAGGTTACTCACCTGTTCTTCCCCAACTACAGGGGAAGAACTACTTAGGAGTTACTGGTATGGTTAATTAAACTTAAAACATTCTATTATGACTTTAACTAAATAAAATGTATGTGTTTGCACAAGAGTACAAATTATCTAGAGAAGCTCAAAAAGACATTTTAAAGATGTATTACTGGGAAAAAAAAACACATCCAGGCAGTAAATTATAGGCTCTCAGTGTTTGTGAATCTGTATGACAGATATGAATAATAGAGCTTGCTTGCTTTTATAGTTGTATCTTGGGTTTTAAGCATTTTGGTCTCAAGATGCCAAATGAACACAAAGTATTATTAACAGAAATAAGAAATCACTGAAATTAAACATAAATGTTCCTGTTGGTTCTATAATGAATATGCATCTTATTTAATATTGTTTGCTGTGTGTTGGTGATGTAGAATTGATTGAATGTGTGAAGAAATATCACAGGAAGGAAAACCTCAGGCCATGCTCCCATGTAGAACATCAGGCATTAAGCATCTCCTTGTTCAGTCACAGGTCATGTGGGTTTTTTTCCACCTCAGTTTCTGTCTGTACAACCACTTTTCTTCCTCTTTTTTTCACCTGTTTTTTGCCCCACCCTTCCTTCCATAGGCTGTCTTCTATTTCCTGATGATGCATGATCTTACCACAAGTTTACAACCAAACCTCCAAGACAAGGGCTCCAAAACAAACACTTAGGATGTCTTTGCTCCAATTACTCATCCATCATAAGTATGACTTTAGCCAAAAGTCTCAAAGGATGAGGCAGACAAACTACTGCTATAGTACTTCCCTGCATGTGATAATGTGGTCAAGCAGACATGGATGGAAATGTTGGGTCATTTACACTGCTTCCTTTCTGTACACCAGAAAACTGGAATCCAGAGAATTGAAGGGACACACAACATAACAATCTTTGCAGGAGAAAGTGCTTTTTTGTATAAACACATCCTGTGTCCTCTTTCAGGTTCACTATCAATGTTCAGTACCAAGACTTTATAGTAAATAGTATAGTATAGTAGATAGGAAGTAAATTTATTCTGAAACATACCATGAGATTTGGTGGAGTCGTTTCTCAGAAGTAAACTCACATAAAAACTCTCTAGGCAACAAATAGGTCTATTGGTTTATATGTGTATACATATATACATATATTTGTGTGTATACAAATGTATATATATATACATATGTATATATGTGTGTGTATGTATGTATGTATATACATATATACATGTCTTAGCTAGGGTTTTACTGCTATGAACAGATACCATGACCAAGGCGAGTCTTATAAAAGACAACATTTAATCGGGGCTGGCTTACAGGCTCAGATGTTCAGTCCAGTATCATCAAGGCAGGAACATGGCAGCATCCAGGCAAGCATGGTTCAGGAGAAGCTGAGAGTTCTACATCTTCATCTGAAGGTTGCTAGTGGAAGACTAACTCTCAGGCACCTAGGATGAGGGTTTTAAGCCCATGTCCACAATGTCACTCCTACTCCAACAGGGTTACACCTTCTAATCCTGCTACTCCCTGGGCCGAGCATATAAAAACCACCACAATACATATATATTTGTATTCATTTGTGACTGTATGTGCATATGTGTTAGGTTCAAAATACTGGTCATGACTTAAGTATGGAAAGAATTAATCCGTTGTTCATGTTTTTTTTTTTTTTTTTTTTTTTGTATATTTATACTTTAAGTAGCAAATCTTAAAAAAAACTGAAATCATGTTGTTATTCAAATACAGAAATTTCTAAAGGTAGATTTAAGGTCAAGAGCATTGACAACTAAATTCCTCTGGATTTGTTTGCTCTTGAAACAGTGGGAATGGTTGGTCAAACACAATGTGATTTTTATTAAATTATATTGATTTTTTTTAATAAAATATGAGACTGCCTAAAAATTCAATCTTTGACTGTGCAGACCTACAACAGGATCTGAAAAGTCCATGGAGGATTACTTACAGAAAAGTGGAGAAAAACCATGTAGGCAAAGTCTAGAGTTAAGTTGCACTGTTTTTGAAAAGTCTTGTAACTGAAATTCAATTTACTGCTGGAGAGTTTCATATATTTATACAATGAATTATGGATATGTCATCTTCTATTCCCTTCTGCCTCTTCTCTTTAGCTAGAATCTTCCCAGTGAGTCCCCTCCTACTTCCACATCCTCCTCTAAGAATGGAACCGTTGATGGTTTATCATTTGAAGCACGTTCTTGCTCTGGAGTAAGAAATGTTGGAGGGAGATGAGCAGAGATACTGATAGGCCATCTGGGAGGTTGTCTGTAAAGATCCACAGGAGTAATGATGACCCCTGAGTGGTGAAATGACACTGGAGAAACTGTGTGTCATAGAGACAGTTTCAAGGCCTAATGTCAAGACATTTGAAGAGAGCAAAGAGCAGACTGAATGAATGACTAGGTTTATAATTTTCAGAACACAGAAACTTATTGAAGACTAACACAACTGAGGAAGTTTCCAGAGGTATAAACGTAGGTTTAACTGCATCAATCTGAGGCAGTTTTCAGCCTTTTGGGATGTACGTCCTATCTCTAGAGTTCAGAGAAGGAGGTGTAGGTTTGGGAATAGCTAACTTATAAATGGTACTTAGCGTCAATGACCAGTGTGAAACAACACAGGTGAAGGACAAAGAATGTTAACATAGCAATCCAGGAAGTGGATGAACTCACTAAGAGATATTCGAAACCAGAAGAGAATGACTTCATCAAGACATCAGAGAATGCATGTCACAGTGAGTAGCTGACAGACCACATGCAGCTGAGAGAAAGGAGACCAAAGGCTAGTATTGGAATACAGAAATGTTGGGGCTTGGTATTGTCTTAAATAAGAGCAGTTTGGGTTGAAATTAGAGATGCAGAAATGATCTTTTAAAAGGTGTGGGTGGGAGGGGTTGGAAAATGGCTTAGCAGCTTAAAGCACTTGCTACTGTTGAAAATCTCATTCTATTCCTAGCACCCACATGGTGGGGCATAGATGTAACTCCAGTTTCAGGGTGTCCAATGCTTTCTTCTGCTCCCTGAGGGCTCCAGGTACACATGTGGTATACACACATCTCTTCAGAGAAATAGTCATATACATAAAATAAAAATTGATCCCCCAAAAGTGGGCTATGCCATCAAATATGGGAAAGGCTTCTTTCATTGTTAGGCTTTTACTAATTAAAAAACCATCAGCAAGATCCAAATAACAGGAGGGTCAGCTGAAAAAAGGAAAGAAGGGCTGGCTAAATAATGAGAGTACGACTTTCTCAGCAGGAACTTTTAAAATGCTCTCTTGACTGAACAGGTACAAGTGTCTACCCTAGGGTCTACTGTTTTGTTTGGTTTATAGTTGGATATATATAAATACAGAGTGAGAGGAAAGCCTGAATCTCTATTGTTCCTCCTCAAAAGCCGAGTTATGAGGAAAGAAGAGTAGTTTCGTCCAATCAGCTGTAGAGGAAGAGGAAAAGGAAGAGAGGTAGCGTTCTGAGGAGCCTGGCCTCGGTGGAGGGTTGTTGTTGGTGTTGCTGCATGAGATTCTAGAGTGATACCTGTGCCTAAGCTTGTTTCCACCTCAGGGATCCTGTTTCCTCCGGAGGTTCATCCTAAGGCAGAGGTAGAGGGGACAAAAGAGGGGAAAGAATGAAAAGAAGACCCATGGAGTGGCATTCTCGTTATTAAGACATGGGGCATGGAGTTAGCTGGTCTTGGCATGAGCTTCGTTGAGGTAGATGGTCACAAATCCTGGGTGGTTTTCACATCTCCTTTGAAAAATCATTTTTATTGGATATTCTCTGTATTTATATTTCAAATGCTATCTTCTTCCGCTCTCCTATCCTCCTCCCCCTTCCTCTTGCTTCCATGAAGATGCTCCCACTCCCAACCATCCTCTCTCACCTCAGCACCTTGGCATTCCCTTATACTGAGAAAAGGAGCCTTCACTGGGCCAAAGGTCTTTCCTCCCATTGATGCCAGACAATGCCACTCTCTGCTACATATGCAACTGGAGCTATGGGTCTCTCCATGTGTGCTCAGTGGTTGGTGTTTTAGTCCCTGGGAGCTCTGGGTGGGGGGGGGGGGTTGTTTGTTTGACATTGTTGTTCTCCCCATGGGGTTGCAAACCCTTTCAGCTCCTTCAGTCCAGTCTCTAGCTCCTCCATTGGTGTCCCAGGGTTTAGTCTGATGGTTAGCTGCAAGCATTCTCATCTGTATCAGTAAGGCTCTGGCAGAGACTCTTAGGAGACATCCAGATCAGGCTCCTGTCAGTATCAGCAATAGTGACTGGATTTGGTGGGTGCATATGGGTGGATCCCCAGGTGAGGCAGCCTCTGAATGATCTTTTCTTCAGTCCCTGCTCCACTATTTGTCCCTGCATTTCCTCCCATGAGTATTTTGTTCTCTCTTCTAAGAAGGACTGAGGCATTCAAATTCTGGCCTTCCTTCTCTTTGAGCTTCATAAGGTCTGTGAACTGTTTCTTGGGTATTCAGAGCTTTGTGGGCTAGTATCTGCTTATCAGTGAGTGCAGACCATGTGTGTTCTTTTGTGACTGGGTTACCTCACTCAGGATGATAGTCTCTAGTTCCATCCATCACATCACCTTCTTTTACTTTTTCCCATCATGCCTTGAGCGCTTGTAAGCAGGTATGGAAACAGGAGATAGATTGGGCATTTTAGGGCTCAAGACAACTCTCATACAGCACAATGGGGAACAAAAGGGCAAATGTCTTTTAAAAACCACCCAGTAAGCTGTTTTCTTTTTATTGAACAACTTTATTTTAGAAAACAAAGATAAATGTACAAATTTTAAGCATTTTTGCATAAAAGTATCTGAATATGTTTTTGTCAGTGCTTGGTTTTTTTTTTTTTAAAGGTTTGATAGTGTACATTAAGATCTTACTAGTTACAATGAGCATAAAGTACATGTAAAACAGGATGTAACCTGGAATTAGTCAAAGTTTTCTTGGTGTGTAAGGATTAAGCATAATGGTTTTTTCTTTTCTTTATTTTCTTTTTTCTTTTCTTGAACTTCATATAGTCTGTGAGTTGTTTCTGGAGTGTTCAAAGCTTTCTGGGGTTAGTATCCAATTATAAGTGACTGCATATTATGTCTGTTCTTTTGGGACTGGGTTATCTCACTCAGGATGATATTCTCTAGATGCATCCATTTTCTTAAGAATTTCATAAAGTCATTGTTTCTGATAGCTGAGTAATACTCCATTGTGTAAATGTACCGACAGTTTTGTATCCATTCATCTACTGAAGGACATCTGGGTTCTTTCCAGCTTCTGGCTATTATAAATAGAGCTACTATAAACATTGTGGTGTATGTGTTTTTGTTGTATGTTGGAGCTTCTCTGGGGTATATGCCCAGAAGTGGAATAACTGGGTCTTCAGGTAGTACTATGTCCAATTTTCTGAGGAATCACCAGACTGATTTCCAGAGTGGTTGTACTGGTTTACAACCCCACCAGCAGTGGAGAAGTGTTCTTCTTTCTCCACATCCTCACCAGCATCTGCTGTCATCTAAATTTTTGATCTTGGCCATTCTGACTGGTGCGAGGTGTAATCTCAGTGTTGGTTTGATTTGCATTTCCCTGATGGCTAAGGATGTTGAGCACTTCCTTAGATGCTTCTCAGCCATTCAATATTTCACAATTGAGAACTTTTTGTTTAGCTCTGTACCCCATTTTTTAGTAGGGTTGTTTGATTCTCTGGTGTCTAGCTTCTTGAGTTCTTTGTATACCTTGGATATTAGGCCTCTATCTGATGTGGGGTTGGTAAAGATCTTTTCCCACTCTGTTGGCTGCTGTTTTGTTTTCTTGACAGTGTCCTTAACCTTACAGAAACTTTGAAATCTCATTAAGTCCCATTTGTCAATCTTTGACTTTAGAGCACGAGCCATTTGTGTTCTGTTCAGGAAATTTTCTCCTGTGCCTATGTGTTCTAAGGTTTTCCCTATTTTCTCATCTAATAGTTTCAGTGTATCTGGTTTAATGTGGAGATCTTTGATCCACTTGCACTTGAGCTTTGTACAAGGAGATAAGAAAGGGTCTATTTTTATTCTTCTGCATGCTGAGTGCCAGATGGACTAACACCATTTGTTGAATAGACTGTCCTTTTTCCATTGAATGAGTTAACTGTTTTCTATTAAGAGTTTTGTTTGCTTTTTACAAAGGGTGAGAGAAAACTTTGTCACTTGTCACTTTCCAAAAGTGGCAACGTAATAATTGTGACTTGATATATAAATCGGCATGAAATGGTTAAATTGGGCAAGTCAACACCAGCACTGCAACTAAGAGGGTTTCTAATCTTGAAGAAGGAAAATGTAAGGAAGTACAAGCAGGGCTTTCTAGTTAATGAGGAGAATCTTTCAGACATTAGGCAGACACAGAAAGACATCATTGTATACTGCCCAGGAGCCTGAGTATTTCCTTCATGTATGATGGAACCCCACAGCAATGCTAGGGCATTTGATGACAGAGGTGGTTGCAGATAAAAAGTTAAAACTTCTCTACCATTTTATTTGGTACTACTCTATTGTTTCTCCATGTGTGCTTTCTGGACACAGCCTCAATGGGATATAAATAAAGAAAAGTGAATTAACTAAAACCAGATTCTGCGATTAAGCCTGGACCTACAATTTCATAAACTCATTCTGGTACACCTTTTTGTATGTTAAAACAAGTCATGAGTTTCTAAATCTCAATTACAGCATGCAGACCTCCCAGGATTATTTGAGAAGTTTGTGGTTGTTATGCAATATTCCTATAGACAGAGGTGCGGTATGCTTGCAAGTTCGTGTTTGCTTGTAGCTAACCTAAGTTCCTTGTGTCAAAACTCAAATCAGACTTTCTTTAGTATGGCCTCAGGTCACCTGCATGGGCATCTAGTGGCTCTTTCCTAAAGTTGTAGATCTTTTGATTTAACCCAGAGAGCAATATATATCTGCGTCGGAGCCCTGGAATTTACTTGTAAGCACAAGCCAGGATTATCTGGACCATTTAGAAAGTGGGGATTTAGGACCACACCCCCTTTCCAGTTGTCACCTGCTGGATTATTAACTTTCAAAACCACTCATTTCATCAAAGCCCTACTCTTACAGGATCCTTATTACCCTGAACATTTACACTGGATTTCTTCTTTATACTATCTTTCTCTGGTTGTTTTTAATTCTTTCCTGGATATGAGAACCTATACAATGTTTGTTGAATACTCATTGCTATAACAAAAGGCCCAACACAAGCAGAAATTCTTACTCTGAGGAAGTGTGCACTTTAAATCAATTAGGGGGTTTATCCACCATAATGGGGAAGGCATAGGGCAGGGACGTGAAGTGGTTGGTGTACACCCGGAAGGCAGAGGTTGGTCTACACCCGGAAGGCAGAAGGAGTTGGGTGTTGGAACTCCGCTTTTTCATTTGTATTTATCCCGAGAAGCAGTCTGTGGATGGTACCTCCCACATTCAGGATGGGTCTCTTTATTTCAGTCAAACCTTGGCAAATTCTCTCTTATACACATGTTGAAATTTGACTCTGAGATGATTCTAGGTCAAGGTTGACCGTCACAGCACACATGAAAATAACAGTAAAGGTAGAAATGTAAATTTTCTGAACTTAAAAATCTCCTGATTTTGTACTTTGTAATAACAAAATAAACACATGAACTTTGACATATCTTCAACAGAAAAATAAAAACAATTGCTTTAACAACAACAACAAAAAAAATCACAGAAACTAACCCTTCAATATACCTGCATAAAGGACATCCCATGATAAGGTGATGGGGTTGCCTAAGATTCTTGCCATTAAAGAGGGATATTTAAAACTTAAAATTTAAAACACTACAAAATGTACTTTACATTAATATTGATTTTATTTTATATAATAAAAATTTAGATACAATCTAATCTCTTTTGTGGGTACTAACACATGCTTCAATTATTTTTGGATTTTAAATTTTTATTTCATAAATTTTCTGGTAATTTGGAATTTAGTAAATGTCTGAGGAATAAATATTACAAATGATAAAATTATTGTGGAATTAATTACTCATTGGGCTCGGTTTCTAAACCTCTAGAGTAGAAATGAATAGGGTACATTTATAGTCCTCCCTAAGGCTAAAACTCTATCTATTCAGCTGTTGTTTGTTTGGCCTGCAAGTATAAGCATTCATGAGCATGCAAATGTGCAAACACACACACACACACACACACACACACACACACACACACACGCACACACACACACGCTAACCATGCCAGATCGAAAGACTCTTCACATATACAATATACTTCTTAAAAGACATGAACGATAGTTCCCATTAAATTTATCTGTGTATATTAAAATTCTTGCCTCCTGTCATTAATCAGATGGATGTTAGCTTTTCCTTCCGCTGACTCTGGTCAAATGCTAAACTAAGCTAAAAAAGAAAATAATTTATTCCATAGAAGGAAGGACTTGCTTTCAAATGCGTATTTTAATTGCCTTTACATTTTGTTTAATTAGGGTGAGGAGTGCATGCTGGAGAGTTCTGTATGGTACTGATTACCATTTGGAATGCAGCTTCCCGATTGAAGTTGGGAATAACTACAAGTCAACAGAACTTGTATCAATGGCTGCAGCCAGGCAGGAGCCACCGCTCTGATGTTATGTCTCTTGTCACTAGCATGTGCCATTGTGAGCCAGGCTGCAGCACAAGGCCTGTCTGCTTCCTCACAATAGCTCTTGCTCCCAGGGGGATGCAAAGGCAGACAGCCGCCTTTCTCTTGCCTTCAACAGACCCTCATAGGGTCTGTTACTTATTATCCCTGGAAGAAAGGACACAGGTTTCCACAAGCAACTTGAGCTTGTATCAGTTCCAAGATCAGAGAAGATGAGTTAGGTCCTTAAGCCCCTTCTGCTAGGCAAACTTTATTGTCAGTGTTGCTGATAAGAGTTAAGACTCAGTGACTTTAACTACATCCATTTTTACTAATGTCTTTGTAGGAGTGGATTACATCTCCTGCAGGGAGGAATGGAGGCTTCAGTGGAGAGAGAGAGAGAGAGAGAGAGAGAGAGAGAGAGAGAGAGAGAGAGGAACACACACATACAAACGAGTTTCATAAACTCTACAGTTACAACTTGAGAAAAGATGTCCACTGAGAGACTACTGGATTGACATTTACCATAGCAGACTTTCTTATTTGACTCATCCTGTTGGTCTTATGGCATTAATCACATTTTTAAAACCTTTTACTCACATTCGCTTAAAAACACAGCAGCAACAAGAACAACAACACCAAATCTTCATGTGGTTTAAAAAGGAATCTTGGAATATAGTCAAAACAAAACAAAAAAAAAACCAAACAAAACAAACAAACAAAAAACCAAAACTGGTGTCTCACTCTGTCAGTAGTAGTGGTGAGGGTGTGGCCTCAGGAATATGGCTCAGTATCCCTACACCCTGGTTTCCTTGACTCTAATACAGGACATTCAATATGAATAAGTCAGAAGAATCTGAAAGGAAGTCGACTCAGCTCCCAGATACAATGAATGGTTTTATTCACTTGGTCTGACATAGCTGTAAATTTCAAACATTTCAAATTAATACAGATTAACTCTGGCAAGCTAGAAGCCCCTCAGTTTACTTACACTTTCCAACCAAATATCTGTGCATCTAAAGAGCAAAACTGTATTTCAGCAGGGCCACCTAGGAGCAAGAATAAAAACCAGCTGTAGAGTAATACTCTCAAGGACGGGCCTTGGTAAGAGTTCTGAATGTGTCTGTTCATGATGAAAACCAAAGGGAAAAATGCAATGTTATATTTCCCTTTCATTGGATGGAAACTAATAATACATAGAATAAAATAAAGGCACCAACCCCAAGGCTTTCTTCTTTTTTAACTAGAGCATCTGTGTGGACATTGTGGAGCCACCAAGGCTGAATTCTGCAAATCCATTAGGAGAATGCTCATTTTGTCCAGAGCAATTGAACACCAAGTAGGAAAGTGACTGAGAACAGAGACAGTCACTCCCAGTTGGCCCTTGGGCAGAACCCCATGGCTGATCTCTCTTCTGAAGCACCAGTCCAGCATCGATCCTAGTTTAGGCTCCCCTAATGGCATGTTTATTGTCTGGAATCAACCCCAGATTGTATTTTTCTCTTAATTGTTTAAAACCCAAACATTGGTTTCAGTTTTAAAAAGCAAGATTCAGATTTCTGTAGAGAAAAGAGGGCTGATAAGAACATTGACGAAGCTCTACCTAGAGGTCTTGAGATTTTAACACCACTATTACCTTGCTGAATTATTCAGCTTCTTGTAGTCAGACAGATTTTGCCATCCCAAAGAAACTCACCATGGTGTTGTGTTTAGCCTAGCCCTGGCTTTTTCTCCCACATGGAAGAAAAATGTCACTCTTTTGCCTATACAGGCCTCAAAGATTGTTCTTTAGGACAGTAATAAACACTTTACATACACACACACACACACACACACACACACACACACACACACACACTCACACACACCTACACACATTGTTTTCCTGTCATTAGAAAGCATTTGGGCTCACACAGTCATGGACCAGTCTTCTTTAAGTTTGTCACTTAACTGTTTTTTCTGTGTTGCTTAGAATCAAGAGACTAAATCCATCCTTCTCCAAATTTTTATTGAGGCGGAGAAACAGATTCAAGAGTTGGTAAGGAGCAAAGACACTATATTTTCTAGAGGCGAGGTTGGGATGAAAAAAATGTGGCTTGACCCCAACAAAGTTAAATTTCTGAATCTTTGTCTTCTAAGGCAAAATCACCAGGTATAGGTAGAAATGTAAAATGTGTCAGCTTATGTGAGGAGAAATAAACAAATTGTTCATAGACTGCTTTCCTGTGTACACCATTAGGCATATAGGCATACCTTACAGAAATGTATTCCTCTTAAGCAGAATTACGTAATTTTAAAAAGTACTTGTATTTTATCTTACCCTGGCTTGGACAGAGTTATTTTCCTATTGTTTTAAAGCACCATAGCAGGTATTTAAAGAACCACTCTGTACAAAAATATTTGGAAATTATTGATGGCATTCATGTGAGTAAGTGAGAAGCATGTTCACTACCCACAGGGCTGTTCCCAGGTTCACAGCTCTAAGCAACGGTCCAGGGGAAAATGTAGAGGGGGGACTGTAAGCAGGACCATGGGACTGAAGCTGTTTTACGTTTGTGTTACAGCTTTCTGGATGCATGCCAAGTGTTCAAGCATCCTTTTAAAAAACCACTAGATTTCCTTGTAGACAAAAAAATAAAATAATTAAGAAAGCCTTTGAGGAATGGTAGAAATTGGCGTTCACCCATCATTACAACATAATCCCTAGGATGCCCTGGGAAGCCACCACAGTGATACATCAAAACCCAGAGTGTTTTCTTAAAAAACACCCTGTGTGTTACAAGCTCATGGTCCATAGAGACTTTGACTTTTAGGCTGTTGCATGTTGTTTTTTAATTTGTCTTTTACAATAACTACTTATTAGAATAAAGGGGGCAGGCAAATATTAAAAGTGCTCCTGGTGTCTGTTCTCTACTAATGGAGCCTACCACTTCAGCTGGACATGCCTCAATCTAAATAATGGCCATAATTAGTCCCTTAACCTAGGGATAGCCATAGGTCTGCGTTCTTATTAGTGTATCATGACAGCTTCAGAGAAATGTCATTAAAAGATATGTTTCAGCTATTTGCCTTTCTGCTTAACTTTCTGTTTATTCTTACATTATATCTGTCTTGCCCATGATAAGACCCATAATCAAAACTCATACAAGAAGATGCCATGTGATAAATGTATCACTGGACATAGCCGTCCTCAAAGATCTAAAAATTCTTCTGCCTGAACTCCACACTTGAGCTTAGCCAAGAGGTCGAGAAGCAATTTGGCCTGAACTTTCATGGGAAAGAGAATACATTTCATATTTGAGCCATTGTGTCTGTGTGTGTGTGTGTGTGTGTGTGTGTGTGCATGCATTCACACTCAACCGTGCACCCACATGTATTTCTGCACACTACACAAAAAGGCTAATTATAAATAGGTAGAGATTTGGAGAGAGCATTCACAATTCCTATCAAGGGAAGATTTTTTTGTTTGTTTGTTTTTAAGAACTGAAAATACAAGGAGATTTTGTAGGAGAACACAATGTATAAAATGCAAATTATTAAAATACCATTAGAATACAAGTAACAATTCATTATCAAATTCCTGATTTTTTTCTGAAACTGTCACACTGTGTGGCTCTGGCTGTCCTGGAACTCTTTCTGTAGACCAGACTGGGCTCAAAGTCACAAAATTTTGTCTGTTTCTACCTCCCAAGCACTAGAAGTAAAGGTATGTACTACCATGCCCAGCCTGAATTTGTTGACTTTTTCTTTCTTTCTTTCTTTTTTTTTTTTTTACTGAGCAAGATAAATAAAAGTAGAAAAGATTCTCAGTTCATGTAAGATGTTCTCAATAAATTGGTATGGGGAAGTTAAATTTTGGCATCAAATGAGTACAAAATTTTTATTGATTTTTCAGAAATATCTTGACGTTTGTAAGAAAGGATCATGGGTCTCCATTATCTCTTGTTTATGGATATGGACCTAAGGTGTAGGTAATTAGGTGATTAGCTTAAAGCTACATAAAAACTTAGACATTAGGTATCTGGGCTATCTAGGCTCTTGAATTTGGTCACTCAGGGCATGTTGAGTATGGATTCATCTCATGAAATAGGCCTTCAGTCCAGTCAGATATTTGTTGAAAACTCCCACAAGCGTTGAGCCACCATTGCCCTAGCATGTCTTTCAGACCAAAGAGTTTGTGGCTGGGATGGTGTTTATTTTATTCTCCTTTGGTAGCTTGAAGAATAACTTCCTGTATTAAAGACACTAGAACATGGAGGTAAAGGCTCTATTTACCAGCTTGACTTCTCCATGATCAATGAGTTATGTGGGTGCTGTTTTCAGCCATGGGGCCTTCAGCTTGTGAAGAGCAGTCTACATATGGTCTTGGCAGCAGCCTGAGTTATTTGGGGGTTCCCTTGGGACTGATTTGGACAAAAACTTGATTATATATAAACCAATTCAAAACTGTAAGTTTTATTTGGTGACAAGAGATGGCCAGTTGGAGCTCTGTCTCTTCCATTACTTGATGATTTCATTTAAATTGTTAAGGCACTTTTTTTTTCTAATTAAAGGTATGCATTCTTGTATTGCTACAGAGCCAGAGTGTAAGTAAGAAATAATTGTCTATGCCAAGACTTGCAGATGAGTGTCTATAGTACTTGATTTTAATACCTTAAAATTAAGTACAAATATTTGTCAACAAGTAAATCAATATCTGAAATGTGGTATATCCATATAATGGAACACTATTCAGCACTGAAAAGGGATAAACTCTACCTACTCTCTAGTGGATATCTCTAAATCAGGCTGAATGGAAAAAAAAAGTCAGGACAAAGTACATACTGTCTCCTTTCAATTATATCAAGTCTGTGAGAGCAAATACATATTATACCAGCACAAAGAAGATTAGTGCTCATTGTGGGAAAGGAGTAAAGAAAGCAGAAGGTATGGATAATGAAATTGTCCAGTATTGTTTTGTGAATGATGGACGTTCAACCTGTTGATTACAAATATATCATCATGGAAGCACTCATATCTTAAAATTTATCAAGTGATATATTGTCTGTATGTACAGTTAATTAACAGCATCTCACTAACACCTAGATATTCTATATTAATGTAATAAAACATAATGCAACCATTGAAATTGAATCATTCAAAGATAAGACCTGGGCCCTTTGTATTTGCCATGGATAAAGACTCATTTTGCTTTTTTACTCTTCTCTGGTTAGTAAGGAGGGTTAATCCTGACATCAAGGTGATCATGTGACTGATATAATACACCCAACCTCTATAACACCATGCTGACTCTGGGTTTCTTATGATTTTATTTCAGTCTTTGAGTAGTTATAATCTTTGTCTTCTTCCTATTCCTAATGTTAAGAATTTAAATTACTTACACTTAAGGGAACAAATATAAAGTTGTATTCTCTGTGCTACTCTATTGTAGTGTTCTGGGAAATAAGAGAACATTTATATTTCTAAATCTTCTTTTCATGTAAATAAAATATTAATTCTAAATTTATAAACAGGCATATCTATTTGAGCAGATGCACAATTAACGTTTCAACTATCCACTCTAAATGTAGAAAAGTCAAGAAGTATTTACATTATTTTAAGGATGGCACAAGTTCTATTTAATTTTTAGGATATTTCTTCATAGGACAATGATTCTTGTGTTTACTCACTCTAGTGGGCTGATAATTAGGTCTTACATTACATCCCAATCTGGCAAGGATAAAGACCCATCATTTTAAAATTTTATCACTTCATTTATCACTGTTTATTTTCCTGGTTGGAACCAGAAGGATGGTTGAAAAAACAAACTCCACTAGCCTGTCTCAGCCTTTTATCAAGAAGCTATTGCAATAGCCAGAGCAATTAGATAGCAAAAGGAGGTGAAAGGGATACAAATTAGAAAATCAGAAGTCAAAATACCACTATTTGCAGATGATATGATAATATACTTAAGTGACCCCCAAAATTTCACAAGAGAACTCCTACAGCTGATAAACAACTTCAGCAGTGGCTGGATATAAAATTAACTCAAATCAGTAGCCTTCCTCTACTCAAAGGATAAACAGGCTGAGAGAGAAATTAGAGAAACGACACCCTTCACAATAGTCACAAATAATGTAAAATACCTTGATGTGACCCTAATCAAGCAAGTGAAAGACCTGTATGACAAGAACTGCAAGTCTCTGAAGAAAGAAATGGAAGAAGATCTCAGAAGATGGAAAGATCTACCATGCTCATGGAATTGCCAGGATTAATATAGTAAAAATGGCCATCTTGACAAAAGCAATCTACAGATTCAGTGCAATCCCCATCAAAATTCCATCTCAGTTCTTCAAAGAGTTAGGAAGAACAATTTTCAAATTCATCTGGAATAACAAAAAACCCAGCATAGAGAAAACTATTTTCAACAATAAAAGAATTTCTGGGGGAATCACCATTCCTGACCTCAAGCTGTATTTCAGAGCAATAGTCATAAAAACTGTATGGTACGAACATAGGAAAAGACAGGTTGATCAATAAAATAGAAATGAAGACCCAGAAATGAATCTCCATTCCTATGGTCACTTGATTTTGGACAAAGGAGCTAAAATTATTCAATGGAAAATGGACAGCATCTTCAACAAATGGTGCTGGTCCAACTGGTGGTCAGCATGTAGAAGAATGCAAATTGACCCATTCTTATTTTCTTGCACAAAGTTCAAGTCCAAGTGGATCAAAGATCTCCACATAAAACTAGATATACTGAAACTAATAAAACAGAAATTGGGGGAAGAGCTTAGAACACATGGGCACTGGGGAAGTTTTCCTCAACAGAACACCAATGGCTTATGCTCTAAGATCAAGAGTAGACAAATGTGACCTCATAAAATTTCAAAGCTTCTGTAAGGCAAAGGACACTGTCATTATGACAAAACAGCAACCGACAGAATGGGAGATTTTTGCCAGTCCTACATGCAATAGAGGGTTAATATCCAATATATACAAAGAACTAAAAATGTTAGACTCCAGAGAATCAAATAACCCTATTAAAAATGGGGGACAGAGATAAACAAAGATTTCCCAAGTGAGAAATACAGAATGGTTGAGAAGCACCCAAAGAAATGTTTAACATCCTTAGTCATCAGGGAAATACACATCAAAATTACCTTGAGATCCCACGTCACACCAGTCAGAATGATTAGGATCAAAAATTCAGGTGACAGCAGATGCTGGCAAGGATGTGGAAAAAGAGGAACACTCCTCCACTGTTGGTGGAATTGCAAGCTGGTACAACCACTCTGGAAATCAGTCTGGTGGTTCCTTAAAAAATTGGACATTGTACTACCTGAAGACTCAGCTATTCCACTCCTGGGCATATATCCAAAAGATGCTTCAACATATAACAAGGCACATACTCTCCTATGTTCATAGCAGCCTTATTTATAATAGCCAGAAGCTAGAAAGGACCCCAATATCCTTTAGCAGAGGAATGGATACAGGAAAATGTGGTACATTTACACAATGGAGTACTACCCAGCTATTAAAAACAATGACTTTATGAAATTCTTAGCAAATGGATAGAACTAGAAAATATTGTCCTCAGTGAGGTAACCCAATCACAAAAGAACATGATATGCACTCACTGATAAGTGGATGTTAGCCCCCAAAGCTCAGATTACTCAAGATACAGTTCACAAAGCACATGAAGCTCAAGAAGAAGAAAAACCAAAATATGGATGCTTCAGTCCTTCTTAGGAGGGGAAACAAAACAATCACAGGAGGAAATATGGAGACAAAGTGTGGAGCAGAAACTGAAACAAAGGCCATCCAGAGACTGCCCCCACCTGAGGATCCATCCAATATCTCTAGAGTCACCAAACCCAGACACTATTGCAGATGCCAAGAAGTGCTTGCTGACAGGGCCCGATACAGCTGTCTCCTGAGAGGCTCTGCCAGATCATGACAAATACAGAGGCAGGTGCTCATAGCCAACCACTGAACTGAGAATGGGCTTCCTAATGGAGGAGTTAGAGAAAAGATTAAAGGAGCTGAAGGGGTTTGTAATCCCATAAAAACAATACCAACCAACTAAGCCACTATTTAAATAGTACAAATGGATGGACCCATGGCTCCAGCTGCACATGTAGCAGAGGATGGCCTTATTGGGCATCAGTGAGAGAAGAATCCCTCGGCCCTGCCAAGGCTTAGTGCCCCAGTGTAGGGAAATGTCAGAGCGGGGAGGTGGTAAAAAAGAAAGGGAAACTGACCAGAGCATATTCTATGAAAACGTTATTTTCAATAATAAAAAAATTTACTGCAATCATCACCACAAACCACACAAACCTTCTCAAGCTGTTTGCTTTTTCTGTGTGTAGCACCACCGAGATAATCAATTTTCCAACTTTATCCTGTACTTACACTTCTAGGAAGAATTAGGTTTTTAAAAGACACACACACAGTAAGACTCCTTAAATATATATACTAAATTTAAAAGTGTTCTTGAAAGAACTAGAAGCAGAACTCTAATGCTGTGGGTATTCTGAGCATTACAGGGACTGGGTGTCGAGTCATCAGGTTGAGGCATGGCATTCGATATAAGAACATATTATGACCAACTGAGTTATTGAAGCCAGTTATCCCAGGGCCATTTCTCACAGGATGTCCATGCAAGATAAGAATCCCATCTGTGAAGTATCCTTAGCTGTGTGCTTGAAGCCAGAGCCTGTCTTCCATTACTATTACTTCTACACACATGTAATTGTCATGTTACCTTTACACAAATAAATTGTCATGTGGCTTCTATACAAATTGTGACTGTCATGTTGTAATTGTCACGTTACTTCTGCACAAATGCAATTGTCTTGTCCTGTTTTGGATACTCCATAAGGAAAATGGGCATCACTGAGTTTCAAACCCTTCTGTTAATTTGTATTTCTGAGACAAGGACTACAGATGAATGGATACACTTTGAGAGAAGCTGTGGTTGTAATGACCGCACTGTAGTCTGCTCTTCCCTTTATTCATGGAGTTCTGTCAAGGCACCATTTAGGGCTTTTGTGTTATGGTGGGAGGATACAGGTTTTAAATGTTAGCATCTGCATGCCAGAGGTAAAATATGAGAGGGATATTTCTGCTCATTTACAGTAGTGTATCTCTTCCTGGACAGCAGAAGAGAAGAGAGGGGATTCACACAGCTCACCAGAATGGAAACTTGATGCCTAGGAACCGAACCTCCCAAGCTGCTGTGCTGATTCGTAAGTAGTCTCAGTAGAAAGAAGTTGATTGTAGAAACTGTGAGAGATACTTCGGTGAAGCCCAACCACTTTCTCTGTTGCCAGTTCATTTTTTTAAATTATTTGTTCTGTCTTCTAAAGCGTGTAAAGATTATTGCAAAATGCTATGCCAGCAATCTCGCATGAAATTCTTGCTCTATTTTCTCAGCCTAGATTTAAGTTTTTCTTAGTTTTATATACAAGTCAAGGTGATAGGTACAGATGGGAAAACTGATTTTATTTCTCTTTTAAAAGTTTTTAAAATTTTTTATTGGATATTTTCTTTATTTACATTTCAAATGTTATCCCCTCTCATGGTTTCCACTCCAGAATCTTCTTATCTCATCTTCCTATCACATCCCCCCTCCCCCTACCACTATGAGGGTCCTCCCCCACCTACTCACCCACTCCCTTCTACCTCCTGCCATAGCATTCCCCTACACTGAGGCACCAAGCCCTCACAGGATCAAGGGTCTCTCCTTCTCTTGATGCCTGTTAAGGCCATTCTCTGCTAAGTATGCTGCCGGGCTATGGGTCCAACCATGTTTACTCTTTGGTTGGTGGTTTAGTCTCTGGGAGTTCTGGGGTGGGTGGGGGCTGGTTGGTTGATATTATTGTTCTTCCTATGAGATAGTAAACCCCTTCAGCTCCTTCAGTCCTTTCTCTAACTACTCTATTGGAGACCCCATTTTCAGTCCAATGGTTGGCTGTGAGCATCTGCCTCTGTATTTGTCAGGCTCTGGCAGAGTCTCTCAGAAGACAGCTAAATCAGGCTCCTGTCAGCAAGCACTTCTTGCCTTTTATACAATATTGTCTGGGTTTTGTGAGTGTATATGGGATGGATCCCCAGGTGGGGCACTCTCTGGATGGCCTTTGCTTCAGTGTCTGCTCCACCCTTTGTCTCCATATTTCTTCCTGCAAGTATTTTGTTCCCACTTCTAAGAAGGACTAAAGCATCCACACTTTGGTCTTCCTTCTTCTTGAGCTTCATGTGGTCTGTGGATTGTATCTTGGGTAATCCAAACTTTTGGGCTAATATCCACTTATCAGTGAGTGCATACCATGCGTGTTCTTTTGTGATTGGGTTACCTCCCTCAGGATATTTTCTAATTCTATTTATGTGCCTAGGAGTTTCATGCAGACATTGTTTGGAAAACTGATTTTAACTTTATACGATTCCAAACAACAGGAGAAGTGACCTATGAAAATACTCTAAAGTATCTTATTAAAATAAAACAGACGCTGAAAAGAAGCTAAGTTTTTAGTTATTTTGAATATTTATGTAATTAATGTTTTTATTATACACCCTTTTCACAATATTTCCATTCTGAGTAGTAATTTTAAGCAATGGCATTATTTTAGAATATAACATGGTTCTTCATAAATAATGACTGAGTTCTAAGAACAACAGTAAAAGCAAAGATCAATGTTCAACATTTACTAGTAAAAGAGTTAAAATTTCAAGTTATCCCCCACTAACCCTGCCTTGAGGACAAGTATGTCTCAAGGCTGAGAATGAAAACCGCAGACCACCTGGTCTCGATAAAGTCTGACTACAGTCCTGAGAAAAACTAATATGAAGGTCAGAGTGCCCCAAAATAGAGTGGTCTGGAGTTGAATCATATCCAAAAGCAGACAGAGTGTGTCAATTTGAATGAACCAAAGAAATTGTTATGTGCTTGTTGCTAACTGCTTATGTAATTTCCCCTATAAATATGTCCCCCTAATTGAGTTCGGGGTCGACTCCTCTATCTCCTACTTGAGATATGTGTCATCCCCAGAGCTCTGGCCCCACCACCCCTGTCTTAAATAAACCTCTGGCCTGATTGCAGCAAGATAGGCTTTCTTTGAGTTCTTGGGTTTGCGTTCTCCTGGTACTAGAGTGAGGGGCTTCCCCAATTTGGGGGTCTTTCACTAGAAAAAAATCCCACCTTTTAGCTGCCACTGCAACCATTTGTACATACAATTACATGCTTAATAGTCACAATTATATGATTACTAAATGTAGCTATTATTCCTATGTTACACTTTAAAAGCAACTTATAGCAAAGAAATCAGGATTTCAGGTGAGCAAAAAAAAAAAAAAAAAAAAAAAAAAAAAACAAACCAAAACAAAACATGATCTCAGGTGAGCAAAATATAATTGATTTGAGAGAATCAACGAGAACTCTGTTCTGAGAAGTCCATGCTCCTCGCTGAAATGAGGTTTTACAGTATAGGTTTTCTTTTGTCTAACATTAGTAGTACTTAAGTCATTCTTCACTTTAATGGGCTTGGTAGGAACTGGGCTGTGTTATCCAGTTTTCTCTCCCCTGGGAAGCAAAGATTCAGGAAGGTTAAATCCCTCAAAGAGCCACCGGGATTGTCTGTTGTGCCTAAGCTTTCAAAGAGGACAAGGGCTGGGCTGCATTTAGATAACCCTTCCTCTGCCGCATAAATACAAAGCGACCATTCTCCTTTAACTTGGTAACTGCTCAAGGATACCAAATCACTGGAAATAGATAACTTTTCAGCTCATCACAGACACACACTTCGTAATACGCATATTGTTCCTGATTTTCAGCGCGTTAGAGATCAAATCCAAGGTGTTTTGTTTGCTAGACGGATGCTTTTCCCACCTCAGTATCTCCGGCTGAGGGCTTAGATTTTAACTAGCGCTCTGAATAGGGTTCTGCTCTTACCCAAAATTAATCTTCAAAGGTCATTCCTACCTAACATTAGCTAAACAACGACAGTCCTTCATGCCAACAGAAAGTGATGGAGAGAGAACGAGTTTCCATCCCACTTCGCTGGTAACATTCAAAGGAAAAGTTTAAAAAAAAAAAAAAAAACAAAACTCTAGGTACAAGAACAAGATTCCCAAATGCTGTCTGTCTGAGAAAGGTTTGTGGGCCTCAGCTGGAGAAACTGGCGCTGACCAGTTTTTCTCTTTGCAGGTAGTATTGCTACTCTCTTGGGTTTTGAATATTTAAAATCACCTCTTTTAGTAGTATTTTCCGTACACAGTAGAACTTTTTCTGACACCAGGTGGCGATAGAGAGTCACCACTACTTAGGTTTGGGTGGGTGCGGGGGGGGGGGGGTGGTGGTGGTGGTGGTGGTGGTGGTGGTGAGTCCTTTATTGTCCTGAGGAAAAAAACAAACAACCCTCTTAAAAACAAAACAAAAACCTTTGCATGAGTTTTGTTCCCTTAAAAAGAAACTATTTGGAGGGTAGAAGAGAACAGCACAAAATCTGCTTTATTCTTTCTAACGGAGACGCAGCACCAGCACTAGGGACGACTGCCATTTCTACCTAGTGAGCACAGAGAAGGTCTGCGTATGTTTTCAACCCTAGCTTCATATTAGAGTCACTTAGGGGCCTCTATCCGTGTCCAGTCCCTTCTAGTCAAAATAAGGATTTTCTTGAAATTGGACCCCGATATTTGTATATATTTTACATTTTCAGATGCCATATTTAAGTAGGGTGATACCATAAAGTGTTTTTAATGGGGCTGCGGACTTTGGAATGGATTTTCACCAAGTATAGAGTCGGCCACAACTCAATAATTTATAATAATAGTTTAACTCGGGACTTCCTATTTTTGGCAAAGATTATGACTGATGAACAGAAGGTCAATATGTCCATTTATTTGGAGGAATTCTTAACTGGGTAACTGATTATATTAGAGGATGAAATGTCCTATAAAATACCTATTTACTTAATTTTTCATTCACCACTTAGAAGCAGCTAAAATGGAAAACTGAAACGGAGATGTAGGTTTAGATGGTTTGATGCATGCAGGAATTTCACACAGAATAAGTGATCCAAAGAGACTGTAGCGTCAGCAATGCTTGATTTGAAGGTGTCTTTGTTGCTCAGGGTTTTTATAAACCAAAGTCGCCTTCCTCAGTCAGCTAAGACCCTCCTTTTTGGATAAAGTTAAAAAACGCTGACTTATTAAAAACTTTTGATTTTCTGTCTTTTTTGATTATGAATATAGGATTTACCAGTGATGCGATAGGGTGATAAAAACTTGGGGTTTTTTGTGGGGGGTGGGGGAGGAAGAAAACATCAGTATTGAAGGTGCCATGAAATTGGATGGCATGTTTGGTCTGATAAAGTACAGTTTGAGGTCACAACAAGGAATCAGCAGAGAGGGGCCTCTCAGGCCAGGGAGAAGCCTGAGTGAGTGTGGAGGAGAGGGAAGTGACCTCACAAGCCAGAGCTGTCCCCAAAAAAGGTTGATAAGCTCTGAACACGAGCTCCAGAATTAAAGTGGAATTAAATAGCATCCGCCATGGTTTTAAAGAGAAACTGAAAAGAAAGGTTAGTGAAACCAAGGCAAGATCCAAGAGTGCATGCTGGCTGTTTCTGGAGACCTCCCTGTCCTAAAGGGGCTCCTAGAGCCCAGGCAAGGTTACAGAGCTTAAATGCTCTTAGGAATCAGATTGCCCGGAGACTGACTTTGGCTCTGACAACACTAAACTGGGTACTTTGGAATACATCTGCTATATATAACTGTGAAGCATCTGTTTTCCCATCTGTAGAATGGGAAAACAATCACTTCTGTGTCACGGCTCCTTCAGGATGGAAAATTGAGGAGTAGGGAGACGGCAATGCAATAAAGAGCACTTCCTGCTCCCCCAGAGGACTCAGGGTTCCACCCTCTGTTCAAATCAGGTGTCTCACAACCTCTCCTGACTCTAGATCCAGGGCCTGGCCATGGGCATCTTCACTTATACGCACAAAACCCACGCGCACATGCGCATGCGCACCATGAAACATATTTTATGATGAGTAGAGGCCAATCACTGTAGTTCTCTGAGTTTTAAGGATTCTCAGCAGTTCCCTCAGCTAGAAACTGCTGATATTCTGGTCCAATGAACTTGGGATACTGTAGGCCGGGTCCAGAATTCAGCATTTTTGACTAAGCATTTCAGGTTTTTTTGTTTTTTGTTTTTGTTTTTGATATGCACTAGAATTTGAACACTCCTAATGTAGAAGGTAGTAAATCTTGAGTAAAGAAAAAGTCCATATGCATAGACTGGACGTAGTTATAGGAAGAAAGTTCTCCAGGGAAGCAGAGTTCAGCATCATTGAACTCACTTTGGGTAAGTGGGAGAGTAAATATGACGTCATCGGCTGGAAATTAGTTACCTACGGCAGTTAAATCTCAGATCACTTTTATCCCGACGCTGTAGGTCCAGAGCCTGCTGTGCTAGGCTGGGAGTAAATACTGTGTTGGGAACATTCCTATCTAACTCTATTTATCCCTCAGGGGAAAACAAACAAACAAACAAACTGAAGATGACTTAGTGACTTCTCAAGCAACGGAGCATCAGAGAGAAGGCACTTGCCTTGTTTGCGCCGGTCATGTTAAGTCCTTTATTTGTTTGAGGTAAGTAGAAACAGGTTTTCCCTTAATGCTTCCCTTCACTATCTGGCTACAATACCCAAAACACATCTATCTTTATTTTCCTGGCCAAAGTCCCTGGTTCCATAGAACACACTAATCTTAAACACTTCTTAGGGAGCATCAACCCTATCTCCACTGAATCACTCCTTATCTGCTTCCTAGTATGGCCAATCGCCTTTGCTCTGCTTGGCTCATTTCCCAATTGGATTAGAAGCCACCTAAGATGCAAGAATCTGCATCTGCCTTCATTTCTCCTGTCTATTATGTGTCTGAATTTGCCTTCTCAGTCCCAAACCCATCTCAGGAAGCTCTCTACATGGTGATTGTACATGTTTTAACCATATAAGAATGTACATTTTTCACCCATTAGAGCGCTATAATTACCTCACTGTTTTAGCCAGACCACCTACCATTTTGTATGTGTCTCTTTGCTAGCTGGCTCTAGAATATAAAGGCAGTCCCAGGCACATTTTACCATACATCTAAATAGTATCCAGATGCATCTTAAGCTTAGCTTTAATATATGGATCTGTAGTGTCTTCCTCTAAACCAGTGCTGTAATGATAAAAAGGTCTAAAATAGCTATGTGTTCTACAGATAATACGCACAGTTCCTGAAGTTAGTCTTTAGACAATGGATTAAGCACTTTAAAGACTACATATCACATCCTTTGAACTGGGCATAAAGCATAACATTTGGAAATGAGTATTTTTATAAAGGGGGCCTCTAGAAAATGAAAGTATTTGCCAGCCTAATTATTAACACATTCCTGCCCTCTTCTCTTTACATCAACAGATTTGCTGAGGGCCAGAGGACTGTATTGTATTGAGTAAAGTCACATGTTAAAATGGAAACAGTTGGGGTGAGGGAGGAGAAAGAACCTGCTAGTGAGGTCAAGTCAGGGGACCTTCCTCTGGGCCTTCTGCCACATGACTGTCGGGTCACACCTGAAAATGGGAAAGTATTGTGACCTTGTTCATTTATGAGTCACCCAAACTGAATTGAAATTGTAAGATTAGGTGAAAGGGCTCTAAGCTAACAGCCTTTTATATTGATGTAGACAGATAGAGGTACAGAAACAGTTTCAGAGAGCTGACAGTAAGGATTTCTGTGGGGTGTATTTTTTTTTAGATCTTTTTGTAATTTACCAACTGGCAAAGCTTTTACCATTTATTTGACTCTTAAAACTACCAAAATTTATTCTTCCCTGGCAATAAACCAAAACCAATAACATTTTATGAGGTTTTTTTTATAACTGATTACCACATTTGCAAAATAACACTCTTGTTCATTTCTTCACATTATAAATAAATATAATCCTTGACTTAGAGTTCCGCTAACATGGATGCTTAAGGTGGGAGAGTTTTATATTCTTGGTTTTTAAAAATGTGTTTGTTTTTGTTTTGTTTTATGAGCAAGCTAGTTTTTTATCTTACAAACTTTCTGCATTATTCACATTAATTCTGAAAATATTTATAAATAGATAAAATTGTTCTCCATCTGATTTTTCCCTTAATGGATTCTTCTTCAATGCTTCCCCTCTTTTTCACAGCCTTAAACGTCTTTGCTATTTTTCTCTGAAGTCTCTTCATCTGCAACCTGTAGTTGTCTACACTGGCGAAGTAGAATTTTGAACTATAACCCAAAACTAGTTAATATTTCTGTGACTCTTTTGCTCATTAAAAGCAAAGAAGCCAAATAGCCAGTGTTGCTATCAATTTTAACCTAGGTAGCAAAAATGGAGATGGCACTACATTTGCCAGTGTATTTTATTGCCTCTCTGTCGACACAGTAGTTTATAAGGAAGCTATACAGTCTTTCTTGACACCTTCTCACTTTCCTCTGATAAAAAAATCTTCAAGGTTTTAAGTTGGACAGTTAAAGTAAAAATGCTGCTTTTAAAAAAAATACAAAAGTGAAAGGGGTGGAAAAGGTTCACTCTTGGTAGACCATATTTCTGAATTCTACCTCAGTAAGACACAAGGGATCTAGAAAAATCCTGACCTAGTAAGGGAGTAGTCTCTTTAAAGGTAACACGAAGCTTTGTGAAGGATGCATACTAATACAAAACTAGAATAATAAAAAACAATGCACACATGCAGGTGACTCTGATTAGGATAAAAGCTAAATTGAGGAAAGAACCACTCATTACTGCATCTAAATGGTCAACTTAGACTGTTTACACACTTGGTAATTAAGAACTACAGAAACAACTTCTCCTCCTCCTCCTCCTCTTCCTCCTTCTTCTTCCTCTTCTTCCCCTCCTCTTCTTTCTCCTCCCCCTTCTTCTTTAATTAAAGGCATGTATTTTCCTAAGTCTTTTCAGTCCTGAAACCCTCTTCAAGAGCGAAGAAGAGATTGTCCCTGTGTAGGCCACCTGTGATCGATGCCAAGTATTCAGTAAAGATAGAACCTTTTGCCAATTTCTTTCATGGAGTTTTCAGGGCTTCTAGTTGTCTGGAAAAACCTGCCTCAGTGACTACAACACAAGTTTCTATTATGGTAAATTAGTAGGTATGCGGGCATTTTGGTGGCTTCCACTAAGCCCTGCTGGTCTCAGTGTTGAGTTTCCATTGTAACCAGTTCCTGTTGGCATGGGTTCCTCCTGGCTTTGGACTTCTTTTGATCCTAGGTATATGTCTCTGTTTGTCATTATTCAGTTCATGACTGAGTCTTCAGCCACAGAAACATTCATTTTAGATTTTCCAACTCCTGAGTTTATATGATACCAAGTGTCTTCCTACCATTCTACAAGGGTATATGTTTTAAGTTCCTCTGACTTTGGTATTTCAGCATGCTCCATGCACCAATAGTATGCACCTTGACTGTGGAAGTCACAAGTTACTGCCTCTGGATCTTTAATGTCAGAATCTGTTTATTTAAACAAACCAAACAATTAGATGCAATCACATTCAATTTTGAGAAACACTGATTTTTGAACATGTGACAATATTTGCCTGAGAGCTCTGAAGAGACTGCCACCTCCCAAGGAAACACTTTGCCATACTTTAAAATTAACTTCACATCTCCACAGATTCCACCTATAAGAATGTAATACTTTGGCCAGACTCGATTGTTAGCATCCTCGTACATGATTTTCTTCAAAACATGTTGAAGTAAATATTGTGTCATATAAGTATTATTCTATACTAGAGTAGGACTATTATTCAAGTACCTCAACAGATATTCTTCTCACATGATTTCAAGTTTCATTGCACCAAAGACATCTTAGCTTGACTCTACTCAGCATCAAATGCTCTGGCACTGAGGAAGCTCACAGTTCAGCAATCAGGGACTAGATTGGACTAGTCCCAGGTTGACAGGACTAAGGGATGAGATGCTTCTTTTTTCATAGAAACCCTAATGGCCAATCCACTAGCAATACGCCATGCCATATGCTAGAAATCTCATCTCTGCCTGATATACATGTATGCACTTTCTTTAAGAATATTTTAAGTGTGTTAAAATCTAAAATTACCCAATACATTCATCATTTTTAAACCTTTAAGACTATCTTAGAGAAGCTGAAGAGATGGTTCAGTGGTTAAGTATGTAGACTCTTCCCACAGAGGGCCCAAGTCACACTAGGTGGCTCCTGACTTGGCCTATGACTCTAAGAGAATCCCATGACTTTGTCTTCTGTGGACACCTGTATTCATGTTCACATCCCATCCCCCAACACACATACATGATTAAAAATAATGAAACTAATCTTTCGAAGAATTGGAAGAGATGAAGTTATTTCCTTTAATAGCGGCATCCCTGATAACTGTAGTATCATTTTAACGCTCCAAACTCACATCTAGTAAAAGAGGTCCATTAGGCAATATTGGCATGGGATTGTAAGAGTCAAACTCAAAAATAGAAGGCTGTGTTCTCACAGGGGAAAGTGCAGTCACAAACTCTATGATGACATTTAGCCTTGTGGAAATACGAGTGTTTTCTAGCGTTCCAGCACTTAGACATCGATTCATGGTGGTCTCAAGCTATGTTTTTGTTCTGGCACATTAAACAGAATGAAGACATATGTCTAAATTTAAGACATCCTTTTAATGCTCTGTGCATGAGAGCCAGCTGAGAAATTTGAACTATTTCAAAGCACTCGAAAAGGAATGGTAGACACATCCTTTGTTTGAGCATATATTTTTAATTATCCTGCCTTTTAATATTCTTCTCCATTTGAGGATAATCAGACAAAATGGATCCTGCTGGGTGTTGTCATGCTTAATAAACCTAAGACTGAACATCTGCAAATATGGCGACAGTGTGGCGCGTAGGACGCACCAGTGACCAGGCTGCATTCTGATGTAATTATAACACCACATGGAGCTGCAAGAATGTAATTCCCTGTTTACATTCGTTCTAGCACTAGGAGTAAACTCTTTTTCAGCTATGTGCTAAGCAATTTCTACCAGGGAAGCACTCAGACTGACAAAGAAACGTGTTAAATGTGCAGAGGAGATATTGGTGAGGGCAGACAGATGAAAGGCTGTAAACGCTCAGGGCTGAAGGCTCCAGCCTGAGGTGAACTCAGTCAGGCACTGGCTGTGTGATCCCGAGCAGGTCATAGCTTCAGCAAGACCCCCACACAGCTCTCACAAAGCTGTACACACGGCATCTTCTGCCCTTTAGCTCCACTTCTCTGCTGTCTCTTAACCTATTAAAGTATTTACTGTCCATTTCTCCATTACCAAAAAGCAACTTGGAAACACTAATTGAAGTGTATGGCCCAAAGTTGTTAAATTGCACCTATTTGGGGCCCATTGTACAAAGGGTGCAGTGGCTAGGTGGCGTCAGAAAATTGATGACACTTGGGAGTCTCAGATAATGGAAAGCAGGTTCTTTGCTGTCAGAAACGTGAGGTGTAAAAGCAGAGAGGAGGCATGAGAATAAATTTTGTGGCATTGAAATAGAATTCAAAGCATTATCAGATGTGCAACATTTAATTGATAAGACGTACATAAATAAAAACCAAAAAAAGTAGACATACATTGGAAATCTATCCACACATGTACGTGTTATTTTCATACACGTATTTAATATATAGCTATATGTTTGTTTCTCGTCTATTATCTCTATTTGTCTGTTGGTCTGTCTATCATGTTTGTATCTATATATCTAACATTTATGTATTATGTCCTATCTTGAGATCCTGAAAAATTCTGAGAACAGCTAATTATGATCATGTACCCACTTAGTACGCAGGTCTTGGTTTCTGCATATCACTCTCTAATAAAAGGAAACTAGAGTGCACTAGAAAAATAGCCATCCTAAGCCCATAGTAGGAAGAGAACGGGATGGTGCTATAATTCTTTCCTCCCTTTCCTCCCTTCCTCCCTCCCTCCCTCCATCCCTCCCTACCTCCCTCCCTTTCTCCTTCTCTCCCACCCCTCTTCCCTCCCCCCTCCGTGTGTTTCTTTTCTTCTTTCCTTCCTTTCTTTATTTTTATTTTTGAGAAAGGGCTGCACTGTGTATACAACCCAACTTTGATCCTTTGTTCTGAGCCTCCCAGACACTAGGATTGTGGATTAGTCACCATTCCTGATCCTAGAACTTAATGTCATACCAGAGAATAAGAATAGACTCAGAAAAAAATTATCTACTCAAAGAACAGAGAGGCTACATTTGATGCCCTTGAACATCAAAATAAGATGGGACAGAAGAAGATGAGAATACACTGGAACCTGTAAGCCTTCAGGGATATAAACTTATATAGCTACAAAAGGATGAAGGCATATAGATGAATTTAAACACTTGGAAGGCTGGTGAAGAAAGATTACCACAGGTTCAAGCCCACAGAGTGAATATTAGGTCATCCCGGGCTTCAGAGTTAGAATGCTCAGTGGGTAAAAGTTCTTGGTCCATTAGGGCCTGAGTTCAAATTCCTAGCACTCATAAAAGTATCTAGGTATTGAGGACTCATATGTAAGTACTTTGCTGTGGGTAGAAACAAGAAGATTGTTTGAGCTTGCAGCCTAGCTTGAGCTCAGTGAGAGACCCTGTTCTGACAAGTAATGTGAAGAATGCTAGAGCAGCAAGGCAGGCATCCTTCTTAGACCTCGAGTGTGCAAGGGTGTGTGTGTGTGAATGCACAGGAAGCAGATAAAAAATGCCAAAGGAGTGTGTGTGTCAGTGAATCTTCTTTGCTGTCATACAAAGTTGGCCTAAAAACTACACTAGTAGAAAATCACCATTTGATAACTATTTATCATAACCATCCCAAAAGGGTCATCAGAGATGCTGCAGCTAACCGGTGAGCAGGAAGTAGGAAACAGGATTTGATGTAGTCTTTATTGCCTCCCATCAAAATACATATCACTTAAAAAGGGAGGGAAGAGATTTTACATGGAGAAGCCCTACAGGTGTCATTGGCTAGCAACGGGATTAGAACTGCAACGTCCTGTGCTAGTCACAGTGGCCCGGCATTTGCATCTGGTCACAAGGAGACATGATACTCACTGAGCTTTGAGGGCATTGGACACAACAGCCATGTGGCCTTATGGCACATACAAGTTGCATGGGCATGGTGACATGCTCCTACAATGACAGCGTTTAGGAAGCCAAGACAGGAGTGTCATCTGGTGAGGCCAGCTTGGGAGACAGTGTTCCTGAGCTACTTCACAAGGTCTTAGGATGCTTTGGAATAAGCATTATGTGGTGCAAGAACCTAGGATTCTTAAGAGCTACTCCAGACTGGAAGATATTAGACAACCCTATACTAATTCCTGATGGAAGTTTGTACTAGGATATTACTAGGAAAATGGGCAAAACTTTAAATTTGAATGAGCAAAGAGCATGTAAGAATTTTTTTCTGTTCATTAAGCTCAATAAGATTATTAAAACATGTAACAAAAACATGATATCACGTATATGGCACAGTGAGGAAGGGTCCATTAGAATTTTAGTCATCTTAGTCGTTGACCCATAAGATAGTTCCAGTTGTTTGAATCTTCTTTCATCCTAAGAGTCTCCAAGTAATGCGAAGAGTAAAATAGAGTAAGCCTGCAAAAATGTTAACATCTTCAGCACTGCTCAGTTTTCTATGTCATGGGTACCATGAATTAGAGGAACATAAGTATCCACTTTGGCAGATACTCTACCAAGATTCAACCTTGTATCCAAAGTCCTATTTTCAAAGGAGGAGCTGAAAGGCAAGAGGAGAGACTTCGCTATATCTTCCCATGCAGTACCAGCCTTTCAATTATAAAACCGCACAGCATGTATTTTCTGGAAACAATTGGTTAATTCTAATTTTCTTTTTCTTTTTCCCCCTTCCCTTTCTTTCTTTTCCTTTTCTTCTTTATCTTGTATGTGTGCTCACCTGTGTGTGTGTGTGTGTGTGTGTGTGTGTGTGTGTGTGTGTATGCTTGAGCACATGCATGCATGTGGTATAGAGTGCTTGTTGAGGTCAGAGGACAACCTATGGGAGTTGGTCCTCTCTAGGGTCTGAACTCAGGTCATCAGGTTTACCAGCAACAACTTTACCCACTGAGCCATTTTGCTGGCCAAGGCTGTTTTTCTGGAATCCTTACCTGCTACCTTTCACTCTTGCAGTAATATTCATTCAAACAATCATGAGCTTGTATATCACTGTAGTTTCAATATTAGTTTCTCCGATGAATAATGAGATTGAATACCTTCTTATATGCTTGCCATCAAACTATATATTTGCTTTTGAGAAATGTGTTTTTGAGTTCTTTGTTGAGAAGGGGTGATAGAAATAGATATCTCGGGGTTCTTGATTTCTGAGGGAAAAGTTTTTCATTAGTGAATAGATAATCCTAACTCTGGGTTTGTCACATATGGTCTTGCTAAGGTGTACCTTTCCTTTGCCAAATTTGTTTAATTATGAAGGATCTTAAATTTTGTTAAATACCTTCCCCGAGACTATTAGGCTAAAGTTGGTTTTTACCTCTTGTATGGTTGAAGATATGTATTACTGTTTTTAATATGATAAAAACCACTCATGTCCCTTAAACTTTCTCCATGTAATATTTTTTCTGTACAGCAATCTTATGTTATTAACTATGTTTTATTTATGCATAAATAATCTTTCTAAGCTGATTCTTCTAGCTTCTTAATGATGACCTGTGAACCAAGTACTACAGGACGTCTGTGTAAGAATATTTAAAAATTTGTATTTGGGACAAGTCAGATGCAATTGGTATGATCTCTTCAAGGGTATGCAATCCATGTTTCATTGTCTCCTCAGCATCTACTGTATGACTAGGTTGCTACTACCTAACTGATCTCACCACCATGGGATTTACTAGTCCAGCATGTTCTGTGTAGAGAACAATATGTCATGCTAAGAAAACCTGTGATAACATGTACAATCCTGGAAAAACAGATTTTCAATCTTTCTGTGATTTTTAAAAATCTTTTTACTAGGCATTAAATTTTTTGTAGTCTAGAAAATACCATGTTTAAGAAGCTTTCTCTCTGTTGGGTAGTACTGGAAGGAGCTATATGTGTTTCTGGGGGAAAACCTTCAGTCCTGAACTCCATGAACTACAATAGTGACTATATGGTATAATCCTCATGGACATAGTAGTGGCATAAATGTTATGGGAGTAACCACCACTGAATAATTGGTCTTAAAGTCCAATGCACAGGAAGAAACACAGGCCAGGTACTGTAAATCCGACCAAGATCCTATGGTGGGCTCATAGGCTAATAATACAAAGTATCAAATTGCCTTCTAAATTTACACATCTCCATACCCATAAATTAGTGTGGCTATTAGACCTCATCAGAGACGTGTGTGTGTGTGTGTGTGTGTGTGTGTGTGTGTGTGTGTGTGTAGTGAATTGGTGGGCAACACAGAAATTCATAACTGATCAAAGTGCAAAGAATAAATATCATTGGGATTCTGAGCTACAAATGGGATATGTAAGTCACTATCTCCATTAGACTCAAAGGCCTTGGTGAGCCAGAAAGACTGTAGGAGCCGGTTGTCAAGAAGGGTTGAGGTAGAATAGTACTTTCTGGATACCACAGAGCTGCAGTACCAATGAACTCATAGAAGTTGTGGTTGACTACACAAAACCCAGTCAGTCAACATTCTAACATAATGGAGAGAAACTACAGATAGTTGATGACTTCTAGGGGATAGAGTTAGACCAGCATGTGGTCTCAGGTAGGCTGACCATCACTCTCCGGTGGATGGCTCCATGTCCACAAATATATGAGCAGTACAAAAAGACTTGATGTATGTATATGGACACAGAGTTTGCAGGAAGATGGAGGTGGAGGCAGACCTGGAAAAAATTAGGGGGAGGAGTGGAGGGGTGGATATGATCAAACTATAAGTATGGAGTGCTCAAAGGATTAATGTAAAAGTTATATTAACTCTCAGGCAGCGATGGGGATGTAAAGTGGATAAATAAATAAATAAATAAATGGAAAAAAATATTTCAGTGCTCAGAATATTCCTTGTTTAAGGTACTTTCTTGAGACTTGGGTGAGGCCCATACATACACTAGAATTTTAACCAAACTTTCCAGGTATTCAAAAACAGAAAAAAATAAAAATAAAACTTCCTAAAAATAACTAAATCATGAACACTTACAGATTAGAATGCATTGTTTATTAAAGTGTTGACTTTAGAAAGTAATGAAATAAATTTCACTAAGTAAAGACATTATGGAATATTTGTCAAAACAGGACTTTTAGTGACTTTTTCTTTACTCTGCCTATTATGGTCAACAATATAACAAGAGTATTTAAAATTTATTATCCAGTCTAACCTAGAGGCCTTTTCAGTTTATTAGTCTTATATTAAAAAGTTTAAATTTAGAAACCATTGCTCTGGAGTTGGAGAGATGGCTCAGCAGTTAAGAGCACTGGCTGCTGTTCCAAAGGTCCTGAGTTCAATTCAACTACGTGATGTCTCACAACCATCTGTAATGGGACCCAATGCACTCTTCTGGTGTGTCTGAAGACAGTTACAGTGTACTACACATATACTTAAATAAATAATTCTTTAAAAAAAAAACATTGCCCCATTGCTTTCTAGAGACAATAAGGTATAAAATAATAAAGTCAGAACTTTATTAACATAAGTTTTTGAAAATCTCTTTCTGTTTCAGGCTTTGATATTTTGCAATTGAACACTGAGACATACTCTTGCTACCAAAGCATAGCATGACTCTTGTGACATGATCATTGAATTTTCTGGGACATGACTTTCAAAATCATAGCCTGCTGAGCAGTCCCAAGACTCGGGCAGGGGCTTCCCTGGGTCCCCAGGACAGACGGCTTTACCATTTATTAGTTATTTTAACTTCACAATCATTCCACAGCTTAGCAAATCGAAAGGAAGACTCCAAAGAAAGAAGAAATACAGGTTTTCCTTTGTGGTGAAATTAGATGATTCTTTAGATGGTGGAATTCAAGAAAAGTCAAAATGTGTACCCACATTTTCTCTGTTCCTGAAAGCTCTGGTGCAAATCACACACACACACACACACACACACACACACACACACACACACACACACACACAGAGAGAGAGAGAGAGAGAGAGAGAGAGAGAGAGATCAGTATTCTGCTATTCACATTGTTAACCATCTAACAAGCTAATTCCTTTATATATTAAAATAAATCCTGTATAAAGTTCTGATATAGGGTTCTAATGTATCCTATAAATGTATAAAATCTACTCAAATGTGACAGATAGAAAATATCTACTCATAGATTTTCCTTGGCCAAGAATGTAGTTGAATGGTACAGCCCTGGCCTAATATGCAAAAGACCTTTGGTTTGATGCTCTGTAACACACACACACACACACACACACACACACACACACACACACACACACACTGAAACATAAGAAAATGAGAACAAGAAAGAAGATAAAATAGCAAAGAAAAAAAGGAAATAGAATTATCCGGGAAGATACTTCAGCTAAAGGTGCTTGTTGTCCAAACATGGAGAGTGGAGTTCATCCCCAGCACCCACATCAGGAACCAGATGTTATGGGCACTTGTGTTTCCAATGATGGGAAATGATGAGCAGCAGGATCCTGGGGCTGCCGTCCAGCCGGCGTAGCCTAATCAGAGATCCAGGTCACTGAGAGTCCTTGTCTGATGAAAACAAGGTGCTGGGTTCCTCAGAAACAACACCTTCTGGCTTCCACATGTGTGCATGAAGACATGCACATGATTCCACACACACAAACAGCAGCAGCAGCAACAACAACAAGGACAACAAGAAATAGCTTTTCCTTTCTGGTTCTTTGTCCTCTCAAGAGCTTTGGCTTACCCTTGCAGCCATCTGTCCTTCCCGAAGTCTTGCTATGGTGTTGGGAAATTGACTTCTCTGGACCTGTCTACAGACACCTGCAATACTGCTTTGTTTTCCTGAAGTACCAAAGGGAATTCCTAGTGCTAAGTATTCAATGCTCCAAGGTTTTTTTTTACATTTGGTCTTCTGGGTCCTGTAGCTTCTTTCTCTACTGTAAGGGACTTTGTGTTGTCAGATCAGTTTTCCTTCCTTATTAACAATGCTTACTAGTTTTCAGAAACTAGAACCTTCATACCAACTACACAACTGGTCACAATCGAAATAGATGGTCACAAACATTTTGCAGATTTTCGTGTAAAAAAGATTCCTTTAGAATTAGGTATAATTAATTAGTCGAAATATTGTGTCGTGATGGGGGTGGATAGATATTAAAGTTGTTCACAAAGAGGGAGCAGATGAGAATGATTCAGAGAATGTACAGTAATTTTTTTTTGATAACACAGAGCTTGCTCATAAGTCTTGTAAATTATTGATTAATTTTATGGGTTTTGCCTTACAAGTCATTATAAATTTTAAATGAAAGCCCAGCAGGCTCTACCATCCCAAACTTCTCATGTTTTCCCTTGGTTTCCTACCTGACTCTATCCCTAGGTTTTTATTTTTTTTTCAGACTAAACCGGACATTTCCATTTGTCCCTAACCTGTAGAGACCAAGTGGCAGCACTTCTCAGCTATGTGTGGCAAACCCACTTACCCCAGTACTGTATGTAAGCAGCTCCTAAAGGATGTTTGGTGGAAATCGTAGTTGATGAATAAATCAAGAGAATCAGTTTGGTTCACCAAAAGTAGAGCATTAGTATCATTTGTATTATTATTCTCTTTATCATCATTATCATCATCATCATCATCATCTTCTTCTTCTTCTTCTTCTTCTTCCTCCTCCTCCTCCTCCTCCTCCTCCTTCTTCTTCCTCCTCCTCCTCCTCTTCTTCTTCTCCTCCTCCTCCTCCTTCTTCTTCTCCTTCTTCTCCTTCTTTTTCTTCTTCCTCCTCTTCTTCCTCTTCCTCTTCCTCTTCTTCTTCTTCTTCTTCTTCTTCTTCCTCTTCTTTCTCTTCTTTCTCTTCTTCCTCTTCTTCCTCTTCCTCCTCTTCCTCATCCTCCTTCTCCTCCTCCTCCTCTTCTTCTTCTTCTTCCTCCTCCTCCTCCTCCTTCTTCCTCTTCTTCTTCTTCCTCCTCCTCCTCCTCCTTCCTCCTCCTCCTCCTCCTCCTTCTTCTTCTTCATCCTCCTCCTTCTCCTTCTTCTTCTTCCTCCTCCTCCTCCTCCCCTTCCTTCATTTTCTTCCTTCTTCCTCTTCTTCTTCCTCTTCTTCTTCCTCTTTTTATTATAATTATTAAACACAGTGTGGGTTCCTTTCTGCTTTTCAACATTCCAAGATGAAATAACAAAAATCAGTTTTAGATTGTAAATATTGAATTAGACAACATCCTATTTGAACTAAAATTGCAGTTAGCAATGAGGAGAAAATAACATTTCTTTTTCCAATGACATGTCTCCCACACATTTCAAAATGTTAACCTCAGAAAGCTGTGGGGAGCAAGCTCTCACACACCACTCATCCACACTGTAAATTATCAACTTCAAAGCTGGTCAGATGAAAGGTACAGGCGGAGAGGATATTGTGCTTTATCCAACCATACAATGTTAAACGAGAAAAGACATTCTGCTGGATTCTTATGGGACTTATTAACTAAATGCTGTTTGTCTTCCCTTCCTGGCTAACTAACCTACTCAGTAAGTAATGAGCTCAGAGGAAATAAAACAAATACTGAGCCCTTTCCAATCCTTCCAACGGCTCTGCCACCTACTAGTCCTTTGAAAGCTGTGTTCTTAATTTTGTTTGACCCAAGGGTTCCAAATGAGCTAAGCAAAAGAGGACAGGAGATGGTGTAGAGAGAGCAAAGAAGGTATCTTTGTTTTTTACGTGTAACTAGAAAAATTCTTGGAGACATGTCACTCAGCCCATTGCATGGGTTTAAAATTCCAGTTTAAAAAAAAAAAAAAACAAAACAAAAAACTTCTATTTCTGGCTCTCAATCTGTTGCTTTTCTGAAAGGTGTGTGTGTGGCTGAAAAGCATTTACTCTTAGACAGTAAAGACATTAAATGGGTTTCTTCAAGACTTCTTACCTCTACCCTCTCTTTTGTTCTAGCCCAATGATGCTTCCTATCTACTTCCCGAGACAGAGACACCAGGAAGGTACATTTGTTTACTACTTTCTGCAAAGTCATCTTACAGGAAGAATGAAGTCCAGTGTCATTAGTCATCAAATAACAATTTTCAGTTATCGGGAACATTTTTTGTTCAAAAAGTGTCAACAAATAATGACTCATGCAAATGAGCAACCTTCCAGTTTATCACAGAAAATTGTACTGAGTATAAAACACCTGTGACAATCAAGAAAATGGAGTGGAAGGACTGGAGAGATGCTCAGCAGGTAAGAGTACTTGCTGCTCTTGCAGAGGATGTGGCTTAGGTTCTCAGCATCCACATCTGGCAGTTCATAACCATCCATAACTCCAGTTCCAATGATCTGATGCCCTCTTCTGGCCTCCACAGGCACCCATGTACACTCGGACACTTACACATACACATAAAGAATCTTAAAAGGAACAGGCAGTAGAAATTAGGGAAAAGAATGAAGGAATGATGGGAGAGCTAAACACAACAAATGACATACAGTGTGAGCTGTCAGCTTTCTAAGAAAAGGAAGTAGGAGAGTGGGAAAGGCCAGAGGGCACTGAGTATCTTGCAAGCTTCCTATTTCTCAAGGCCCTTGGATCAATGACCACTTAAATGGGCAACAGAGAAGCCCAGCTGTGTGGTTGCTACTATGAGGCTGTGGTGAATTCTTTCCTACTATAAATTGATTCACTTCTCAGAACTAGAAGTTGATTTGGATCATTCACTTCCATGTAAGGGAATTCACTAATTAAAAAAAAAAAAGTTCCCATGGTGTAAAATGTCAAAGATATTTATGTAAATACAGTAAGACTTAGTAACTTAGTAACTCAGCACTTCATTTTTCTGTAGATTTACATAACAGTAATAGAATAAAAAATATTAAATTAAAGCTCTTTTTATTTATGGCTCATATTAGAATATCATGCATGTATCTCTTAAGTGGCACTGTAAAATAGATAATTTATTACAATATTTCTCCTGTAGCAATAATGTGTATGCACAAAATATATTTACACTTTAAAATAAAATTAAACATTGAAAGATCAAGTTTATTTAAAATTTCTATATATAGTTCATTATGACTGGGATCTTAGCCCACAGAAGGAAAAATATTTAAAAATCTTAAGCATTAAAATATCTGATTGTAATAAAGAAACAGAAAGAGTTAATAGTGGCTTTTATTAAGGCATATGATAGTAGATTTTTAGCATTTTAAATTACTTTCCTTTTTTTTACATTAAACATACATTACTATATTATTTAAAATAACCTGCGTGTATCTTTGTGTGTGTGTGTGTGTGTGTATGTGATGTATCTATGTATGTATATGCATATGTTGGTTTTGGTGTGCATGCACATGTGTGTGCATACGTGTGGAAACCAGACTCACTAGGTGTCAATCATTTTTCACGTTATTTGAGAGTAGGTCTCTAGCTGAACATAGAGTGCCTGATCTGATTAGCCTGGCTGTCAGGCCAGTCCTATGGACCCGTATGTCTCTTTCACACATATATGTTCACTGGAGCACCTAGTTTGTATATGGGTGCTAAGGATCCTAACTCAGGCCCTCATACATGTGTGGCAAGTACTTTACTGATTGAGCCATCTTCCCAGCACCGAAACAACAGATTCTAAAATTAAGAAAAAAGCCCTTTCCTCTTTCATTTAGACATGGGTATAAAAGGGGCAAAGATGAAAGCTACTTTCATTGTTTTTATATTTTTTGTATGTATGTATGTATGTATGTATGTATGTATGTATGTATGTATGTATGTATGTATGTATGGTGTATACCTCCCCATCTCTGGAGTCTTCCTGTCTCCCCTCTCTGTGTACATTCATGTGAGTGGTTGCGGGCCTGTCTGTGCCCTGTTGAGTGTGTGGTGACAGCCTCCAGTGTCGGTCTTTGCTTGCGCCTTATTTGAGACACAGTGCCTCTGTTGTTTGCTGTTATATATTGTAAGCTTGCTGGCCCATGAACTTCTGGGGAGTGTCCTAGCTGCCTCTTGTCTTGCCTTAAACTCAATGGTTTTATAGATGCAGGCTACTAAGTCAGCTTTACATGGGTCCTGTGAATTCAAACTCAGGTGTTCGCCCATGTTCAGCAAGCACTTTACCCACTGAATTATCTCCCCAGTCCCGGCTCAATAGTTCTAACAGAGACACTATAGCTTAACAATCTACGTGCATAAAATTACACATTACGAGTCTGAAAAGGGCAGCTTCTTGTATTGTCAAACCTAGTTTCAAGGCACTCAGACGAACAGCTCAATGTCAGACAGTACATCTTTTCTATCACGTCACCATTGTGTGCGTACATCACCCTGGAAGTCTGTTCCCCTGTGCTATGGTTAATACTGAATAGCTCAGTTCACACTACATGCCTGCCCACCTCGGTCCTGAGCACTTCACAAATATTAGCTGTGTACACCAAACCCTGTGGAGTAGATAGCGTTATCTTCTTCCCCCACTACACAAAGAAAGCTGGGAATACACAAGTCTGCTCGAGGTCATAGAGCAGACTGAATTCCAGGTCTGTTTGACCAATGCACTGAGAGATGCGCTTACTCATCCGGCAGCTGTGCTAGCAGCAAAGACTGCTGGGTAATCTACAAGACGGATGATAAAAACATTCCATAAAGACTGAAGGGAACAGAATTGTTTCTTCCGGAGATTGCTTTGCTTATGTACTCCCTGATCATTTAAGACCCCATTTGACAACCTCATCCCACCCTGATCTTTAGTCAATGTTTGGCCCTTTAACAGTGAAGAAAAAGGAGGTTCATGAAAAACACTGAAGGCAGAACTAAGCGCATCCTGTTCAGCAGACCATTTGCCCAAGGGTAATTTCTTTGGCCTCTCCCATTGTTTGCTGGTTAAACTGTGGCTTACAACATTTCAGGGAGCAAAGACAAAATGTGCTACTCATGCTATGGTAGAACTTTCCATTTCAAGAAAGCAGATTCCAGCGGGAGCGAGGCTGCCTAGAAGCAAAGCCCTTCTTATGAGGTTAATATAAAACACGAAAACAAAAACACGCTGTGGAGCATGACCCTTTCATGGTGCACGTGCATTGCATCTGGGCTGCTGTGCAGTGTGGGCCCCTGGCAGAGGCTCAGTCCACACATGAAAAGCAGGAGAGAGACAGAGAGAGACTCTAAGAATACGAAAGCAGGCAAAATTAGTATATTCTGTCTTCCCACTTGAACATGTAGTAAAGTACACATAACATGAATTTGTCATTTTAACTATTTTCAATATGTAATTCGGGGGCAATAAATGGGTTCAGGTTGTGCAGAACTGCCTCTCTTTGCCTGTGGAGGTTTCAGCATCCCACACCCAGAAAGGGGCGGATACCCTTTCTTGTCTCCCCTCACCCTTGGCAGCCAGTGGTCCACTTTCCATCACTGATTTTTGCTCTTCAAGGTACCGCCTCTAAGTGGGATCATACAACGATTGTTGCTTTGTAACTCTCTTGTCTCACACAGCTTAATATTAGCACATTCATTTGTAATGTAACTTGTGCACAAATGCCTCGCCTTTAAATACTCCATCGTGTGTATCATATATAAACATAATGTGTAATAAATGATTCCTCTAGTTATCAGTCTATCAACTCTTGGATTCCTCTCTATTCTAAAGTATAGTGCAATAAGCATGGATATGAGACTCTCTCTGTCGGTACCTACACTTGCTTCTCGGAGGGGGATGTCCCCAAGTAGACTTGCTAGGCCACATGATAATTACATATGTTTAGATAGAATAGAATAGAATAGAATAGATAGATAGATAGATAGATAGATAGATAGATAGATAGATAGTGTCGTATTGTTTCCTACAGACCAATAGGTTTTCAGCAAATTCCTGTCTTCAGTTTCTCCTTCCTGCACTTCCTCATACAGGCTGATTGCCCAGCAAGTGCTGTTGGTGAAGCTGTCACCGTCATCCAACCCAGTTTTTAGTCTTCCTAACTCCTCTTCCTTTACTAAGCCACAGTGACTTGCACAGCCACGAACATGAATCATAGCAGAAATGATGGTCTGAAAGTTTCAGGACAGGTTCACCCAGGAGTTGTTCATAGCACAACCAGGTGATATGAATCAGGAAGGGAGACTGGCCCTCATTTAGATGATAATGATTACCATATATTAACAGTTATCATATATACATAACATGTGTATCTTGGTGTGTACATGCCGCACAGCATCCTAGTAAATTTCATGAGGTACATTCTAGGGGAGTCTATGCCATATTCTCTTTCAGTGCCAACAGTGCCTAGAAGAGGTACTTCTTTTATTTCACATACTTAGCAATAAATGTTATTTCCCAGCTACAGAAGGAAAGCTAATTCTCTTGCTCTAAGAAATGCAAGTGTAGTCATGAGAACACAGTTAACCTATGTACCACTTAGAAAATTAAATATAAGGTCTATTAGGCTAGAGCTTAGCATTAGAGACTTGATGGTGTAGCGGTGATAGTTTTGTTCTGTTTTTGACAAGGTTTCATTTGGTAGTCCTGGCTTGCCTGTAGCTCACTAGGTACACCAGGCTGGCCTGGAATTCACATAGATCCTTCTCCCTCTACCACTCACTTGAGCATTAGAATTCTTTGACATGTTGTCACATTCTTAGTGTGAGTTCCAGCGCTGAAAATTAAAACAAAACACAACAAAACAAAAAGCAAAGAAAGAAAAAGAAAAACATAACGAAAAGAACTGACATTAAAAATGCTACTTGTGGTTAATCCCTTACTGCTGCTTTATAAAGGTAAGGTCTTGCTAAACATTGTTGTAGTGCTGAGGGTGACCTTGAGCTTTCCAAGTAGCCCTATCTGATCTTGAACTAACAATCTTCTTGCCTCTACCTTCCAAGTACTGGGATTACAGGCATGCACTATCATTTCTAACTGCAATTTTTAAGATAAGTAATTTAATTTTTATGATTCTAAATGGGAAACTAATTATTTATATCACAATTATATACCCATAAATGTGTGCATGTTACTTTAGAATATTCAGTTGGTAGATACAAAAAGTGAAGCTAAAAAAAAAAAAAATGTGGGAAATCTGAATATTCCAATCTAGACACACATTGCTGGAGACTGGGGGGTCAGTGGGTCCTGGTGCCTTCTCATCCTCATGGTCACTGAGAGACCATCAGGGTGACTGCATGTGAAGAGAGCACACATCAGGGGCAATGGGAAGAATGACAGACGTGAATAAAAGCCATGGCAGGCACCCAACATTTCCAATCTATTAACTGATGAAATGTACTAATGAGAGGGGACATCAACCCACCCCCACAACCTTCGACCCAAAATTTGTCCTGCCTACAAGATTCACAGGGATAAAGATGGGGCAGATACTGAGGGAATGACCAATATCCAATGACCTGCCCAACTTGAAACGTGTTCCATGTAAGACAGGCAATTCCTGACACTATTAATGATACTCTGTTATTCATGTAGGCAGGAGTCTAGCATAACTCTCTCCTGGAAGGAGTCATCTAATGCAGTATATAAAAACAGATGCAGAGACCTACAGCCAAATATCAGGTGATACTCAGGGAATCTAGTAGAGGAATGGGGGATAGAGTTGACTGAGCTGGAGGGGTCAAAGACACCACAAGAAGACTTATAGAGTCAACTAACCTGGGTCCATGGGGGCTCACAGAGACTGAACCACCAACCAGAGAGCATGCAGGGGCTGGACCTCAGGCCCCTACACATTTGTACTAGATGTGCACCTTGGTTTTCATGTGGGTCCCTTTTGAATAAAGACTGTCTCTGACTCTGTTGCCTACCAGGCCTCAGAGCAAGAAGATGTGCTTACGCCTACAGTAATTTGATGTACTAGGGTGGGGTGGCACTCAAGCCAAGGGTGCCTCTTCTCTGAGAAGGGGAGGGGATTATGGCAGGAGTTGTAAGAGTTGAACTAGGAGGAGCAAAGGGACATAGAGAGGGGTAATCAGGATGCAAAGTAAATGAATGAATAAATGAATTTTAAAAAGAAATGTACTAATGGAAATACACTGGGTACAGGTTAATGAATAAGAAAAAACAAAACAAAACAAAACAAAGCATGAAACTAAAGGATTACAGTTCACTGTGCTTACTCCCATGGTCTTTAAAATTTGGGAAATGACGGACCCAGAAATTAAAATTGTTTTACAAATCAAAATAATGCAAGAGCTGAGTGCTCAGAAAGATCTCTGGAACATTCTGTGGACATGAAGAAGAAAAAAAAGAAAGAGGAAAACAAGAAGAAGGAGGAGGAGGGAGAGGAAGATGAAGAAAAGAAGGAGAAAGAAGGAGGGGGAGGAGGAATAGGAGATGGAGGAGGAGAAGGAGGAGGAGAAGGAGGAGGAGAGGTAAGAATACAGAAGAAACGGTACAGAGGAAACTTCTTGGCGTGCAATGAATGACTATTGATGACGGGAATATTATATGGAAAGGTTTCTCTTAGGAGAAAACAAACAGCTTCTTTTCCTGGACCGAGGAGTACAGGGGTCCCATCTAGAACCTCTAGAGTCCTCTGTTATTCTAATTAGAACAATCAGAGTAGTGGGCAGCTTTGTGTGCTACCTAGGAAGGGCTGTGAGCGTAGTAGAAATCGCAGAGCTGTGAAGGTTCTCATGGTGCTGTCAGGCTAGAAAGGACAGGATGCCAGCAGCTAATGCTCTGCTGGGGCCTGGCCTCTTCATAGCTGGCTGACATCCTTCTGCAGCTGGCTATTTCCTGGCCTGTGGCGGACTCCTCCCTTTACATCCCCCTCGAAGCTGCGGTTTGGCACTTTGCAAGAACCCCACTGCCCAAAGTTCCCTCTGGGCTTTTTTCCAGAGAGCAACTGCCTGACTATTTCCACTACTGATTGAATTTACCCACAGAGCCAGGCGAAGGCAGCTTTTTTTTTGTTTGTTTGTTTGTTTTGTTTTTTTGTTTTTTTTAAAAGATGGCCAAAACAAATTGGTATGAATGACTTAAAGTCGTGCAGTCATAATCAGATCTGGTGTCTGGGACACCGAAGAACGCATGTGCAGCCAGTCAGCTGCTTAGGAGGTTTTCTGCTGCCTCAGAGACATCCCCTGGCTTAAGACACAGAAGCATTTGAAGGTTGAAGGGAAAGCTCCTCCTTATACATGGTGTCTGGCTCTGGCCGGAGGGAACTGTCAAATTGAACTTGTTAAACAGTGGTTATTTTCTCCGCCCAGAGCCAAGAAAGTGACTCTGATTCTTTATAGCCTGGTGGTGTCAAAGCAGAGAGCTGCAACCTGTGGCCGGCCAGCATGACACATCTCGCCTGCCGTTTTCCTCCACCCTCTAAGCTCAGCTCGGTTTCTTTACGTTTAGATAGTTGAGAAGAATAAAAAGGCTATTTTGTGACACATGGAAGTGATAGGAAATTCAAATTTCAATACCCGAGAATAAAGTTTTATTGGAACGCTGCCACACCCATTCACTTACGCACTGTCTCTGACTGCTTACAAGCTTCAAATGCAGAGCTAAGTAGTTGCAGCTGAGACCTTAGGGCCTTGCACAGTCTGAAATATTTACTATCTTGTCCTTTACAGGCAGCTGCCTTTCTAACCCTGTGCTAAATCGGTGGCCAATGGGAGCAAGGGAAGAAAAGAGATGTGGGAGGGAGCTTTTAAAATGAGATTTTTTTTTTTCTATTCTTGCATGTTTAAGTGCAATGGTGGTCTCTGTCACACAGAGGGTCAATAAGACTCCTCTATTCTATTGGTTTTATTACTTTTGTCTTGTTAAACACACACACACACACACACACACACACACACACACACACACACACTCCACATGCATTCTCAGAGCTCAGAACTCAGCAATGTGCTTGTGATCCACTGAAGTTTGACAATTGCAGAAATAAAAGAAGAGTAATAAATTGCATGATGGACCCCGAAGGTTTAATCAAAATAATTTCAGGGGATGTATTTAATATATACAGGTGATAACACGCCTACGGCATGCCATGCAGTGTTCTAATAGCAGACGCTGTTACCACAATTCAGTCAAGTTTGTACAGTCGAACCTGCTTTTAAAATGGCTTGAACTTGCCACTTAAAATGAAGGCCAAAGCTTTGGGAAAATGGTGTATAAGGATGGCTGCAGAAACCACCAGCCCATCAAATGGAATCCACGGCGAACATGATCCTGTGTGGACAGACCCGGAATATACAGAGGGTGATCTGAAAGCTAGCAGCAGCAAAGAAAGACCCAAGAGGATTTAACAATCAGAGAAGGGGCTGGGAAGCATTTCCAAAAAGACCCAGGTCTTAGACACTTCCTTCCTTGGTTTGAGAAATCTTCTGATTTCTCCTCATGGGACCTGATCTCAGTCACCTTTGCTCCCCACTCACCCTGCTGCATGTAGGGAGAGATGTCCACATCACCAAAGCATTTGGGGGGAACTAGGGAGTGCCCTGTCCTATTTCCCAAAGATGCCTGTTTTAGTCCACCAGCGCCGTGACATATTCCATGCACCCTGACTGATAACAAGACTTCTCCGCTCTACTTTTTCAACTCTGAGGCTTCAGATTTTCAGCCGAGGCTGCCTTGAATCCCTCTCACAGATTCCTGACTGCTTCTGGATGTCACTGAGTCACAGGGCTGATGACAGCGGACAGTGGGGTAGCTCAAGCCTTCTTTCTAGATGCTGTATAGCCCACTCTTGGCTCTGTTCAAATAGAGTCCACAGCTTCCTTCTGTCCATAGGGTTTCCAAGAACTTCTGGTTTTGTTGGCTGCTTTGTTGTTTTGTTTGTTTGTTTGCTTGCTTGCTTGCTTCACTGGGTCTTAAACTAGGAGACAGAGGTGAAATGCTGGCACCCTTTGAAGGGAACTTGGCTTCTCTGATGCTACTTCTTACCAGACATCTCTTTGAGATACGTCAGTATTAACTGCCCTCCTATCAGTGTGAAGAGTGTGCAGACTGGACTGTGTGCACCTTCCCTGTCAATCAGTGTGCTAATCTTATTTGGAGTCTCTAATTTTCATATTAATCTTGAGAGCTTCCAAGATCCCACTCTACGCCATTTTCATTAAGGTAATTCAACTCTGAACGCAAGGGGAAGAACTAATATTTTTGACTGGAATGTTGTTCCTTGTCTTGATCTGAAAATGAATCAAACTGCCAAATTTGACAACATAAAGTAAGTTGAAATCAGGGAGAGAAAGAATTGATTTTTTCTGCGTTGTCTATTCCTTTTTCTATTGAAGATAAATTGCTAGATTATGAGTCCTATATATTGGGGAACTGGAGCTGATTCTTTGGGGATTAAAAAGGACAGAACTTTTTAAAGGAAAAATTTCTGAAGAAAGTTTTCCCCTTAATATTAAGTATTTAAATATTTAGTTCAAAAGAGTACTATAACTTGAAGAAGCACATTTTTTCCAACTTCCAGAGGGAAAGTTGAGTCTTAGACATCCATGAAAAGACAACAATATGCCCCAAAACTTTCAAGGCTGGGAGAACACAAGAAATATTGTGATTAAATAATTTTTATAGCTATGGCTGAGGCCATAATTAAGGTTGATTCCCTACTTGCTTAAGTGTCATCTTTCCTGACATTAGAAGATCATCAATCTAGCATTTGGGTTCATGAGGAAAAAATTCTCACCAATTTTTTTCAGAAGTGTTATTATAAGTTGATGTGATTAATAAGTGATAAATAATGATGTCTTTTCCAAGTAGATATTTTTCTTTGTAGGTATTCTTTGTAGCTGTTGATTTGTTTTCCTTTGCAATATCTGTATAAAGCATAAAATAATCAATATTATTATCTTCATTTTAGGATAACAATATCATACTTGCTTATAATGTCTTGTAGTCTTTTATGTAGTTCATAGTAACGTGTGATAGATGTAAATCAATCTGGTGTAACTCTCTTTAGTATGCCTACAGATGAACTAAAATTTAAGCAGATGGGGTATCAGTGCTCTGTGTTCAGCAAATGGAGATCTATCAGGTCAGCCAGTAACTGCTATAGAAAGACCAGAGAAATAATGCTGTATATCAGATGAAGTCAACTTAACATTCTTGGTATCTTATTTTTCTGGAATTGCAATTTCCATGATGTGAGTTTGTCAAATGTCCTGAAGGACCTCCTAGACTTTAAATATTAGGACCAGCATTGTGTTTCATGCCAAATTCTAGCTATGTTGCTTAATTTAGAGATTTCCCCCTCCCCCCTCTATTTCTCTCCCTAGCAAATAAATATTTCTGTGTAGGTATTTTTTTCCCTGAAGACCCACTAGTGGTTGTTAGAAAGTGTCCACAAATTACAGGCAATGAATTTTCACTAAGGGGCATTATACAAATGAAAGGCACATAAAATAACTTTAATAAGTTTGTGTGTTCTGGATTTCTACCAGGTGGCTACTGTGCAAATGTTTTCTTGTCTTTATATATACAAAGAAAATTGATAAACATAAAGATGCTCTCAACAAGCTGTATAAAATAAATATTATCCATAATTTCTTGATTTTATTCAGTTTTTAACAGTGGTAATATGAGCAAAGATAACCAGTATTTCTAATGCTTTAAAATATCTAAACAGTGATCTTTTTAAAAGACTTCTGATTTTTAATAAAAGAAAAAATACAAAGAAAAACATCACTGAATGAGCATTGGTATTTTATTTTACAAATCATAAATGGATAATTTCTAAAAATTAAATATTTTTTAATTTTAAAAATTATTAGATGTTATAGGTACCCATGAAATTTCCCATTATCTTTGGGGGGAAGTTTAAATCTGGCTTAGTGGAAATGCTAGTCAGCCTGGTACAGAATTCTGGAGGCCAAGAGTTCTAAGGAGGGCTAGAGAAAGACAGAAACCAAACATTTGCTTTTCCCCACTAAGAAGGTTTGTCTTCCTCCTTTCTACCTAATAAAAATCAAGTACATCTTTGAAGGCTTACTTCAAAATCTTCCAAGAAATGCTCTTCTATAATCTGCTTTTTGTTCAGCCCTATTGTCTCTGTATCTAAGGTCTGTAGCCTTCATCTCTCTTCCCTGCCTCTATCCACAATCCTCTAGCTCAAGCTTTTATCACATTTTGATGAGATTTTAGCAACACTGTCCCAACTTTTCCTTGTCTTGTCTGTCTGTTTCTCCACCAATCCCATGTGCAAACAGCTGCAGTTTAATCTTCTTAAAGAGCCACCCCAAATCGGTCCTTTTTGTTAAATTTTTTTTCCATTGGCTGCTCCTATGTACCAAGTAAAATAATCATCAAATCTTGCATTTTTCAGTCTTCTCTGATGCAACATGCCTCTTCTTCATCAACAATCTTTTATCCACCAGAACAGGGCAATACTGATATTTGTGTAATCCTTATCTTTAAACAGATTTTATCTGTTCCCCCAACTTCCTCTTTCTCAGCCAGCCAGATCTTATCCAACTTTCAAAGCCCTTTATGAATGTTGACCTTCTGGATACCTTTTAAGAACTCCCATTTAAATGTTTTTTTTCTGTTTTGATACTCAATGTTCTTAGCTGCAAACTTGCTGTGTGTGTGTAATGGAATCAGCAATATGCTCTTGATTAAATTACTTGAGGTTTATTTCTTGTCTGTTTATATGATGCTGAACAATGGCTAGTCCTTGGATTCTTAAAATTGTAAGTCGAGAAGGACACAGCACCGATCCAACACAGTCATAGTGAATGGTATACATTAGTTCATGTGAGCATAAGTGCCAGTAAACAATGGATATTGGTATGCACCTTGTTTCTTCCCTAAGACAAATCTGAATGGCATTTTAGGTTGTTTGTTATTGCATCTCAACACACCATCAGGGGACATGTTCGTGTTTAACCTGTGTATGTCTATGAACCTGTATTTCTGAGTTCCCTTTCTGTCCCTTTCCATATTTGGATAACGTTAGACAGTTCTCCAGGACCATACTTGCCTCCTGACTCAATACACCAATGTTCCTTGTAAGAACAGTGTCTACTGTCAGAAAGGTGGGGAGAACAATCCTTGCTTTTCTATTTAATTAAACAATTAGAAGCATCTGCAATGAGAAGACACAGGGAACGAGGCACAGAGCAGGTGTGGGGACTCTCATCTCAGAATTGTGTGTACCCATCTCTCAGAATACTTTGAAGTGGAGCTGGGGCTGCAACTCCGTGGTAGGACGTGTGTCTGAAGTACACATGACTCTAGGTTCTCTCACATCTCACCACTCCAAGTCAACTAAACAATGATCATTTCTTTTTTCTTATTGAATAGTTTATGTATTTACATTTCAAATGTTGTCCCCTTTCCCAGTTCCCCCCTCCCATTTCCCCTCCTCCTGCTTCTATGAGAATGCTCCCACTCCCACCTCAACACCCTGGCATTCCCCTACACTGGGGAAACAAGCTTTCATAGGACCAAGGGCTTCTCCTCCTATTGGTGCCAGATATGGCCATCCTCTGCTACATATGTGGCTGGAGCCACGGGTCCCTCTATATGTACTATAATGAGCATTTCTTAACCAAGAGATTACAATCCAAGAGATCATATGTGCACTTGACTGGGACCTATTTTGAGGAGCCTCTTTGTCTACAGCTAAAGTGTGAGTCTTTAAAGAAATAGGGAGCTAGTTCTAAATTGAGTGTTGGAATTTCTTGAAAGGAAGTGCTGTGGAATTAGAGACAGCATTTATACACACATATGTTAATTCACAAAGACTTTGTTTTGAACTAAAATATTAGTATTTGCCTTTCATATAAAAACTTGTGTGTTCCTATGAGAAAAAGAAAACTTTTCTTACTTTAACCTTCAGCCAAGGTTATTAACAATCACAAATACTGTAGTAGAAAAACAGCTATCATTTGATAAGTATGTAACAACATAACCATTATTCTAATTCAAAATAAGCTTCCAGGGTGACTATCATTGTTATTCCTGTATTGGAGAATGAAATGGAGGCTCCGGGTGTTCACTGGTTCAAATCACAAGTCATGTTTTCAATAAACAAAACTGGTGAGAGTCAAATCCCCTGCTCTTTTTTTTAGTATCCAGAATGATTCATGTGGATTTAGTTCATAAATTTGGTGCATAAAGTTTTATAACTTTTGCCAATAAAGCATGTTATAGCTACAAAGGTTTAAAATATGTTTTTCCTCTGAGTTCTTTGGTCCAACTTTTTAGTCTCCTGCCATGTGCTAAGAACACATTTATTAGAAGGGTCCTCTGAGGCACTTATCCTGAAAATAACTCTTTCATTCAGCCTAAGCTCATATTTCTTAATATTAGGCCCCTTTCTCTTCTTCAGAATGAAGTCTCAGAATGGTTAGTCTAGGTAAGGACCTCCTGGCCTTAGTCAAAGAGGCAAGAAATAGTCATATTCCACACAGGCTTCCCTTGATTGGATCTCTGCTCCTCATCAAAAAAGGTGACTTCATCCTCTAACGAATCACAGATGTTATGAAAACATTCTCAGTAGCCAGGAGGTGGAATTATTCATGTCTGTCAATGGAAGGTGGGTAAACAACTGATAGTGTATACTCGTAATGGAAAGTTACTCAGTCTTACAGAAGGATGGACCAACGTGATAACATGAAGAAGCCAGCCCGGAAGGCATGCTTATGACATAGCCCTGGCATAAGAAAGATAAACACTGTCTGATTCCACTTACAGCAAGGATCTGGGAGACTTGGATACTTAGGGCCGGGAAATAAAGTGGAAATTGCCAGAAGTAGAACGGGAGAGTTGTTTTATTAATAGATTTAGATGTCAATGTCCATAAGTAATAATGACTTGTTGTGAGACAGTATGAATATATTTAATAATATTGAACTGTAATCTTAAAAATGGCAGATATTTACCACACATACTAAGGACAATGAGAAACATGGTTTTGGTAAATTACCAATGTTTTAGTGTATAAGAGATAAGACCATATGAAGAATATGGTAAGACTCAACTATAAATGATCCCTACCTTACTTTGGTACCAGAAAATACTATGCAAACTGCCCAAAGAGAGAATCAATTAAATAGCCCTACCCATCTACAACACCGATGGACCATGATAATTATCAGCAGAGCAAGATAGGTATCAAGGTGCAATACTGGCACTCACGTGCTGGTAGCAACTAGTAGCTATCTAATTGGACGTACAGTCTACTCAACAGGAGGAAAGCCATGCCTGGTACTGGAAGCCTAGCCAGATTCCTGGAGCTAGGAAGCCCATGGACCTTAGAAAAGAAACTACTACCACCACTTCTCAGTAGTAGATTCTTTACCACGCTCCCTACATTCTAAATCCTATCTTTATACCCACAGGTAAGTGTAGTGACCACTTCTCATCAACAAAACCTCTAACAAGTGGAGACCATCACAGAAAACCACAACTAGATTCACTACAAAGAACAGATTGTAAGGAACCCAACCCGCATGGATACATCTAGATCACAGCTTCTGCATGTATGGTTCAGAGAACATCTTGCAAGAGGAGTTGGAGAGACTGGAAGAGCTGGAAGTCTGCTATTAAACAGTCTTTCCTAGAAGTGGCTGCATCAACAAGACCAGAGCAAAAGCAATATCAAGGTCATGATGATGTGGAAGGGGAAAAATTTAGCAGGGTCGAATTATTAGATAAAGATTTGTAAGGATCTGGTGAGCGCTGGAAGAGGGAGAATTAGCCAATTTGGATGAGTCTGCATATTGGTTGACCAATACAACATAGATAGCATTGAAGTCATAAACATACCACCAACAATTTATCTATCTACCTACCTATCGATCTATCTACCTACCTACCTCTATCTATCTATCTATCTATCTATCTATCTATCTATCTATCTATCTATCTATCATCTATCTATCATCTATCTATCTATCATCTATCTATCATCTATCTATCTATCTATCTATCATCTATCTATCACCTATCTATCTATCTATCTATCTATCTATCTACCTATCTATGTGTGTGTATATATATAAAACAGTAATAAAAAAGTGACACTCTCAACTTAAAAGTAATAAGTGGACATAAGGGGCTTTTGTTCGTTTGTTTGTTTGTTTCTTTCTTTTTTTTTTTTTTTTTGAGACAGGGCTTTTCTGTGGCCCTGACTATCCTGGAACTCACTCTGTAGACAAGGCTGGCCTTGAACTCACAGAGATCTGCCTGAATCTGCCCCCTGAGTGCTGAGATTAAAGGTGTGTGCCATCAATTCCCTGCTATATAATTTCATTTTAATTACAAATTTATTTTAAAAATGCAACTACATATGATTGTGTCCAGATAGGCCACATATAATGTATATTTTATAAATAAGTTATATATTTACATAAATATACAACCAGTTTCATTTTTATTATTTTCCCTGTGGTATCTGAAAGGTATCCCAGATGAAAGAGTCCCTAAGATTGTCCCGTTTCTCCCTGATCAACCTCTTTCAGGTGAATACCTTTAACACAACTATTTAAGGAAGACAATCTAGCATCTACTTGGGAACATCCCTTCTATCAGACCACTCAGTTCATCCGCATATTCTTGAAGGGCTGCAGGTAGAGAAAAGCATGGAGAGTTGAGAAAATGTACACCAGGTGATATGAACAGTCCAACTCTAAAGCAACAGTAACTGCCAAGCAAACCTTGGACTCACCTACTCTGTCCACCTTTGCTAATGTCCCCAGCCCCACACACCCGTGCTTTACCTGGACTACTTTCTGTCACTTTACCTTATATTTTCAACTCCAAATCCACCCCTCCTATGAATTTCTGTAAGGTAAGAAGATTATATCTCAAGGCACAATCAGACTTCCCCACTCTCCACCTTTAGGTGTTTCTTACTGCCTTCATTTGTAATTTGTTGTATATTATTATCCAATTATTATGCCTCTGCTATTATTCTCATTGTTGGAGAGATAGCAGCAAACAAGATGGACAAAAGTTCCTGTCAAATGTAACTTACATTTTAATAAGGGAAATGACGAGAAAGAAATGTGTGTAGCATGTTGACTAGGGACAAATGCAACGGTGAAATATAAAGTGGGGCAGGAAGATTTGGGAAAAATGCAATTGTGACATTAGGTAGTCTGGTCAAGAAAGGCCTGCCCAAGGAGCTGTCTCTTGAGCAAAGGCCCGAAAGAGGCTTGGAGACATGAAGGAAGAATTTAGAGAATGACCACATCCCAGGATGAAGAAAAGAACAGGTGCAGAGTTAAAACACAAGACAAAATGAATGGGAGATGGGAGCTCCAAAGATGGAGTTAGGAGTGACAGATTACTGTCATAATATGCAGGATCTCATAGATGAAGTATGCTCCCAGACAGAGAAGAGATGGCTTCTGACTTGGGCCACTGGAGTAGAAGGAGGGCTACTCTTCTGTGACTCTTTGGGTGAGATGGTAGCATGAAATGAGTCACACTAGAAGCCTATGGTTGCCATCCGAACACAAGGAAAAGTGTAGGGAAAAGAGGGGTCAGGGAACACACCAGAAACCTGGGTTTGAATGGATTTCATTTGGGACTCACATCAGATATGAAAGAAAAGAGCCGATGGCTAGATATCTAAGTTCAGAGTTCAAATGAAAGGTGTCGGCTACAGATAAGACTCTGGGACTGACTCGAACATGAGAGATCTTCGAGTCCATCTGCTTGTAGTCAATCATGTCCCCAGTGTGGCCTGGGTCACTTTCCTCTCTAGTCTTCAATCCAAGTCCAATCGGCTTTGTTGTGTTGTTTCTAGCTAGTTGATACTTTGTTGTCAGCTGTTCTAAATCTAGAAGGGACTCAGGATTGCTTCTGTCTCCATGGTTTCTTGTCTCTATGGTTTCCTGTATCCATCTTCTCTTGTCTCTGTTGTTTCTTTTCAATCAGCATTTCAATGAAACTGTTTCCATCTCCATCTCTCCGCTCCTTGGGAGCAACTTTGTCCCACTTACTCTGTAAGCCTTTTAGTATTTACATGACCAGTTTACTATTCACTTTCTTAGTCAAGAGTAAAGAGACTTGTCATTCAACTGATATTTACTGTGAGATCATTTATCTGTACCCCCAAAACTAAAAATATTATCATAAAATGTACCCCCAAACCAAACACAAGTATATAATTCCATCTTGAGGTATAGAATGACAAAATTCTGAGATATTCCAGTTGATGATGTTAGAAAGTTTTTCCAAGCAATTTTCTATGTGCTAGATACTAAAGGTCTGGACCACATTTAGAGTCCGCTCAGACATAGTTCTCACACAGCCTCTCCCTCTGCCTTTAGGTACTATCAGATATTCACCCAAGAATTTTGCTGTGTTTGCCCTATGATACTCTTCAGGGTCTCGGGTAAAGGTAACCCTCCCATTTATATAGATATACCAGATGGCAAATATATCCTGAGTGTTCATTCAAATGATGCTAAAATAAATCATTCAAAATCACCCTCTGAGAATGGATGGTAAAGCCCAGGACTATAATCCCCATGCTTGGCCCCTGAGAGGCAGAGGCCACTCCAAGCTTAAGGTTAGACTACATAGTGAGTTCCAGGCCAGCCAGGACTCCATCGTGAGATCCTGTCACAAACAAATATTTATATAAACAAGACAACAGTGGCTGCTGAATAGTCATCTATTTTTTTTCCTGTCTCATTCCCTTCCATGTTTCACAGGGTTTTCTTTAAAGAAGTGAACATAGCAATACTACCGTTGTGATCTCTTGCTCCTTTATTCCTTCTTAAATCTCTCTGATGAAACTCAGGGCATCAGTAGACATGGGGTCTGGGCCGGCTTCTCCTTGGTAATTTGGTGGGTCCTTTCATCTCCCTTCAACAGTCTTATGTTCATTGTTTGTTGCTGCTAAAGCAGTAAAGGCTGTTTGTCTTCACCGCAAAACCAAGGCCAGGAAACTTTGAAGTGCTTTTCTGTTGCTTAATGTCACCTACTGTTCCTGTCAGCAAACCGAGATAACCCTGATGGACTGAGGTGTCTGGTCTAATTCCTTTATTGACACACAGTCCTGTCTTCAAACACCAGTGTAAATGAATAAGTACTGAGTTAGTAATGTGTCAGTAATAGGCTGCCAGATAAATGCCATTGTTTATATACTGATCCCTGTTCCTTAAGGCCCAAGCAGCTCAAAAATCTTACAAATTAGCACCTCACTGAGATCAAAGAATTGTCTCTTCTTTCTCCACTTACCTACTTGGAGGGCCAAACAGGCAAATGAAGCTAAGCTGCCTCTCTCCAGCACAAATCTTTCTCTGGAGGAAGAACAAACGGGGGCTCTGCAGACACACAAAGACGTGCTGGAGAAGAAAAGAGTTTACTTGGTTTTGCTGTGTAGCAGGGGAACCCTCAGGTTAGGTTCTTTAGTTACTTCACCTTTTATTCCCATTAGGAATCTTAAATTGAAAGATCAATTACAGAGCCATGTTCACTTTCAGCAATCAATCTTTTCTGATCAAATGAAACAGAGATCAAGTGATTTTTGAACCAGCAGAAGTTTCAAGTAGGACCTACATGCTTAAGCAGAAAGCACAAAACTATCCGTTTCTGAAGGAGTTAAAATTTAAGATGTTGAGAATCAGCCTTATTGGCATGTCCTAACGGAAGTCATGGTTTATCTCCAGATATTTGGTATGTTGGGGGCATTGCTTTTATATTTTAGTTGTTCACTGCATAGAGGTGGCTGTTCCCAAGCACATTCCAGTTCTATTAGGCTGTAAAAATCATTCTTTGTCTGTCCTCTCAGAGAAGGGGAATCAGGGATGTGAGGGAGGAACTGTGTAAAGCTGGCACACAGGGTAGGGGTGCAGTGATAAGGAAAAACTGAATAAATAAATAAATGGAAAAATTATGGAAGATAGTAGATCGCAGAGCAAATGTGCTTACTTGATATAATCAGCTTTATACTCTTCAGTGTCCCTGATTTTATATTAATCATACAACATTGATATAAAATATTAAGCATCTCAGCCTTGATATGGTTTCCTATTGCGTTTAAAATGGGGCTCTTTCTTGGTGCCAAATTTTGTCTTTTAGGTGAATAAAGCAAATCTTTAAAATTCTGGTGGTATAGTCGTTGATATTGTCTTAGTTAAAGCTTTGTTTTCTCTCTGTGAGTGGTTTAAAGAAATAAATATCAGCAAGAAAAACAACTAGGTGGAAGCAGAACATTGACATCTTTTCCTGACATAATGTTCAAACTACATTTATTGATGTTATTGTTTATATTTAAATGTTTTACATTTACTTAATTCATTTTTGTATTTGTTTGTTCTTTCATTCATTCATTCATTTAGTGCGTGTGTGTTATGTATTGTAGTGTGTGTGTGTGTGTGTGTGTGTGTGTGTAGGCCAAAGGACAATTTTTGGGAGTTGTTTCTCTTCTCCCACACAATGGGTTCTGGTCTTCACACTCAGAGGCAAACACTTTTATCCACTGAGCTATCTTACCACTGTCACATCATTGTTTTTAAAGATGATTTTAAATCTTCATACCATAGTTCACAAAAATAAATTAGACCTATAAAGCAAATTTGAATTTAATTTGTTTAATCTTCATAATAACTGTTTTCTAAGAAAAAAAATCCTAGCATTTTTTGGGACCAACCAAAGCTAGAATAAGACCATCTCCTGGCACACGATTAACCCCCAAGTTTTAAAAATACCAACCATACCTTGTGAAATCTACCAACACCAAGAGAACTCCATCAGGACTCTGAAAATAATCTTAGAACAAGTGGGTTTCTTTCTATGTCTTTAAGCTTGTTCGGATATTTTATTACAAGTATCTTTCTTGTGAATAACTGGTGTAGAAGTTAAATATAAGGAAAATGTAGACAAGTTACTAGTAAAGGTTAATTAAATACCCAGGGACAGGAACTTATGAGCAGTAAACACTTTTGCTCAATTGACCAACAGCCGGACGGGAATATCTGAATAATCGTCCTATGGCTTCATGTATTATCGAAGAGAAGCTGGCTTAGTAGACTAGACGGAGCATCCTGGGTGTGGGTTCTGCTCTTGGTCTACGTTGCTGTGTCAAGTCACTTTATTAATAAAGCCTCAATTTCTCGTGCCTAATACATGTAACAATGCACATCCTTTTACACTGCAGAGTTACTGTAAAAATTCATGGCCGTGCCTCTCTTGATAGAACTTGGTTTTAGAGGACGGTGATTATGTCAATGGAGTTTAAACAACAGTGAGGTAGATGGTGGTTCCCACGTAAACCTCACAACTGGTTAAAGTCTAGGGCAGTGGTTCTCAGCATGTGCGTTGCAGCCCCTTTGGCAAACCTCTATCTCCACAGATATTCATAACAATTCATAATAATAACAATTATTACCGTTATGAAGTAGCAACAAAAATAATTTTGTGGTTGTGGGGTCATCACAACATGAGGAACTGTGTTAAAGGGTTACAGCATTAGGAAAGATGGTGAGAACAAATGTCTGTGAGTGCACAGCCATGAATGGGTTGTGTATATTACACGTGCTCCCTGGAGAGTGCTCAGGAATAAGTGAGTCACTTATATTGCACATACTCCCTATGGGTCAGGAAACATTGCAAAAGAAAAAAAAAGAGAGAAAGATTGTAAAAGCCAAAGGTCAGGAAAAATGGCAATGAAACTCTGTTTCATGGACAGCCCTGGACCAATGCATTAAAGAACACATAATACCTGTAGTTCCCTGTACAAGGCTTATATAAGTTCAAGCCAGATCTAGTATTGGGAGGGAAGGGGTTCATGAGACTCCACCTTCAGCTTAGACGATGTTGAAAGTCTATAGATGCTAAGGGAGAAAGAGTCAGACATTTTTAGAGGTGTAGCCGCTGATGAGTTGACCGTGCCCTACACCCTTGATTATATGGGCAGCACAAATTGAACTGAGTGGCCTTTGAAAATGGGCAGGAGATGTGAATGAAGGTGGACAGGGATAGATGGTGGAGACAAATGCAAGAGGAGTTAGGGGAAGGAGCTGGAGGAGGTAATTATGATTAAAATACATTGTTGGGGGCTAGAAGGATGGCTCAGCAGTCAAGAGAAATAGCTGTTCCTCCAGGACTCAGGTTCAGTTCCCAGCATCTACATGGTGATTCATGATGGTCTGTAGCTCCACTCCCAGGGAACCTGACACCTTCTTCTGGCCTCCATGAATGCCAGGCATGCACATGATCCAGCAGGCATTCACACAGGCAAAATATCCATAGACATAGAATAAAATAAGTATTTAAAAATACACCATGTGCCTATCCCACATTCTCAAAGAATTCATGAATATTGTATTAAGAGACAAAAATGATGTGCAGCAATTAAATTATGTGAATGAGTCTCAATAACCAAATCAGCACCTATATTTCTGGGCTGTGTAAACTGTTATTGAGCACGGAGGGACTGTTCTCCTTTCCTGCTGGGGTCTTTTCTTTCTCACTGACAGAGAGATTACATTGCTTGAGCAATTCCTAAGCCTGGGCTCTGGCCAGCGATGCTCACTGAAGGCTCCAGATAATTTTCCTGTAAGAGTTCTTTGTGATTCAGGTTTCAGGCAGTTAGATGTCAAACACCACAAACCCATAACCTCAATCTTTTGCCGCAACCCAGTAATAAAGTTTTTGAGGCTAATAAGCCACAAAGTGGATATTTCATCCTTCCCCTTATTAAAGGCTACCAAAAAATATACAGTTCTTGTGCTTTCTCGTTGTATTTACTTTTGGTCTTAGAAAGAAAAAACACGTGGAGCATTCCAACTTCGGTGCATGGTGATGCCCTTCTCTGTTCTCGGGGAGATGGATGAAGAAGACGCAGGTGAAACCTTTGATGAAGTTCCGTAAGGGAGCAACCTGAGTGCTGACCACATGCTTATGTTGCCCCAGAGTGGCCACAGTAGAAGGATGGGAATGGGGCGGGTGAGTGCTCAGTCTTTCTGGAAATCCACAAAGTACCTGTTGTGAAATACCAAGGTCTTGACAACCAAAACTGTTGATTTCTGCCACTGCTTTGAACAAATAAAAACTTTGCAGTTCCATGGATTATTTATAAAACTGTTGTTGTTTGAATTCTTGTCCTGCTAACATAGAGTTAAATGCCAGTCTATTTCCCAGAGTAAGGGAGGCCAGTGTACACAGTCCCTACATCCCAGGCTCTATGACGTCACTGTTTTTATTTTGTGCAAGTTTTAAACTTAGGTCATTGTTCTATGAATAACAAAGGTTTATGATCTTTACTATCACAGATTTTAGCTTTAGCCATAAAATAAGAAACGGCATTAAAATTCATGCTATTCTTTCTTCATTTTGGAAAAAAAAATAACTTAAATGTATTCCTTAAGAAAGCATCTCTGAAGTTCAAAGTATAAAAATTAAAATAAATTTTAGATTAGAAGTTTTAAAAATGTGTTTTTTGTAAACACTGAAAGGTCGTTTAAGAAAATGCACAGAAGGGATGTTTTGTGGGTATCCTCTTGAGCTCTGCCTACCACCGCTGACAAGAAGAAAGAGAAGGGAGCTTGAATGCAGAAGGTAAGGCTTTTCTCCCACCACACAACAAAACTTACCCCTCTTCACTTGAGTAGGTAACCAACCTTTTGTCCAGTCTTCTTTGTGACTGATTCATATCTGCTCTGTTTTACTCCCCAACCAAGAGTGGACAGCCCACAGAGGAGAGCAGACTAGTTCCTTGGAATTCAAGTCATTAAATTCCTGTGGGCAGGTCTGAGAAGAGAGCATATTTTGACCTACCTCACAACTTTATAAACCATACTTTATACCTTCAAATAACCCTTACATCCCACCATGTTCTGACATGTATACAAAATATATTCTAATTTTACCATCCAGTTACCATCCAGTTTTTTTTACATAAAAGTTTTAGCAAATAATACATTCCCTTACATTCATACTATACATTTATACAAAAGCTAGGGAATTAAAAAAAAACTAGGAAAATTAGAACATCTATACTGTGCTGTATAGTAAATATTCATGCATTTATGTACTTATGCATAACCCTTTTTTGAAAATCAAAATTGAGATGGTTACCATAATTGTATATGTATTTATATTCAATTTTTATGTACACAAAATTATATATACATTTGTACATAATTTATATACATACATAAATATATATTTTATATATTAAGCCAATGGAAGAAATATGGGGCAATTTATAGAAACAGAGGCAATGAGAAGCTTACATCATAAAATACATATAAGATATATAAAAATAAATATAAAATGTACTAAAGCAGGCTTAAGTTGGTGCCTACAATGTTGGTCCTAGGGTCCTGCTAGGTTTCAACATATAGGAGACAATTTTAAAGGCGATTATTCTAACACTTGAGAACACCTATTTCTGTTCCTATAACACATGAGGGGTTTTCCTAATACTTTCTCATGAGGTAGATACGATGTGGCAAGTGGTTGGAGAAGAGTCTGTGACAGACACATTTGGCAGTGTTGCAGAGTTTGAGGGGTTTGAGTTGGGATAGAGAAGAGACACGTGTTATGACTTCTAGGCTGACACTTCAGGATGCATATAGGTAGATTTCAGTAGTCATGGGCTATGTAGGATGCATATAAGATAGATTTCAGTAGTCATGGGCTATGTAGGATGCATATAAGGTAGATTTCAGTAGTCATGGGCTATGTAGGATGCATATAAGGTAGATTTCAGTAGTCATGGGCTATGTAGCATTACAAAAGGTTGGATGTCCACTATGCACAAACTTGATAGGTAAAAAGCCCTTTGTTTCGAAAAGGTGCGTTGAAGTTTTGATGTGGAAGTTTATACAAGTGGTGTCCTAGCAATAGTATGAGTTAGACACCGGGCTGAACAGGTGGAGTATGAGGATAGCAAAAGCATCCACAGAGATTTTGTGTGTTTCCTCCTAAGGTCCTCAGAGCAACCAGGAATACAGAGAGCACTTACACTCTGAAAGGCCATCAAGCTGATGTTCCCCAGAGGACCAATCTAGGCAGCAGTTAAGCTTACCAAGCCATTCACATAAATATATACGGTTGAATTTTAATTTCAGACACGCAAGAATTTTTAATTAGTATGTTCCAAATATTTTATACTAAATACTGATAAGTATTTTTCTCTGCCGGTAAAACGAGCCAATTCATGTCAGATTAAAATCAAATTTAAATTTGGTTATATTTTATATTTTATCTTGTAACTCTACTTTGGTAATACTATGAGGTATTACCATATATTGAGCAATTGAGAACAATCTTCACTCTAAATAAAAATAAACCTTGTAATACCATATCCTGTATTAAAAACTGAGATATGTATATAACCTACTTCTTAAAAATTATTTTTAAGCTGTTAAGTTAAAAGTTTAATTGAATGATAGTTATATAAAATAAATGTAAATAAATAGTATAAATACACCAATGGTCCTTTTTGGAAATATCTTTCTATTGTAACTTGTATTATTTTTATTTTTTATTTAAATACATACTGACATATCTTTACACTATATATCTTTGTAAAGTCAAATGATTTGAAAATAACATTTTTTTGTGATGATAAACATTTGGGAACCAATTGGCAATATTTGGATAGCAAACACCAGCAAGTAAAAAACAAAAACAAAAACAAAAAACCAAATATTAAAGCTTTTCACAAAAACCCTTTGTTGCTTTGAAGAGTGAGAGTAAGGGTTCTTATCTCATCCTAGCAGATCGACTGAGAAGATGTTGAGCTCCCGCATGGTACAGGCATGAGAAGTATGTCACACTCCCTCAAGGCGCAAGCATGACAGAGACAGAGTTCTGAACTGAGACAAAGTGACTCATCTCAAGGTCATGAGTTGTGTCGTATAAAACCGAGAATGTCTCTGAATGGCCTTTCCTTCAGTCTCTGCTCCACTCTTTGTCCCTGTGTTTCCTTTACACGGAAGCAATGCTGGGTTCAAATTCTAACGGGGGGGGGGGATCTTGCCTAACCTCTAGATAGATTCTCTATGGGTTCTCCCTTTCCTATGTTGGGCATTTCATCTAGTCTCACCCCTGTTGGGTCCTGGGAGACTCTTGCTTTCCTGGAATCTGGGACTTGCTGGTGACTACACCCAGTTCCCCATCCTCCATTGCTACATACATTTTTTTCGAATTCCTGACCCTCTGTATATCACCCTCCCGCCCCCATTCCTGATCCTGGCCTCTTTCTCCCCTTCCCCTGCCCCACCTGAGGATCCATCCATCCCATATGCAGTCACAAAACTCAATCATTATTGCTAATGCCAAGAAGTGCTTGCTGATAGGAGCCTGATATGGATGTCTCCTGAGAGGCTCTGCCAGAACCTGACCAATATTGTATGAAATTCTCAAAGAATTAATTTAAAAAGAACCATATTAACCAACCAGATCCCCCAGAGCTCCCAGGGATTAAACTACCAACCAAACAGTACACATTGAGGGACCCATCGCTCCAGCTGCATAAGTAACAGAGGATGGCGTTGTTTGGTATCAATAGGAAGGGAGGCCTATGAAGTTTCCCCAGTGTAGGGGAGTGCTAGGGTGGTGAGGTGGGAGTGGTCAGGTGGGAGGGGGAGCATCCTCATAGAAGCAAGGGGAGGGGGAATGGAAGAGGGGGGAACCGGGAAAGTGGATAACATTTAAAATGTAAGTCCATAAAATACCCAGTAAAAGAAAAAGAAAAGAAAAGAAAACAGAAAGTATAAAAAGAAAATCTCTTGGCTGATGACTTGAGTTCCTTATGGCCTGTTAAAAATAAAATAAGCGGTTAGTTTAGTAGGAATACACGCCAAATAGCAGCAATCACAGGCTATTTCCATCTGTTCCTGGAGGTTTTAGCCCTGCCCTCCCCCTGTATTACTTATTTGCATAGAAGACAAACCAAAAAAAAAAAAAAAAAAAAAAAAAAAATGAGAAAGATTAGAAGAAAATGAAGGAACTGTCTAGAAGCTTTTATGGGGCCGAATGAAAACACATTGGACTCTACTGTGTTTATAGTTTAAGGGCGAATGTGGAAATGGGGGCTTCTCGGCAGCTTCTACCGCCTTTGTCTCATTTCACTGTGTAACACCGTGGTTTGCTGGTTTTGTTGGTGGTGGTGTGGTGGTTGCTTGCGTGGTTAGTTTGTTCTTGTTGTTGCTGCTGCCTGTTCTTGTTGCCTCATTTTTCGGAAACCGGAAGAGCTCTGGGAGGACCAATAGCTGACATTTATACATTCCTAAGACCAAACACCCCTTTTCTTTTCTTTTTCTGTCCATTTAAATTCAAGGTGGTTTCTAAGAGACATGATCTGTGCACTGGCTACGTAACCATAAAATTTGGTGCTGGTCTCTTTGTCTGTTCCAAGTTAAGAAACGGATGCTACTTTTATCTCTTCTTCAGACAAAGAAATTAAGATATGAAGAAAAGAAATAACATACCCCAGGTTATGGAGCTGCTCAGACAAGACAACCTCAAAGCCAAATAGCTCAAGGGCAAAACCTTCACTGCCCGCAGATTCTCTGACATCAGCTAGAGCATCTTTAAAGAACCCTCCACCACAACTGTAATCTTTTTTTTTTTTTTTTTTTAAAGAGGGGAGAGACAATTTCTTAGAAAGTTAAATCCTTTGGCTATGACGAATTTTATGTTTTCTTATGTTGAATCAAACTATCAGAAGACATTAAATGAATGTCAAATTGCAATAAATAACACCCAACTGGTCCCAGTCAATATGTGAACTCAGAAGACGCAGTCACTGAGCCACGCTGACAGGGTCTATGATCAGCGCTGTTTCTGTTTTTTATTTTTATTTTTCTTTAGTTAAAAAAACACTTGACATCCATGTCACCCCTGCTACAACTTTTTTGTGCAGCTACTTCAGTCGGAGGTCTTCCATGAAGAATACACAAAATACGCTTACCCTTCACATGACGTCATCTACTGCCCCGACAACAAGTAGCTGGCACTGTTGGTTTGTGGGTTTGGACTCAACAGTGCCATTTATTGCTCTGAAATAACAAAAGCATGTCAGCCTTGGGCTGATACTGATCAAAATGGTTCTCTGAAGAGTTCATTGCTGTGATACCTACTTTCTCTGAACTGTTAACACAGATACCAAGTTACTTAACATGAGAAAAAAAAACTGCTTTTGAGAAAGATGCTTGACTAGAAGCTGTACCTATGTGTGGGCTGAGGAAGAAGAGCCAGGTTGACAAAGAGTAGAGCTCGTTCACAAGGGAGAGAACGGAGGAGTACCAAGTAACAGACAAGACGTGTCAAGAACGCTTAGCACGCAATGAGTCTAATAGAAGAAAGAAGTGAAGCAAAGTCCTCTGTGAGGAGAAGCCGGGAGCAGCCCAGAGCAGCCCGTGGGAGGCTACAGCAGAAGCACGGCTCGGAAGCCCGAATCTGGGTTTTCCCGGAACACCCTGGAGGGGCTAACCTCAAGTCCTTGGAAATCACCTTCACTGCCACTGCCCACTGGAGTGACAAGGAAGTCTGGTGGACATGGCACAGACTTCCAGATGGCCGGCCGTAAGTGTCTTTATGTGAGAGTTATAGGGACCGGTGAATGCACATCCAGGGTCTAGGTGTGCCGGGAGCACCAGCGGAGCTGTTAAGTACATGTACAGGTGAGGACTCAAGGCCCGCTTGGAGCTTTGAGCACCAACAGTCTGCTGTAAAAAATGGGATTTCAACACACCAGATGCCAGGTTGGGTCAGGAAATAGGGGTCCTGAGACTGAGAAAATGCCAGAGAAAGCTGAGTCTGACATAGGAACTGTTCTCTACAAGAAAGGATAACAATGCGACTTGCTTGAATCACCTAGACCATCTTCTATCCACCTGTAGAGTCAGCAGCAAAAAGGAAGGCAGAGAAAGGGAGCCTGGAAAAACATTAGCAGGGTTCGCCATGGTAGGAAGCAATTCTGAGGGGCTAGGGACAGGGAGGAGGTGATAAAGATCGATCCCTAGAGACAATGCTCAGTAAGAATCTTAATTCGAATGTCAGAAACATGTATAGCTAAGGATATAAAGAAGGGATCTCTCTATGCTCCAATCCTCGCTGGAGTTCAGGTCATCCCCAAATAAATACCTACCACTGCTAGGAACTGTGGGATCATTATTTCATTCATAGCTAACTGCTCACAAACACTTTTCTTAGTGTAGAGAAAGGGATGGATTTACAGCCATAAGTCAAAAAGATTTAAAGAGATTTCTAATAAGGTAAAGACACTTCTCTATAACTGTACTTGGACTTTACAAAATCCTCATTAAACATGCACACACACACACACACACACACACACACACACACACACACACACATGTTCATATAATCTAATTTTATGACTCCTTGGAATATACCCCCAAAGAAGCTTGGTTATCATAGTACTACAGGGAATCCACATATTCATGTTAATTGCAGCCTTATTAACAATAGTCAGGGTATGGGATCAGCATAGGGGATCTGACAACGAATGAATACATAAAAGATAATGTGATGCATGTGCACAATGAGAATTATGTACGGAATGAGATGTCATCATATAACAGGAAATAGACCAAATACAAGGTAGCTATAAATATATGTATTTGCTTATTATTTATTTATTTGTTTCTCCTATTCACTAGAGAGTTTAAAACATGGACAGATCAACATGAATGAACATCCATGCTCAAATATTGACTCCTAACATCCCTAGAAAAATGGCTGAGTACATATGTATTGGACTAGGAAAGTATAAGGTAAACTTATAATAACTCACCCTGATTGCCTTTGAAAGACATAATGGCCATGTGTCAAAGGAACTCTGGAGTCGTGTGCAGGGCTTCCTATTGTCCATATATGATAGAAGAGGACCGTGGAATCAGAAAAACCCAGGAGACAGTTTTCATAAAAGTAAATTAAAAAATACAATGAGGGGTAAGAGAGATGATTTATGAGAAAATATCAAACAATCAAACGGGAAGTTGTCATTTGACGTTCATCACATATTATATCTAAATGGGGTAACTCCAAAGTACTTGCCAATTTCCCAAGAAAGAAATAATGGCGATGCTTTGGTGGAAAAAAAAAGTCACAGCAGACGTTAGCTGGGCTTGAAAAAGGAAAGTTAACATCATTAGTGGTGTGAAGGAAGAATTGTGTGTCCTATGATGTGTCCCACAAAGAAGGTTAGACATCCTTTGATATTCCTGTCAAAAACACACAGCTCATGTTATGTGGTAAAGAAAATCACATGGAGCACATGTTATATCTAATGTAAGTATAGTATTTTTAAAAACAACTAGTGATATGAAAAACAAAGACACACAAGAAAATTTCCTTCGATCAGCCAGCACTAAATAGATGTACAATTAAGTGAACTGTGTTTTTCTGACTGAACACAAACAAAGAAGAAATGTTATTGGTTCTGTTGCCTAAATTTGAATGACCTTGATAGCTAGAGCAGTGGGAAATCAATGTGATATATTTTACATTTTATTTTTTAATTAAAAATTTTCATGCCATATGTTTTCATCATGTAGTAGAAATTTCTGGTTTCATTGGAAACGAGGTTATGTTATGTGTTTTGCTGGGTGAGACAGGTGAAGGAATGTTTTGTTGAAACAGGCACATGAGAGGACATATGATGTTTAGATATGACCCCATAGACAGTGGGAGGCATTGGTTCAACTTGGTCTGCTTTACCAATCTTCGCTGACAAGGCTCTGGCATTGGTTGGCCTTATATCACGCTGCTGATTTTCTCTTGTAATGACATCATAAAGAGTAACTTACTAAAGAGCTTGTGATATTTCAGCCTCCTAATATTTCATCGGCTTTTTGACTGGTGGAGCCTCTTTTTGTTTTTTGTTTTGTTTGTTTGTTTTAGATTGAACAGCCATTGATGATTCCTGAGTGGTGATAACCGAGTGGACTGGAGCTGCTGATTTGTGTGGTGTTTTGCCAGTGAACTGTGATATCCTGACAGCAAGGATTGGAATATCCCCCCAAGAACTATTTCTAAACAGCTCCACAATCCCTGTTTCCTGGTAACTTTTAATTTTCACTATCTCTGGTGGATGGTGGCTAGAAGGGAGGTTGGAGAGTTTAAGAGCCCTTATTAAATAAAGTAGGGAATCTAAAGCTTAATAATCATATTCCACCCCGAACTCCTTTCAAGTCCTCTCTACCACCTATACTTACCCAAGTTAATGTTTCCTGTCATTCCCAAAAGAGAGAAGAGAGAGAACAGGAAAAGAGAGGAAAAAGGAAAACATTAATAAGACAATACCAAAACAGGAAAAAGCCCCCCATGCCTCCCATGTTTTGTGTTTTCCAACTACTTCTGGGCATGAGGCCTGCCCTGGGGTGTGGTTGATAGACAGGGTGACACTCCATTGGAGAAAACTGATTTTCCCTGCATGTATCAGTTATAAATAGCTCTTGGTTAGGGATGAGATGTTGTGTCCACTTCTCCTTCCCTGTGCTTTCCTTGATCTGGATAGTTATTTGCATGTTTGGTATGAATCCTCATACCTAAAATTTGCTCTCTAAATGGCTGCAACAGTTTTGGGGGGAGGGATGGTGAAATCATTCCAATACAAGAAAAGGCACAGAGTTAGAATGTAATTCTCATAAGCATGTTAGCAGGATGAGGGAAAAGGAAGGAACATATCTGCATGTCAAAGACGAGGACATTTTAAAATCCGAATTTCCATCTTTGGTTACAATTATACTATACCACTTACTACAGTAGATATAATCCCAATACTTATTCCCCAAACAACTCTGCTTAAGGCAAAACAGAAACAGCATGACTGGTTTAACTTCAATGCTTGCAAAAGTTCTCCTCAGCAAGTTAAAATTTCCCATAGACGTGGCATGCTTAGTTGGGACCACCTATATGCAGCTCAGAAAGATGAACCGTGGGCACAAATGTCCCTACAGCAAACGATAAACACATGCATCTACCAGGGATATTTTCATAATGCTGTAACTCTAGACGTCTTCATGTGTCGAGGAAAATATCTTTTTGAAATATCTCTGGAACTGTTTAGCATGGAAAACGAATGGGCTGGTTTGAAGCATTTATGGAATGCTGACCGCCAAAGACACAAAGACACATCTTTGTACATTTGCTTCTGAATTTGTTCTCATGACCTCTAATATACTTGAATCCGTTGGCGGTCACCTTCTGCATCTTAAAGAATAGTGCTGCCTCCTACTTTTGGTTCCTATTTCTTTCCAGTTGGCCTGCTAATTTCCCACTTCCCGTAAAAGGCAAAGGGAAGCCAGCAGTAAATCTCTCTTTGTGTCTCTGTATGCTTGTCTATTAATGTTTAGTTTTGAATGACTTTATCAGCACCCCATAGTCCCTGTAGTTTAAATTGGCTAAACATCGGGCTTATGAAGTTACTATCATGCTAGGGACTACAGCTGTCACACATTCACGTACATGTGGCTGCTGAGGCTCTGCTAGTCTCAACAGTAAGGAGATGAGATAAAAGGAATGTCGTCATCACTGCTTCATTTGTCATTTCAGAAAATGTGTCTTTTGTTTGATAGGCAAGAATCCTCTCACGAATTCCTCAACCAAAACTTAATTAAGGAATATTAAGAAATATTATTGAGGCATCATAGGAAAAAAATGTTCTACTTATGCGACTATCCAAATTAACTGAGACAAGTCCCTTTTCAACAGGATTTTGAGGAAATTAGAGAATTTCTCACTTACTGTCTTTTATTTATATTATCATTATGAATACCAGTATGATGGATACTTATTCATTCCTCTGGTTGTTGGGAACGATCCCCCGTCTTAGTGTTACTCCCTACCTTAGTGGCACTGAACATGAGTGGAGTAGTTTAGGGCATTGTATATTGTATCTACTATATATTGTCTCCACATTTAATTGACTCCCTAGTGGCTTCTGTGTCACTGGGGCTATCAGGCTAAAGACTGACTGTACTTTTGAGACTTCTAAGGGGGGGGGGTAAAAGTTTCTGAAATCTTTCTAGATACAATTGAAATCCCAGGAGTTCATCACTGGAACTTGGCAGAACTTGGCAGACTCATTTAAGCCATAGGAGATGCAGCTTGACCAAGCTTAAGTCAGGGCAAAACCAGAACACCTTACTTAGCAAACTAGGAGCTAGCAGAGCAGAATGAAGATTAAGCAGAGAACAGTAGCACTGAGGGACTAACACAAGGCACTAGGAAGCTTTCTTTCTTCTAGACCCCTGCTTGTGGCAGGCAGCATGATGGAACTGAATTGTCACTTTGTAACTAATGTCCTAGACACAGTCATGTATTCAGGTATGTTGGTGATGCCTGTAGGGCCAACAGTGGCATTTCCCTCTGATGTAAGACAACCCATGGTTCTCTGCTTATGTGTCTATTTTGTAACAAGGTTCTGCTTCTCCTCTGTTCTCCTGGGGAGACAATAGTTAATGAGTCTGTGCCACCCACTTTCGCCTCATCCTTAAGGACCTTCGTGAAGGCAGCTGTGTGTTGAGTCTTGGCTCCCCTCATTAGCTCCACAGGAAAGACTTTCCTGACTTACACGAAATGTTTCCTTAGGTTTTCTAATTAAGGATAGTGATATTCCATGCTTTATTTAAAGCATTTTTCTTGAGCTCACAAATCTAATCCCACCAACCTCATTTTACAAGCTGTTAGCCCCACTCTCTTTTATTTATACTGCTACACCTACAATAAAATGCCCAAGGATTGGGTGCTTTATAAAGTCTATCGCTCAGAGTAGGAGATTAAAGACTCTTACTTGGTTTCTTACAAAGCACAAAGCAGAAGCCAGGGTAGCTACCCTTAGATTGCCTGAAGCCTCTTTTGTACATTTGCATGAGCTTCAATGCTAGAATAAGGGGGAGGAGAAGGTAACTGCTAATGGCTTTTTGCTTAACATCACTCCATTGGCAGCATCTCAGTTGTGTGATTTCTCCATCACACAGGTTGAGAAACTGAGATGCAAAAGAGTTGGTAAGTCATTCAAGGTTGCAAAGATGGGAGTAGGAATCAAAGTAAAACAGGTAAAACTTTCCCCCTCCCCTGTGTGTGTGTGTGTGTGTGTGTGTGTGTGTGCATTGAAGGTGTGCACATGCTACAGTGCAATTTTGAAGGTCAGAAGACAAAGGTCACTGTCAATTTCTGTCTGTTGGATCAGGGCCTCTCTGGTTTCTGCTGCACTGTGTTCTCCAGGATGGCTGCCCTATAACTCTCTTTGCGATTCTCTTGTCTCTGTCTCTCATCTTACCATAGGAGTGCTGGGGTTACAGATGTGGCCAATGCATTTAACTTTTTTTATGGAAGCTGGGGTGGGAAGAGTTCAAATTTGGGTTAGCAAGCTTTCCCAGCGAAAGCCATCTTAAATCCGCCCTAGTAATGACTACTTTAAATGGCCAAGTTACTTTTTCTCAAAGCACTTGATCATGAAACATTTCCTAAGACAATCATTGAAACAACATTCAATTGTCCCAGAAGACTCTAAAGGCAAATGATCAGAGATCATACCTAGTATGGCTTCTCACTGTCTTTTCAACCAGTGATACAATATGACCTTCTCATTAGGACTGAATGAGTCTTTGTTCAATGAAAGTGAAGGAAAAGGCAGGAGGGAGACAAAGTAACCAGAAAGGAGGAAAAATGGAGACTAGATAATAATATCTGACCAAAGCTCAGAGAGGAAACTTAAGGCAAATAGAAGAAGAAGAAGAAGAAGAAGAAGAAGAAGAAGAAGAAGAAGAAGAAGAAGAAGAAGAAGAAGAAGAAGAAGAAGAAGAAGAAGAAGAAGAAGAAGAAGAAGAAGCAGAAGAAGAAGAAGAAGAAGAGGAAGAAGAAGAAGAAGAAGAAAAAGTTTCCCCTAAAAAATAAAAGCCAGGACTGGATGGATTTCCTTCTAAATTGTACCAAATCTTATTCGATAAGATAGAACAGGAAAGAATTAATTTTATGAACCCAATTGTATTAGTCGGGGTTCTCTAGAGTCATGGAACTTATGGGATGTCTAAATATTAAGAAACTTATTGTAATAACTTACAGTCTATAGTCCAACTAATCCAACAATGGGCAGCTGTGAATGGGATGTCCAAGTGTCTAGTAGTTGCTCAGTCCCATGGGCTAGTTGTTTCACCTGGTCTGTATGAGCTAGGATCCTGAAAAAGTTGGTTCCTACAGATGTGCTGCCAAGTAAGTGCAGGCAGGTGAAGAAGACTGAGTCCTCCTTCTTCCAATGTCCTTATGCAGGCCTCCAGCAGAAGGTGTGGCCCAGATTAATACCACCATGCCTGGATCTGGAACTTGCTTTATTCCAGGCTGGCCTTGAACTCAGAGGTCTGCTTGCCCCAGTCTCCTAGGAGTAAGGGCATTCACTACCTTGCCTGGGCCTAAGCTTTTTATGGCCATGATGCCTCAAAATCTCCATATCAAGTTCCAGGTCAGAAACCTGTGTCTTCCAGCCCCAAGATATGGCTCACAGGTATGTCCTCCATTTCTGGATTGTAGTTCATTCCAGATGTAGTCAAGTGGACAACCGGGAATAGACATCATGTCAATATTAAACTGAAAATAAAGGACAGATTATGAACCAACTGTCCTGATAAACATAGGCACACACACACACACACACACACACACACACACACACACACACACACGTTAGCTGTATCCCAAGAATAAAACTTGTTTCAATATTTATAAACTAATAAATACACTAGAACATAAATAGACAAGGACAGAGGTCACACGGCCATCTCAGTAGACACAGAAAAGGCCTCTGGTAAAGTTCCGCATCCATTCACAATAAATAGCTATGAAGAAACTACAAATAGAAATACTATGCTTCAACATAATGGAGACTACATATGACAAACTCATAGCCAACCTTATATTGAGTGAGAAGAAACATTTTCACCAAAGTCACTAATGAGCCCAACTAGTGTCCTTGAGGCTATGCCATTAAAAAAAGTGACACTCCTTCCTCCAGCAACTAGTAACCATTAACAGCCACCAAGTCCCCAGGGAGAGTTTAGGAGCCTCCTTTATCCATGTGGGATGCTGAGTGACCCACGCTAGTACAGGGAGGTGTGGCTGCTGGGTACTTTACCTGGGTGGCAGTACTTAATGATACAACTCCACATCCTCCAGCTCTCAAATTTGTCTTGCTCCCTCTTCTGTGATGTTCCCTAGGCTTTGGGAAAAGAATATACAGATATATATGTGTATATATATATATATATATATATAAACATAGTAAACAAAATAGTTTTTCATAGCAAGGGGGGAAAAGCAAAATCAAGTCATGCAAGTATCCGCTCACTCACACTGGGTAATGGATTTGAGCCTAGGATTTTTTAGAACTCAAATTTCATACATCCAAAAGTCATCCAAAAAGGAAATGGGTCATAAACTGAATATGTGTATTCAGACGGGAGTAAATATAGGTCTAGGAACTAAGAGGGATATATGTGATTAGAAAAAAATAGAGGCTTTAACAAGAGAATAGGGAAGACACTGTAACCAAACAGAAGGGGAGTCTGGGACAAAAGTGTACAGTGGGGAAGTGGGCAGTCAGACAGGTAGGAAAATACAAGGCCAGAGAATCAGTCAAAATAAAATACAAATGGAAAATATCCTATATAGAAACCTATTTGTTCTATAAAATAATTTCCAAAAAATTAAAATTTAAAGGAAGATAAAAATGGCCGATACATATTTTCTAAATGTTATCAGACAAATGCAAATTAAAATTGCTTTGCAATTCCATCTTCACCTTAGAAAGAATGGCTATCGTCAAGGAAACCACCACGGAATGCTAGCTGGGATGTGGGAAAGAGACCCAGTATGTACTACTCGTGGGGGTGTAGACTGGGGTGGTCACCAAGTAAATCAGTGTGGAGACTCCTCAAATAGAACTCCCATATAGGCCATCTAAAGTAACCCCGGGTGTGCAGCCAGAGGACGCAGCACAGCCACACTTACTGCTGCACTACTTACAACAGCTAAGAGGAGCAAGACTGGATGCTCATCTACAGATGGAAGGAAGGAAAATACAGCAAACACACAATGTGCTTTCTTCTCTCCTAAGGATGAAATGATTCTGAAATCCCAGATTATGGAATCTGCAGGGAAGTGGATAGAAGAGGAAAACTATATGTTAAGCAAAGTAAGCCAGACACAGAAAACTCTCCCTCCCTCTCACTCCTCCCCTCCCCCTTTTATTCCCCTCTCTCCCCTTTCCCAGTCTTTCCCTCTTTCAGTCTTTCTCTGTCTCCCTGTCTCCCTGTCTATTTCTGTCTCTCTGTCTCTCTCTCTCTGTGTTTCTCTTTCTCTCTGTGTATGTTTCTCTCTCTCTCTCTCTGTGTTTCTCTCTCTCTCTCTCTCTCTCTCTCTCTCTCTCTCTCTCTCTCTCTCTCTCTCACCTCTCTGCCTCTCTCTGTATTTCTTTGAGTCTCTGTGTCTGTCTGTCTGTCTGTCTGTCTGTCTGTCTGTCTGTCTCTCTCTCTCTCTCTCTCTCTCTTTCTCTCGTGTGAGGGGGGACTGTTTGGGAGTGGAAATGGGGTGAGCAGGAAGGAGCTTGAAGTTGGGGGAGAAAGGGGTGGCTGAGAATAAGTATCCTGGCATATATTCCTGAAAATGGCCAAACAAAAGCAATTACTTTATATAGTAACTTTAAAAATAACATAATACATCTAAAACAAAACTAATATCCAATACAAACTCATCTTTAAGCTTACAGGAATAAAATTACAAGGGTGAATTTTTAAATGAACTGACTACTAGAGCTGTAAGGAGTTAGAATAGAGCACAAACCTCTCCCCAGAGGCTCTACAGTAAATGAGATAGAGACAGAGAGACAAAAATAGACAGAGACACAGAGAGAGACAAAGAAAAAAAAGAGAGGGAGGGACTGAGGGATAGAGAGAAACAGAGACAGAGAGATAGACAGAGAGAGACAGAGAGAAAGAGAGGGAGGAAGAGAGAGGGAGAGGGAGGGAGGGAGGGAGAGGGAGAGAAACAGAGACAGAGAGACACAGAGAGACAGAGAGGTCAAGAGAGAGGGAGGGAGAGAGGGAGGGAGGGAGGGGTGGACTTACCAGTCACTTGTTGTCACACACTTGTACTCTTCCTGTGGGTGGGTATGCAACGTCATGAACTCTGCTACCTCCTCAGAAAGCAGCACCTCAGTTTCCTGAAGCAGGTTCTCGGTCCTCCGGGTGCATCTGAGGCAGAATCCATCGACATGCTCACTAGGATTTTAGGATTCAGCTCCTTAAGGATGGATGATGGCCGCCTTCAGTCACTGTTGCCTCACACAGGCTTACTGGGCAGGGCAACTAGTCTTCTAACAAGACAGGAGCCATCTTCTTTTCAGCGCACATGGAAAGGACAGCTCCTCCATGTATTTACTACTAGCTAAAGGCAAGCCACTGTGCCTATTTCACACAGAACACAAGGGAGTTTCTTACAGTGATGAGTTGCAGGAGGTGAAGATCACTGCAGAACTCAGAATAAGCCGTTCTATAGGTTAAAAACAATTGTATTTGAAGTATATAACCCATTCATAATTATATATCTTGTCTTAGTCAAGACTATATACATATAAAGCTAGTATATGTATTTTTATAAAATTACATGATATGTATTATATATACATACATATGTATATATGTGTATATATATATATACATATATATAATTATAAGGTCCTTTTACATTCCACAAAAGTAGCCCAAATCATAAACCAGAAAGGTAAAAATAAAATAGCTATTTTTAACTAAAATGGATGTATATAATAACATGCTTTACTTTTTAACTGCAAGCTATAAGATGTCACTATGTATGCCTTCTAAAGGGGTGCTTAATAAATAAATACTAAAACAAGGAATATCATTCAGTTTGTAAGGAGTGCATATGAACTGATAGAAAGCAAAAACATAGCTTTGGTTAAGGGCAACTAGAATAAGGCTAACTTCCAAGCCCTAAGGTCAGAGAACACATCAGTGTAGGAACTACCCATTAATCTGCTCACCCACATCCCACCCATCCCAACCCTGGCTTTCTTCAAGAAGAGATGGTCTTCCAGAGCAAAGCTTGTGTGCCTCCGAACTACTTCCTGCGTGTTGAGCTGGAGCAGGAAGGGCCCGTGAACATTTCCTGGAACAATGATTTATTACGTATTTTACTGAATATTCACAAAGAGCCTCTGGGGGAAAGTGTCCCTTTTAGAAGCAGAGGAGGGCCTGGCTATCTTATGCTTTTAATCGGCCTGAGGTTTCAGGCGGCTTTATTTGCCAGCAAGGCCTATTTTACTTTAAAACATAACAAAACAATTGAATGTCAAATTAAAAGGAGAAAGCTGCCAGAACACCCACTGTGAACTACAGATTTTTTTTTCCCGTTTAGAGACAGTTAAAGTAGGCTTTGCTTGTGATTCAGGTCGAGGCATGGGGGGGGGGAGGGGGGACACTATGGGGGGTCTCACCAGGAAGTCACCCGAAATGAATGTATTTTATTTTCTTCCCTCTAATTTTGTAGACAGAGGAAAGCAGCTCGAAGGGCAAGGCCAGACTGAGAGGCACATGGAGACTTCAGGTTGTACTTATCTACCTCACTCCTAAAGACTCTCCAAACCCCGGGGCGCAGCAACTTACTTCAGGACATCCAGACACTTGTAGTTTCTCAGAATCTAAATTTCTGGAAGTCCCAAGAATTGTTTACCAGGATTTCATCATGATCATCATTAGCTGCTTGTGTGGAACTGTATCTGTGTGGAATTGACCTCAAATGTGTAGGCGGTCAGGATCTATAGGATCAGAGCAAAGAAGCAGCTAGTGTGATACCTCTATACCTCAAAATGACAGAAGAGTTATATTTTACACGTGTGCAGACTATTTTTTAAAACCATAACTAGCAACTGCCTATAAAATAAGAAGTGTCTATATGGCCCAGCATAACTCAGACAGCTCAGTTTAGGAGAACAGGGACAGGATAAATGGATTCAGTAACTACACCTGTTTATGCAGAGAAGCAAATGGACCTGGAAGCCAGCTGTAGAGCTGATAGGAATAATCTCTACACACTACATGGCCCAAAGCCACATAACATTTTCAGACAGACTTTCATGACTTGGTGTGGGCTGCTTTTATGTGCACGAGTATTTTGTTACATGATGTATGATCACTATGTGAACTCGTGAATGCCTGGTGCCTAGGGATGTCAGAAGCATTGGGTCCCTGGAGTTAGGGATGGTTGTGAGCAACCCTGTGGATGGGTGCAGGGAACTGACCTCTCCAAGTTCAACAGGTTCATCTCTCCAGTCCCTGGGTGTCTCCCTTTTCTAAGCTGTGCATTTCACTTTATGAGACTAAAGTTTGAACTTTGAAAAGACTAGCATTTGAGTTTCCAGAGCAGTCTAAGCTAACTAACACTTTGGAGGCATATGCAGAACACACTTGTAGGAAAATGCTCAGACCAAGACAATAATAATGATATTAAACCCATTTTCCAATTTAACTTGCTCTCAAGTGTCAGTCAACATTTTTTTCATCCTTACAGGACATCCTTATATGGTTCAGTTGAATCTGTACATTATTTAGCTCACAAAGAGCAATAGCATCCAAGGCCTTGGTTCACTGATGCGGAAGAAAATACAGCTACACACTCAGTCATTATTCCTATTTTTAAAAATGTAATGGATGTATATTAGATATAGTTAAATATCCAGTGGGAAGAAGACAGAAATTAGAATCTTCTCCATTGGAGTGACACTGGACATGTCCTCCACAATCCAGACCAGGCTTCATGCTCAGGGGTAGTTGGCCAGTGCAAAACAAACTCCATTTTCCCCCTTTGTTTTGGTTTAGTTCTGTTGTTGCTTTGTTCTTGTTTGTTTGTTTTGTTCTGAGAAGGAAAGAACATGATATCAGGTGGGTAGGGAGGTGGTAAGGCTCTTTTAGAAATTGGGGGATCAAAATCTATTGTATGAAAAAATGAAAAATTTTTAAATAAAAATGAAAGAACCAAAACAATTCTGGCTGCTAGAGAGAAAAATGGAAGAACAACAAAAGAGGGTCCTTCCTCAGGAGAATTTGGACCTTCTGTGTCCTCAAAACACACCTGCTTTGACTACTTTGGAAGATGGTTGAAATTTTAAGAGGTTTGTCATCAGAGGCATACCCTGAACGAAGTTAAGATAATTGAGCATGCTTCCCTGAAGGTAATGGGGACAGAGGCTCTCTCTCCCCTCTCTACTTCTTGGTGGTCACTAAATGAACAGCTACGTCTCCACTCACTCCTATAGTGATCTAGCACACGCCCAAGAGGCCATGGACAAACCCTCATTTTCTAAGCCAAGGATCTGAGGTGCTTTTCATGGGGTGCAAATTCATCACATTCTATACTGCAAAGGAAACTTTAATCTGATGCAAATTTAGAGAGAGGACTGAATAAATTGACATTAGAACAGTTGAGTTGCTTACCCAGTAATTAGGTCAGAAAAGCCAGGATTAAAACCCATCTCCTGAATTCTGATGTGGTATGTTCCACATTCTGTTGTTTCATTTGTTCTGAATTTTGTTATAAAACTTTCAAGTTTTCAGTATGTAGTGAATAAACATCTAAGTAATTTTGTATTGAGGCTTAAAGATTGAAGCTTACAAATGAGTGAAAAAATAATTCAGTGTTTATTAGATTCGATGTATACTTGATATATAATTATGTAAAAAGAAGACAACATATTCACAAAATACAATAGATACTAAATTCTAAATGAGGACATATTGAAGCTATCAGCTATCCATCTACAAAGCTTAGTCCTGAGACTAAAATGCTAAGTTAAATTAACTGTACTCCTGAGATAAAATTTCATGTACAACTGACCCTTAAACAACAACACAGGAATGAACTGTATGGGTCCACTTAGACAGGAATTTGGCTTTTGAAGCTTTGTGTAGATTTGGAAAAGTTTACAGAGGACTGCAAAATCCAGAAATAGTTTAAGAGTTAAAGAAAACAATATCCCTTTAATGCATAAAATATGCGTAGAAATAGTATATTCTGTCACATGTCACTACAAAATAAAACCGTATCTAGAATAAAAATATTCAGATTTGTACAAACATAGACAACACACAGCACCTCATGTGATTGAGAGAAACAAACATGGATATAGCATTGATCATGATGAACAAATTGACTACAGTACATGATGCCTCTGTGATAATTTTGTAGGCACTAAGTATTGCTGATGTTATTTCAAGGTTCCGTTATCTGAAAACACTCTGTGATGCTAATCATGTCTCAAGCAATTGCTCTCTCTCATTTTCTCATCACAGTAACAAGTTCATAACTCTGGGGCCAAGGGCATAGCTTGGCTGGTAGCATGCTTGTTAGCATGCTCTATTCATCCCCATAAGCTAGTGTTAGATGCTCTACTCATCTCCATCAGTCAGTGTTAGATGTGGTGGGACAGCCAGTAATCTTAGGATTTGAGAGGTAAGGGAATGAGGGTAAGAAGTTCAAGGTCACCCTTGCCTACATAATGAGTTCGAGGCCAGGCTTACTTTGAGCTTTGACAACCTGATGACAGTTTCACATAGCAAATTTAAACACATTGTCTCTTTAATACTGATATTCTTGTAAATATAAATTAAAAGCAATAAAAAGGAATAATTAAAACCATAATTAAAATCCCATTATTGTGCAATTAAAATGCTATCGTTGATTTGCAATTATAGCTACTGATTGAAGGGCCCATCCCCTTTTATTAATGATCAATCAATGTTGATGATCTTGTTGTATTTGAATTCCCCAAAATATGTTTGAATTTAGTAGGCTTGTCTTTTTGTAAAATAGTCAGAACTTTCCAACAATATTACATACCAAGGGACTATTCAAAGAAATAATCAATTCAGCTGTTAGCTGAACACACAATGGTCCTGCAAAGTGAAGAGATTTTAGAGAAGTATTTCTCAGATAAACTTTGAAATCATGGATGACAAAGTATTAAGGTACAAGTCATTTCTCTTATTTTTATTTTCTTCAAACTATCTCAGCAGTTTGCTAAGAATACTTGATCTCATTTTCTGAGCCAGAATTAACCTTCCTTTCTTCTCACATTTTAAACACATTGAGCCTCAGGATGAACCAGCGAAGACAGACCATCCCTGCCACAGTAACTAGAGGGTTGGAGAGGTGAGTGAAGTTCTTTCAATCTGGTAGCTGTTTTGAGGGGCTAGAAGTTTGGTGGCAATTGGTGTCATTTGCTGGTAGTTGCCAACCAACTGTGCATTGTCTTGTGGAGAGTGACAGTTCAGGGCAGTGGGAGGAGTGTTTTATACATGAAGCAAAGTCTTATAGCCCTAGATGATCAAAGCCTCAGGCAAACAGGTGAGAACTGTTCACTTAGAGGGTCATCTATGGAGAGTCATCAAGGGTTACAAAGCTTGCTAATTCTATTTGAGATTCAACACTAACCAGAAAAAATATAGAAACTAAAAAGGGGGCCTGTTAAGAGAAAGTGTCACATTTGGCTTCTTTCTGAAGCAGTTTTCAGCACGGTGGCCACATTGCCTAATGAGACAGGGCCAACACTCTGCTCTTCAAGAGAGGGTAAATTCCTAAGCAGAATGGAGATGATAATTCCAAAACGAAATCTGGAAATCATGTGTCTGATTACTTAGACAAGATTCCAAAAGATGGCAGGGGGACTTTCCATGAAGAATGTGGCATAAAGTAAGATGAGAGCAAGAAATCAAATTCTGTAGCAATTCTGTGAAAACAGTAAAAGCGGAGAAGAAAGCAGTTTGGTCTGAGATTTATCAAAACACACACACACACACACACACACACACACACACACACACACAATCTACAAGGAAGAAAGCCGGTATCACTCTTATACAAACTAAAAAGAAAAAAAAAAGGAGAGAGAGACTCTTATGAAACATTTGTTGAATGAATGAATATATGAATGAAAGATTAAGAAACACAGTTTCAGGCTCTAAGAAGCCTGGTATTCATCTAAGACGACCAGCATGCTGGGGGTGGGGGAGGGTTGTCAGTGACAATGAATGCATACTGGCTATGCTGTGTTTCTGAGGCACATGTCCAAGATACGCTAACACATTGCTGCTGTCCACTCTCGGTTCATCTGGGAAACAGTTCCTCCAGTAGAAGCCAGGAAGGAAAAAAAAATCAAAGGAATAGCTATAGTTTCTAGCAATACATAAAATATCTACCAAATTTAGATAGAAATTATAAAGTATGCAGATATGTATGTTTTCAGGGCCTCATGTACCAGTGGACAGTTCTGGTACTAAAACTAAAACTAAATAGAATTTAGATAACTAAATTGAGTTTATTATTCATAACACAGGGTGAGAAGTACTGATTAATGATTCTTTAGGATAAATAATAACATTTATGTAAGGTGAAGGCATTATTGAATAAGAACATAGTATTTCAGGGGGGAAGGGATTAGATTGTATTTAAGACTTAACTTAGTCTTAAGATATATAAAATAATGTTTTCTAGCATCAATAGAAAATTGTAAGTATTTGCTAAGTAAGCAAATGATGAAGAAATAAAACAATGGAGACTCAGGAAATGTAGACAACACAGTTAGGAAAAAAAGTAGATTTAGATAAATAAAAATTCAAAATATTGTGAAAAGGGTTTTAAATTAAAAAAAAATTGACAGAAGTGAAATGTAATTAAGCCCGAAAGATAAAATGAGACTGCTAAACATTTGACATTAAAATATATGAAACAACTCAAAGGAAAATGAGATGCATTTTAAAGTATAGGATAATTGTAAATTAAGAATTAAACAAAGGACAGAAAAAACTTCGCTAGTCACAGACAAGTCATGCAGGTCCACAGGGAATTTCTAGGGACAGTCGAACTTCCTGGACTAACTGCTTCCAGCTGAGGCAGCTGGCATTCATTCTCCCATGGCAAGGAACAAAGGAGGGGGAGTCCATGTGCTGTCCTTATGTGTGTCACCTTAATCTGGGACATGAAATCTCATATCTCACCCACCATATCTCCCGGCTTTCCCCATCCTTAGGAAGCATTCTAGAGAGCGGGGGTATCCTGAAGTTTTTTCTGCAGGTAGATGCCAAATGGGTTGAGCCATCACCCCCATCTGTCTATCATCTACTAGAATGTTGTCCTCCGTTCCCTAACGTGTGCCCCAGAGTTCATGATGAGGGGAAGAGAAGCAGGAAGAAAATCACTGACGATGAGAAACACCACAGTGACACGTGCTATATGAGTACGGGGAGAGATGGAACAAACATCCCACTGTAAGCAGAGCTTCCAACTGAGGATACTAAACTAAAACCAGAAAGGGGGTGGGAGAGGAGGAGAGGAGGGAGGAGGGGGAGGAGGGGGAGGAGGGGGAGGAGGAGAAGAAGAAGGAGAACGCACTTGATATAAATGGAAAGACCGGACCAGGGAGATAGTTAAGCAGTTAAGAGCACTTGCTGCTCTTGCAGAGGACCTGTGTTCGGTTCCCGGCACCCACATGGCTAATCATCGCCGCCTGCTACTCCCAGGGGATCTTGTGCTCTCTCTGGTGTACAAGGCACACATGTGGCATACATACCTACAAGCAGCAAACACTTATGTATACAAATACTCTGTTAGAAAGAAGGAAATAGGATACAGGGTCTCCACAGCATCTGTGATGGGCCCCACGGTTGCCACACTGGAAGGCAGAAGTCCATTCTTGCAGCTTTCAGTAGTTGGAGGCTGAAAAGAGGTCTTCAGATGTTATTCATTCAGTGAGGTCCCTTAGCTAGTCATTTGGAACATTTGTCCTTCTAAGGACCCAGTCACACTGAAAGTCCAACCAGAACACCGATGGCCCTGATTTTACTCAGGAGTCTAGCATAGCCTCTCTTGCTCTAGTCTACAGACTTGGGATCTGAAGGCGGAAACAGATGAAACACTTTTCATTTCCTGTGTTTCTGGCATTGGGAACCGTCCGTCAGCTGCCAGAACTGTTCCTTGGTCACCAAGGGCTAACTACCACTGGGAAGCTGAGCTTACCCTGGCTGTACCATCCATCCTGCTGGCCCGTAACCATGTAGTCTTTCACACTGGTCTCCTAATTCTTCCTCATATAAGTCATGCAGTCTCCCTGGCTTCTATCTCCTATTGATGCCACTGAGGGTCAAACTCTTTTTATTAAGTTTTGGAATAATTAAGGATATTTTAAAACCAACAGCAGCCAAGGAGAGTGAAAGATTAATGATTTAAAAACCTTGAAAAACCACATGCCAAAAACTCAGCCCCTGAAAGGTCTCTGATGTTCAAGAATTCTTTCAGTTGTATTTTGTGTGTGTATATGGGTGTTTTGCTTTCATATGTGGCTGTGTATCACATGCAGACCTGGTGCCTTCAGAGACCAGAAGAGAGTATCAGATTCATTGGAACTGGAGTTACGGATGGTTGTGAGCCACCATGTAGGTGTTGGAAACTGAACTCACAACAACTGTTCTTAACAGCCATCTCTCCAACCCCAATTTTGAGCAAGTTTGTTTTAAAGCTAATCGAGAAAGACTGATCATCACACAGGAGAATGTAAGAGTGAGAAAAAGGAATTTAGACAGCTGATTGTAAAAATTTTTTTTAAAGCCAAATTTTATACTGTGAGATTCTCAAATGAGGATGTATTAGGGTTCACTAGGTCAAAGAACTTTCAGAATGAATCTCTCTTACCTCTCTCTATGTCCACTTTCTCTTTCTCTGTCTCTATATTTCATGTATACATACATATTTACATATATACATATGTATACATACATGCATGTGTGTAGGGAGTTTATTGGAATGACTTATAGGCTGCAGTTCAATTGATCCAACAATGGCCAGCTGTTAATGGAAAGTCCAAGAATACAGTAGTTGCTCAGACCCACAAGGCTGGTGTCTTAGCTGACCTTCTGGATAATCTTGAATCCAGGAAGAAGTAGGCTCCAATGCCAGTGAAGACAAGAATGTGCTGGCAGTAAAGGCAAGCAGGCTAAGGATAAATGAAGCCTTCCTTCTTCCACTGTTCTTATATTAGCTTCTAGGAGAAAGTATGGGCCAGATTAGAGGTGTGCCTCAAGATCTGGATTAAAGGTGTGTGTCATTCTACCCCAAGATCTGAATCCAAACCCTGTGTCTTCCAGCCTTAAAATCTGTATCAAAGGCATCTTGTTTTCCTGCCTTATGATCCAGGTCTCAGGTGAGCCCTCCATTTCTGAACTGTAGTTCATTCCAGATATAGTCAAATTCACAATCAAGACCAGCCAACACAGAAGGACAACTCAAATTTAGAATCTGTAAAGGTGGAGAGAGAGTAAGCAAAGAAGCTTAACATAAGTTTGTAAAGAAAAAGACAGAGCAAAGTTTAAACAAAAACAGAATACTCTAAATCATGAATACTGGTGAGTGATGACTAGATTCCTCCTAAATTCGACAGTCAAATTAAATTACATGAAAAAATAATGGAGGCTTATGCCTCTTGTAGGAAGAAGCCACTCTAACTGATAACTTGTAGGAGGAAATTGCTGACTTGAGTTTTTTTTTTTTTTTTTTCAGGAATTTATGTTTGGAGGGAGATTACAAATAACACTATAATAGTCTGGTAAGCCAGTCCCACTCTAGGGAAAAGAATGTGCTAACAGAAGGTGATGACTGGTAAACACAGAGCCTAGAATATAAAGATGTGCACACATCTGATACTCCATACACCCCTACCATAGCCTTACTGGATTTCACTGCTCAGATCCAAGCACTAAGCATTCTGCTCCCTTCATGGATGTGGTGTTCCTGCCTATGTTTCTTAATGTTTGTGGTCAACAACATTTTTCCCTGAAGTTTCAAATGTTATGATTTACTGTGTGTAGAAACCTTTATTACATAGGGCTGGAGAGATGGCTAAGCCATCAGGAGCAATTGCTACTTTTGCAGAGAAACAGAAGATGACAAGTAATTCCAATTTTTGGTGACCTAACACTCTTTTCTACCCTCTGCTGGAACTTGATCATATTTGTACACACACGCACACACACACACACACACACACACACACACACACACAAACAGAGAGAGAGAGAGAGAGAGAGAGAGAGAGAGAGAGATGCAAGAAAAGAGACTTTTTACTGCACTCAATGGACCAGGCTACAAGTTCTTACCTATTACCAACTCTGCCTTGGTGGAAATTTCCTCAACTAAGCTAAATAAGATTTTGATGAGAAAATGAATGTGGGAAACCATGATAAAAAAACTGCAATGTATCACCCAGACATCAGGACTCCCACTTCAATTTCTGTAATTCTTTGAGTTGGGGAGTTATCACCTTAAGGAATGTTTATTTTCCCTCTCGATTTCTAACTTCTAATTTTAATTTCTCATGAAGTAGCAGAGAAATTATTCCTCTCATAGCAAGCAAACCCCACAACACACAGGTGATTTTGTAAACCCAAGTCAATCAAACAGTGGCTGGGTGGCTGCTTTGACAAAGTGCTTTGTGGCCTTTACTAAAGAGGCATCCCTGTAGCAAAGGCTGGTCTTCTCCAAAACCCCATCTTCCCTGAAAGCTGGCAAAGATGCTGAAATAAATGACTGGCTTAGATGGAAGGACCATAGATTCTCAAAGAACTGTTGCATTGATTCTCCCCACCCCCTTTTGCAATTGCTGAATAGAGTGGTTCTGATGAAGCTATTCCACATCGTGAGAAACTTCACGTTGCAAGAGTGTGACAGTCTGACTCCAATGCATACTTTGATCCTTGTTCATTGGCTTCTTTGATCTCTGAACAGTACATACAAGGTTCAGTAATCAGCACTTTCCTTCATTTTTTGGTTCTTGGTCTGGTAAGTGCTTATATTTAGATCATTGACTGAAATAGGTGAATATGTATGATATGTTTTCTTTTCCATTGATACGTGTGTGTGTGTGTGTGTGTGTGTGTGTGTGTGTGTGTGTGTCTGTGTGTCTGTGTGTGTTTAAAGACAGAAAGGATCAGAGGGCCTTCCAACTGTATTTTTATTAAGAGCAGAGGTAAACATCAAAGTACATATTATTGTTGGTCTGATGATCTCAAGACAAATATGATATACTGGAAATACTGGGTTTATTTTTACTCTTTCTGAAACCCCACAAAGTAGGTATGAAACCTTTTCATCTCATATGCCAGGAGAGAAATGTTCCTGAGGTAGCTTCATGTCACCTCATCCAAATACTAAGGGTCTTCTGCTGATAGTCTAAGTACTTTGGCAGATAATTTGCTTACCACTGGCAGAAGACCCGACTAGAGATAAAACATGAATAACCAGTGATATGTGAAGAATACCAGCAATCAACTGTCATGCCCTGCTTGAACCTTGTGAGCTATAACAACATGTTATTTGGTAGTATATGTTTACTGGAGAGATAGTGGCACAGGTGGTCTGGGAGTAACCAATCACTTTCGGACTGGATTTAGGGCCCATTCCTCAAGACTGACTACATGCCTGGCACTATTAACTAGACAAAAACCCTCGGTGTCTTAGTCTTGGGCCCTAGAGGAAAACTTACTACTATTATTCTGTTAAATAGATATGATAATGAATGTCCTCATAAGTTCTCATCTTTATAATGATAACTTAGTGCTTTTCTCAACCCAATCAGAGAAGCGCCTCTTTCAGAAGATGGTGATTAGTACAGAGACCCACAACCAGACAACACAAAGCATTAATGACAAGGCTGCTCAGCTCTAAATAGAATATATATCTATATCACACGCCTTTCCCACAAGGCTTGGATAGTCATGAAAGATGATGTGGAAAGGGTCAGAAGGAGAAATGTAAAGCAGCACAGTATTGGCAGGTATGATATGGTACAGTTTAACACATGAACTCACAGTGGTTAAGACTGTGTGCATGGGACTTGCAGTAAACCAAGCTAGCCAAAATCCCCGTATGGATTCGGAAGTGGCTCAAGAAGTCCTGTCCCTGGCTGAGAAGCTACTGGCGAGCCATGGCTGCTTGGGGAGGTAGAGTCAGTTTTCTTCAGGATGTGGGCCCTGAGGGGCTACCCACACTCGAGCAGACGGCCCTATAACCATTCACACACAGGCAGCACTAACTAGCCTCAGTGAGCCTTTTGTTTGTTTTTAAGGCAAAACACAAGACTTTAGAAGGAGAAAGTGACGTTGGGAATAGAGAGGCAGAAGAGAGGAGGGAATGAGGTGTTCTTGATCGAAACACACGGAACATAAGATTTATGAAAGGATGCCAGAAATATGCAGAGTGGAGTTCCAGAAAGGGGGGGAGACAGTGAGAGCTGCAGAATCGGAAGGGTTTTTTAAGTAGGCCTTGTTGGGTCAAAAGTAATCCAGAAGGGATGAGCTGTATGCCAATGCCAGCAATGGAAATGTGGGAACAGCAAGTCCTGGGCAAGTTATCCAAAGTAACTAAGGAGTTAGGAAAAAGTTGGTGTACTCCTCAAAAGTAAATAACCCACATAGTTCGGCATGGCTAGTTTTGGGTTCTGAATTTTGTTTTATTTTATTATAAGCTACTTTTAGTAAAACAAGCAATTTATTTCAAATATTGGTAGTTGCAATATTATTACGTATGATAACGAACCTATTATTATTTTGACTGTCAAAATGTACTAAATAAAACAGCTTGTGCCCTTTACTCTTCTGCCCTCATTTCCTTTTCTGTGTGAGTTTGAAATTTCAATGATAGTAACACAGGCAAACACGAGAGGAAGGCTGTCAGTATGTGTCGGTAGTTTTTGTACCATGCCCAGTCTTTATGAACATGTAAAAGATCAGTTTAGGGCTGAATATGGTGATGTGCACTCATGATCCCTGCATATAGACAAGAGGATTGGGCATTAGAGGCCAGCTGACACTCCAACATGAGAAATATATACAAAATCAAAACAACAAACAGCAAAAGAAACAAACAATCAAAAACCCCAAAACTCTCACAAAACCATTACCACCCAAAGCAACAAAACCAAGACTCAACCACTGTTATCCACGAAGCTCTCATCCTCTAATAATTTTTACACTTATTAATTCTTATTTTTGTGTGTATGTGTGAGAGCCCACATGTGCAGAGATGCACTTATGTCTATTTTTGATGGATGCCCATAGTGCCCAGAAGAAGGTGTCAGATCCACCGGAATGGAGCTACAGACCACTGTGAGCCATCATGGGGGTCACCTGGGTCCTCCACAAAAGCAGTGCATACTCACGGTCAGGGAGCCAGCCCTCCATCCCCCATCCTCCAGTTGTTTGAGGGTAGGGGAAATGAAAGCAGATTAGAGCAGCACTGAGTCAGTCTACAGGATATGCTGTCTTCCACACGACCCCAGACTCACTACTCGTCAGATGAGCTTGCAGTTGACAGACAGTGGAGTCAATGACACTGTGACACCGGTTTCTAGAATGGCCCGAGCACTTATGCCTTTACTAAAGGAAAAAGAAAACGGAATCCCATATTTCCACAGGAGGCACTGAAGTGACATCATCTTTGTGCTTTGATCGAATAGTTGCTTCATACAGTTGTATCTCGGGATGTGTGGTGGAGACACTAGAGACGTCTCCTGGCAATTGCATCAATGTTCAACTGAGAAGACTGTCTTGAATGCTTCCATGGTTTCCTGGAACTTCCTTTCTCATGGAACCATAGGTTTCCCATCCCATCCTTCACCCTGGACTAAGTTTTCTTCTTTTGTTAAATAAGAGTTGTGGCTTTCAGGCTCTGTTTTACTTTGGATTCCATGATGTCCTCCTTGATGAATCTTGAGGAGAAGAAATCCAAGCCTACCAAGCAGATCACTGTATTCTAATTTCAGTTCACAAAGGACCACACTAAGCGGGTCTCCTGTGGTTCCAACGGTAAGTGCTACATGGCAGAGCAAGTTAGAACCCTTGCAAACGCCTCTGGAGGTAAAAGTACATTTGGAGGTCTCAGCCAAGTTCCTGTGGATCTCAGTCCAAATCCCCAAAACACCACACATACTTGGCAAGAATGAGGGATATGGCCAAATAAGGCCAAAATCTTGAATTGCTCGAGTGTTTCGAGTAAAGAACAACATACAGTGGGAAGCCGTCAATGCGTATGTGTGCCATCCTAAAGTCTTAGAATCTTACCATCTTTTTTTTTTTTTTTTTTTACATCATGCAACCCAAACTCTGTGAAATTACAAAAGTGTATTTATCCTTAGTGATTTAATATACAGTAAACTAACCACAACTCAACCACTAATCTACGCATTGCCTTAACTAAAAAAAATATTTATTATAGGCTACAAAGGGACCCACAACTAACACTTGGCTATTTCTCCCAAAGGGTATTTCTGCTTAGTTTTCTCCCCTAGAGTTTATCGTTGTCATGGAGGGCCGGTTTTCCGTTCTGAAGCGGGCTCGAATGAGATGCTTGCCTTTGTTGCCTGTTGGGTTCTTTTGGAGAGACCAGCGTATTTTTGGAAGCAGTGAATACAATTTTAGCATACTGGTTGAAACAGAGTGAATGCTGCTGTCGAGACATATGATTTTAACGGTTTAAATAGGCACTGGGGAGACATCTCAGTGCTGGAGCGCTTACCTGCTATTTGGGAGGCCCTGGGGTTGCTTCTGAAATTCCAGGGACACTGAGACATGAAGATCAATGCGAGATGAGCAACTTAGTAAATTTGTGGCGTTGAATGCTTTAAACACAGAAAAGCGCTCTGGAGCTGCAGCTCAGGATCGGTGCTTGCATACTAAGCTCTAGGCCCTGGATTCAATCTCCAGCACCACAAATACACACAAATATATTTACACAAACCATATATTGTTTGAAAAGTATTTTTATGTTGAAATACTATATAAACATATTTATGCTTGTACATATTTTACAGATTATAGATAAGCGTGTATTTTGTGGATTAACACAAAATGACGTGTATAAATTATATATGTTATACAGAATATTTCAATATACTTGCATAAATGTTTATGTGTTGCATGTATGGCGTTTAGATGTAAAAATGTGTGAATAATTCAATACAGGTATTTTTACTCTCTAGTGCACTATTTGTATATTAGAAAATATGCAATATAAATGCAAGCAAACAATTATTGTGAAAATTAAATGAACATTTTTTATTTTCCAAAATTTACTTAATTATTCTATTTTCTTATTAAAGTATTTAAAAACAAAATATTCTGTTCAGACTAATTTTAGCTAGCATGCACTGCTTAGCATTTTGGGGTGGCAAGGACTTATTTGGTGATTTTGATGAAGGAGAGAATGAAATGAGTGAACAGGAGAAAATCTGCTCCTGTCTGACCAAGAGTGACCGTTCGAGAGAAGAAAATGCCCTTTGCTGTAGAGTTTCTGAAGCAGGAAACACCAGCATGGTAAGGTGAAGGAGGGGCCAGGCCACTGTTAGACCAATTTGGGGACTTCTAGACTTCTTCAGGAAGTCTCTCCCTCCTACGGCTCCCCTCAAACTGCTGCCTACAGGGAGCACAACAGGACTAATTGCCAAGTGGAAAAGGCTGGGGTGCATTGGAAAGGGTTGGGATTGGAGAGAAAGCTCCCTATTCACCGAGTCCTAGTGAAAATGTTTCTGATGAAGGCAAATGAATCAGGCCTAGACTAAAAATATCTAATCTGAAAAGCAGATTTTAAATACCATATGTTTATTCCTGTGTGTGTGTATGTGTGTGTGTGTGTGTCTGTGTGTGTGTGTGGACATGCTCCTATGTGTACTAAAACAATTCTAAAATATACTTTAAGATGATTTCTCCATTTTAGGAAAGTAATGACTTTTTATTACATTTTGGAGTCAGGAGCAAATTATACAACTGTAGTTAATTATATTTTTTGTTTATAAAATAGAGATAATGCCAATGCCTCTCAGAAGGCCTTAGGGAGGTACAAGTTATTTGTGCAATATTATAAACTATTATGCAAATACAAAATGCAATACACATACTTACTAATATTCTTTTGTTTGGCATGCCACTCAACCTACTGAGTCTCACCCCCCATCCCTATTTAGCTCGAACTAATTCCTTGGGAAATTATGCATTACACACATCCTGCTGACAAGTAGCCTGCCCATCCTCTTTACATGTTTTGGGATACATTCTTCCAGCAGCAGCAACGTTTGACCACGTTTGCTGTAATCAGTCTGCCTCCTCCTCCTCCCCTTCCTTCTCCCCTTCCTCCTCCCGTTCCGCCTCCTGCTCCTCCTTCTCCTGTTCCTTCTCCTCCTGCTCCTCTTTGCTACCGTAATATCTGGCCAGCCATGGTAGTTACTCCTTTCATTGTTATTGAAAGTCTGTTTTGCCAGAGAATGTAGCTGGGCTGGCCTTCACACCCTCCATCTTCCAGCCTCTGGCTCTGCAGTTGCTAGCGTCACAGGCAGGGTTACACGGCTGCTGTCCTGGAAGAAGAGGCTCCTGTCTGGGTCAGGTTTACTCCAAATCTCCTCATTTCTCTGCATCCCATTCTTCTCATACGTTGACTAAAGAAGTCCGAACTTTAAGGTCTACACATTGCTTTCAAAGACAACAGAGACATAAATAATCCTTCCACAAACTTGATAGTAGCTTATGTCAGTGTTCTAAGCTCTGGGTTCTGATGCTGAACTTGCCCCTCTCTAGCCAATGGAGATGAGAATACAGAATAAAAGGATTTTATGCATGAGGGAAACTCATATCCCCAAGATGTTAGTCATATGTTCTCCAGGATGATCATAGTACACTATCCTGTGACAAAAAGTATTTAGCAACTAAGTCGAGGAAAAGAGTAGGAAACAGGTCAGGAGACACCATCTCATATCAATTCTCTTACATAGTCATCAAATAAATGATTTCCTACTAAAGACTAGGAATGTAGATCTCAAATTACCTTACCAATCAAAGAAAGGAAAATTCTGCAAGCTACGGTTCAGAGAGGATTATCTATGAAACAGACAGATACCTATTGATCATACAATGATGATGGTATGAAGTAGTTAAGCCGTATCTTTGGTGTTTGTGTGAGACAAGGTTTCGTTGTGTAATCCTGCCTACCCTTATATTCTCTATATAAGTTAGACTGGCCTTGTGGTGGCAATTCTAAATTACTACTTCTGTGTCCTGAGTCCTGAGACCACAGGCAGACACCACCTTACTTAGCTTTCATTACATTTTCAACAGAACATTATTTTGAAACAACTTCAGACTGAGAGAAAAATTTCACAAGCAAAACAGAAATTTTTAGTAAGTTTTTTCATACACACACACATATATGTACATATTACATATACACAGTTTTTATATTGTAGTGATTTCGTTAATGTATTTGTAGCTCTAATCATTATTATATATAGTTACATAAGTAATTAACATATACTTATTATATATACACATTTTAAAGAAGTATTTATATAATATATGATATCTTAGTTTTATTTTCTATAGCTTGTTTTTTAACAAGTATAGACAGTAAAAAGTTTAATTTCAGCATTTTCATGTATACTTTTTTGGGGGGGGTCACCCTCCTTCTCAATGTCTTCCCCCATTCCCACGCCATTCCAGGAATTACCCTTTTCACTTTCATGTCACATATATTCTATTACCTTCTCATCTCCTTTATTTAAAGTAACTCTTTACCTCCTACACGGTCCCCTTTGTAGTTCATGGATTATACCCATTCTCACACACCACACTGATGCACAAATATAAAAATTAAAAGCTTGAATTTGCCTATGTAGGGGAACATATGATATTTATTGTGAATAGAGCAGCAGCTTTAAATGTGTATGGAAGTATACTTGTGCTAGAATATAGTTATTTGAGTATATGCCTAGTGGTTGTGTGCGTGCATGTGCGTGTGTGCAAGTGTGCAAGTGTGCCCACCTATATATTCACAAGTAATGGCTAGAGTTTCATGTTGGGTGTCTCTAGCTTTAGCCATCTTATGGCTGGCCAGCAAGCCATGGGGATTTACCTCTGCCTGTCACCATGCTGTGTGACAGACATCTGCCACATCTCCCAGGACTTTCCATAAGTAGATCTGATCTGAGTCTTCATGCTTGCATGGAGCTGTCTTTTTAGCTCTCTAGACCTACATCTTGAAGGGTTGTTCTCTGTATGTTTGCCGCCAGTGGTTTTAGCACTCTAGGTTGTAAATTAAGGGGTATGTTTGATTTCGAGTTTATTTTTGTGCAAGGAGAGTGACATGGAGATAACCTCATTCTTCAGCTGGTGGATATATGGGTGACCAGCATTTATTGAGTAGGCTATTTCTTCCCAGTGGTTGATTTTTGACAGTTTTGTGGAAAATTGGGTGACCAGTGCTGCATAAGTCAATTGCTGGGTTCTCTGTTATTTTCGTTCATCTTTATGTCTGAGTTTTTGCCACACTGTCTTTGTCATGATGGTTCTGTGGCATTATCTGAGGCATTGTATATGGCTTGCTGTGAAGGAACACCTGCTGGCCTCCCTTTAGAGAAGTTCAGTCAAGTCTTGTTTCAGTCTTTCCGACTCTTATTTCTTTTCATGGTGGCTTTATATTTGAGATTTCTTTGACTGCCTTTCATAATCTCAAAGACATAGTATCTAACCTGACATTGTTCAGTCTCCACTCTATTTTCTAATTTATGAGCTAATATAGTATATAAATCATGCTTCCCTATTTTCTAATAGTTCGATGTATATTTCCTAATAACAAACTTTAAAATGTAGCACTTATACGAATTTTAAACTAATCTAATTCTAATCTGAACTTGGCAGTTATGGTCTTCTTTGCAATTTTCCAGTAGGTCATAAGATGTAAAATCATCCTGTTCTTTAGCTTTGAGAAACTATTCATCTGTGGTTTATCTTCTTCATAACACTGACTTTTTTAGTGAACATACATCAGTGATTTTATAAACCATTTCTTCCCTTTGGTTTCTTGTTAGTTCCTCATAATAAGATTTACTTTGTCTTGCATGGGTGTTATTTTTGGGGCCATTCTATATTTTATGTCCCTGAACTATTCACTGGGGCATTTGCTTTTGGAATCTAGACAAAACAGTTTTCCCTCCATTTTTTGGTTCTAATTACTCAGAACTATTAGAAAACACTGACACTGGAAAGCCACTTTAACTCCATCCAGTCAACAAAGACTTGATTTCTTCCTTTATTGCTTCTATGAGAGTTGTTCAATCATTTTCCTTTATACTCAGTAGCTAATGAATAATACATGCACCAAATCAACCAACCAACCAAATAATCAACAATTAAACAATAAACAAAATAAAACCGGAAAGAAAATAAGAAAACCAGCAACTTCCTATGTTCACTACATCTTCTACAATGATAGATTAATATTCTGCAAAAACTAAAATCAGAAAGTCTACATACCCACGGAAATGGAACAACTCTCTGCTCAATGATAACTTGGTCAGAGAAAAAATAAAGGATAAAATCAAGACTTTATAGAAGTCAATGAAAATGAAGACACAACATACCCAAGCTTATAGAACACAATGACAGCAGTATTAACAGGAAATATCATAGCACTAAGTGCCTTCATAAAGAAATTGGAAAGAGCCATGCAGTCAAGTTAACAGCACATCTGAGAACTCTAGAACAGAAAGAAGCAAACTCACCCAAGAGAAGTAAACAACAGGAAACAATCAAACTGAAGACTGAAACCAACCAGTTAGAAACAAGGAGAACTACAAAGAATCAACAACAAAGAACTGGTTCTTTGAGAAAATTAACAAGATAGATAAACCCTTAGCCAAACTAATTAAAGGGCACAGAGATAGTATCTGAATTAACACAATCAGAAATGAAAAAGGAGAGACATATCAAGTGAAACTGACTGAGAAAATTTTTAAAAAATCACTAGAACTTACTATAAAAGCCAATAGTCAACAAAATTGGAAACTGTAGATGAAATAGATGATTTTCTAGACAGAAACCACATATTGAAGTTAAATCAAGAACAGGTAAACTATCTAAACAGGCCCATAACCCCTTATGGAGATAGAAATAGTCATTAAAAATAACCCCCTATCCCAAATACAGGGCTAGATGGTTTTAGTCCAGATTTCTCTCAGACCTTCAAAGATCTAATAGCAATAACCCCTCAAACAAAATGGAAATTAGATCTTCAGGCGTGGCATTGGATGTCTTTACAAGCTATGCTATCACACTGTGTTCTGCTGTACAATCTTTTTATTTAGCTTCAAGCTGGTTTCATTGAAAGAAAGAGCTTCCAGGGCCTTAGGTATGATCCATCACAGTCCCCTTGCCCACAAGAGAAACTTCCTTGATTTTCTTGAGCTGGTTACACTTCCTGTGCACCAAAGGACATCCCCAGTGGCATAACAGTGGCATAAACTATAGTTGGTATCACTATCTATCTATCTATCTATCTATCTGTCTGTCTGTCTGTCTGTCTGTCCGTCCATCCATCCATCCATCCATCCATCCATCCATCCATCCATCCATCCTTCCATCCATCCATCCATCCATCCATCCATCCATCCATCCATCCATCCATCCATCTATCTATCTATCTATCTATCTATCTATCTATCTATCTCACCAACAAAGGGATTCCAGGCTTTTCAGCAGGTTTCCTCCTGGATATGGGGATGTGCAGGACGGGGGATGTGTTACCTGAAGAAAAGCCCTGCCTTGAAAAATGTTATATTGGTGACTAGTAACTGAGTATGGACACACTGCTGATATAGAAAAGCTAAGGCAGACTCTGCAAAATAACCAATTTCTAAAGCTAACCGAATATGACAATTTACTTCCTAAAACAGGTAAAAATACAATTCTAGCAATTGTTCAGTCAGCCTCACGCAAAGGAGCAAAGTAGAAAGTCTGTCTAGAGGGCTTTTATAAGGCTGTAAGTCTGATGAACATCTATTTGTCCTACACCCAAGCAGACTAGTACTAGTAACATTAACACTGCTAGTAGAATAGCATAGAGAAGGCAGCTGGCTTGGGTTATTGCTTTGAGTCATCTCCTCTGCCTGGCTCACAATGCAGTCTGTTTGCAAAAATGCATTCTTGTGTTCCATGCAAGCCCCCATATTTATTGCTTTCCTTTTATTTTTGTTTTGTACATGCATATTTTGTGTAGGAGTAGAAGGCACTATATCCACCCCAACCTGCTAAAAACCAGCTATCACACTGTCATGTGTATTGTACTTTAAAGTGCTTGACAATAGACTCCTTCAAGCTCCTTTAACATGTGGAAGTGTAGGCACCCAGAAAGCAGATGAATTTGCAATTCAAAAAAAAAAAAAAAAAAAAAAAAAAGAGGCCAAGTGAAGATGTGTCAGATTTAACAACGCTGATGCTGGGGGTCCAATTTCAGAGATAAAAGATGAAAGGCGGGCAATCCCCTTCCCGGCAATGAAAGTCCTGTGCTTTCTACTGCTTCATCAGGTAACTACAAAGTACTTTCCTTCCAGGAAATCTCTCTCTCTCTCTCTCTCTCTCTCTCTCTCTCTCTCTCTCTCTCTCTCTCTCTGTGTGTGTGTGTGTGTGTGTGTGTGTGTGTGTGTGTGTCTGCGCATGTGTGCACGTGTTTATGTATAGATTCTGCATAATGTAATGAGTGTGGTTTGTTTATAGTAAAGGGAATCTAAAACCTTCCTGCTCAGTGCTAACACAACCAGTAACATGTGACCCCAAACACTAGTACACTTAAGCAACAAGCGGAAGTCAACAAATGGTGAATTTGCATTATGTATGAGACACATTTTGTACCATTCTCAGCTTCTTATTTCTTAGTAGTGTTAACGTCCATTCACACTACCCTAGTAGTTTTTATGCTTAATCATGTCTTAATATTTTTAAATCATCAGATTTTTCATACCCTCCCCCAGTTAAAAAAAATTATCTTCACAGATCTCCTTATTCATTTAAAAAGCTAGATATATCTATGAGTTGCTTAGCTAATTTTTATTGTTAAAGAAAGGCTTTATGAAAGTAACATCAAAATTGTGAGCCAAAATGTACTCCGTCCATTTGACGAAATGAGCCCTATGTTCAAACAGCGAACAAAATGTCCAAAGTTTACTTCCGTAGAGACAGCCTAGGAAGCAGATGGAAAAGCTGTAAAAAGTCCTCTATTGCTTTGGAGGACAGACTGACTTTGAAGATTTCACTGATTTTTTTTTTTTAAGCCTGTAAGCCACTCATGGCAAAAGAGAGCAAGTTTATGGTGCAAGCCACAGTGGAGGAACCTCAACCAGTTAGGATGTGTGGTCCAGATAATTCCCTTTAGCATTCAGATAATTGCTCAAAGCTTCTTTAAGCTCCAGAGAGACTTTACTCTCTTCTTCACCTCATCTCTTCCTTTCTTTCTCCTATAATCCTCCCCTCCCTACTCTGATCTTTTTTGTCTGTCTCCAAATCAACCTATTTAAGTCTCCCTCTGTTACCCTAAATTTCCACCTCACTTTTGAAAAGACCCGCCCTCCCTGGCAAATCCCTAAGCTTCCTCTTCAAGTGCTCACTTAAGCTGTTAGAGTTTTCAGGAGCCAAGGGAGTGGGGGTGGGCAGGTTCTTGGTTCTATGGAGAGGTTATTAAGATATTTCTAGAAAAAAAAATCACATGAGCATAGAATTCAAAGATAAATTGTGGTTCCCAATGTGGCTGCTTGAAGTAAGCTGTATTAACTGGTCAAGAGTAATACAGTCATCTGTAACTCTAAGACATTTCTTTTGTGACTGTCTCAAAATATCCAGTTGAGTAAGTGGAAAACATTCACAACTCAAAATCAAATACAATGCTCCTCACATTTAGGTTCTGAAATATATTACAGTTGATTTCAGGAAAGCAAAACCCTTTGATCTCTATGTTCTAACTAAAAACCAAGACTATGGGAAGCAGAAGAGAAACTCAGGCCCTTCTGGTAAATGCAAATGCATTTTTCTTTCGACTGGATAAAAAAGGTAGCTGGAACATCCCCCTAAGAACTGGTGACTTGTGTGAGTTTGTTCTTGGGGTTTGGGTTCAGATAATACCAATCTGACTGTCAACAAGTAGTTTACCGTTAAACCCATAGGGCAGATTCATTTATGTGTGGGATCATTCATTAAAAACCCAGAGAGTAAAAATCAGCCATGGACACAGGTGGGAGCATGGGTCCCAGACAGCAGAAGAAAGGGCTTCTTGAGAGCTTGCATGAAAGCAGAACCGTGCACGCACTTAGGATTTAAACACAAATGTGAGTGCATTATGCCGTAAACCACATATGTGTCTTTAGAAATCATGATCTGTGCTAGAAATCAAGTAACCAGTGTTGTTTAACTGTTATGCAGAGTGACAGAGAAAGTGGAAGACAGTACTGTGTGGTCAGTCTGGAGAGGTCTCTGGGCTTATGGGTGGGAGAGCATTCAGAGCAGGCTGCACTTTGAATAAATCCCATAGATACTATGAAAACCCCCAAACCTTGTGAGAGACCATGGGTTTTCAAATTGTTTTCAACAAATGGATTTAAGGATTATTTATTTAACAAGTAGTGTTGGGGCAACAGGATACCCAATGTAAAACACATGAATGAACCCTCTATTTCTTTATATGCAAATAAATTAGTTCACGGTAATAATGAATACATTGGAGAGGAATACAATTTTAAAGTCTCCAGGAGAAAAATTGAACAACCTTATTAACCAAATAATTTGTGTTAAGTAAAACTTTTAGTTGGTAAATAACATGATCTAGCAATATAACATTTTAAATTTATTATTAAAGGTAAAGTAAAAATACAAATCATGGAATGAGAGGAAATATTTGCAAATCCATAATAATAATTTGCTCTTACAACTCAATAAGGTTCATTATAACTAATTTTTCTAAAAAGAAATAATTGGAATAGACATTTTATATACTAATGGTTAGCAAACACAAGAAAAGACTTGTTCTTAGTAGCCATCAGGGGAAACCTAACTGCATACAACATCATTGCTATTGAAAAACAACAATATTAGTCAGAATGTGAACTAGAGCTTGGTGTTTTTCTCTGTCTCTCTGTGAGTTTTGTGTGTGTATGTATATGTGTGTATGTATGTGTGTGTGTGTGTGTGTGTGTGTGTGTGTGTATAGATCAGATTATGACTTGTAGGAGTTAATTTTTACCTTCCTCCATATGGGTTTCAGGGATAGAACTCAAGGTTTAAGCCCAGTAATTAAGAGCTTTTACCCCATGTGCTATATCATTGGCCCTAAACTAGATGTTTTTCTTTTAATCTTTTTGAGAAATTCACATACAGGAACATTGTATTTACATCATTTCCTCCTGACTTTTCACTCAGTTTCTTTCCACCGCCTCTTTTGAATAGTTGATAACGTTAGATGCATAATACACAATATCCTACTGAGTTGCTCATGTGCACATGGGTATAGGGATAACTGCTCAGTATTGGATAACTTATGTAGACACAATTAGTGCATTTACAACACGACCCTATACCAAAGGTTCAGGGAACATTACAGAAAAGGAGATGGAAAGACTGTAAGAGTCAGAGGACCAGAATTTTTGGTGTGAGATAATGTCTTCTAGCCATGTCATGGAGCTGTATTCATGACATCTCAACCATGCAGTTGCCTAAACAAGACTTGCACAATGATAGTACCAGTCCCCATGCTAAGGGGGATGAGGAAACTCACAATTTCCCACCCCTAGATATAGCAGGGACTTTTCTAACATTGCTGGAGGGTATAAAAATACTGCAACCGCTTTGGAAGTCTGGCAGTACTCTGATATTTAAATATGTTACCTCATGATCTAGCAATTACACTTCTCGGCATATTTGAAATAAAAATAAAAATACATGTCTACACCAAAAGTTGTTTCACAGTAGTATAACATATAACAGACCTAAACTAAAAATGGCCCAAATGTTTAATAACTTTAAGATGAACTTCAAAATATGACTTACAGTGAGTGGAACATTAAAGTCAATAATTCTACAAAGCACTAAATCTCAAAATAATATGGTAAATAAAAGACACCAAGCTGAATGACCATATAGGACATATAATACAACTTAAATTAAGTGAACTGAACAAACCTATCAACACCACATCAGTATTATTGTTTAGTATGAGAGAAATCAAATGCATTTATTTCTGAGAAGTCTGTATCAAATGACCTGAAAGCAGAGCAATAAAGCAAAATAATAATAAATAAATAAGGCATAAAACCATATATCCATATGCTTCTGGATAAAGGATTGTTCTCAGAATATGAGCCCAAAGAAGCGATATCAAGTTTAGCTACATTTTCTGCAGCAGGGTTAGCATGGAGTGACAGAAGCCACACAAAAAGACCGGGGACAAGGTAAGAAGGGGGCTAATGAATAGACACTGCAATCTAAACTTAGGAGCTCAGTATCCAGGCAGGATAATGTTACTGTTACAGAAGCAAAAGGAAATGAAAGAAGCATCAGGGCGTTTTTAGCTGTGTAATTATGAAGTAGATAGAACTGAAGAAAGAACTACACTAAGGTAACAAATGACCTGGACTTCCCATAATTAGTACATTCTGACTATACAGGATCACATGGTGTACTGGGATATGCGGCTGCTCTCTGGATTAGTTCAGGTCAACAGAGCCTAAGCAATAATGTAACAGGAGGAATTAACAAGAAGTTGTTTCCCTACCCATGAGAAGACTGACACTGGTAACACTATCAGCTAACTGCTTAGGATACCATGTGTCTAGGTGGAATCTCCTCCACATAGCAGGCTTAGACAGAAGTGGTGTGAGGATTTCCTCAGAGTTTGATCATAAGACACATTTCCCAGTAGCCCCTTCCTTGATTTCCTGGGGAGATGAGACTGTCTCCTTTTCATTCAGTTTGCTTACTTTGTAAGGAAAGCAAAGCATTCATTTGGATTTAGGCTAAATGACAAGATGCCGTCGTCGGGGGTGGGGGGGGTGGGGGGGTGGGGGGGGACTTGTGTTTAGCATCAAAGTGGAGAGGAACGCCCAGTCACAGTTCTTTTCTGACAGTCTTTCTAGGCCATTGTCATCTCTTCTGTTATCACCACCCCCCACCCCCTCTTGCTTGTTCAGTCATCACCCATTTGTCCACTCCAACTTTTATTCCATTTGTCTTTTACACACTCCCCTGTCTGGCTGAGTGTTTCCACTCATGTCTTCAGCAAACACTGGATGAGTCTGGCAAGTAGCCGGTGCTACTCTGTAGACTAGGAAGGCAGGGCTTAACAACAAAGGAAAGTTCCAACCCTGCGGGGAGCTTGTTAAATGTTAACCCAAGGGAGACAAGGCAGAAGAGATGTGCTGGCTTCTTTATTGTACGCATCTAAGCATATCCACAGTGGCATCTCTTCTGATAGCTATTTGAATGGATACTACGTCTTGTAGGGGAAAAGAGTGTCATCAGGGTGATTAGGCTTTACAGTTTCATAGTTGTATGAATTCAGCCTTGTAACTGAGTTGAGAACGGTAGAAGAAGAAACTCTCTTTTGGGAGGGGATCTTTCTGGACATAGCCTGCTCAGAGAATAGTGCAGATGTGAGGATTTTATTACAAGCAAAACCACATTCACTAGCATCTGGAGAGTAAGAAATATTTGGAGAATATTTTTTTTTCTTTTTCTTTTTTTGGTTTTGTTTTGTAATTTCAGTGAAATAGATGCATATCACAGAACTCTGATAATAGTAACTCAAAGAAATAAATATAAACCTCGTATCCCAAAGAGCTGGGTTTGACTCTTAGATATGCCACTGATTTTATAACCTTGCACGAGATAGTGACAGCTCTGGGTCCCTGTTTCTATATCTGAAAAACTCATGTAATAATGCTTATCTATGAATGCTTGTGGTTTCAAACACACAAGGCATTTTATAAAGTTTTAAACACTGGGCACAAACACCAAATATATGTGATACATATTTTCCTGTCTAGTCTTTTTTTTTTTTTTTTTTTTTTTTTTTGGCAACAACAAAAGGAAGGGACATAGAATACTTTCTAATTTTTCTAGACTTGGATCTTGGCTGTATTCTATCTTTCTCAAGATTTGTATTTATTTATTATTTTTATGTGTATAGTTTTTAGTCTACATGTATGTCCGTATACCATGTGTGTATGGTTCCCACACAGGGAGGTCAGAAGAGGACAGTGAATTCTCTGGAACTGGAGTTGCAGATAGTTTTAGGTGCTGGGCTGAATCCAGGTTTCCTGGAAGAGAAAGGATCATACTGTTGAGCCATACCTTTTTATCTCCATTCAGTTGCATTTCTCATTGTTTTGATCAATGAATATATATGTTAGTCATGTCTCATTCCTCCATTTTGTAAATCTGATACAAGAATTTATTAACTTAAAAAATTTCTCTTCATCCCATTTTATATCTTTCCAATAAAAAAGAATATGTGTTTATTGCTATTATTTATTATTATTACTGAATGTGAATACACAATCCAAAGACGAATAAATACAAACCTCGACAACCCACCTCTTCCAATCATGAGCCTGTGTTATAACCAGAGATGTGTGTTTTTATAAAGACATCCTTTTTTTCTAAAATGAAAAAAAGTTTTTTTTTGAAGATTTATCTTTTTTTAAACTTTATTTTAAAAAACAAAGATAAAAGAAAAAAAATTTAAACATTTTTGCATAAATGTATACAAATACAATCGTGACAGTGCTTGACTTTTTTTTTTCTTATTTTTTTTAAGGTTTGATACTCTGCATTAAGGTCTTACTAGTTACAATGAGCAAAAAGTACATGTAAAACAGGATGTAACCCGGAATTAGTCAACGTTTTTTTGGTGTGTAAGGATTGAGCATGACCTTTTTTTTTTTGTTTGTTTTGTTTTGTTTTCTTTTATTCTTGAACTTCACACAGTCTGTGAGTTGTTTCTGGGGCAGTCCAAGCCTCTGGGGTTAGCATCCCACTATCAGTGACTGCATATTATGTCTGTTCTTTTGTGACTGGGTTATCTCACTCAGGATGATAGTTTCTAGATGCAACCATTTTCTTAAGAATTTGGTTAAGTCATTGTTTCTGATGGCTGAGTAGTACTCCATTGTGTAAATGTACCACAATTTTTGTATCCATTCATCTACTGAAGGACATATGGGTTCTTTCCAGCTTCTGGCAATTATAAATAGAGCTGCTATGAACATTGTGGTGCATGTATCTTTGTTGTATATTGGAGGGTCTCTGGGGTATATGCTCAGAAGTGAAATAGCTGGATCTTCAGGTAGTACTATGTCCAATTTTCTGAGAAATCGCCAGACTAATTTCCAGAGTGGTTGTATCAGTTTACAACCCCACCAACAGTGGAGAAGTGTTCCTCTTTCTCTGCAACCTCGCCAGCATCTGCTGTCATCTGAGTTTTGGATCTTGGCCAATCTGACTGGTATGAGGTGGAATCTCAGGGTTGTTTTGATTTGCATTTCCCTGATGGCTAAGGATGTCGAGCACTTCCTTAGATGTTTCTCAGCCATTCAATATTCCTCAACTGAGAACGTTTTGTTTAGCTCTGTACCCCATTTTTAATAGGGTTGTTTGATTCTCTGGTGTCTAGCTTTTTGAGTTCTTTGTATACCTTGGATATTAGGCCTCTATCTGATGTAGAGTTGTAAAGATCTTTTCCCATTCTGTTGTCTGCTGTTTTGTTTTCTTGACAATGTCCTTAGCCTTACAGAAACTTTGCAATCTCATTAAGTCCCATTTGTTAATCTTTGGCCTTAGAGCTTGAGCCATTGGTGTTTTGTTCAGAAAACTTTCTCCTGTGCCTATGTGTTCTAAGGTTTTCCCTACTTTCTCATCTAATAGTTTCAGTGTATCTGAAAGACACACACACACACACACACACACATGCGCACATACATGCATGCACACAGAACTCAAGAAGGTTAACAAGCAGAAAGGCCCAAGTGATGATATTTGATTCCCATTTGGGAGGGAGAAGGAAGCAATCACAGGAGGCAGAGGGTGATGGGGACACCTGGATGGGAGAGGGGAGGGGGAAGGGAAAAAGAAAAAGGGGAACATGATCAGGTACGGGGGACAGGTGAATGCATAAAATATCCAACTGCATGGGGAGGTAGGGAGACCCTTTGAAAAATACCAGAGACCTGGGAGATGAGAGATTATCAGGACTCAAAGGGAGGGACCTTAGATGAAATGCCCAACAGTGGGGAGAGAGAGCTCATAGAGTACACCTCCAATAGAAAGACAGAACATCAAGTAAAAAGATGGTGTTGCTATCCCACAGCCAAAAACTATGACCCAGAATTGTTCCTGTCTAAAAGAACTACAGGGATAAAAATAGAGAAGAGACTGAGGGAAAGGAGGTCCAGTGAGCAGCCGAAATTGGGATCCATCTCAAGGGGAGGTTTATGGTGTACTTATAGACAGGAGCCTAGCATGGCTGCCCTCTGAGAAGCCCAACAAGCAGCTGACTGAGACAGACGCAGATATTTACACCCAACCATTGGACTGAAGTTGGGGGCCCTTGTGATTGAATTAGGGAAAGGCTGGAAGAAGCTGAGGAGGAGGGTGACCCCAGAGGAAGACCAGTAGTCTCAACTAACCTGGACCCCTGAGATCTGTCAATGAGCCTCCAACCAGGCAGCATACAGGAGCTGGTCTGAGGTCCCCAACACATATACCGCAGAGGACTGCCTCGTCTGGCCTAAGTGGGAGAAGTGCCTAACCCTGGAGAGACTTGAGGCCCCAGGGAGTGATGAAGCCTGGGTGGGGATGGGGACATCCTCTTGGAGACAGAGGGGAAGAGGAATGGGATAAGGAACTCTTGGAGGGTGGACCGGGAGGGGGCAACAACTGAAATGTAAACAAATAATAGTAATTTAATTTAAAAAAAGTAGAGCACAGGAGAAAGAACAGAAACCACAACAACCCATTGACAATTGCCCAGTAAGCTCGGCATATTTCTTTATACTAACTCTCGATCATACACATCGCTCTCTCTCTCCTGTCTATGATCCTTCTGAGCCTCAGTAATTTTTGAGGTTAGTGATAACCTTCAGTTCATACTCTTTAGAGGTAGATAGTAAGTATACAGGAAACTTTAGAGAAAGTAACTTAGGTAATGGTTAAGAGTCCTAAGTTTTCAAGTCAAAGAGATCGAGATTGAAATTCTTTGGCTGAAGCTGGCTTGAGTGCACCAATGGGCAAAGCTCTTGCTAAGCAATCAAGAGCACCTGAGTTCAGATCGAAAGGACTCACGAGAAAAGCCAGCAACCGCCATGTACATCTGTACTTTCAGTGCAGAGGAAGCAGGGTGAGCCAGGAGACAAATTCTAGGTTCAGTGAGGGACCATGTCTCAGACAAGCAAGCAAACAAACAAATGTGCACACACAAACACACGGAGCAACTGAGGAAACCCACCAATGTCCATCTCCAGCCTCTGTTTGAAAGCAACCACATGTGTGCGCACCCCAAAACCCAAATTCTCTCTTTCCTCCTACTAAAAGGCAAGTCATGTAACCTATGTATTACATATGTCAAAATGAGAATAAGAGCCTTTCTTGTAATTGCTATAGAGATTTATTGAAATCACATCACTGGGCTCAAGAATGGCCAGATTTATAAATGAAAAGAGGATAGGGGAGAATCTCAGAGATCTTGAGAACTGAAGAGATCTGAACTTTCTAAACTACTGATAACCCTTTCCCATTCTCCAACCTTTGTCTATCCTTGTTACTTCCCTTCTGTCTGAGGGCCTCCAGATCCATCTTTTCAGACACCTTAAATTCTTCACTGACTTCTTTCAAAAATGTCT